>NC_141333.1:8460272-9060272 GCF_037954235.1 Aulostomus chinensis | reverse complement strand
GGGGCTGGAGATGTGGGAATGTTTGCTCATTAATGTACACGTAAATGCACAAGACTTGATTTAAGAAGGGGGAATCTGTGGTTAGGATATAACTCCCACCAGGAAAACACAAAGATATAATGCACCACTTACTCAAGCTAATGCATCAACGAAGAGTGCACTTTTAATGCCCTGTAATAACTTGTAACAACCCATTGTGAAAGGAGCCCCAGTGGGTTTATATCAAAATGTCATAACAGTGATTATTCCCATCATTAGCGTTTGAATTTCTCCTTTATTGAATATCTTAGAGACTTTTTTAAACAGAAATTACAAATGGCTTACATTATTGTCATAAAGCACTACTCTTAAAATTAGAGGGAACATTATTTTTTCCCCATCATCCTAATTTTCATTAAAAAAAATACATTAGAGGGATAATGGCGTGATTTTTGTGAGGATGTGAATCATACAAAGATTTTTTTTAAGTATATAGACTATGACTTCAAGCCAGGAGCACAATAATTGATTTATAAACGGTATCCTGACACACAATCAGCACTGAACAATTATCACCCCACTGCTATTTGAGTAATGTGGTTTGGGGTGTATGGAAATTACGATTAAAATTTGATTAATGGTGCGCTCTTAGTTAAAAGTCAACTCTGACAGCCAGTTGAGAGGCGGCTAGTCTACACTTTGTCCTCACTACAATGTAGAAATCACTTCTTGTTGAACCAAAAAAGCACATTTGCATGCAGTCTCGGTTTGTTGTGCAGTGCCTGAAACCTGTTTGTGTTTTGGTGCACAGGTGCACATTTGAAAGTCTATTCAAATTATATCTTGAGTTTGTGAGACCCTCTCTTGATATGAATAATTTTGGCTTTAAGGCCCATAAGATTCACAAATCCCAACTGTATTTGGATGTCAATAAAATGCTGACAAAAGTACGAGGTCTCCAGATTGTGATGCACCAACTTTCCTGTCTTTCAGCAGATATGCAACTTGATAATGGTTATGGAGGTTATCTCTTTTTTGGAGAAATATCCTATCACCAAAGAGGCGCTGGAGGTAGGTTACAGTACGACCTATTTGTGTGTAGTTAAAATAAAAACGTAGTTGACTTTTACATTTTTTTAGATGTTAAATCACAGCCACTGTTACACATCTTATCTCTGTCAAGGAAACACGACTTGGTAAACTCATCAATGATGTCCGGAGGAACACCAAGAATGAGGCTGTTGCAAAAAGGGCCAAGAATCTCCTGCGAACCTGGCAGAAGTTAATTGAGCCGGTGAAGAGTGAGGTGTTGTCCAAAGGCCACCCTGGTGCATCATGGTCTTCCAACGGTGAAGCTCATCCCTGCGTCTCTTCTCCAGCTGCCAGTCTAACATCAGGTAAAACCGGCCAGGAGCTGAAGAACAGAAATGACTTTAATAACTGCAACCCTCCTACGGCGGAGAAGCCCAGCAACGGGAAACGTAAAAGTGACCAGAATGAAGGGCAGCTACTGCCAGCCAAGACATCCCAAAAAATCACTTGTAATGATAAGAGACAAAATGCCAAACAGCCGCCAATCAATGGGATCGGCAGGAACTCAGAGATTTTTACAGAATCTCGTGTACATCTGCCTTCAGAGAAGGACAATGCTGAGCCTCAGGACCATGACAGGCGAGATAAAATCCCTTTCAGCTCGGTAAAACCTCTTCTAAGTACTCCGGGATACAAGAAGTCTCCTAGCACCTCTTTGCTGTCAGAAGCCTCAGTCCAACAGCAGCAAGCCAGACCAGAACCAGCTGCCTCTGGGGGGCAGCATCTACGCAGAAGTGCCCGACATTTATTGCCCATTATTCAAACTCAAGAGCAGGAAGCTGTTGTCAAACAAATTGCACCACAAACACAGAGTGTCTCAAGCCGCACTGTGAAGCCCAGGTCTGCGGACACCTTGGGATTGGAGCCGTCTTTCAACCTGTGTGTTCAGGGTTCATGGTCTGCAGGATTGGACTTGAAAAGCAGACCTACCAATGTGTCTCTGAACCCAAATCTCAGTTGTGACAGTGTGAAAGAGGACAATGCTTGTAGTAATGCAGGGAAAAGGAGACGACAGATACAAAGGCCCAAGGACCATGCGGTAAATGTAGATATACAGACTGTTGAAAACAAGTCCAAATCGGTCAGGTTAAAAGACAGGAAATTGATGTTTAACCCTGTAACAGGGCAACTCAAACCCTCCCTCCCTCAGGAGTCTTCCCTGGAGGACAAAGACAAACTGGGTCACAGAGCTGAGCCTCAATTGACAGCACAGTCCAAACAGAGTACTCCGGTTCTCCCCGGTTTCTTCCAGCAGGCTGACTGGACAGAGCTGTCAAAGAATGAAATCGTCCAGTCGTACCTAAGTCAGCAAAGTAATGTGCTGTCATCATCTCGCTCCCAAATTCCCGGTGCCCACTTCCTTGTGAAGGAAGATGAACCCAGAAGTGAAGAGAATAAGAAAACACAAGTGTTGATGTCAGAACCCCCACCCAGGGATTTACCTGGAGTTACCAGAGAGGTCAGCAACGAGGACCTGAACCGGTTACACACACAGCGCTGGCCTGGGGTCAATGGTTGCTTTGACACGAAGGGTAATTGGTACGACTGGACAGAGTGCATCTCCTTGAACCGGTACGGAGACGAGACCAAGTTGGGCATCCTCCCGTACGTCTGCCTGGATTGAAGCAGGTTTCTGGTTTCACTGAGGGTACGTTGCCTTCCCTGGGCAGCAGAGACTTCATCCAAGTGTTCACTGCTGTTTTGCACTGTCGGTTAAAATGGAATCCATGTGTTGCCTGATTGGATCTGTGTGCAGGGTGTGCTCAGTGTTCTCATGAGTTTTTGAAAATAGTGAGGATGGTGTAAAGAGGAAATGTGCTGCATAAACTACCCAATTTTTCAATGGTCAGTTGCTTAACAGTTTAACAGGCAGATGCAAACCATCCCTGATTATCTGTTATTCTTTGTCTCTCAGAAAACTTTATATCAAGCACACACCTTTATATTTTTAATTTCGCTTGTTGATAAGCACACGCCTCCTAAAATGTGGCTCAGTTGAAAATTTCATCCATATTTTGTTCACCGTACAAAGTTCTTTTGGTTCAACCTTGTTCTTGCATCCAAAACTTGAACTCTCACTACCTTGCATTCTTTTCACGAGGGAGCTGTGGAGATGTTACGTATTTTTGGAGGCCAAACTGCTGTGGGTTCCCTCGACCAAATACCAATGGGGTTTTTACATTGAATTTTTGATTACCGCAGAAAATAAACTGTGCTGATCAAAAGATACTGAAATGTATATGTTTTGCTCACCAAGGTAATCTTTACAAAACTTACACCACTGTTGAGATTTAGAAAGCCTAAAAAAATACGTAAGGAGTACAAAGCCAACATTATGCTACGAATGAGCTACACTGTAGATGTATGACTGCGACGACTCTTGTTTAGACAATTTTTAGCAACCATCGTTGTTTGATATTTACTGATGTTTTATTGTGTAAAACAAAGCATCGAGGTATATTAAGCAAGATAGTGTAAACCTCTGGCCCTGGCACTCAACCAAAAAACCCACTGACTTTGAGACGAGGGGACGTTCAGCAGCGCTAATTTTCCTCGGTGTTTGAGCATCATAACTACATCACTGTCACAAACATGTATCTTATGAAGCTGCTATTTCGCAGCTGTCCTTTCAGAAATACCTTCATTAACTATTTCCACTGTCGGAGGTCCAAATGATTAAACACTGACATGCCCATATGTACAGTAAAACGGTCTCAGCTCACTGTAATTGTTCTTCCGGTCCATGCTGGCCGTAACTGGTGCCTTCCATCTAATGTTCAGCAGGTCATAATTGTTCTGAGCGCTGACGCCTCACCACGAAACAGAAATCAAAAACTTTCCATGAACATATGGACACGTCAGTATTGCAGAACAGACTTGGACTAAAGACCTTTCACTGTCCTGCGAAAACGTTTCCTTTATCAGAACCGCTGCTCCAATACTGCATGGCTGCCTCGTACCGAAACTTGATGGTTTAAAATATTTGCATTTTTTTGTGTGTGAGTTTTTACATTTATTTAAAGTGACGTGAAACTGGCAGATGTGACTGAGGGATAACAAGTTTTGCATAGAGCTACAGCACCGTAATAAAAAGGGGTGACTGTTCTGTGATATTTGTTAAGATTGATTTTAAGTTGTTTTTTTTTTCTTAAATAAAGTTCTGAATCTTTTTCTCTGTTCAGAATCGGTTCAGTGCAGTAGCAATATTCCAGCTTGTTCTGTTCTTGCCTTCTCCCTTCTTGATGTTCTTCAGTTGGGAAACATGAATAAATATGGCCGAGCAGACTTTGCTACTAGCTGAACATCTCCATACTGTCAGAAAGAAATGAATATAAATTGACATGCTGGATAAAAGTACTTAATATCATTCCTTTAGATATTGTTCACCTTATGGAAACCTGTGTTTTCCCTTAAAACAGAGCCTTAGTGAATGTACAGAAAAATGAGCCTTTTGTGTTCAGTTGAATTCAGAAGAGAACCTATTTGCTACGTAGTCCCTTCAAGTGGACATGTTCATATGTGTTAATAAAAAACTGAGAAAATAGCATTGGTCTTCTTACTGGGTGTCTTACTACAGGCAAGAAATCTCTGTGTGTCCATCTGTCTTGATCAACTCAAAAATCTTTAAACTGAGAAAACTCAAATTTGGTGTTCTCATCTCTAGATCCTCCAGGAAGTGCAGTGTTCAGTTTGAGGGTCTGGAGTCTGGATGACTCAGGATTCCAGGTAGTTGGATGTTGTATATTGTTTTTGTGATCAAAGCAACAATTTGGGCACCACACTGAGTGATATCAAAGTTCTAGATTGGTTAGGGGTCCTCGAACCGCCCTTGAACAGTCACTGCACTGGTATGTGCGCTCACACAATGATGCTTTTATTGTCTTATGGAAAACAAAATACTCTTGACAATGTCCTGTGAGTATGGAGCCTTGGAATGGCCATAAAACTAAAAGAAATAAGGTTAAGCGGGCAGAGGGTGGGTGGGGGGTATGTGCGTGAACTTTTTTTTATCCTTTTTACTGGTTTCTTGTATAAAGAATTAAGGAGGTGAAATAGTACAAATAATATATGGAAAATTAATAAAAGTAATGATCTCATTGCGGATGCTTAAAGAGCATTCACATTAAGGACATGAAATTAAATGGTACATTTTCTGGTTCTCATACTGTTTTTGGGGGGAGGGGGGTGTTAAGGGTTTCCATTGAAACGCCAAGCTGACTTTGTTAACACTGGTTCCCCTTTCGTGCTTCCCAGTTGGACTTTTATTTTGAAGGCTGGAACAGGAAGCAGAGGCTTCCATTGTGTAAAGTCTCACGACGAGCAGCGTTGCTCTCCCCCCGTGCCGCAGACACACCGCCGTGACTCGTCACTCAGTGCTGGAAGATGGCTGCAGTGGAGCGGACCCAGGTCAGGGAAGGGTTCCGGATAGTTGTACTGTGTCTGTGCTGGTACACGGTCAGCTCGGGGGGTAACGTCGTCAACAAAATCATCCTCAATGGATTCCCGTACCCGGTCACGGTTTCTCTCTTTCACATTATTTCTATCGTCGTCTTCCTCCCGCCGTTGTTGCGAGCATGGGGAGTCCCCAAAACAGAACTGCCGAGCAGGTACTACCGGTGGTACATCCTGCCTTTAGCCTTCGGAAAATATTTTGCATCCGTGTCGGCTCATTTCAGCATATGGAAAGTACCAGTATCATATGCACATACAGGTGAGTACTGGTTTATGCCGTGATTTGGTTGGTAATGTTAGGCCACCTGGAGCGAGTCAGCCCGGGCAACTTGATGATGTGTCTTCTTGTCTATCAGCTGACGTTAGCTTGTCGGCTAACGCCGTACAACTCGGCGTCACCAACATTTAACTAGCAAATGGGCCTCAGTTTAGCTCACCTTCCTGTGTGTGGCGAACAGACAAGCTCTTGTGGGACTAATTAACTTACCACAGCCTCCCTAACTGTAAATCAGACAGCTTTCGTTTCCTGTCAAGAGACTCTTGAATGGCTACATCCATGCTAGCAACTAGCAAGCCAACTTGAGGAGCGTTGATAACATACGTCAGGGGGGAGGGTCCCCTCCTGAAGCAGATAATGAAGTCAGCGTGTCTACCTTTAAACTCACGCTGGCAGCTATAAATCGAATCACAGTTTCTCTACGAATAACCCTAATTAATATATTGGGTTATCTGGCATGAATTCAATAATGCTAACTGTACCATTCTGTGCTTTGTGGTTCCCATAGACTACTGTACTACTGAGTATTTTGGATTGATTTACAGGAGGTCTAAACATTCTGAGTGTGGTTTATTGTTACATTCATGCTGTAACTTAAGTACTTTGTTGCTGAAGTACTCTATAAGTGTCCCTACCATTTTATTATTTTACTTTGTGGTGGGCATGTAAAGTTATCCCATAACTCAGTGCTTCATTCTGGTGCTTTACAAACTATTATTCCTGTCTCTTCAATGCCAATTATATCGTCAGTCACAAATTGGACTCTTTTTTTGTTGTTGTTGTTGTTGTTACATGTCAGTTGCAACTTTACAATCATGTCTGAAGTACCATCAGCTCTTATTAACTCGGTGGCGGTTTAATTGTACAGCCTCAGTATATTTTTGAATGGTTCAGAGGCTGTTTTAATGACTTAAGAATAGTTGCATTTCTTTTGTACAATGTGAATCAGACAACAGGAAAAGGACAATTTGAATCACAAAAGAATGAAGCTACCCAAAGGAAGTTGCACAGATATTACATAAGCACAGGTGAAACAGTTCTGAGTTGTGTCACTACAGAATGACATATAGTATATTTTCTTTGTAACAAGCGATGATTGTTCCCTGTCTGCTCAAAAATTCAAGAATCTTAGTGTCTCCTTTTGCCTGTATGATTGTCATCATGTATATATAACAGATATTTTTGGAGTTAGATTCTATAGGTAGATATTTGCAACAGTTTGGTGAAAGCTAAAAGTGATTTATAGTCACTATATAAACTAATGCAACATACAAATAGACACTTAGATGAAATTAATACGTCTAAATCTAACAGCAGCCCAGCAGTAAATCATGTCATCAGAAAATTCCAAGTTCAAAAAAAGCAGCTGATGGGAGACCACTAGTGGTTCAGCAGCACATGCCAGTCCCTCAAGTGTTGTGCCGCTTGTGTGCCACGAACACGGGCCGTTTCCTGACAGCAGGTGCTTGTATAACACACCAGTTATTGCCCCCCCCCCCATGTATTTGACCATGTGCTGTCAATGACCTACATTTCAAAAGGTATAAATACTTCCTGAATTCTGTCTTTATCCTGAATGTACTTGTACACGTAGTGCTATAATTGATAGAATAAGCAGTAATAAAACATTTATGATGCACATTCCTTTGTTTGGATATGTGCAGCGTTTTTTTAGATTTTAAATGACAGTAGTTTAATGCCTTTTAGAAACAACATGTTTCTCTGGATCTAGTCTAGCACTTAATGTGTGATGGAGTTCTACTATAAAACTTTCGTATAATATTACCACCAGTGGACATTTTCTTTGTTTGATCAAAGTTTCTGTTATCAATTAATCTGACTGGTTTGCCGAATCAATCAAAACTTGAATACATTGGCTAGGAAATATGAGTTGACTCTCATTTAAATGCATCACAAAGTCTGATGTCGGAAGAGAGAATCGTATACATTCCCCTGATACAACACACTGCTTCCGGTGGAAAATGTTTACACGCCTGCGTGAAAAATGATTCCACTTCAGTTAAACTTTAAATGATACATTGTTATGGAGGCGTGTGATTCCCAGAGTGACATAACTTTGTGTTTGATGAAGGCTCTTAAACTTAGCCTCGTACTATGCTTTATAGTTCTAATTTTCTGCCAGCCCTTTTTATTTGTGATGGTTCATTTGTAAATTGCACTTTGTAAATTGACGTTGTCTTATCTTTTCGTGTTTGTTTGTTTTTCAGTCAAAGCTACAATGCCAATATGGGTTGTGTTGCTATCAAGAATTATCATGAGGGAAAAGCAAACCACAAAGGTGAGTAGGTTGGACTTGGCAAACAAGGCACAAGGCCTCCTCTGTTCCACAGTCTGTGTTTGAGACTCAGCAGTGGTGATGTGGCAAAGTTTGAGACTTTGCTGCATCTCGTATTACCGTCACCTGCACATGCTTTATTCCTGAGGTGATCAGACGCTCCGAGCGTGGGGGGATGTCAGGCAGGGAATGTCATTGTTATCACCCCTGGTGTGCCACCTTCAAGTAATAAATCCCTCAAATCACTCCTCTACATATGCGACTTTAAGAGCTCTCTAGGATGTTTGGGTCTTTCATGCCCAGGGTCACAGTGTGCAGGTATTAAAGAGGCTTCCGACAGGTGGCTGACCAATGTCAAACTAGTTAGATGTTCTACCTAACCGAGAGGAAGCATCGTCTTCTATTTTTCTGGCTGAGAGGTGTTTGTGAGCATTTATCTGTTGTGCCAGTGATGACTTGCGCGCTATTATCAGCCATAAGCAGAGCAACACCAGGAAGCATTCGCACTCGATGGACGGGTAAATCAGCTCCACCTCTTTTGTTTAATCTTTTTTTAGTTTTTTCACAAGCAAAGCAGAAGAAACACAGCAACAAAAGAGAAACAAGATGTGCAGGAGTTATTAAAAAACCCAGAGAGCAACCGGAGGACAACGCTGGTTTGAACTGTGTGGCCTATTTCCCACTTAAGTGCACGGGGTCTAATGCACCTCCAGTTAATCTTGGCACACATTGTCTGCCGTCACAATAGTGGAAGTCCTGCCAGCCAAACTAAATACCATTGTGTTCAAGTCCATATCATTTCACAGAGGCAGTTATAACGATGAAATGACAAGCAGAAGTAGAGACGATGAAAGGCTCTCACAGCTGTGGGATCAGATCAGCTCTGAATCCAGGTCAGGTGGGAATACGCGGTATCTCATTGAGATCTGATCGCTGAGACCGCATTGATGTCCTTTGTTCAAGTCTGGTAAGAACGCCAGTACCAGCTTATTATCACAGCATTTGACAAGTTAAAGCCCACTGAGAAATATTATGGGTGTATTCAACATCTTGGAGGGTTTTGTTTGCCAGGCAAACAGCAAGGAACCCACCCAGAGTGTGTTGTGTCGTGGCCCTCTTCCACTGTTATATTATATTGAAATATAATACAACCTAGCTCGCCCAGCGGCCTCTCTCCCTCCCCTTCACTCACTCCCTGACTTTAGATAAGCTCATTCAAACCAGCATGAATCCTCTTGGTAGAATTAACATGTTAGTGTCCCAATTGAATTTATGCGATGGTCAACCCAATCCACATGAACATGATATGGATACTGTTTGATCTTTGCACAGTTTGAGCAACAAACCCTCGTGTGTTGCTCCTGATAGATTCAAACTTTCACAGGGAAATAAGCTGATTCAGAACTTGGCAAACAGAGCTTTTCTAGGTTTATTTGCTTGAAGAGAGGGGAAGAGAAAATGCACTTTTAAACCAAGTGTGACTTCACTCTGAGCTGTCCACTTGTGATCAGACCACTCAGACACAACAAGACCCGAGTCTAGCATTTCGCCAGTAACATCCACATGCCATGTTGACCTGGGAGTCGACAGTTCAGTGCTCAGACAGGAAAGCGTAGGTGTCGATGTGGCTACGGTGTGTCTACAGATCCTGTTTGAGAAGCAGCAGCTGCTTTATAAACAATGTGTGTTTCAGTTCACATTACCTGTATAATTACAGAGAATTATGATCAAAAGATTTTTTTTCTCAAAGGTGAGGAAAAGTCATGGAAATAGAGTTGTAGAAACCCCTATTAATCCTGGTACAGCAAGTGCTTCGGCAAAGTCGTACAAACCCCGTTGGCTGTTGAAAAATTGCCTGCAGGTCACTTCCTTGGTATACTTTTCAAACAACTGTCGCCATCCTTTCCTCTTGAGTGAAGGGATTTGTGAATAGATTTTCAAAATAAGTCTGAACATCTGAAATGGGACAAAAATCTAGGACGCTGCTGGAGAACTTTGGTTATTGTTCAGGGAAACAAGTATCTAGCTTCCTCTTTTCAAATGTCTTCTTATATAAGTTGTAGACTTGGAATTATTCAGTGTCATACTGGTGGTGCGCGTTGTTCCTGAACCAGCTCTGCTCTCTCATGCACCCAGGCAACATGTTAATCATCTTCAAATTTAAGACTAAATCACCATCCCCACCTCACTGTGGTTGCATCATTGTGCCTGTTCTTTTTGACTAAATGAGCAAACTTTTCGGACTGTAAAGCCGCTCAGTTAAGTGCTCAGATGTCGGTGATGTAGTCCTTTTGGCTAATAAGTGTTGAATGCAGTGTCGTATTTCTCAGTTCTTGGTTGAGGGGAGTGAGTGAGTGAGTTAGTGAGTAAGCGAGTGGGTGCACAGGTCTCTCCTCTGGAATGGGAACATTCATCTGGTTGTAAATGCTGTTTTTAAGTATGTGATCCAACCAGTTTGCTCCAGAACACTTGTGGTCCCAGTTTTGCTTGAAAATGCTGTTTTGCCTTAACAGCAAGTGGAAAGATTAATGAACCGCTGAGGTCTAAGGAAGCTTCCTCTCTCACGGATAGGACTGTAGGTGGTTTTTCTGTTCGTGAGAGTGTTGAAAACACTGCATTTTCTTTTAAGCAGCAATGAGACTTTTTAAATACCTGGTGATGAGTTTGGAGAGGGGATGTGGCTTTGGGAAAGTCTGAATTCGGTTGTGATACTGACAGTATTTACCATGCAGATCTAAGTACCAATCCAGATTTTGTTCCGTAACTTTCTCTGGACCATGATGGTGCACCTCCAGGCTGCACATATTCTTGCTCATTCTACTGCCAGCAATGTTAATGGCATTGTTGGTCCATGAAATTTGAGATAATATTGAAAATAGACAGCACAATTTCCTTAAATCCTCAAATAGCTTGTTGAGACCAGTATTTGTTCAGTTGACCGTCGCAAAAACCAGACGCATGCAGCAAACATCAGACATTTTTGCAAGGAAAGAAAAAATCCTTGATTGACTCAGTGATTAGTGGAATGAACTGAAGCGCTGTGTGTTTTTGCTGGTCTTAGGTGTACATATCTCTGATCCCCATCATCGGCGGAGTGCTGCTGGCCACAGTGACTGAGCTGTCCTTTGATGTTTCGGGTCTAATCAGCGCCCTGGCTGCCACGCTCTGCTTCTCCCTGCAGAACATCTTCTCCAAAAAGGTACATCTACTCTCATGATAACAGCTTCAAAGACCTTCTTGGTTTCTAATGCTGTGTGTGTGTTTGGGGGGGGGGGGGTTCCTGTGTGGAGTGTACTATTACTCCATTGGTTTGATATTTACAAGAATGACAGAAGACAAATTAAACTTCTAAGAATGGATGTTGTATGCATATCTGCTTGCTTTTATTACATTCTTTTTTGGTACAGTTTTTCAGTTTTTTTCAGCAGCAGTACGATATCACTTCTCTCTGGATGTGTTTTAAAGATATTTTCGGTTTGAGTTTAACTCCCAAATGCAGAATGGAGCTGGTTACTGATTTAATGTACTTCTCCTTAGATAACATCAAAATGATGAAACACTTGTATATACTCAGTGTCAGTGAGATTCGCTGACTCTTTTCATGCTTTTACCGCTGTTGCAAGTCTGAAAACAACAAGAAAGGTGGTTTTTGGACAAAGTTGTCCATCTTTGCTAATTTTGGTTTGTTTGTTTTTTTGGCAAGTCAGCTTCTGTGATAAGAAATCAGTCATTGATTCAGGTCTTTATCATGTTTTGTTGTTGTTGTTTTTTACTTTAAGTGGAAGTTAGAAGACTGAGAACGTTTCCTTCGCTGCCACAGCTGTGATCATGAATATTTTTTATTTTTCTGCTTCCTTTTTTTTTAACGTAATCGTTTTGTCCTCTGGAAGGTGTTACGTGACACGCGGATCCATCACCTCAGGCTGCTCAACATCCTGGGTTTCAACGCTGTGTTCTTCATGCTGCCCACCTGGGTTCTGGTCGACCTCTCTGCGTTTCTCGTCAACGATGATCTGGTGAGCTGCTGCATCTAATAATACACTTTCTCCTTCCGTCGCGCCACCTGTTTTCATGACCCTGAACGTTACCTGTGGTCCTCGCAGTCAGACACGTCGGGATGGAGCGGCACCTTTATCCTCCTTCTCATCAGCGGCTTCTGCAACTTTGCCCAGAATGTCATCGCCTTCAGTGTCCTCAACCTGGTCAGCCCGCTCAGCTACGCCGTCGCTAACGCCACCAAGAGGATCATGGTCATCAGTATTTCGCTTTTCATGCTGCGCAACCCGGTCACGCTCACTAATGTGCTGGGCATGATGACGGCAATAGTCGGGGTCTTCCTCTACAACAAGGTCAGTCACCCCAACCTCTGGATGTTTGCAGATAGTAGTGATCAGTGCAGTGGAAAACTGCGTCAAGAAAAACCCAAATGTTGAAGGTTTTACTTGCAAAACTTCAATCACAGCTGTCATTGCAGCCTTGTTCTCTTTCATTCCCTGTTTATTGTTGAGTGGAGCACTGTTACGAACAGAATTCCCCTTGGGAATGAATAAAGGATTCTGATTCTGATTCTGAGAAGACGCGGATGCAGCAAAACTTGTTTGACTGGGAGGAGACGAGGCTTGTGTTGTTAACGCTGGAACTATTCATATGCTGTCGGTGGAGGAAACAGAATTCAGCAGAGACAAAGATGTTAAATAATCACTTGGATTTCAAGTGTTCTGCCCTGGTCTCCACCCAAACAAACCCCACCACCACCACCACCACCACCGTCGTGACCACATCCACTGTACACCCATGTCCTATCCCTGCAAGATTTGTGAGCTATACATGTCTCATGCTGGAATTATGAAAACCACAGATTGATATTTAATTATTTAGTCATTAGTTCATTGAAAACACATGTGAACCGTTTAATATCCAAAATTCGGGGTGTACCTCAAAACACAAATACAAATAATTTTAATGCAAGTATACATACAAATACAAATTCTGCATGTCCCACATGTACAGACTGGTGTACTGACAGACGGGTGTACCGACAGACTGGTGTACTGACTGCTGTGATTTATGGTTCTGTTTACCAACACTCTCAGAACAAACTGCTCCTATGAATATGTCATTTTAAAACTCAAACACTATCAAAGCGCTGCACACACAGTCTCCAGGCCAGATTTACTAAGCAGCACCCGTTTGCATCCAAAACCAAAAGATTTGGAGCCGTCTGTCTCTGTAATTACATTCCAAGAAAGGAGCGTGAAGAAAATGATCTTCTTTTTTCTTAATAGATCATATTTGGGATTAATTTAAATATTCCTTCCATAAATATAGATGATCCAGGACTGATTCTGACTGCATCTCTTCACTCAATCCAGACCATCAGTTGTAATGCCAGGAGGGTTTGTGTTGGTGCAGCTGTTAAATCTGGCCCCTTATGTTCTCTAGTGACTAAAATTACTGTTAAGCAAGCCTTTAATCAGCATCTTAACAAAAATCTTTTTCTACCTTTGACCCCCTCAAACCATGAAGCATCAGTTTGAAGCCACAGTACCATTTCAAACCCGGATGCTTCTCTCTGCCAACAGGCCAAGTATGACGCTAACCAACAGAAGAAGCTGCTGCCGAGCTCCAAGCAGGACCTGGTTACCTTCGACAACCCGGCGATGGAAAAGATCCAGGCCAACGGGTCAGTGCCTTTTTCCCACGTCTCAGAGCAGCAGCACAGCTGGAACAACGTGCTGACCGATCACTTCCAGTACAGCCGTCAGACCTACACGACAAACTACAGCAGCAACCATCAGTATGTGGTGTAAAAGGGGGCGGCCGTCAAAGACACGACTGTGTGTAGCTGCAGGGTTTCGCAGCCCCGCCCCAAACACCAGACTGAAGGCACGTGGTGCTGATTGTTACGGATAGGAAGAGTGAGACGAGCGTGTCATGAAAGGGCCAGTGACGTGACCTCTCCCATGCTCCTCCCTGTCCAAACCTTCTGACACTTCACTCTTTGTCCTGAGTTCTTACTTCTACACTGACTGTGTAAGATGGCCACAGAAAGCAAAACTCACGTCAGCCATTCACGGGTGTTTGGCGATTCTTCCCATGTGATCCAAACACAGTTGGCACGTGATCCGTCAAATGATCCGTACCTTACCGTCTGCAAATGTTTTTGTTTTCACAGCCAGACATAAATGGTTTGCGGTTATCTGTTCACTTTCAGAGGAAAAGGATGCCAGCTGTAGTTATTTATTGTGAACTCTTAACTCGCACAGAAAGTCTGTCATGTTACATTTGTAACAAACCAAGCATAGTGGAGGAAGGCCTTAACACTTGGGTTTTCGGCAGTTTGTGTTTGGGATTATCTTTGTCCTTCAACATGCACACGTTGTCATGAGGTGGAGTAAACTGCTTAAAGCTAACGTTATTGGAATAAGTAAAAGTGCCCATCCAAGATAAATGTAAAAAAAAAAAAAAGAGAGAGAGAGAGATGAGTTTCACACACAAAGATCATGTGAGGCTTGTTGGCAGCAAGTGTGAGCCTGTCACCACATCAGATTCCATTGGACATAAATGATGAAATGGTCACTCAGAGAGAAAAAAATGATAATATAACAGCATAATGGTGCAAGTAAACTCTTTCAAAGTCAGATTAATTTTGAGAATATTCAGGGTCAGATGTTAGAATAAGAATATGAAAGTATTAACATATCCGAAATAAACAAAACCAATTTAAAATGAACCACAAAAAAATGTCGAAGTTCACCTCTGAACAAACATGCACGTTAACACAATGGGTGATATATTCAGATCTGCAAAATCATGGTTGATTTATTGTATGATTAGTCGATATATTAGTGATTGTGACAGTCATGAGTTTCTAGCCTTCTTTTTTTTCTTCTAAATGGCTTCAAAACTTTTTTTTTGGGGGGGGGGAATCATTAACACTAAGTCTCAGACGAGTTCTGTTCCCCTGAACAGACAGTAGCCAACAAACTCTCTCCCATCAGGAAGCAAATCCTGCTCTCATATGTTGTCAAGAGTTGTAAATGTCAAAAAAATACGAAGTAGATTCACCAGAAAAAAGCATGCCTGTAATCTGCACTTTAACATCTGCAAACTTAAAAGATCTTTTCTTCGAGAGCCTGGCCCGGTGAAGTGTGATACAGATGTTAAAAGAAGTTATTATTGGAGCGGAAGAATCCATTCGAAACCACGCATCGTCTATTAACTGATCGTTGGCATTTATTGATCTGCCAAGAGTCTCAGGCCGAGCGAGCCATTCTCTCTCTTTCCCTCTCTCTTTCTCCCTCCCTCTCTCTCTCTCTCTCCCTCCCTCTCTCTCTCTCTCTCCCATCAGTTTTTTTATCCTGATCCAAAATCGCTCCATTGCAGTTCGTAAGGCCCATCTCAAGGTTGCCCATCATCCGACAACTACATTTCAGATGTGATGCATGAAATATTAGTAATATTGAAGATTAAACTGTAATTTCAGCTAAATTGATGTCTTTATTGCACACTGACCATTTCATGAAGCGATATTAATCATGATTGAAGGGTTTTTTTATGCCTCGGCGTTGAAATAATTTATTGTTTTTGTACAAATCGTTCACATTGATGGCATTTTTTTCCTGGTACATGCTGCTGCTGAGACATCGCAGTTATTATCTAATTATACCACATTTTTAAAATGTATGTTTTTCTTTCTTTGACAAATTAAAAGCTGTTGCAATATTAAGTCTAAAAAAACAACAACAACAACAAATTATCCTTCAAGGAGCTGTGTGGGATCTGTGTGCTCTGGGCTTCCCAGAGACAAACAAGCACCAATAATTTTTGTTTACTCTACTTTGAATTTATGGGGCAAACAAGATGTTGAGTAGAGTGATGGATAGTTTGTAGGATCCCAGAGCTTCAGTGGGGAGGAAATTCGTAGCCACTCTCAAAAGATGTCACAGCTCCTGCCTTCCATTTTCCGTCAAGACTGCTGCTCTAATGTGTTTGCACAAGGCATTTATTTTTGTGAAGCTTATCGGTAAACCTTTTGATATCCTCTTTTCTTAAAGTGTCTAAACAAACTCTTTGCTTGTTATTATGGGTTCTCCACAAAAGCCGCGCATCTTTATTTTTGTCGTCATGAGAAGATCCAGAAACTCTTGGATATACAAATGCTTCATGATTCGAGTTTAATCACTGGATATGAGGTGCTTCCCACTTCAGTGACTCGTCTCAGTGTTTGTGCGCTGGAGGATTTCATTTGAATATCAGACTCGTGTAAGTTGCATACTGGACTGTGACCGGCTCCAATTTAGCTCTGATGCCTCAGACCATCCTTCTCCTTAAAATGAAATTTTCTCGTGGACGGTCAAGCTTTCAACTTTCAGCAGATGCACGTTAAAAAAACAGCCCTCCAGTGTTAAACTCTGCACAAACATCATTCCCCACAAATATCAAAGACGTATGAAGCATTTCTGGGTGGAGGAAGACGTCATGTATGTATGTGTACCCTTATATACATCTGCCTTTTTAAAAATCAAAGTGAACCCTTGAAATGTGTTATCAACCATAACCGAGTCATTATCAGAAGGGTAGGACCTCTAGCTTCAAACCTCAGAACTTAAGCGATATCCACACGACTCTGGTATCATACCAGCGTCGTCCCGCTACCTCTTGTTTGCATTTTGGGTTTTTCAGCTGATCATTTGTCACTGACAAATCTCTTCACACAGTTAAAGATCACCGCACGATACCGACAGCGCCAAACAGCAGACCCATTTACCGCCTCCAGTAAATACAAACCAGATCAGAGCAGACGTCTCCACCACCATTGTACTGTAGATACGTACATCTTAAGAACACTGTTTTATTTGAACTTACGATAAACACTGAACAGTCAGTTGAGGCAATTTAAATCATTTTTGCTCTTGCATTTGATTTTTACAACAAATGCAATTCCTGTGAGCTCTCAGATTTTTGACTCTTCAATATTAGACGTCCTCTAATCAACACCAACAGCCGCGAAAAGGCATCTCTTCGATTCTCACTTGCATATCTGAATATAAGTTAACATTGTGATTAAAACAATTCTTTGTATATCAAATCGGTGCAATAAATCATCTGAAATGTGAGGTGTCTTGACAACAGTTTCACGTTTAGACCAGAAGAAAGCTGTTTGTTGTTTATATGTCCGAAGATGTTCAAGGCTGACTTGTGAGTCAATCCAATCAGAGCCAGCAAAAGACACACAATCTCTTCACTGCATTGGAATGTAATATTTGCATTATCGTTCACATTTTAAGCTCAAGAAGGAGGTGTATTCTACATATTGTAAAGATTTCTGGTTTCTGCTGGTGGGAAAAATACATCCTCCTCCCATGAATGTCGGTTTGATGAATCCTCACCTGTAATTAACACGCTGATCACCCGAATACGTTGATATATTACTTTTCTTCTTTCACGTTACAGAGAGCAAAATGTGTAGCTTTTTTTTTTCTTCGTTGCTGATGCATCACAGGATGGAGGCCTTGTTTTTGCAGTTACTGAAATTTTTTTTTTTTTTTTCCTCCCTTCAATTTTCTCCCTCTGTGTCATACTGACTGTGGGTTTGTGTACAGTGAGCAGGAACTGGGAAGACTGGTGATTCAGCTCACTGCTGTAAAAACTATTAACTGGGATGTAAATGTTCATGAGGATGGGGAGGTTACTTTGTAAAACTTGTATAATTATTATTTTGTGTGTCTTAATGATCTTGAACAGGATTTTTACTTAACCAATGTTTATAGATTTTTATTTATGGTGTCATGGTACAAAATGGTGTACAGAGGTGCAGCTATGCACTTATGTTTCTGCTTTTGTTTGGTAAATGCTATTTTTAAATGTTGGGAGGGGGGAAATAAATGCATTGCAGAGAACTGAATAATGTTGAATATGTTTTTTTTTTTCTTCGTGGAGATTATAATGTGAAGAAATAGTAAACATTTCAGAACTGAAAGGTATTGTCGGAAAAGGTCAACGCTGCGTACTTTGTAAAATATAAAGAAGTTTAAACTGGCTCTGCAAGAGAACTGAGTATCGAACTGCAAGCTGAGAATATATAAATACATTAATTTTAAACATAGCACAATAACTTGATATTTAAGGTCCCAGATATGTTTACTTAAGAACCAAAGCTGCCTGAAATAGAGCTGAAAGACCAGAGAATAACAGTCTTATCAGCTGCACCAACAGGCTCCGGTATGGAGTGACAGTGTGATGTGTCCTGCTCCCTGGTGGCCAAAAAAATGTATGAATGCAGCTCAGGGTGCCGGTGCTGTGAGCTACTTCAGCTTATCTAGACATGCCTCAGTAATTTATCACCTTCTTCTCTCTATTTATATATTCATTTATTTTTTGATCGAGTGGCGCTTTTCTGAAAAGTTTCTTGAATCTTTTATGGTAAAACAAGAAATCAGCAGAAAATCTCAGGCTCCATTCAACAGCCCGCAGTTGCTTACGATGAAAGGCGGTAGTTTCAGTTACAACGATGACGTCTGTCCGGTGTGTGATTGCAAACCAAAATTCAAGATTTGTATGCAGCGAGTGTTATTTTAACGCACATGATGTCCTACTGCTTGCTACTTATATGCCAAGTTTCGAAAGTTCTGCGAAAACTGAATCAAGTGAAAAGTACCTGGGAAAAGGTCAGAACCATTATATTTGCTCCCCGTGAGCTTCTGGGTTGTCCTAATTAAGTGGAAAACAGGGCAGTAGAAGTTGCAGATTACTGTTCCTTTCTCTATTACTAAAATTAATAGGTTGCAGCACATCTTTTCTTCCAGAAGTAGGTTCACACAAACTTGAAAATAAGTCTGAGTTCCAGGAGAGCGTAAAGCAAGAAGAAGTAATAAATCATTTACCAAAACTGTAGCTGAGGTGAAACAGGAGCCTGGTTCCAATCAAGGAAAGATCAACTCAGGCCACATTATCTGTTCCCTGTGAGACTAAAACAAAAACAGTGGGCACATGTCTACTGCCAAAATGACCTTTAATACAAAAAGATACATGTGGCACATTCAGAAGCTCATAGCAGAATTGCACCATTGTTCAAAAACATTTGATGGATGAAGGTTGTTGATGCCTTCTTACTCTGGAATCTTCTACATGGGTCTCAAACATGTTACCATTAACACCGTAGTTGAAAAGAGTGACCTCATTTCATTTGCCTCAGAGAACTAAAGACAATCTTACACCTTCTGTTGATAAATATGATGTGTACCAACATTCATGTACACCAACTGGATGTATCTACAATTTGCTTGATGTTTACTGGTTTGTTTGTTTTTAGAGTACAGAAACTCCCCTCATCGAATGGCTTCATGATCTTATAGTAAGTGTCATTTCAGGTCCTTCTTGGCCTCAGTTCCGCTTTAAATAAAGTTATCACCTTGGATAGGTGTGTGCCTTGGAATTTTCCTTTTCTTACGGGAGGACATCTCCAGATTTCTTTTGAAAACTTAGAATTACTCTATGATTCCATATGGAGTTCTACAAGGATCAATTCTTGGTCCACTGCTTTTTCATTTATTGAAGCTGCCGCTTGTGTTCATTTAATACCACTCATATGCTGATGATAAACCACTATATGTAAGTGTGTGTCTGCCACAAACATTGGAGAAGGATGCATGCATACTTCGATGTGGATGACCAAAACATTTTTATGATTTCAGGGCCAAAGCAGAGATTCCTTTCATTCCCTCATTTCCTCTCCTGTAGGTAAAACCTTGTGAGCCTGACACAGTTTTAGAATTGTGTGCTGATATTAACAAGCACATATCTACTCTATCCAAGACTGTTTTTGTTATCATCTCAGAAATACTTACTCTCTAAAGTTGGGGACTTCCAGCTGTCACATTCAGGTTTTAAAAAGCGGGTTCATTCCTCTCATGAGGTGTTTGCTGCACTTTCGAAGCAGGTATTAGAGGAGGGGTCGATGTACTTTTTGTTATAATCCCTGAATTTGTCATGATGTCTCGATGGCAATCAAACTATGATGATTAAAAAAGGAAGCATCAAAATCCCTAATACATAAAGGGTGCCAGGCCAAATTTACCTCCACCCAATCAAAACCTGCTACCAACTAGATTGGTTGGCCGTATAACTGTCCATCAACAGCCGAAACCAAACGACACCTAATTGGGCAGCGTAGCTGTCCGTCAAAAGGCTGAGACCAGGAAGCCTAAAGCAGTTATCAATGCCTTGTTGGATCGGTGTTGGGTGAGCTGCATCAAGGACAAGCATGGATCCAAACTCTTCCAAAAGAAAAAGGTCTTTTATAGAACTAGCAATAGGTAAGAGGGAGTACGACAAAAGGCTTGGCGCAACGCAAGTGATTCTTGGGGATTCATTTGCTCACTGGAGGAGTCTAAAAGAATCAAAAGGTTTAGCTACGGGCGCACAAGTGGCAGCCTTTCTAAGGCCACCTTAGTAAAAAAAAATGTTGTGGAGTTTCAGCCCGTAAATTACATTATGCTGCAAATATGTCCAGGCTCTATTAAACTGAATGAAAACAATGGCATCCTTTGGGAGTCAATGGTAGAACCACTTCAAGGTGAAATGAGCTGTGGACTGGGGACTTCCTTTAAACAGTCACTCACATCAACTGGAGGACTGAATCGGTGGAAAAGGGAACTGGCGGGTTCTTGAGGGGTGGCAAAGAGAGAGGAAAATGTTAGTTTATGCTATGAGGAGCTGGTTTGAGGAGGTGAGGCTGGATGTTGGCGAAAGGGACAAAATAAATGGGCAGTCTTGTCTAATTGTATATCAACATCTCTGTCAAGTAACATTTTTCCCATCAGTCGTCTCTCACAGCGGCCTTGGCCTTCCACATCCATATAGAGGCATCAGAGCAGCTCTCCACTTCAATCTCATACATCATGCCACTGAGGCATTCAGGGTACTGTCCAGCTGTCATCTAAAAAGATTTTCTGTTTGTCCTATCCAGCTGCCAGTGGTTCTAAAACAGACAGTTTCCTGCATCATCACCAACATTTATAGATGTGAAGTGTTTTAAGTCTGGCGGAGGCCCTCTGTGTGGTACCGTGTGAAACTGGTGGTGGCTGGGAGCTGAGTGATGATGCTGGTGTTGCACATCAGCTGGGTGAACACGTGGCTGTCCTTCATGATTTCAGAATAAAACAAATTCCTTTGTGATGTTGACGGGGAGCTCCTGCTAGTTCTCCTGCCTCGCCTTAAACTGAGCAAATGGCGAAACAGAGATCTCCTGAGGAGGATGTAGATCCAGGGGTCCAGGATGGGGTTAACAGCTGCGATCCGAATAGCAGCCAGGTCTGCTGAGGAGTCATGATTCAGCCTGAAGCGGTTGGCAAACACACGGACCTTAAAGAAAGAAAAAAACATACTTCAGCTTGGATCCCCACACTTGAAATTTTAAAGAGGTTATAAACGGTGGTCATTTATCAAAAACTAATGGTTATTGAATGCAAGTCTCTGTTGAAATGCTGAAAAATCTAATTAGTTCACATTTACACATTCCATTTTTACATTTACATTACATTGTTTTATTTTTTGTGAAATTCATGTGGTAAAATGAAGTTTACCTACGCTATGTTTTCTATTTCTGGAGTAATATTACCGTAACTCCATCAAAGTTTATCCAATCAGATAAATTCCAACAGTGTTGAAAAGCTGAGACTTGTGGGCATGTGCCCATATATGATGAGGGAGAAAATGAGAG
Organism: Aulostomus chinensis; assembly: GCF_037954235.1. Classification (NCBI taxonomy): domain Eukaryota; kingdom Metazoa; phylum Chordata; class Actinopteri; order Syngnathiformes; family Aulostomidae; genus Aulostomus; species Aulostomus chinensis. Next base: position 9,038,453 of record NC_141333.1, on the reverse strand, counting down.
TTAAGGTATAAAAAAAAAAAAATGGCGCTAGATAGTTGCAGTTGTGTGTGTCTGCATGTGTCTGTGTTTTATTACACACATTTGTCATGCTGGGAAGACCATCAGGCAGGGTAAAACAGCTGCTATGGTACATAGAGGAGTTTAGCTCAACTTTATTCTTATAATTATTTTTCAGACAGACAGAGAGAGAGAGAGAGAGAGAGAGAGAGAGTCATAATGTCAGATATATTATTAGTGTTATGCAGATTTTTTATGGAAAATTTAAAGCACTTGTAATTGAAAAATCTTTATTTGTCGGTTAGGGGAAATTCAAGTTACACTGCACACATGAGATGAGGTGTGACTGAGCGTGGGTCTTAACCATTTCCCCCATTTCCATCACTTTCAGTGTTCTCTCTGGTGATCAGCCGCTATCCTGCAGTGGTCCCAGCCATGGTGACTGCATCCCACCATGAGGGCGATGCAGAGGCCCTCCAGGCTCTGCTCACCTTTCACTGCTGTTATTTGCACTAATTTTCGCATACGTATCTAGTTATCTTTTGCACACCCAGAGTCCTAGACTCAAAAAATGACTGGTGATTATTCTAAAAAAATGTACAGGTTCACACTTCAAATACCAAATCAAAACTTCATGAGCAATAACACAATTTAGTATTGTAAAAAACAACAACTTTTTTTTGTTGGTATTTTTCTTCATTTAAACTGCTGACAATTCCAAATAATGTGCAATAATCATTAAACAGATGTTGAAAGGTAAAGTTCAAGTACTCCTGGGAAAAGAGACCAAATTTCTCCGACTTAGGGCATTTCCTGACCATTTTACAGCCATAGAAACAAAATATGTCCAAATCGTCATTTTTAGATTTTGCTGCGTCTTCCTCCTGCCAACGATTAGTATAATATAGAGTACTTTAGTGAGGAGAAGCTCAACATAAAAACTATTCTTTTTTCCCAATGGGAGAGAAGTCATTCTATTAAGGTTTAAAAACTTAAAGTACGTCTACATTTCACGAGTATTTCCTTGTAATGGAAGAAGTTAAGGTATAAAATGGCATCAGTTGTTACAGATGGAAACCACCATTAAAGCAGTAAATGTAACTCCGGGACCACAACCCCAAAATTTCTGCCCTCAGTAAATACATCAGCAGTGGTAAACCAACAATAATAATAAACAATTACCATACTGTTTGATATTTAATAACCGTTATATTTTACTGGTAATAAGCCTGTATATTATTCTGGTAGACTGTTGGAATTATGAGTGTATAAATCTGAGACCTATTTAATCATTAAGATATAACATGCACTTGTGCTTTCACTTGTTTTTGGCTTTTTAAGGAAAAAACTGAACTTCCTGCGATGTTGGAGTGATTTCATGAAAATAAGTGGGTCAACACTCTGACAGAGCTGTCTTGACTCACCACAAGTGGCGCTGAACACGCTAAAACCACCGCGGACGTCATCACCAGCACTGCCATCATCTGCGTCTCTGCGGCGGAGGAAAGTGCCCTCCACCGCTCTCGGACGCTGGCTCTGGTCACCGGCCGCTGCACGGTCCTCTGGCGCATCAGCAGCAGCGCTCCGCACACGGCCAGGTTCAGCACGATGGTCCCCAGGATGAGAAGCACGCTGACGACGCCGTACAGGACGGAGTACGCGGCGGCCAGAGGTTTAGGTGTGCTCCAGTCGATGAAGCACCAGGTTTCGGACTGCTGCAGCTTGCTGCTCACCATACCCATCATGGGCAGGCAGCAGAACAGGATGTGACTGATGTAGATAGACAACAGGAAGGTTTGCGCGAAGCGACGGCCCACCCCCCACCGCTGGTAGGTGTATGGGCAGCAGATAGCCAGGTACCGCTCGGCAGCCATGGCGCATATGATGCTCAGCCCGGTTAAACCGAAGAACAGCAGTAAAAAGGAGAGAAACTCGCACAGGTGGGAGCCCTCCGTCAGCACATTAGGGTCCAGGTAGTTGGCTATGGTGAGCGGGCTCGCCAGACACGTCCCAAGCAGGTCCGTCACCGCCAGACCGCACACCAGCGTGTAGAAGGCAGAAGATTTCCTCTCCTGTTTTGATAGTGACAGAACGATTATCGCGATTAAATTCCCGATGGCTCCTCCAGCAAACATCAGTATTGGCAAAGCGATGTCTCTCCCAAGCGCGGGGACCTGGGCCTGTGACCGGTTGGTGGAAACAGAGCCGTGCGTAAAGTTTGGACTCGCCATCGCCAAATGCAGCCGCGGGTCGGCAGGGGTAATGTGACTGCTCTCTTGTGGACTCCGGAGACTTTTGAGCGACTTGGACTAGAATATCAGCAGCGGTATGTTCACTGGCAGTCTTAGATGCATTTCACCACAAGGGGTGTTACACGCAACTGCGAGGGGGGCTGTCTCTAGAACTGGTGAACCCCCAGCAGGCCGGCAGGGTGAATGCGCTCAGCGATGAGCTGTTGTCCATTACACTTCCGGTACATGATCATCTGCCACTGTCATCACTTGTGGCAGGAAGTCACAAGATGTTGTGGGGTGAAGATATAGGACAAGTCGCTGTAGGGAAAGTTTTGTCACTCTGTCAGAGAGCAGATAGGGTTTGCATGACTGCCATGACGCAAGGATGTTTCCTTAAAAAATATATAATTATTAACCTTTTTGTTAGTCCTAATTTCATACATTTAAGGATAAAGTTTGCCACTCAAGCTATGAAAAGGCTCTGATTGACAGCCATTAGTCACACAGACTCTATGACGTTACAAAGCAAACATGATTACATCTGTTTTAAAATCACTAAAATAATTCATAAATGATTCATCATAGTATAATTTATCAGAATTATCTCAAGATCTTTGCTTGGTCCCAAGATAATGACTTTGACTATCATATAATGTCAAACATGGCCTTAAAAATATAATATTAACCATAAAAAAGATAATAATCTGTACTTTGAGTACAAACAACCATCACTTCCCATTGAATAAAGTAATCTGATCTCACAAACTTTGACCACACTAAAAGATAAGGCTTCGTACTGTAGCTTTCTCACATTAGAAGATAAAAGTCTGGCGGTTTTTTATTGCCAAGCACTTCAATCTGTAAACAAACACAGCATTAAATCTCAAAAAAAAAAGAAGAAAAAAAAACTGCATTTAAGGACAGGTATCATCAGCTGAACTGATCTAAAAGTGCAGCTTTTCCCTGTGACTGATAAATCAGATACGTGAATGACTCCGAGGAGTCGGATTGGTTGTTCTGGTCGTGTTGAAGGCTCATGATGAATGTGAGAGGACAGAAGTGACGGGGGAAAAAATGTTGTAATGAGTAAAAAGTACCGCTTTCAGTTGAATTCGAGTAGAAGCGGAGAGAGAAAAGCACTCCTCTGTCACAGGTACAAAGGTACAAAGCACATCTACTTATTTACATTCCTCGCGCTTCTGTGACTTGCGTGGTGTTTGTGAATGTCACTCCACTGACAGGAACTGGTGCTCAATGTGCTGGATTGTTGCTGCAAAATGTTCAGAAGTCCTTTTTTTTTTTTAATGGAAATGTTTACATGCGTCTTTTCCACTGTAGTTACAGATGATACTTTTAGGGTTGTAAAAAAAAAAAAAAAAAGTTGCAAAATCCTCCTTTGAGAGGTTGTTGTTATTGTTGCTTACTACACCCACATATCATCAATAATTGAGTAGAAACCGACAACACTTGCAAAACAGGGTTGTCGTGTTTTAGAGCTAAATTGATTCCAGCGCCGGCGAGGGCTGAACTGACGTCAGCAACGTCGCTGCTTCTCCCAAGAACTGTCGAAAGATGAATGTTTGGCTGCATCCAATAAACAGTAACATACAAACCCAGCATGAATGAATACGGCGTCTACTCCAAATACTTTTAGGGAAATTTCTTTCATCCACACTATATTTAAAGTCCTATTAAGCATTTAGAAGCTTTTTTTTTTTTAAATATCGTAAGCAACATGAGGACGGACGCAGGGTGGTGAACAGCGCTTGTCAGCAGTTTCAACGTCCGACATATTTAATATCTGCCTCTGTTTATGTTTCGTGTCGTCATTCCTTATCCGTTTACACACTGGCCCTCGCACGGGGATGAGGAGTTATGGTTGTTGCACATATGTGTGTATTTAAACTCTCCTTTCTCCGCGTTGCTGCCTTGTGTTATAAACTGTTTGTTTAAAACTGCTGTTTATAAATGCAAATTTTAGAATTTTTTGGCGACAAACTTTGCGTTAAACAGTGACAAAACTGCACATTATACACGAAACAATGTAGATGATAGATAAATAGATGGTTAGATAACAAATTATATAGTTGCAAAACAGAAATATAACACAGGAATTGTGTTTTCCAATATTCTAACATCACCCTGATTGTGGCAATAACCTAAATAAGATCGAATAAAACGCACTTTCTCATGAAAGTTAATAAGACCATTAATAAGACATGTGGTGTGATCTGATTTGATTATAGAAGTGTGTCAGACATGAACGCGGCAAAATCACAATATGGCGTCCCAGCGGAGTTTTCTGGATGTTTAAACTGCAGCTTCCAGTTGCGATGCAAACACATTTTGCGAAGCTTGATTTGTTTGCCGTCGAGCAGATGTGTTGATGTTGTTGAACCACAGTAGCAACATGATGGAAACAGTTGCTGGTCCAATCAGGGAGGGAAGCTCAGACCTGGAACGTGGGGACATGATGGAAGGCTTCTGTCATTAGTTGAACGAAAGAGGAATCTGAAACGTCTATAAACCAGTCACCTAAACGCCTTTTTATCCTCGAAGAAGGCAAATAATCTGCTTCTTGTGGCCATGTTGTCAGTGATGCTATGTATTCCTTTTTTTTTTACTGGGGTGACAAACCTCTGTATCCAAAATACACCAGACAACTTTGTCCCAAACAGATATGACTGTAAATGGCTGCGAGAAACACGAGAGCTGATGGACAGCGAGAACACACGGGACGTCAGTGCACTTAGCCTGCTCCGACTCTCCAACCATCACACATTCATTACAACGTGACTTATGTTTACAGTGAGTAGCAGCAGCGAGGGGTCTCTGCCTGCAGCCGACCTTAAAAGACAAAACACAACACATCTCTGAGAGGTAAACCGCTGCTCATCTGCTGCAGACAAAAGGGAGCTGTCAGATTCTTAAACACAACAAGCCACTTAAGCGGTGGCAAGGTTTGGAAACTCCGATGCTCGCTGGAATGTCCTCAGGTTTCTCACTGAATCATGGCGCGTACAAGCCGTGCCCGTGTGGTTTATAGTTCTCTTGGATGTCGTAAAAACTAATTCATTAATTGCAAACACTTAAAATGTATTGTCTCTGTCTGTGGTCTCTGCTGTGGGCTGAGACTATAAAAGTGCACCAAGCTGATGACTAACCTGCACATCAGACCAAATATACCTAAAGAAGGTCATCGCGGAAGAGGTCGTCCGGCTATAAACCACCGCTGAACGTCTCAAGGGCCTCTTCACCTGCTGGTATTGAAATAATATACAAGCATTTGAAGTATTTTCAGGCTTCATTTACTTACGGTAAAATGCTCAGTGACGCCAACCGCGTGATCTAACTGAGAGCTGGTCAGTCGTTAAGTGTCTAAAAGGAAGTGACGATTCAACGTCAGAATTTACAAACAAACATGTCGTTTGTTTAAGTAATTAATAATCCAAAGAGTTTAGAGGTCTCATAAGTGATTATCAGCGTTTAAATGGCCTGTTGTAAGCACCTGAAGTCACTAGCGCCTGCGGATACGCGGGCCGAGACTTCTTCTTTGTTTCCCAGTGATGGTGACTGGAGATGCATTGTAACGCAACTTACATGTGAATGCAGATAACAATGGAATAAAATCCTTAGATTAAAAAAGATACACCTGGATGGTTGTCCAGTCCTTGGCATGTTTAGTAATGTGGGTTGAGATTACCATCACCTCTGACCTCACCATTTGACGAAAACTAAAAAATAAACCAGTCGAAAACTAGCAATCTTTACTCAGTGGAATCATCTAGCTTGTTCTGATGACCTACAAAATGTGAACCAACTCTGAACCTGTCTTTTTTATTAAAGAAAATAAAAAACAACGCGCTGACGTACGATTACTCGGTTTCATATTTCACCCGTAGAAGTGTTGATTAGGAGCGGTGAGGTAAATCCACTCCTGACAAAAGCCGATGATGCGTGACAGAATTATACTGGCTAACGTTGGAGTCACAGTCCTCTCTGAACTGTTGATTTTTAGTTCGGTGTTCATGTATTTTATTTCATACTCTTATTGTTTTACATTTCTTTGTTTCCCTTGGTATTAGTGTGAATACTTGCTTCCTTTTTTAGTTTTAAAATCTCTCGTGCCTTGTCAGCCGTACTTCCTGCCTTTGTACGTTTCCCCCTCAGTTTTTCTGTCACCAGGTGTGTATTGTTAATCATTCCTGGTCATTCACAGCTGTGTCCCCGGTGTCCATCCTCCAATCAGCTCCCTCCCTGCTGCCCTTGACTCCTCCCACCTGTTGCTTGTTGTGTCATTAGGTGAGTTTGTATTTTAGCTCTCTGTCTCGGTCGTCGTTGGATTGTCTCTCCTCGCTCCCTGTGTTTCTTTGGCATCGCAGTTCTTTTAAATTCAGTGTTTTGCCCCAAAAACTTTAAACTCACGACTTCATGACTGCCTCCTTGCCTCGGTATTTGAGTCCTGCCCCCTCACGTCCATGACGGTTGGCTGATGTGTTCCGGTATGAAGATAATCCTTCTTTTCCTTTCCTATGTTTGTACAAATCAAATGATGTTCCAGCCCCCGGCCCAATCTGATTCCAGGTCAGGTGTTAAGTGAGGATGAGACTGTAAATTGTTTCGCCAAGATTTAATTTTCGTTTCGCCTCCACTCGATAGAGACTTTTTTGAGTTTATATTGGACACAAGATGCGCTCACTTCCCTGTACTTGATCTTTTTTATTGCTGGAGATTAGCAACACAAATGTACTGAATGCTAAATCCCGACCACAGAGAAACAATTAACAGGATAAACAATGTTGAGTTCTATTATCCTCTTAACTTATTTCACAACACGCGAAACAAAATCATGACCACAGAGGCACGAGATCACATTCCTTAATGAGCATCTCCGACAACAACACACTGAGGAGAATTGCGATGTGTTTTTGTTCACTCCAAAAGAAAAAGTGAGTGCAGATTAAATGAAATCTAAAAGTTAATTTGAGACACACTTGGAAGAGAAAAAAAAGTATCATGTGAGACAGTTCAAGACACAAAGGGAGTCTTTATGTAGTAACAGATGGGAAACATAAAAACAGCAACAAAGTGCCAGGCGATGTTCACACACAGATTTCCATCTGTGATGGATTTTGATGTTTGGGAGTTTCAGAGTGGAGGAAAACAACTTGGCTCCTTCTGGGAAGCGAGTCAAGATGAGAAGCGCGAGGGGACCTAAAGTTAAGTGAATTATATAAACTAGTTTGAGAACGATAACAGAGACGGATCAGCCGCTCATTCAGTTAAACATCCCCGTTCTTCGATTTCACAGCATCCCCCTCACCGGCTTGGCTGTGAGGATGCTGTCCTGGAGCACAGGCCAAGGAGAAAGCTGTTACATTCAGGAACAGAAATGTGGAAAAACTGTACATTTTCATCATCCATCCATCCAAACCCAGCATCACGGGCGGGTCTAAGGGTGCCTTATCTGAGTCAGTTGGGCCCACCCTGGACAGACGAGCCAGTCAGTCACTCGTCAAAATTTTTTTTCTTCAAAATTGCAGGCTACAATGATGAGTTAGTAAAAAATGTCCAATATACATGAGTCATAATAATATTGATAAACACACTGTGCTTTAGGCCTAGCTTTGATCAAATAATTTTAAATGGTTTGATTGGTCCATGAAATGATCTGGTAAAACCTGGAAACTTCAAACAGAAATGATTTGTAAAGAGTGTTGACTACTGTACCTAGCTGTGAAAGAGTGCAAAGTGAATTGAAAAAAATACCCTTCAAGTGAAAACTGTGCTAAACTACGGTGTTTCTTTTGTCAAGGATCACGGAGGGTCCTAGAAGAGAGGGAGAGAGTTGGTGGAAGCCAGGAGTGTTCTGAAGAGTCACGGTCACCTGAGGTTGACCACTCTGCCCAAGCTAGAGCTAACACTAACGTTAGCCGGTCTACCAACGTTAGCACTCGACACCAAGCTAACCCCGTCCCTCCGTGTCCGATTTAAAGACTCAACTCCACCTGACGGGGGTAAATGGAATATGGGAAAATTTCTAAAACACATCCATCAACCCTTAGAAGCAATGCTGAGTGTTATTGCCGCGCTGAAACATGCTGACTTTTGGTGCACACTTTGAGATCTCTTTCTCCACACTCAGGAACGTGTTCCCTGATCATCGACAGTCCATGCTACTAGTGAAAATCGACTATCATTAAACCAGCATTTGAAAAAGACTTGAGAAAATTTTTTTAGGAAAGAATGGAGGAAGGGCATCCTACATAGATTCAAGTCAGTGGCCCATTGTAGACTCCCGCTCTTCTAATGGTGAGCTATCTGGTGTTTTTCATTATTTTTTTGAGTATTGTTCTATAAGAGGCCTGTGACTGTACACTTCTGGCTTAAAAAATGTGCCCCCCTCAGAGCAGTGCAAGGCCGCCGCACAAATCTGTATCTGGCACCGGGGCAACATCTATCCATCCATTCCTTCCCTGTTAAAAGTGCTAAGGGGCTGCAGCCTATCCCAGCAGCCTTCGGGCGATAGGTGGGGTTCACCCTGGACGGGTCACCAGTCCATCACAGGGCCAACACATAGAGACAGACAACCATTCACACTCACAGCCACGCCTACGGTCAATTTAGAGTATCAATCAGCCTCGTCCCCTCTTGATGTCTTTGGACTGTGGAAGAAGCCGGAGTACCAGCGAGAACCCACACAGGCACAGGGAGAACATGGAGACTCCACACAGAAAGATTCCATGCCCGAGCCGGACTCAAACCCTGAACCTTCTTGCTGTGAGGCGACAGTGCTGACCACTGCACCACTGTGACATTTTCATCATTTATATAAGGTATATGGTCTGGGCAACAGAGGGTCTATTTAAGATTTGACGCTAAAAAAACACAGCAAGCAGTTAGTAGGTGAGTGTTAAAGTTGATTTAAAAGTCCTGTATAATAGATGAACAGAATCGGAAGAAAGATTTCCTGACTGGATGGACGGTTTCTTTAATAAACTCCAATTGGACGGGATATACTAAGTTATCTAATCCGCTTTAGAAACAAGAAGATGCCCTGTTTTGCTCATTTTTAACTAAAAACTAACGTTTCTTTCAGATTTTTAATTTTTAAAACACTTCTTCTTCCACTTTCAGCTGGAATATCTGTGGCTCTGGGAGGCTCCAGAACAATTAAAATGAGTTCATCTCTTGAATTAAGTACATGTTTGCTGACTATTAATATCCTTCAAATCTGTATAAATTCCCCAACGAGTAAGACTCAAATTGGCAAAACCTCTTGTGCCTGCATGAAAAACAAAAAACAAATGTTGTGGCTGTTCATGCTGGTTCAAATGTTCTGTTACTGGTTTTTAAATGGAGTTGAAAGCTGTAAGTTATCTTTAAAAAAAAAAAAAATTCTCACGACGAGAAGATTTTTGTTCGGCAATCTTTTAATATCACATCCACACACACAGAAAAACTTTTATTCATATATATATATATATATATATATATATATATATATATATATATATATATATATATATATATATATATATATATATATATATATACATACACATGATCCACAGAGTCCCTTTCCACTTTTAATTGAGTGAATACTTAGCACTGACGATGTTGAATATTGAAAGATATTTGTTGATTTTAAATAATTGTTTGTGGTTAAATTATATGAAGAAAGAAAAACAAAACAATACTCCAACTTCTTCTGCCACTAGATGGCAGCACCTGTGGCCATTCAAACTTGAAGCACTTTGTCATACTGACCAAGGTGTTCCCTCCAGTCCAAATTCTGACTTGCGTTGCACATCGCTTCGGACAAAAGCCTCTGCAGAATGAAATTGTAGAAAAGCAAAATATGAATGGATAATTATTGTTGTGAGGCTGAGAGAAGGACACTACTTTAACTTCTAACTTATCCTGTAGGTTCACTCCTCTCACATGGGGCCCCAGATATGTTGTATTATTACGAATAATGTGGCATTCCTGCACTTACTGGAATAGAAGGGAGGTCATTTATGGTAAAGATACATGAACTGCTGCTTCCGCTTCAAGTCTCTGGTCATCTTGGTGGCTCCAGGGAACAGACACTAGTGGGATTTCACAAGTGAGAGGCAGAAAACTGATAACATTTCGAGGGCCATGTGTCTGTTTTTAGTTTAAACATGTGTCATCATTCATGGTTCAGTTCTCCCTGCGGTGGGCTGACTAGTAATCAAATACTGCAGGAGGAAGTGTGATTAATTTTTTTTTTTTTTTAAATTTCTGAAGATGGATTTTATGAGTTTGCTGTGAAATTTACGAAACCACTGGTTTCCTTGTTCGTCTGCCCTCAGGAGGGCTTTTAGTTCATGACTGCACTCTCCCCACGTGTCTGATGGTTTCAAGATGAAACTTCCGGTTTGCAAAGCCAACTGTGTGACCAAGATACAAAACACATGCTTGCTCAGATTTTTTAAAAATTGCTAAATCTGGCCTGAAGGTGGTGCTAGAGAGAGTGAGGAAAAAAATCATGTCTCTTAAAAGCTTTACATATGAGCAGTTGTAGTCGTTGAATGTTGCAGTTAAAATATTTTTTCTTGCAACGATAAACTTTTTAAGACTTGTGAACATTATTTTAAAAGATCAACATTCTTAAAACATACTTATGACAACAAATACCACTGAACTGGTTCCCTCGATGTCTTGTCTCATGGGTTCTCTCGTTCAAGGTGCACTTAGCCTCGTTGCATGGTTTCAACATGCTTTCATTTTTGTCTCAAATCATAGGCGTCTGATCCGCTAGCTGCCTGCCCCCTGAATACACTTTGAAAAAGTCCGGTCTTTGGAGACACACAGGGCTCACAGACGAGGCTCCATCACCAACAAAATGGTTGGGGAGGAGGGGGGAGTTTGTGTGTGTGCGTACATTGGGGAATAAGCAGAGTTGGTTGAGTAGTCCAGTCGCTACGACACTCGTAAGCCATTTTTCGCTGTAATCGTTTGTTTGCTAGGAATGACAAACTATCACACTCACTCCCCGGAAATGACGACGCGATGTCTTCTTCTTCTACGCCGATTTGTGACCGGCTAGCTCCGCATCAGCATCAGCATCAGCATCAGCATCAGCATCAGCTAATTACTGCCACCTTTTGCCTGTGCTTGTTTGTCGATTTTTGAAGCAGTAAAACATCAAAATAAACGGTCATCGGGCATTGTTACGCCACAATCAGCGCCGACAACGCGATGTCCTCCTCCTATTGGCTGAAGATGCAACACTATGTAGAGTTTGTGTGATCCATTTAGCAAAACATTTTGGTGACAAGTCTTTTTTTTTTTCAAACCCGTGTCCACACAGAATTTCAAACCTGTCCCATTATTCAATGTAACGTTGACTCCGTACAAGTCAGTGTACTGACCCTCACCACAGCTGAAACAAGTGCGGCGAGTGTCCACAGTGTCATACACCGATTTGAGTACGTCATCAGGGTACTTTTGCATACTCAGTTTTCACATACTATCCATACTTTTTTTTTCCATTTTGAGTTGAGTTTACTCAAAATTTTAAGTATTTAGTTTGGAAGTATGCGATTTGGGACACACCAAAAACCTAACATCGTAAAGATATTGTATAAAGACTTACTCACCGAAGAGTTGGAGTTAGCTCACTCATCTTAGCGACATTAGCGCAGCACAGTTCCACTTTCCATGTCAACGCTCTTTCATGACACTTACAGAAACTCGGGGGGGGGGGGGGCGAGCTTGTTCTGTTTTTGTTTGGTATTTACAATGAACATCAACGGAAGTGACGTCAGGCAGCAACGCTTAGTGCACCTGGAGGCCCTTTTTTACATATCTACATACTCTTTTTATTTTCAAATTTTTATATAACAAGAATTTATAAACATTGAACAATTTTCATGTGGTAGAACTGCAGGTGCGGTTGTAACTAATTCCACAGCTTCATGCGCCAATGACTAAATATTACACGTGCAATTTCAAATGTGTGTGTTCAGTCTTATTCATTGGAGTCAGGTGGAATCATTTTGATGCAATCCGAAAACAGTTTCTATGCCGGCGGCATCCTGTTTGAACAACACAAACCCACTTCTCACACATCTCGAGGCCGTCTGGGCAGCAGATGCTGAAACTCTTCATGTTATTGTGTTCTCACCCAACTTCGTCGACTCTGTGACAGAATCTGAGAGTAAATGAACTTTAAATGTGTTTCGCAGTTCAGCAGTTGTTAACACAAGTACAATAAATAGTGACACATTGGAGAAGGAATGAAATCAACACAGGCTCTGTAAAAATCACCACTGTTGTGTGAATGGAGAAAAAACAACAACAATGCTGGTGAATTGTTAATATCAGCGATATACAATTCAGGGATTTATAAAGGAGGAAATATGAATGGTTTTTAATGACCTTTAACCTGTGAGACTGTACGTGACTTTTAATTCTGAGAAACGGCGTTAATTTCACAAGTGGGTTGCGTCACATCACATTTTTGTTGTTGTTGTTGTTGTTCATTGTTGAATAAATGTGTGTTAAGTGACGTATGGATTCGTGTGATCACATTTGTGAAATTTAACACGTAAAAACCTAACTGAAATATGTAGAACACCTGCTTTTCACATGTTAATGTGCAAGCATTGGACCTGATTATGGTGGGTGGGGTTGTCCCCCCAAAGAAAGACCTGGGATTACATGTGGACACGGATGGGATGAAACTTCAAAGCTTTGAGGAGACCAGAAAGGAAATAGACCTGAAAAAACTTACCAGTCAATCGCGGCTCACAAAAAAATTAACTTAAGCGCAAGATTTATCACACAGAGATCCAAAGAAAACATGAGGGAGAAGGTAGGCCGCGGTCCAAGACACAGAAGAGTGAAATAACCACTGATGGAACGCTCAACGGTAGCAAGAGCTAACGAAACTACAGAACAAAACAGCTAACATTAATGATTGACAGTAAGATGAAGAAAAAGAATTAGGGCAGGTATCGATTTCCTTCGAATGAGTTGTAACTTCTGAGCTGAGAACCACGTCATCACTCAGCTCTGCTTCCCTCCTCTATACATCTCCTCATATAAGGCTTTGTTTATGGACATGGAGGAGTTTGGCACCCGGCCACCCTGCACCCCTGTGGTCCTTTTCACGTGTGGTAACCATCTCAGTCAGGTCGCTGGTAGGTTTCCTCATACCACAGGGAAAGAGGACGTGTAATGTGTCATCAGTCATCGTGAATATGAAAGCGTCAATAGCGAAATAAATCGTCATAACTCTAGTTTACACACCTTTATAAAATATTATTTTTAATAAGATCAGCATTCAAAATTGTATCCCTTTTAATAAAAACCTCTCTTCAACTCAGGTTTGGTTCTGTGACGACTAAGAACACCAGAACAGAGGTTTAGCGTGATTCGATCCAGTGAGGGTTTCAAACCCTTTCATCTGTTCCAGAGGTCGTTGAGTTCCCACAGTACGCAGTGAAGTGGGTGTAATCCCCTAGTCCCAGTACAAACATGCAACAGTAGCAGAACGGCTCCTGTCGGCAAACATTTGAATAAATGTATCAGATGACGTTTGAATTATACAGAGCAGCATCCCGGTTGACCGATCTGAAGCTCCTGCATTTACTGTACCTGTCGGGGTATGAGCAGCTAGGTTGAGACTCCGTGTTGGAAAGCTTTAGATGTAATAAAACAAGGTTTTGCAAGATCGAAAGGGAGTTTTCAAGGATTGTAAAATATCTAAGAAAAAAAGAATCACATTGTCAGGTGGGACTGGCAGATGTGCTCAGCATACGTGAAGGCACGTGGACAGTGAATGACATCTGAGGAAACATTAGCTCATATAAATTATCCACATATGAATCAACATGCAGCAGGCAGCAAACTAGAAGGTGTCTTTTTTTAATTTTATTTTTCATCGTGTCTTTGGTTTGTCTGCCTGTTCGTCTCATTCCAGAAACAGGAATTTCTTCAAATCAGACCCAAACCTCCTCTGGGACTCGTGATCGAAGGCCACTGTAACACCGAGACGCTGTGACTGTGGGTTTTAAACCAGAGTTGAGAGGAATGATGCGATTCCCAGCTTTGTACGTGTGAGTAAATGTCGAAGTTACTTTTGTGAATTCAGCTCAAAAACGACTGTCAATACCAGTGCATATGTACATCTGCGAAAAGTTTAAAAATAAACATTTGTCCTTCAGAACCTCAAGTTTCAATATGCATGCAACAGTCTCAAGTTCACCATTTCAAGGCTTCAAACCAGACAAGAAATTATTTCCTTGGGTGATGGTGGCAAATATGAAATTATAGAAGTCTTTATACACTTTCACAGATTTTAGTTTTGCAGAAGTACACCCTGAAGTTTCTCCAATAGACAACAACCACAAACTGATAATTGAATGCCACAAAATTCCTGTCAGCAATTTATAAAAGTCAAAAATCCTGTGAAATACGCGCCGAAGTTGCGGAGACAGAGCAGACGGGTCCGCGTCACTGTCTTCTGCTTTTGCAAAACGTGAGCTCATACACTGGCTGCCACATTTTTTTGAGTTCATGGAATCTGCTACTTGTTTGTTTTTTTGGCAGCTTATTTTGGACCAGTGTCTTTTCTGGGGAATTATTCATGTCAGTCCTGGCAGGCATCCAGCGGTCAAGCATTTCAGCTGAATTTGGGCCACGACATCCCTTGTGGAGGCCCCACTGAGGGGCCTCGTACTTCGTGAAGGGCATCCAGCATTTATGCGTTTGCATGGTATTTTACAAGCAGATTCCTGTATGTTTAGACTCATTGTAACAAAGTTGTTGTTTTTTGAGGACAGGAGCGACACAGTAGAGGTCGAGGGGGGGCAAGGAGTTACAAATACCCTGCTTCTAGACTAAATTTAGGATTAAAATAAATCCTGGAAAGAATAACATTGTTCCTGTGACAGCAAGGGGACATGTATTTTTATTTCATGGGACCTTAAAAGAGAGCCAGTTCCAGTCGGGTCACATGACATGAACAGTTCTGGTGCTCAGACATTGAACACTGACTCAGCTTTCGGTGGAGGAAGACTCTGTTGGGTTGCTTCATCATCAGTAAAGTATTATGAGTCAAAATCCAAGGTAATATTTATCCTTTCACCCACATGTGTACTTTTACCTTCATCGAACATTAAAAAAAAAAAAAAAAAAGCCTGGGTGTGCACACAGCTATGGATGCTAATGTCGGGAAACCTAAAAGTTCCCCAACGTGTTATGAAGAGGAAATGTGACACTTCCCCCCCAGGCACGACGACTATGGTGTTTCCCAGTAGGGGCAAGAGGACTGACTCCGGTATTTCATTTTCTCAAGTTATTAAATTCTCTGCCAGCTGACCCAGATATTGTGTGTTTGCATGTTATTTTAATTATAAAAGAATCAATCTAATTTCGAGGAGATTTGGAGATAATCTGACATAAAACTCTTCCTGACTGTGGGAGATTTGAAATTAGCCCCGCTCCTCGGGAAAATGATTCTGGGTGCAGGAAACCTCTTGACTAAGCTAAATATCACGTCACAAGTTTATCTGGCTGATAAATATTTACGCAAGAAAGAGCATCACTTGCATTATATTCCACACACAAAGCAGGAGGGCTTTCCGTGGCTGAGGATTCCATCACAAAACATGGTACATGAGCACCAAAGCACAAAATGGTTGATCACTAGAACGTAACCACTTCATCCAGCATGGCATTCAAGAAGCATTACATAACGTCATGAGTGCAGTGTAAGCAGTATCTTCACTTTAATCTGTCTCTTAAGTGCAGTTTAATGGTTTTTGTTTGTTTTGTTTTTTACTAATCTGTTTGTCATCCTTCCGTTCCACAATCCTCCTTCAGCAAGCATGTTTGCCAGCGTAGCACATACAGCTCAGCTTTTATTCCAAGGAACGACCACCTCAAGAATGTCGGCAGAGGGTACACATGAACTGAGCTTCATCCCCTGAGAGAGATGCTAAGTAGACCCTCCTCAGACTTGGTTCCCATGTATTTGGGCCTCCCAGCGGATGTTAATATATCACCAGTGAGTCTGCTGCCTGACCTTTGACTCCGAGGCATTTCAGCTGTGAGTCGAGCCAAACGGGAGGGTTGGAGCAGGGACACGCTCCCAGCAGCAGGTGAGGCGCACCACAGGAATAAGAATTTTTTTTTTTTGATGAATCTGCATGATTTTAATTTGCATGGTTGAATTTCCTTGTCTGACGCTTAAACTGCCAAACCAACGCAGTAAGCTTTCCAGCCAATAACTGTGACCGCCACCTTGTTTTTACAGCATCTTGAATTTCCAAACAGAGCTTTGTCATGACGGACAGGAAGCAAACTGCCTGTAGCCAAGCTGCTGTGGGGACCTGCGTCTCCTCCAACACTGGAGGTACAAGTGTTTGGCTGCCGCCGGCTTCATTTCCTCATTGAGCTCAGAGTTCTACCTTTCAAAACCTGGCGAGTGCACGGAAACGTTTTGTTTCTGTTTGACAACTTACTTTCAAAATGTTGATAGCCGAAGTAACAGCAATAAAAGTTTGAAGATATCGGCGATCGTAAACCTAAAATGTCTGCAAGTTATTTTGGATCCCACCATTTATGACGAATTACTGAACCGTGACTCTCGTATTTGCTCTATCAAAAGGAGTAACGACCCCCAAGACAAAGTTTTAAATCAATGCAAAAGTACATCAGTCTTTCAGGGTTTGTAACAATACAAATGAATGCACTATTTTGTGTACATGTCGCAAAAGTAAGATTAATACCAAGACTTCCTTCCTTTTTGAGATAGGCAACTTTATTTTGATGAAGTCCTAGTCTGCTAATATTGAATCAAGATGTCTGGACATAGTGTGACCTCCATGTTGGGTAGAACTACAGCCTATCCCCTGGTCCGGTCTTAGACAGGACGTTACTCTTCCTTGTGTCAAACTCTGGAGGATGTCCAGCTTTTGCAGTTTTGGTTTCACGTGTTTGGATGTACACAAGAGTCTTACAAGGATCTCCTTAAAACTTTTCCACCTCTGGGAAGCTCTTAAGTCCTTTCATCCGGTCTGAAATTCAACTCCCGTGACGCCAAAACTCAGTGATTCTCATTTCTTAAAACAGGATGAAGTTTCAGTCTTACAGATGAAGCTATAACCTGTAACTTCACGCTCATTCCTTCAATGGCAGGGTGTCACCATAAGATGGCGCTTCCAATCCCAACATTTGTGCTGCAACCATTACCTGCTGCGGCGTTTCAGTACAAACCCATCGTTGTTATTCCAGATATACGAATGCATACTTATTACTGGGATATTGTCCACGCCACAAAATGAAAGGGTCGTAATTTTGTTTAACTTTCTTGACTTTCATTGCAAAGTTTTTCTTGTAAATTAATATTTTTGCACTTTCGTGTTGCTGTTTTCATTCAGGTAAAAGAACCAAATACATCTTTCACTTCTGCCCATTTTTTGATTCCGAACATTTATAGAAATGGGAAGGAACAGCAACTGAACGCTGAAACCAAACCTGTCAAGTCTTTTTGCGACACCCTCTGATTTTATTTGGTTGGTTTATTATTGTTTGGACTTATTTTTAGTGGAACGCTAGATTTCTGGGCTGGTTCTAATTGTTTTCTTTGGCATTTTCACTCGTACAAAACTTTACCAAGATCAAACGAGCAATTTGTGAAGGAAAAACCTTTCTGTGACCAACTTACACGTCTCCAGATTGTTTCTGATCAACAGAACATAAATTAACTTGTCGTTCAATTGCTGCAGGTGGCAATGCAAAGATGAATCGGCAAAACCACAGTTGTGTCTGAGTGCTGATTAGCAGCTGATGGAGACTTTATGTCACTGTTAAAAATACCTGTTTGCAGATTATTCTTTTTACTTTTCTCCAAAAAAAGAATCATTAAGGACAGGACAGAGAAGTGTACTCAATGCGGATGTGAAATTGTGTTGTGTTGTACTTGTGTTTACTCTGAACATAAAGCTGAACGCAGTAAATTTGTTCCCCAACTGGAGTCAGTGAAGGTTTTCAAAGGACGACCTTTGTTACGGCAACACGTGTCCCATAAACGCCAAATTACACTTTTCACTCGTGAAAATGAGTTGAAACATTTACCAAGGATGAGCAAGAACTACGCTCACTCAGCGAATCGCTTACACGCACTAACAGCCATTTAAACGCCCATGTACTTTTGCTGTGATAAACACATGTAGATGTATGTACACAAAACACAACGGGTAGAAACCAAAACACGCAGGCGTCAAAAGAAATGTAAATGAATAAAACCACTGAATTGCACTGTTATTTTGTTCGGAAAAAAAATAATACCAGCAATATAAATTAACACAAAGATTGTTCTCTCTTGTCTGTGAGGAGCTACCACGTCACCCACTGACTCCACCTCACGTTTCCATGGAGACGAAGTTCGCTTCAAAGCCAAACTGATTGGCGTGGACTCGGTACCCGGGGCCCATGGAGACAAGATGTGCTGGGACTCCATGATGAAATTAAAGGTGTCGTCCACAGACAAAATAATCTCATGTCAGGAATTTAGTGTGATGATAGAATTCGCCGGACACAGGAAGCAGGCGGGAGACTCAGAGATGCTGACACTGGACTCTTTACTGGATGTCCACTACAGATGTACAGGGTTCACTGTGAGATGAGGTTGAGTCAGCCCCCCCGGAACATCTGTGCCGTCTTAAACAGTCATACTGGTAATGTGGGCCACTACCAGTAATACAGAATTGGAACATCCTGCACAAATGTGACCTTCACGTAGTCTAAACACTGTTATGCATCCGGAAAACGCTGGCGTCGTAAGTGTTGGCTTTACTATCAGTAGGTGTTCTAACAACAGAAAGAATTCATGGAAGACACCACAGGTTTCCAGCTTTTAAGCTCATAGACGGTCTATGAGGATGAGGCCCAAGAAAGTTCAAAAAGAGGATACCAGCTAAAATTCCTCATCGCTCCTTTTACAAGAAAATTAAAGGTAAACACCAGACGTCCGCTATCGTATGACGGCAGAGATTAGAATTAGTGGAGGGTCATTCCTGGAAACCTCCATTAAAGGAGACCATTTAGATGTTTTCTTTAGTCTAACAACCAGAAAAAAAAATGTACTTTATAATGAAGCCAGTGTTACACCAGTCATACCACTGTGGTGATCAAACAATTCCTTGAATTGCTTCGTCGCCACAGTGTTTTTTGTTTTTTTTTGTCTTTTCACATTCATCAACAATTATTTAAATATCTGTTTTAGGAACTGACTGATTTTTGGGTCTGATATTAATTGTAGAAAATACACCAATAACCAATTAATCTCCTGTTATTCTTGTGTATGTTGTGCTGTATATAGACAATGGATGTTTCATTTTATTTTACTGTAGTTATTATCATCTACAATAATATTGTTTTACAGTTCTGCCATATCTCACATGTAGTCCAAATACTTTGTGCGTTTGTGTGTGTGTGTCTGTCTGTCTGTGTGTTTTGAAGGGCATTGAGGCAGCAGCAAGGAAACAGGGGAAACACAAACAGAGAGTTTGGTTGAAACTTTCGTCTGGAGGCCTGAAGATAGTGGATGAGAGGACCGGGGTGAGTCAGGCCACCTCTCTCTCTGTAGTTGCAGCGCCCCCCCTTGGGTGTGTTGATTTATTGTCACGCACTCCTCTTCCCACAACAACAGTTGTGGTTTTCCTTTGTACTGAATAGCTGTTTTCTGCTTGGATTAGCGCTCTAATACCAATTTTCTATTCTTCGTTTTTTCCTAACAACTTCCGGATCATTCTTTGGCTCTCTTTGGGAGAGAAAGCTGAGTATTTATGCAACTTAAGTGGATCAGTGCCATAAAACTATTATTGAATACTTTGCTTTGTAGTTTCCCTAACAAAAGGGCATCCATTGAGCTACCAAAGGTCCAATGTAAGTCACCTGAGCTCGTTCAGACTGTCACTCCAAAAATCAGATTCAGGCTGCCAGTCAAGGAAATCACTTTTGATGGTCTTTAAAAAGTTTTCCTCCACTACAAGAACCTTTTGCCACAAGGGAAGTATAAGGAAAGGAAATTTCTCCAGATGCAATAGAAACTTCCACTGGCGCTAAAGGATTTTCTGAAAAAAATAACAACATCTTTGAGGTCAAAGGTCGAGGTCACTGTGACAGGCACACGATGTATCTGTGATGCAGGATTTACCTTACCAAAGTAATTAAACTGCTGATCCAGACAAGACTTAAGCCAAAATGCAGTCATTGAGAGAAACAATCAGAAGCTGCACGATCAAAAACTCACGAGGGTATAAATGCGCCTTATTTTTTGATCAGAAGACGTTGGTGCAGTGAAACAAAGCTAAAAGCTAGAATCTCCGTTTCTTTTTGTTTCTGCAGGCTGTGCAGCACGACCATGAGAGGAGCCGCATCAGCTCATTAACCAAAGATAAGTCGGACCCCCGAGCTCTGGCCTACGTCTACCAACAACAGGACACCTACAGCCTCTTCTACATCAAGACGGCCAACCTGGTAACACACCAGGAACTCCTCATTCCATTTAAGTGATTACAGAGTGTGGCGTTTCTCATGAGTGTCAAACAAATGTAGACAATAACAACTGATTCAAGTGTAAAATTCATTTTTACTGTGTAACCCTGTCTCCTGGTCTCAGGTTTATTCTGTGCAGATTTTAAAACTCCTTGAGGCAAATCAGGAATTCGGGATGTATGAGATAGAGATTTTAATTTGTGGCATGCTTTTTTTTTTTACTCCTGTATTTGTTTTTAGGGTTTTTCTTATGCATTGATTTTGTTTGTTTTTGTACTGAAACACAAATTCTGTATTGCTCTGTAGAATACTAATATTCGTATTACCGCCATGTTTTCGCCAGGCGGATCCTGTCCTGGACAACCTAAAGGAAATCTGTGAGAGAGCTGACATAGAAACAACACCAGATCCTACGGAGACGTTAACACAAGTCAGAATAAATCTTTTCTTTTGTTTGTTTGGTTTCTGTTTATCATTTTTGCTATCATTTATATATTTTTTTTGTTTTTGATAATAGATCAGTGACATATTGGCTCTACATGAGAATTCCCCCTCTCCACCTGAGGTAAAGTGGGAAGCTCAGTTAAATTCTAAAACTACCACAAATGCTTGTTTATTACACGTCAATTCGTCGTTGTTCTCAGGTATCGGCCTCTGAAGATTTGTTCAGTCCACGACCGGATGATTCATCAGGACAAACTAAACAGGTAAACACATTATCTAACTGGGGGGGTGGGCGGTGCTCATCAACACGAATCAGCGTCCGACAACATGTCATCTTGACACAACCACAGAAGCATAAATCAGGAGTTAAATGTATTTAACTCAAAGGGTTTTAAATCCACTGGCCATTCTGTCAAGAAGCTACACTGTTTATCTTGAAAGCTTTTTCAAATCTCCTAATATTCACATAGATCAGTACCGTCTATGTGTTTTACTTTAAACATCTTCCATATTCAAATTATATTTCATGTCTACGCTAACAGCTCATATTCATATTGTGCATCATTACTGTTACTGCTGGATAAATGCATCAACATATGTTGCACTGGCTTTGTTTCATTAATATAGAATGCATTGCAATTATGTGTCTTTGCAATCTGGTTGGATACTAAACTGTATTTAATCTCATCCTAAGGTTGAGATCATAACCAATAAAGTTATTATAGAGAAGTTCAAACAGGCTTTGTGGATTTATAACTTTTACCAAGTTAGCTGGTTTGATAACAGTACAAATTAGAGGAGAGGGCAGAATTTCAATATTTCTAAATGTCATGGTTCATGCACAGTATCTCCCTCTCTCTCTCTCTCTCTCTCTTGCACACACACACACACACACACACACACACACACACACACACACACACACACACACACAATAATTTCTCCTCTAGTCAGCCTCCTGTAATGAGTTGATGAGCATCTTCACCATCCAGCTGGAGGACCCACTGGTGCCCACCCAGAACCACTGTAACAGTCAGCAGGCTCAGCTTAACAACGTTACACCAGGTAGGAGGATCGGGGTCGTTGCCGGGTGAGATACCAGTGCTTCCAGCAAATATACAGTAGCATTACCAAGCCAAGAGACTACTTTGTTGCTGTTGGTGGTTCAAGAGTATTCAGAGACAATGACAATGTATAATTGTTCAAGATGACGTGAACTGATTTTTGGTTTCATTTTTGCCCATCTTCTCTTCCAGAGTCTCCTCAGCAAACCCTGTCCAACGCTCAGATCCTTTCCATGTTTCCCTCACAGCAGCCAGTAGGGGTCTCGCCATACTCCTCCCCCCCATACTGTCCCACCACCATGCCCTGGGGACAGCAGGGGTTTTTGGGAAACCAGTGGCATGTTACAGCAGTGGCGCCGTGGCCCAACATGCCTGGCAACGTGGTGGCTTGGCCACCAGCAGGCAGTAATCAGGCTCACGGCTCTCAGCCTGGAGTCACGAGGGAGGGAGGCAATGCCATTCCCCCATGCACCAACCCTGGGGCAGCCGCAGCACCCCCACTACTGTCCCCCACTTTGAACCCTCACCACTCTCTGTGACATACTGGGTAAAATGGAAAATAAGAAATTGGATCTGATGCCTAAGATTTGAGTTATAATCTATTTGTCATCCTCGGGAGTTCAGTCAGGGTTTAGCTACAGAGGTCAGTGGAGCCCAGTTGGTCCAGACTGTTATTCCTCCGAGTTTGTTGAAAGTTTTTCACATTCTTTAATATATGCTAATAACAATCATAATCAACAGTTTGCTAAAAACAGCATTCAGTGTATCTCAGCTGCTAGCATGTGTGTGTGTGTAGTGAGAATTGATTTGAACTAGAAGACAAAACACTGATTTGAAGTTTAAGTCAGTTTAAGCTGACGAATGATTGGAATCGCGAGAGTATTTTTCTGTTATTGATGATGAAGTAGCCTGATGTTCACATTTCATCCAAAAAAACACTTTGTCTCTACTGCACATCGTTCACGATTTGTCTAATATAACTCAGAACTCCTCCGTAGTTCACGTTTAAATCTGAGTTTGTTCATCTTAATTTGTAGGCTACATCCAAGATAAAATAAAAGATATGAAGAGACACCTTAAACCAGTTTTACTTTTTCCTTTTCAAAAGACAAAATCTCCTTTTGTTTCAAATCTAATTCAATTCTTAAGCTTTTGATTTCCTTTCTTTTGTACATTAGTGTCTAACACACACACGCACACAAACACAAACAGTTAAAATCACCTACAATCTACAATCTAATCCTTCTAATCTAATGTAATGCCTTTAAGATATAATTTTTACCACACAGACCAGACACTTGAGCTGTAGTGCTATGAGTCACATTCTCACCTTCGCTGGAGTTCACATCACTTCCTCACTGCAGTAAGTTTCGGAACTCAGGTCATGCAGCTGTCAGTACAGTAGCATCATTCTGGATCCTGGATCCCCGCTGGACATGGAGCACTTTCCTGTCAGTTAGTTCTGGAAGTACAACCACCTGTCAAGACAAATATGGTAGGAAATTATTATTCACTACTGTTTTTGTTTTTTTCTTCTCTTAAACATAAGAACTCCATCGCACCTTTCACACTTCTCTCCTGTGGTGTAATTGAAGCTATTTCCTCCTGACTGTCAGTTTGAGTAACACCATCCAAGTGTGGCTTTTTCTTTGTGACGGGAAACCGGTTGATTTCTGTCAGGTGTTTATGGACTCACTGAATCTTCTTTGGGATCTTTCCCCAACTGGCTTGTAGTCATGACAACACATTCAATAATTTGTATTGTTCTAATTTTCATAGCACAAAAGAATCTATATCTACATTTGGGGGAAAAAATGGTATCAAACATTTAGAGTTTAAAATACTTTTACAACACTTTTGAAGTCAAAATTGAAAAAGGAAACGCAATGTTTAAATTACAGTTTGCCTCAAAGGAAACCTGAACCCTCAACACCATCGTAACTAAAGGCCCAATCCATCATTTTGTCGTCAGCAGCAGAGTGTGTGTGTGTGTGTGTGTGTGTGTGTGTGCGCACGTGCATGTGTGAGTGTGTGTTTGTGGTGTGGAGATGATGTTTTTCTGTTTCCTTTGTTCTTCGTAACTGCGATGTCTGCGAGTGAAGCTTGCAGCTTGACACTGTCTCTCAGGTGCAGGAGAGACATGCATGCCATTTCTATGGCAACCAAAATGGAATGCTGGTTGAGATACAGAAAGTTGTGGGTTGTGTGCACTTCCTGCTTTTCTTCACAAACTGTGTTTGGTGTCCCAAAAGTTATAACGTATGTGCATAGACATAGTGCTTTGTCTTTGTCAGCATGTCGACTTATCTTGTGAATTTTCTGGTACGCAATATATTTGTGGATTAGTTCCGAGTTACAGTGGTTTCTTCACTTTCTACCACAGCCTGTTTACATTCGCTTCACCATTATAACTGCTAGGTTAACAGCTGAATGTAGCTGTCAACTCCTCCCTTGTTTAATTTAGTTCATTTATGTGGGAACATGCAAACTTCAAATTACACCACAGAGAGACATTAAGTCCTCATGTTTGTGCTGATATGGAGATTTTTTTACTCTCTAAGCATGAGATTAGCCTTTGAGGACCCGCTGCGTCCTTTCACTAAGACCTCCACATGTCAGCAAGTTGGTGCCTTTGGGTTGAGTGTGAGGACACAAACTCTACACAAGCGAGATAATGATTTTAAAAAGTCAGTGACATCAAAAATTGAGCTGGTTCCTCATTCCTGGAAAGTAAATGAGTCAAGAACTCAGATTGCATTCCTTCACCAAGGAGACTTTGTTGATAAAGAATATAAAGGGAGCCTTTTTCAGCTATGTTGAATTTAATGGGTTCTTCCTTGGCTAAATTCTACATTCCCCCCACAAAGTTGGGTATAAATCAGCCTCAAGCAGAAGAAATCCTGCCGACAGATAAACAAAACCACCGGTCACATATGCTTCTTGGAGGAGGATCTCTGTGTCAAAGGGTTGCATGTTTTGGCAGCCTGAAAATAATACCTCTTACTAATTAAACTGGGAAAGAGGACACGTCTCTGTATCTGTTATTTGGCATGATCAAAAATATGTACATGATAAAACACAGTAGTGGATCATGGGTGGTGGGTGTGACACAGGTTGAAAAGGCAGACTGATAAATTATGTGTTTTATAACTTCAGGATTTACCGAGGGTTCCTCTAATCTACTCCATCTTTATATAATCTGCATGCTGCACAGAGCTGGAGGAGAATGATCATCTTTAGAAAGATCAAAAGCAAGCAGGAAGTGTTGTTGCACAGTGCATTCTTGGTTTGAAAAGATAACACAGGATTTTTACGGCTGATGCGTGTTTGTGAGCGTAGGGGGTATACCTCACTTTGTGCTGCGCTGCTAACTTCCTGCTTCTGAAACAGAGCTGCTGTGTGTTTTCAGGGGGACAGTGTGGATGTCAAGGCTCTGAGGGACAGGTTCAACAACAGCGCTTCTGATACCAGCAGCCGAGACAGCAGTTCTCCAAAATCTCCACGGCCTGGGTTTGGTAGAGCAATTCCCCCAGCAGTAGAGAGCAGAGAATTGGCCCTTTACAAACTGTCTCCCACCATTCCTCCACCAGTGGCTAGCCCAGGACTGGGGAAGATCCAGAGAGAAGAGCAAGTGGCAGCCCCAATTCCCCCTAGAACTGCTTTTGTCCCACAGCTGCCTCCCAATCCGGGGGTCAGAGCATCCCTCCAGCCGACAGACTGCAGCAAGATCAAGAAGACAGGGGAGATGCTGCTGAACAGGATGCAAAGGTATCAGGGACTTGCAGTCACTAAACCTCCACTTCCACCTCCAGCTCCCACCTCCAACCCTCTCCAAAGAAGAAATCAGCCCAGGCAGAGGAGCACGGGAGATGTTACCCCACTGAGGAGACCACTACCCCGTGATGGACCCCTTCCCTTGAAACCCAAGCGGCCGCCAAACGTTAACCTGGAGCCCTTCCTGAGGTTTGTCCGAGGAGCTCCGCCTCTCCCTGGTCCGAGGAGGACCAACGGTGAGTCTCCCGGGCTGTAGATCTGTCTGCTCCCTGCACAGAGAAACCTAATGAGGTTTTGTTGGACCGGCAAATCTGTGACACTAACTGGTGGAT
The DNA here is from genome assembly GCF_037954235.1 of Aulostomus chinensis. NCBI lineage: Eukaryota > Metazoa > Chordata > Actinopteri > Syngnathiformes > Aulostomidae > Aulostomus > Aulostomus chinensis. The sequence goes on along the minus strand of NC_141333.1, from coordinate 9,012,068 downwards.
ACATAATGAGGACAAAGTAATCTGTTTTTTTTTTTCTATTCATTTGATTTCAGTTTTTTATTCACAAAAGCATCAGTCAAACATGGTGTCTTCACTGCTGGCTCAGCTATTGATATTATTCTGATGTGATGGATGCTAAGTCACAATTAGTGAGTTACTTCATAATTTTAATCATCTAAATACAGTTCTAGAAAATGTATTCAGTTCTCAGCTGAACATGAGGCAGAAATGACAAGCTGTCGTGGTACAGCACTGGACATGAGTCATCAAAAGTTTTATTTCTAATTCTTCACAATGCTACGGAAGCTTTTACGGCATGTATTTTTATGTACAAGAACATTTGTGTCTTGTTCAAGCAGGTTTCAGTGCTGTGGTTGATCGAAGTCGCTCTAATTTTAATTTAACGTAGGTGGGTAATTTGTACCTTCAAGTAGTTGAGTAAAAACATTTACATTAATCCATCTGAAATGCTGACGTGAAAAAGGAAAATCTCAAGTTGCAAACCTCAGTTGTGCGGATAACTATTAATGAGAACATCGAACACAGACGTCTTTAAAACACAGATCATTCTGTCGGTAACTTTCCTCAGCGTTCCTTTAGAAACATCATGACTCTGTCGGTGCAGTGACTTTAAATGCGGTGTTAACTGAGCCGTTACGTTCATCGCCAGTTGTCATCATGGGGTTTCTTCATAGACGATCTCCTTGCTCTCCCAGCAGGTTCCCCGGCCTCAGCAGGGAGAGACATATCTTTACCTGGAATGACCAGGCCCCCCAAACCTTCACAGCGAACCAGCAAACCCACAATGCCACCACGTATGGCTTCTGTGTGAGTACTCTGCTAGTTCTGGTCGTGGTAGTAATATTCCTTATGTATGTCAAAATAAAATCAGATTCCTATCTCCTTCTCAGTTTTTCTGAAAGTTTAAAATATTCCATTTTATTTATAAATAAAAACATGTACCACGCGATCAGAGTAATCAGAATAAATCAAGTTTAATGACAAGTTTTGAATCTAATATCAGCAGCATGTCACACTATTTAAAAGTAAAATGCCAACATTTAAAACCTGTCATGCTTTATTTTGAACCATTTAATGATGGAAAAATGACAGAAAAAGAGTTTCTGTGTCACCATCAGTGGCTGCTCTTGTCACTGCCAGACGCCATTTGCAGAAAAGTACATTTTTGGTAAATTCAAAATCTGGTTCTTCTTATTCACTCCATGCAGAGACATCGATGATGATCAGGACACGTATGATGACATCACAACCTTTGACAACAATGGTAAAACAAAAGAAAAAGTTTTTAATAAAATAAACATGACACATTCATTTGTTCAATTGTAGCTGATCTGGTGCTTGAAAACTATATTTAACAACATTTTCCGCTACTGGAGTGAAAATGACACTCCGTCTTTTTCCTGGTCTGACCTCAATCATACCATGCTTTAAAAATTGCACGTTGTGTTTTGTTTTTGTAACTGGTTTCAAAATGAAAACGGTGTATTCACTGTGTGATTCTACAGGGTCCAGGAGCGACCACAGCTCACGGTGTATAGACGAGGTAAGAGCACAACGTTGACGTTTTGTAAAGATAAAATGGCATTGGAACAATTCAGAATGAGCCAGAACCTCACATGGGAAAGAGGACATTTAAATTCTAATGCAGGGTTGTGTGTAAAGTCTGGATATCGTTGTTCATGTCTACGAATCCAGTAGTCGACTGAAGTGTCTTCGTAATTCGTGGAGGCCACAGATTTTACAAGTGGTTTCTTTGATGTCGAGCTTTGGGAGTGTAAATGTCCATACAAACACAATCCGATCTGGAGCGTAAAGATAAGAACATGTGAAGAGGAGAAAAAAAAATGTCTCCGACCATTAATCAAGTTATATTTTTATGTAACTGTTTCTTTAGATTTGCAAATCTTTTGTCTTGCAGGGTGACAACGAAGTGTACGAGTTTATAGATGAGTAAGTGTTCAAAGTACCGCCGTGGCTGCAGCTGTGTGAACCGAGCAGTTCTGTTCTTTTATATTTGCACCTGCTAATACCTCATCTGCTGTCTCACTTCCAATCATGCTACACGATGACTGCATTTCCTGTTGAAAGAGGAAAATGTTAGAAAATAAAACAGAAGACTTGAAGGTACTTTTACACAAACCTTAAAGTAAAAGGAGGTCGTTGCTGGAGTTATTACTACATTAAAAACGAATCTTGTGTACGTTTTCAAAAATTATGAAGTATGTTACTTGTTCACTGTAGAAAGTTAAACATTATGAAGAAACACCATTTATCCATAACTGACCGCTATGAGAACGCTGCTCATGGAGTAGCTGTACTGTTTCTAAAAAGACTGAATTATTTTTTGGCCTTTTAACTGTGTGTTTGTAGGGGCCATGAAGAAGTGAACCCTGTTAATCCTGAGAAAAATAACAGAAAAGGAGAGAAGAGGCAACAGAAGAAGGAGATGAAAGAGCAGATAGAGCTTCAGAAAAGAGAGTATGAGTTGAGGAAAAAATTTCAGGTAGGATCCAAACACCATCCGTCCTCAAGTTGGCTTCTTCTTCAAACATCCTGAATGTCATTCGCATGAAATAATCTGAAAACAGACATTTTGATGGACAACTTAGCTCGCCTGCATTTCGAAGCAGCTGTATTTCACATCTGTAAAGTGTCGTCTATATTTTTGTCTCTCTAGTTGCAAGGGGAAGTGGAAGTTCTCCATACAGCCAGGGTTCGGCACGACTGGCATGGTGGAAGTAAACTGGACCTGAGTGTGCGACAAGGTGACAGCGTGGATATCCTCAGGGTGAGGAATAACCCTGGGGGCAAATGGTTGGCTCGCTCCCTGAATGGAAATTGTGAGTTTCATTTTAAATCTTTCTGGATTCAGGAAAATTTTTTTTTAAAATGGGCGAGTGCTCGGTGGGTCTGAGTAGGAGTATAAAAAAGTGCATGAAGAATCAGGCGCTCTTCAAAGGGTGATTCAAACAGATGAAAGATGAGTGACAGCCGTTTTCAAAATTATTGCAGTCAAAAAGGAGGGTCCTCAGAGGCTCTTATGTAGTTATGAAAAAAGCAGGGACCTACGCATTTCGACCAAGAGTCTTCTTCAGGGTATGGTGGAGACAGAAGATAGTCACATGATCATGCATCATTTAAAGGGGTGTCCACCAAACCATGTCAACTGAAAAGTGACAGGCACCGCTCATGGGTGTAGTGCACTGATTCAAAATGTCTCCAAAATTATCAGTGCACCCCCAGGGACTCAACCATGAGGCTGACTTTCCCCCCTTCCTTTGAACTCCTTCTTTCTCCCTTCTACCTTTTGTTTCTCCCTTCTACCCATTGTGCTGGATCCTCTATTTTTCAAAGACCTGTGATCCTACAATGTCTCCAACATCAACAATGTGACATATTATGCAGATGATTCTCTGCTCTGCCTACGAGACCAAATAGCTCTTCTGCTAACACCTCTCTTCAGACTCAGCCTGTCTCATCTTATGATGCATTTACTCCAGTTTTTGTTGAAAAGAAAACATCAGCTCCTACGCTTATTTTGCCGTCTTCCCCGGAGCCAGAGTATCTATTTTGTCTGATACGATCAGCTTTGACGCCGATTCGTGTGAGCATCATCTTATCCTTGTTACCTTGCAGATGGATACATCAGTAACACGTGTGTGGATGTAGACTATGAGGCTGTGAAATTCAAAGTGCTCCAGTCCAGGAAATCAGGCACATCACCATTACCTCCGCCACCTCCTGACCCTCCACAAATGGCCAGTATTGAGCCCACTCACAGAGACAGGTACGTCGCCCTGCCGCGTGTTAAAAACCATCCTATCAAATCATTTTTTCATCTGCTTCTAAGACACCAAATATCAACACTTTGAATTGTTTAGTGATCAGTCATTTGCAGAGCTGGTTTCTTTGTTTTCTCAGTTTTGCCTACGTCAATTCCAGCTAACATGCTTGCGTTTCCTCTCATTTGCAGCGCGAGTCAGGATGATGGTAAGTGAAAGCAAACACACATCACAAGCATGCTGCAGTGTAAACCACACACATCACGACACACTTGCATTTGTTGCTCCCTTACTGAACCAAAGATGCTACACCCTCGCAGCTCTTGATTCATCCCAAATAACAGAAAATGAAAATACACCACCAACTGTCTCAGAAACTTAAAGTTGGCTGTGTTTTAAATTGCTTTAGCAAAGACAATTTAAAGAAAAATTGGAAGACTTAAGAAAATTTGTTTGTTTTGTTTGTTTGTCTTGTCTGGAGAAATCAAGAAAATTTGAAATTGTGCAGTTCTTTTATTCTGTACTGTCTTTCTCAGATGACTATGATGATGTTCAAGCAATAATGGATGACTTTCCTCCGCCGCCGCCAGAAATTAAGTATGTTTTCCCATCTGGTTCTCCGACGGGCAACGAGAAATACCTCGGGATACGTTTAGCTGCAGTCATATCAACAGCTTACTGTAGATTTTATGGGAGATGAGACCAGTAATCACGTCTTTACGGGAGCGCTGTGTTTTAACTGTACATGATTGCAAATTATTCCGTCTTCAGTTAGCAAACTAATGGAATCATCTTCATTTCAGCTTCCAGCACAAAATGGAGAAGGAACTAAGAAAGAAATTTGGGGTGAATATTTTTCACACTCCACACTTTTATACCACATACGGGGCAAAGTGTTATATATTGAGGTTTAGCGGAGGAACACATTAATCAAGTGACTTTCACATACACGCAGCACTCTGTAAATATAAGAAAATCATTTCCAAGTGCAAAGGATCACATGATTGATCACATGACAGCTCAAATCTCTCGATCTATCTGTTAAATTGCATATTGGTACGATAATTTGCAGCAGTATATACAGTTATATTTTATTGCTGCGGTATCTGTAAATGTCAAGGAATAAATACGTCTGTTAAAAGAACAACAACATGAAAGATGTATGATCTGCATGTGAAATAATCGGAGAGGAAATGAACAGAAAAGCCCGTGTCAAGACATTCTGCTGTTGATATGCGGGGTGTATCGAAGAACTCCAATTTTAACGCCGCACTGACTATGAAGATTCTCACAGCTACCAATAAAACCACCCACACTTACTGTTCTCGTTTGAAACCCGATAAATGTCAGATAATGGAAAAAGTGTGACATGCCATCGACTGTCCACCTCAATTTAAAGAGGCCAAAATTTCTCTCTTTTAGTATTCAGCTAATTTATTATTTATGAAGACCAGTGACACTTTGAACAAGCAAGTGTAGACCTGACGTTCACCTAAAGTTAAGAGCATTTCTATGCTTTATTCTTACAGTTGTGAGAAGGAAAAAAAGATAATGATTTGAATTGATTTATTATTTATTTAGATTGTTTGGTTGAATAAAGCAGAGTGTCATCAGCCTAGAAAAGTACAAATGCATATAATTTGACACAGACATGAAGTGTGACTCTTGTGTCAGTTCGATGGGCCGGTCAAGGTGCTGCACACCGCCATGGTGGATCCTCACAGCGTCATAAAGAAGCCAGGAGGAAAATATCTGCCCGTGACTCAAGGAGACATTCTGGACGTTATTCAACTCACCAACAGCAAGAAGGCTCTGTGTTACAACCCCACACATGGAAAATGTATGTAACCCTTTACACTTCTACCCATAAAAAGAAAAAGTTTTAACAGGGCGGGTAAAGGATCCGGCGATCAGGGAAAGTACACAAAAAGCTAAAAATGTACATGTGGACATAGCCAGATTTATGACATAAGGAATAAGTCGCAGCTTTGACCAGAATACGGAGAGTGATCTGTTTTATACATTCATGTTTGTGTGTTTGTCTGATCCTCACAGATGGTTACGTGCCCAGGAATCTTCTTCTTCCACTGTAAGTTCTGAAATCATAATGTATGTTAAGTAGATAATGACTTTGCTTATATAACATATTTTATAGTGTTTTGGGTTTTTTTTTTGTAACATCTTATTTTTATGATTATTTGTGGCAATACTAGTAAAAATGTTTGTTGCTAGTGTGGATGAAAAAATTAATTTAATAATTCAAAAATAATCAAACTCAAAAGCCTTCATTGTCGTTGTGTAGCATACGACGAAGCTGGAGTGCAACTGCAATTTTTCAGTACAACGGTTATTGAATATATATATACAAGGTTCTGGACATAAGAAAAGAGATCAACAGAAATCATTAAAAAGAAAGAAAACTAACTTAGAATTTTATGTCTTCATATCATGTTTGGAGTTCGATTTTATTTAGAACTTTCAATAAAAATAATTTTCTGCTGTTGGTTTCTAATTGGTCTTCATTCGCAGGGAGGGAGATACCTACGATGACGTTGACTACATAGGCGGTGAGTTACATTGAGGTTTTGAGATTGAATCCAATGGAAATTGTACTATTGGAAACTGATTTAAAGCACTCATTGTTGAAATATCTCTTCTGTTGTTTTCTTTATCTCTTCAGATGTGCACGACAACGACTCTCTGCACGATTATTAACGAAACACACGCTGACTTTAAAACGAAATCAAACTTTGTGCCAAAACTGCTGAAGATGGGAAGAACAGAGCTGTCATTGTCAACAAACAAACAAAGTAGATCTGATGAAACTAAAGCCACAAAAGTTTTAAATACTTTCTTTTTTTTTTTTTTTTTTCTTTTTACGAGAGAAGTCTGGACACATTTTGTAGATACACTATTATGAAGCTTTCTGTAATGCTCAACTCCAGAGATAATGTAAAATAAAGTTGTCTAATATTTATATCTGTTTGAATTAAATCCTGGATAATCAGGGGAGAATTGTGGGGGATCACTGACTACCGTTCCGCCTTTGTGGAGATAAAAATGAACCGTCAGAAAGGTTGGATTTAAGTTCATTTTGCGAAAAAAAGTGTTTCTAATACTTTGTTTAATATTTCATACACTGGCAGAGTTGTATTGGATTAAATAACATTATACAAGTGTACTTCCTGAAGTGGCTGCTGAATATATGACATTTAATCCGTATTTCATACGACAAAAAAAATCTCTGAAATTCGTCTGAGCAACAAACTTAATTTGCAGGCTCCACTTAATTGTAAAATGTCAGCAAACGCGTTTTTTTTTTCAAGGCACAATAACTGTACCTCACATAACCACAGCCAACCTGAGGGGGGCAGCAGCGTCACCGTAAATTTGCAACTGAGGAAGAAACGATAGCAGACCGGAAGGCTCGGTGATCGACTGCATTTGTCTATGTGATGTTTCCTGTCCAAAGTCCAGCGAAGGATCGCAGCAGCAGCGATGGACAGAACAGAACCCCGAGGATGTGCGGCTTCTTAAACCAGAGTGTATTTATTCAGAATAGCGAGTGTGTTTGTGTGTTTTCGACATGCAGCAGTCGGTGGAGTCTCTCGTCCGCGTGCTGGAGTCCTACAGAGGAAGAGATAAAGTTGTGAGTAAGATGAGGACTGTAAACAAACCCCCCATTATGCGTTAGAATTATAGAATTTTCACTCATTGCAATTCGTTGCACTGTAATTTTTGTCCTCCTTCTCCTCGAAATCAATACCAACTTCACATCTCCAGTTGGACAAATCTGCACGGATGTCAAACAAATTTTGGGTTGCCAGATTGGGGAAGAATTCAGTAACTTGTCACTCTAATATCAAGTCAAGTCAATTACGAATTACTGTGGCTCACAAGTGTCAATGACCAAATATCTCTAGCAGAAGTTGTGATCACCCAGAGCTGATTTTCACTTTATTTCCTTTTCTTCTGCCTCGTCTCTGTTGGTCCTTCCAGATCCGGACGGTCTGTTACGGCTCCCAGCTGGTCGGAGGAGTTCTGTCCCAGAAGGAGGAAACAGACGCGTCGTTCTACAGGCTCGGGAGAAGTCTGCTGCTCTTATCTGCTCAGCTGAGCCACTGCAGGACGGTGCTGCGGCTGTTCGATGACCTGTCCATGCTGGCTTATTCCCGCAGTTATGGATTTGGAGCCGGGGTAGGCCTCATCACTCCTCACTTTCACACGGGATATCCAGTACCGGAAGAACAAAATAACTGCTAATTTACATTTCTTTGAATGAAAACCATTTTCTCTCCATTACAGCAAGAGATAATAACTTATTAAGGATGAGCATGCTTGAAACACAGAGACTCCCTGAACATGCCCGCACCATCTTCACAGCTCTACAACATTTTAATAAACACGTTTAATGTCGTCCAAAGGAGGAGGACGGAGCCGTGCGCTGGATATCGGTGCTGAACAACGTTGCCGACCAGCTCTACTACCCCTGTGAGCACATTGCTTGGGCTGCTGATGCTGAGCTCATTAAAGTCAAGTCTGATAAGTGGTGGTTGTTCAGCACGGTGCTGTGGGGAACCTCGCTGCTGCTGGGAATCTTCAGGTGAGCTCCTCTCTCCACCTGTTCAGCTTCCTCAGCACACCTGAAAGTGGAGCTCTTTTAAACCACGGAAACTCACCAAGTCTCTGGTTTGTGTTACTCCACCACACCACTGTGACGTAAATCTTGGGTTCTTCAGGTCGTTCCGAGTTCTCCTGCTGCTGAAGAAGAAGCTGAAGAGATGTGAGAGGGACGACGATGGCAGCAGCAGGTTTGTCCTGTTTTCTCTCATCTGTTAGCAGGCTAGAAGGCTTTTTAGACCATTTCTATTCTTACTTTTAAAATCATCTCCTAATTAGCTTTTTTTATGCTACAGTCTCTCTCAGCTCCGCACGCAGATGCAGGTGGAGGTGCTGTCTGTTGTTGGCAGTATGGCAGACCTCAGTAACGCCATTCACTGGATGCCACACGGCTTCCTGTGGGCAGGACGATTCCCCTCCTGGCTGGTGGGGTTGATGGGCACCATCTCATCTCTGATTGGTTTGATACAGATGAGCGCTGGTGACAGCGACCAGTCTGGCAGTGCTTAGTCAGCCCCTCACTGCGACGGACGATTTGATCAGCAGTGCCTGAATGACGGGGTGGAAAATACAGAGCTGAAGATGTAGAACTGATCCCGCTAGTTCAGGATTCTAGCTAGAAAATGTACAAAAGGCACATAGGATCTAAACTGTCTGTTCTTTTAGCTAAAAAGAAAAAAGCACATGAAGATCAATGTATTTATTTTGTGGCCTTTCGACGAAGTGGTCAAATGTCTGATTCTGCTGGACTGTTTTACATTTATTGAGAAAACTGTCCATTATCAGACAGCTATGAGTAGGTGATGAGAATTCGTATCAGGATGTCTTTCATGTAGTCCTCATATTTCTCAGCCAACTGTTCCATCAACACAATCAAAGAAATTTGATTTTTTTTTTTTTTAGAAATTACGTTTTATTACACACAAATTAGAGTGAACATTAGAATGAAGTTCAGATGACATCGTGTTATCTGTTTTGTATCAGGCAGATAAAATCTTCCACTCTCTATTATATTCATCCAACAAAATCTCCTAATCTTTATGTGGAATGATGCCTCTTGTCCAAATCGTACATGCTGTTTGTCTGTTTGAAAATATGCAAAATTTTTCCAAGACGAAATGTGTCAAACGTTAACAGTGTGTTTAATTTCAGATTAGAGCACATATGATGTTGTGCTTGTTTGCTGTTATATGATGGACAAGTAGTTTAAATAAATAATATGGTGATGTTGTTATAAGTTAAAGCTGTAAGGTGATTCCAAGACAAATCAAGACTTTGTTGAAGATAAACTTTAAACGATTGTCACTTGTTTTTTTTTTTCTGTCTCACAGTGATTCATATGCACTTAAGACTGTAGCAGAACCAGTACATCTTGATGAAGCTGCTTGAGCACTGACAAATTGTGAAAACAATGAACTTTTACACAGAAATCTCTTGTTTGAGTTGTTTTTCGGTGTTCGACTAAGCATGACTGGAAAGCTCGTCAATGACGTAGAACATTGAGGTGATGTTGCATTCACGAATTGCTGGAGTATCTCGAGCTCAAAATAAAAAACCTCTTAAAGAGATTTTTTTTTTAATTTCCCACGTAGGAGACCCATAAAGCCACATTTTTTTCAAAAAAAATTACCTTTCTTTTAAATTAATACATGTTTGACCCTTTTTTGTGTAGTTTTCTAATACTAAGCCCAATGTCTTTTTGATTAGAACAATTACCGGAACATTTGAACGCAGCACAAGTACAGACAGCGAATAAGTAAAGAAGACGGGGACTCGACAAAAAGAGGGGAAAATGTCGAGAAAACGCCGTACTATTTCTAGTTCCTCTGCCAAATAATCTTTAATAGTCAAGTTTAATGGCGCCGCTGCTAGTATGACGAATATGTTAAAGGCCAACGTTTGGCTAAGGCTCAAATCCCAAACCGAGTCAATTTATATGTCGTGGCACTCACAGAGGTATCTTTGTGGGCACAAAGAGAGTCAAAAAGTCCCAAAATACCAGGTAAGAACGTCAGTAATATTCGTGTTTCCACTCACACGAATAACGCATGTTGTTATTAAGCGGATGTAGTTTTGCTGTTTCTCACGATTAACTTTCTAGTTAGCTTTAAGCTACCTTGAATGTGGTTTGAGGTGCTACCGTTGTTTGGATAAGCTGCCAGCCTCCCAATTTTGCAGTCTTCCAGTCGAGATATATTAAGCGCAGTTTTTGTTTTTTTACATTTCATCTTTCAAAACATTTTACATCATGCTTGTTAGCTGCTATCACAACAGGTTTGTTTACAGATTTTTATCCATTGCTATGCCGAAGTCACCAGAACATTTCCTCTTTGTACGATAAGTGGTGTGTAATTTTTCGAACGCGTCCTCCCCATTCACTAGAAATAGTTGAATCGTTATATTGCATGATTTCAGGATGTAGTTTTGCATGATTTCGGACGTAGTTTTGCATGATTTCGGACGTAGTTTTGCATGATTTCGGATGTAGTTTTGCATGATTTCGGATGTAGTTTTGCATGCTTCTCTTCGAGCAACAGTCGCAGTCTTGTCCTTTTGGAGATGAAGCCTCTTCATTTTATGTTGTCAGTGGACTCTGAGCTCCAGGCTTGTCTTTCCATATCTTGATGGCCATGGGTCATGTATTTGTTCAGAAGTTACTTGTTTCAGCTGTTTCCACCAGCACAGCAGGACAGGGTCTTTGGTTATATGGGCTGTTTATTGCTCAGTATCACTGCTTTGGTACTTGTTGGTTCATATTGAGATAATTAGTTGACCTAAATGTCCTCTTCAATGATAAGATACTGCACTGTGATTTGAACCAAGGATCGTCCTCGTCTCTCTCTGGTAGGCTCTCTTACAAAATGGACTTGGACTTCAGCTCTGCTGATCAGTCAGCTTCTCCACCCTCAGACGCCCAGTGCTCTGCCTCTGTCGATGGACCGTCTGGGGATGTTGAGCTGAACAGTCATTGGATATCAGCTTCACAGGTGGAGGACCTGGATTCATTCAACCCGATTGAACCTCCTCCATTAGACTGGAAGTCAGACTCCTCCAGTGAAGAGGGCTCAGCTGACAATGTAGATGACCACAGCTTCCCTCTGTCTGCTGAAGATCTGGGCAAGGAGAGTTCAGCTGAGCCGGTGCTAAATGATTCCATGGCTCTTCTTGACATTAACCAGCAGGAGCATGAGGAAAAAAGCACAAACCCGACCCAGGAAGTGCAGGAAGAGCATGAAGCTGAAGAGGACGGTGACGGGGTTGAAGACTTGGAGGGAAGTAGGGAACACCAGGAGGAAATGAATGCTTCTGAAGAGGAAGTTGCTAACAGGAGATCAGGGGATGAAGACCACAGCCGCATTCACACTCTGCTCAGCCAGCTTCAGATGATGGGCGAAGAACCTCATCCAAGGGACAAGTCACCACCGTGCTTTAGCCAGCATCTTGAGGCATGCTCTTCCTCCCTGTTAGCAGACGACAGCACTGAGACCACCGGCTTGTTGTTCTCTGAAAGCCACCAGCGAGACATGCTGGGACTGTTGCAGTGTACAGAGATCAGTTCTCCACCTCATCCCACCTGCCTGCCTCACAGAGGGGAGGTGGACGCTGTAGTTTCTGTTTCCTACAACCAGGAGGATGCCCAGAGGTTCTGGGGTCATTATGGGAACGGTCAACAGCAAAGGCACAGAGACGACTCGGTCACATCGCTGCCCGATGATGAGTATCCTGAGCCGGTGTGGATGAAGCTGGGAGAGGAGCCTCCAACGGAAGAAGCTGCTGCAGAGACTGAGCAGGTAGGCTGAAGTGCTGCCACTGTCATGCCTTTGTTTATTCTCTACCAAAGGCTGCATTCCTTGTGTAACTGTGTAAGTTTCAACTGAATGAAGTTGACTAAATGAACTGATAGAGTATTTTTATCACCCCTCTGTTGATGTACTGTACATTTGATCTATAAGCCACCTTGACTATCCATTCATTTATGTTTTTGCAGGCTGCTGATGACCAACCTTCATATAAAGATGGTAAACCATTTCAGATCTCAGAAAACCAATTCACTTGACAGTTTGCAGTGACAAATACAGAGATTTGATATTTCAATGAATTGCTTTTTAGTGCCTGGTCCGTGTGACCCTGAAGACCTGTTAGACGGAGTGATTTTTGGTGCCAAGTACCTGGGCTCCACCCAGATCAAATCAGAGAGGAACCCTTCGACTAACGCCCGTATGACTCAGGCTCAGGAGGCTGTGGACCGGATAAAGGTAAATCCACTAAGAGCTACGCTAAATTGTGGATACCTTGTTTCACGGATACAGGACACCGCATCACATGGCTTTGGCTTTGATGTACCATGTAAATAAAGTATTGGGTTGTCGTGCTATGTAGGTGTAGACTCTTAAAAAAAAAACCATAATGTAATCATGGAGTACTCCCTCTATTATGACACAGCTCATCATACACATCCATATGAACGACTAACCTGAAATGTCAGATGGTTTCACGTAGAGAGTGTTTGGAAAACGACAGACTCTTGGTAGCTGGTTGCTAGCCTCATCTTCAGTCACCTAAACCACACCCCCTATTCCTCCTCAGGATGTCCGAACATTTGAAGCCTTACGAGATGATCTCTCTCGTAATCTCACCAAACCTACTTTTTCATGAGGCGAATTGATGGCTGGCCCTGTACTGATGTTAGTTTGTGATCATTTCAGGCTCCAGAAGGTGAATCCCAGCCAATGACGGAGGTTGATCTGTTCATCTCCACTCAGCGTATCAAAGTACTTTCTGCTGACAGACAGGTACGTTTTCTAGCTGCTCAGAAACTTCATTAAAAAACACTTCCCAACATGTCTATCACAGGATTACTTCACTTCCTGTCCAGCACTTCCCTGGCAGCTGTCATTTCTTTGACGTTGCCCTTAAATGTCTCACCAGAGGTTATAAAAAGGTCTCCTCAGGCACAGACAACCAAACGGAGTCAAAAAACAAAAACTAAAGGCAGGGCATTGCTCGTGGTAATGCATGACAAATCTTGTCTTGTAGTTTCAAGTTCCTGCAAGTTGAAGTGAAAGCCAGAAAGCCAGACCATCCTCCTTTCTTTTGAATACAGTTATCTAGGGCTGGGTATTGGCAAGGACCTCACAATACGTATCATGCTGCATGGATCTCAACGCGTGTTTTTTTTTTTGTTCACTATATGGAGCAATACTCTATATAATTTACTGAAAATTTCAAAACAGAGCAAAAAATATTACTTGCAGTGCACCACCTGGGTAGTCTAACGGATTTATTGTAATTTGATGTCAATTGCAACAGCTGTATCATGAAAAAAAAAAAGTTTCTGTATTGATTTTATTCCACATCCTATAATTAACCCCCCTTGTGCCTGGTTTCCCCTCAGGAGGCCATGATGGATCACGCTTTGCAGATGATCTCTTACATCGCAGACATCGGGGACATTGTTGTCCTGATGGCACGCAGGAAACGTAAAGGCCAAGACGGAGCTTCGCCCTCTAATTCGTCACCCTCCTCATCCTCCGGGTCCCAGAAGAAGTGCTTAATGATCTGCCACGTCTTCTCCTCTGAAGATGTGAGTGAGTCCATTATTGGATGTTTAGTCCAGGTGATGGAGGAAGGTTTAGATCTCAAATGTGATGTTTGTTTGGATGCTGTGACTTCTGTTGTGCATTTGGAAGTCTTAAGCCTTCAGAATTGAAATCCCATATTCTTCAAAGAGAGGGACTATATTAAAGGGTCTCCTGCTCCACAACAGGTCTGCCTCGGATTACATTTTTAGTTTTCTGTCGGGGAACAACTTCAGCTTCGGCCTGACCTGGTTTCTCTCCTCTAGACGGCCAGTGAGTTCTCCTGAATGTAAAAATGCTCTGGCTGTCGTCCCAGTTTCCCAGAATTGGCAGAACTGAAAGGAGGCGGAAGAGTTTCTTTTGGAAGCTAATTAGCTGCGGGATACTGAAGGCCATGAGTCCTCTGCCTCTGTTTCTGGTTTTTCCCAACGGAACTCATTTTGTTTTTCCTGATATTTCCGTTTCAGGCTGTGCCATGTTTTGAAAAACTCTTTATTTGCCTTCGCTTGTTCATTAGAGAGAGTAAAAGTTTGTTGTTAGTCAAAGAATATTTGTTGCATCCTTTTTGTCTTTGTGCAGGCACAGATCATAGCTCAGGCCATCGGCCAGGCTTTCGGGGTGGCTTACCAGCAGTTCCTTCTGGCCAACGGCATCAAAGCCAGCGATCTTAGGCCTGGTGAATACAGTGACTACTTGGAGAGTCAGGAGCTCTACAATGGAGATCTGGCACACTTCTCGGACTCTCAGAACCTCCGAGACGTAAGCAGAGTGATTATGAGATGTAGTTTAAAGTTTTTCAGTCATCTACGTTTCTTTCTTTTCTTTTTTCTTTTTTTAGTTGCACAAGTTGGTCTTGAGGTAGAAGATTTAACCTGAGAGAGAATTATAACAATAATCAATTTGCAAAAATATGACTGGTTTATGACATTGAATTCCTTTCTGGAGCTGAGGCTCTCTGGTGTTGACCTCGCTGCACGGTACCTTTAAGCCTAAGGGGGTTTCGGTCTTGCTGTGCTGTACATTCTCTGCTACATGACCTGCTCTGTGCACACACAGCTTTTTTTCTCAGTAGGTTTACTTCTATGACCCATTTTCTTGAAAAAAATGACCTCTTAGATACTTTGGAAGAATCGCTTCGCAACAAAATCCTCTTCCGTAATATCTGAGGCAAACATTTGGTGTGAGTCTCTACTCAGAGACCAATTGATCACAGCATGTCACAGCTTCATGGCACCTCCTGAAATATGAGCTCAAATAAGAATTCTCATTAAATGTGAAAACAAAAATCTTTTGTAAGCTTTTCCTTCTCTCAAAATCACTGATTGATCAAATCATTTTTCTTGTTTCTGGGCTTCAGGTGATCATCACCAAGGCTCCTGGGGAGATCTTGGGGCTGGCAGTGGTTGAGTCTGGCTGGGGCTCCATCCTGCCCACTGTGATGGTGGCCAACCTCCTTCACGGAGGCCCCGCTGAGCGCTCCGGTGAGCTCAGCATCGGTGACCGTATCATGTCAGTCAACAGCACCAGCCTGGTGGGTCTACCCATCACCACCTGCCAGAACATCATCCGGGTAAGAAGCGAAGAAGGGGGGACTACCGATCAATTTTTGTGATGATATTAAGATAACAAACAATCAGAGAAAGGCAATTATTATATTGTAAGCGTTGAATAATTCTTTGAGGGCTCTGTTAAACTAGCTAAAATTAGCCTGGTCTTAACTGCTGTTGTACTGTCCTCTGGTTGCACTAGATGGCACTGTTTCCCCACAGAAGGAGAGTGAAACAATTGCGTTGACAGTGTACTGTTCGTGTGTTTGTTTTTCAGAGACAATGTCTGCTGCTCAGGTTCAATGTCTAAACATTTTCTTTTGAAACATTTAAAGTTGACCTTGACCTTGACTTTGAGGACAACACCATGAAACCTGAAAATTATTATTAATTGGAACATTTAACCACTGCCAAGGATCTTTGAATACCTGAAGCTGGACTGGTCGTGTTTCATGTCGTTTGTGAGGCTTCGCCAGAGCTCTTAACTGTGACTGTTTAATCCCATGTTTGTTACTGATTTTTGAGATAAATTTTATAATTTGGTGGTTCAGAGCATCACGTAAAGTATTAACAAGCAGCAGTACAAAAGGCAGATTTAAGTGAAGAAATTAAGTGCTCTGAGCCTGAAATTTTCACTGCGCAGTGCTTCACCTGTTAATGGAAAGAGTCGGGATCCCTGTTTGTCACCCTGTGACATCACGAAACAACCGCATCACATATAGAAAAAAAGAATTAATTAAGAGGTAACGATAAGATGCAGTATTTTACACTGTAATTCCAGTCAACAAACCCTTTTAAAACCTTCACTTGCATATTTTTTTGTTTCTCAGGACTTGAAAAGCCAAAAGTATGTGAAACTCAGTATTGTTCACTGCCCTCCGGTTACCATGGCGATAATCAGGAGACCAGATCCCAAGTTTCAGCTGGGCTTTAGTGTGGAGGACGGCATCGTAAGTCAATATTATGATCCTCCAGTCCTGAACTCAGTCAGGTTTCTTCACCATGTTCACCAGTTCCAGGTTCTTCTGATGTCCAGAGTTTTATTACATCCTTTGGTTTTCAACTCGTCCTGCTGCAGATCTGCAGTCTGATGCGAGGCGGTATAGCAGAGAGAGGAGGCATCAGAGTCGGACACCGCATCATCGAAATTAACGGACAAAGTGTTGTTGCAACGCCGCATGAAAAGATCATCCAGATCCTGACGAATGCAGTCGGAGAGGTGAGTCACCTCATACACGCTTCGATTAGACTTTTGTACCAAGATAGAAAAGACTGTTTTGCTTCTTACCTTCTTGAATTGAATCACAGCGTCACAGCTTTATCACCACTAATGGTTTTTTTCACAGATTCACTTGAAGACCATGCCAGCCTCGACTTATCGTCTCTTAACAGGCCAAGAGCAGCCGGTGTTCCTTTGAGTTGTCACTGCTGTGTACAGGACAAAATACTTGCTCAGTGTTCAAGCTGTGTGAACTTCTGCCAAACTCTGAAAATATTATGCAAGTGATTGTGCAGCATATCGTCAGCTGTTGTCACACCACTAAATACTACAGACTAGACCTTCTCTGTGTTTTTAAGATGTAAAGTACTTTGGAATATTGTAAAAACAGACTTTTAAAGTGATATGGATAGATGATAACTCTCCATTTGTATTTATCAGATATTTAATAATGCAAACTGTAGGTAAAATGCAATAATGGAAAAAAAAAATTGACCTCTTTCATTTACATGGACACTGTATTTCAAAATGGTTTTTGGGTCTTCCAGTGTGCAGCCGGTGTGCCTGACCTGAACGTGCTCACAGGCGAGACCTGATTTAATTAGTGATGGACTCCCGGTCCGTCATGTACGTGCGCGTATCAGGTGTCAGCTTCATGCTTCAAAGAGGACTGCGGCTAATTTATACTGCTCTGTCCTGACTGTGCCTGACAGAAAGTAGACATGCACATTTATAAGTAACTGCATTGTTTGATAGAGAGATGTATATTTTTAAGAATTTGCTGTTTTGGAAGCTCATTAAATGGATATGTAAGCTATCATTTGATGTTATTTATTGAGAAAGTGGTCACTGAATGCAGCTAATGTTGCTTTTTGTGGTTTTTAGTTTTATAGAGAATTTAATATTTTAGATACCAGTCATACGGCCAGAATTGCAGCTTAGTTTGAGCTTTTGTGTATTTCAAACAAAGGCAGACTTGTATGCCATCATTTCAATGTATATGCAATTAAAAACCCTTATTAAATTGATAATATAAGAGTAATAATATCATCATTGCACATATATCATGATTTACAACTGCATTTTGATGATTTGAAGCGTTCGTGATTTTGCCGATATTCCAGCTGGTATATAAACTATGAATGCTGTGAGCTGAATAAATTCTGAAATTAAAAAAATAGATTTTTTTTTTTATACTTAAATGGTTTCTGGAAGTATTGAGGAAAAACTGTTGGGGAGAGGAATAAAGTTTATCATAAAAAACCCGCTAATAATGACATTCATTTCAATGGATAAAACTGTTAAGTGAGACCCTGTCATGGACAATGTTACGCTGTTCTGTCTTCTGGCCAATCAGCTGTCTGAAATTACCAAAATATTGACGTCGACAAATCGTTTTCTTCACCGTCTACTGTGGCCACGCCCCTTTAGTATATTAACCAATGAGTGCAGTTAATGGGCGGGACTTTAATACCTCCGGTCTGCGGTAACAAACACCGGGGAAATGGAGGGTCAATGACAAGCAGCCAGCGTTTGTGTCCTTATCTGTGAATGACTTTATCGCCAGTCAGCCAGAAAGGTAACTATAAAAGTTTTACAGTTTTTCGAACCTTTGAAGGTGTCTTTACTGTGTTTGTTTCATCGGTGAAGGCCTGCGCACCTGCTAAGAGCATCAACGTGCAGCATGCTAGTAACAGGAAGCTGCATAGTTAAGTATCTGTATACTCACTGTAGTTCAGTTAATGAAATAAACTGGCAATTATAGAAATGGCCTCACATTTATCCCACCATAGATTTTAAAGTATTTTTTTCTAATTATTAATTTTGCTTTGACAAGTAATGAGCCCAAAGATTGCTTTTTAACCCTGTGATATCAGTTATTTACTACAACGCAAGAAATAACTCTAAAGGCGCATCAGAGAGCAGAAGTGATTAAGTTTCAGGTAATCTGTTGGGATCAAGAGGATTTCAGGACGCAGTAAGGGATTGTCAGACTTGAGCAGATCACGCTGGACACACTCAAGACAACAAAGTAGTGTCCTGCTCAGTTTCTCACTACTGACGAGTGTGTCAGGAGCAGAAAACAAATCACTGTGTTCTGATTTCATGTCATCTAATTGCTGCGCTAAAGTCCGATTATCTTGGTTACCATTAAAAACTAGTGGTGCAACAGGATGAGTTTTTTTTATTGGTGTTTAATAGGCCAAAATTTTAAAAGTGGCTTGGCAAATAACTCCTATTGATATTAGAGATGCACAATGATTTCAGCAAGTCATTGTGTTGACACATATTCTTCAGTTTTATTTATGAATGTATTGGTGTGATGGCTGATAGATAGATAGATAGATAGATAGATATTGCCTTTTCTTAATTAACCAGCTTTTCCAAATCTTTGGGAAATATGGACAAAGACAACATTTATGTGTTTCTTAGCATATACAAACTTCAATATCATATAAACTTGTATTTATATGGATAATATCAGTATCAGTAGGTAAATATATTCATATACACATATACATACATACATACACACGCATATATTCTTTACAAGGCAAAATCAGAAAAAGTTCATTAGGATATATAAAAGATGACATTTATTTTTATACGACAAATTCTTGAAAGGGAAACGTGAGATTCATTTGTGTCTTTGTTCACCATTTAGTCAAGGCAGCAGTTGCCTGTTATATCAGCAGAAATTGGCATGTTTGCTGATTCCAGTCATTAATTTTTAATCCATGATCAGACACATAGCCATAAACCAAAAGTAGTTCCATTGATATGTCTGCATCATTTCTGAAGATCGAGATGCATTTTCTGGCTTGTTTTTTTTAAAATATTAGCGAGCGACAGCAAACAGGGGACACTCATATGTGATAAACTGTGGACATCAACAACAAGTTGGCTATTTTTCTCTGTTGTATATTTTTGCAGTGTGCCATCATGGTCAGGTAGCTGCTGAGAGCGATGGGGGTTTTCCGGCAGCTCGTTCTCCTGCTCTGGAAGAACATCACATACCGCAGGAGAAACAAGGTGTCAACGTGTTTACATCTCAGAAAGCAACAGGACGAAATATCAGTTTGATATTTATACAAGTTAACGGAAGAAATTGACCACAACAATCACCACAGTCTGATATTTCATGCAGAAATCATAAATATTGGTGTCAGAGGCAGTCTTTTGGATAATTGATACACCCTGAAAGACTCCTGTGTTCTCCTCTCCTGTAGATCCAGCTGATCATCGAGCTCCTCTGGCCGCTCTTCCTCTTTGTCATCCTCATTTCCGTTCGTCATTCACATCGTCCTTACAAACAGAGCCAATGTGAGTGATATTATGTCATCAAATCACCTGGAAAAGACTTGAGAATGGCTTCGTGCAACACAGTTAAAGAGGATTAGCTTACTTATAATTCTTGTGACACAAACAAACACACACACACAGTTGCTCTTGATCTGTTTAGATGTTATGCGTTAGCACAAGGTGACACAGTAGCATTCTAGTGTAAAATGTTAAAATAAACCCTGACAATGAGGCACACAACACAATAGAGAATCTTATATTTTTTGTGATGTGATCGAAGTCATCTTATTTTTGCAGTTAAACTTTCCAGCTGTAATAAAATGAGACAAAACAAAACACACAATGCTGTAGGTCTTCTACTGTAATTATTAATTGATAATACGAGGGGTTCACATTTCCTGGACATGTTCATGAACTTCGAAATTTGTAAAACACAACTGCAATTGTTTTGCTCGTGTGAAAAAGACAGCAAAAGACAATTTGACAGCCTGCAGCTTTGTTTCTTGTGTCTTTTTGTTTTCGTCAGCTCAGGACTGCATGTAAAGACTGCAGTATCATTTAATCACAGCTGCACCAACAAAAACAACAACATTGTTTTCTTAAATTGGATTCAGGTCACAGTAGTTTCATTACGTCACATGCAAGGCTTTTCTTCTGCTTCTAAACCTTTTATGCTTGCTTTTTTAGGTCACTTTCCAAACAAAGCCTTACCTTCGGCCGGTACCTTGCCGTGGATTCAAGGCATTATCTGCAACATCAACAATCCCTGCTTCCACAGCCCAACACCGGGCGAGACTCCAGGCCAAGTTGGCAACTTTGACAACTCCATGTAGGTAGACGGGAAGTAAAACGTGGGCGGCCCTGTGGTGTGTCTGGAGTAGTGCAGATAAACAGACACACCACAGGATCTTCTGAAAATGTTAAGTTAATTCATTAAGGATTATTATTTAAGGATTCACTGTTTGTTTTTAGATCACAATGCTATAACCGGTTAGCGACACTGCTGTGTGGTGTTTGCCTTTATTGCGTGTGTGTGTCTCAATCAACAATCCTTATTGCTGTCCTCAACACAGTTTTCAAGTTTTTCAAAGCATACCTTGAATTACAGGTGAATTATCTTGGTTTCAGTTCATGTCAGTCTGGTTTGAAACAACGAAAACCTAGAAATGATGACTTTTTAATGTGGTTAGGTTGCATGGCTGTTGCATCACAGGCAGACAGAATTGACGTTTAGTTTTTAGGGAAGTTTAAACTGACTCATCTGTTTTCAGAGCCTGATATATAAACGGTTTGTCATGTAGAAGGTAAATTGGATGAACGTCATCAGTTGTGTTCTCAGATGAGAAAAACCTCTTGCGATGCAGTATTTGAAAACGTAACTGCTCTCTTTCTTCTTCTCTAGACTCTCTCGTCTCTTTGTAGACGCCCAGACTCTCCTGGCCTACAGTGGATACCAGAGCTTCTCTGGCTTCCAGGACCTGACGGAGAGTGTCCGGAAGCTGGGAGAGAGACCTGGAGCCTGGCCAAGTACTCTACCACTGATACATTACACTCAGAGTTTCCACAGCAGCATCTTTTTGAGCTGTTGTTGCTAATTGTTTCTTGAAATACAACATCAGAGTCAGAAAACATCAGCTAGAAATTTGATTCGGTTGCACAAGATTACCAGTAATAACTGTCCAGTCAGACACGCATTGACTGGAAATGACTGTATTGTGTCAATACACAGCTTTAGAAATACATTGTGAAGGCAGAAATCTCTATGCTGCTCAGACGCAATGAAAGAAATGTCAAATATGACAGGGTAAATTCCCTGCAGGCACCAGCACCAGCACCAATAAATGGTTCATATTTTACCCAGGACTGTTCCCAGCCTCATGAGAAGAGTTACAGTAGCAGGTGTTAAGCGGCTGAATGAGTTCAGGCAGTTTCGCCTCCTCCTGCCCCGAGCAGCTTGAGTTACACGACCGAGTGAAAGCGGGAGGCTTTGTTTTGCAGCAGGTCCCCTTGTTCACGGGGCAACAGATGTCTGATGTCCATGATACCGTTAAGAACTTACTCTACTTCTTCTCTTAAAAACCTCAGTGTTGTAATTCCTTTAACTGAGGCCAATAGCACCTTAAAATCTTAAGAGTTTGCATGTGGTGTAGCTTTTTAGCAGGAAGAATTAACTCACAGGGTGAAATGGAAAACAAAACAAAACCACTTTTTCCTGCTCAGCGATCTCTCATTGCAAGGATCTCCTCTCAGATTCCCAAAGTGTAAAAGAGGAATTGATATGATTTAGTCTGAAACTGGCCAAATATATAGTTTGTTTTGATGGCTTGCAGGGAAACAGGTGAACCATCGTATACTATTGATTTATTATTATCAGATAACTCATCTTGACAGCTTTTACATCCAAAACTGAGTTTAATTTAATTTGATGGGTTTTGAATTATACCGGTTTACTGGCCTGATGAAGCCAACTGAAGGTTGCGAGCCACAAGCAAACACAGTCTCATGTTTTCAAAAGGAGACGTCAACTATGACATCATTATGTATGTAAGTCCTGATTTCCGAACTGGATAGCATCTTTTCAAAGAGGACAAATTATTTCACTCATAGCTTGTTGCTGCTGCCCTTTGTAGTAGAGTTTGCTACATGCTGGGATGATCTTTCTGTTCCACTGCAGATCTCCCGGTAGCAGAATACCTGAGAGCCAATGAGACGTTCTCCACCTTCCTCCTGACCAACGGCAGCATGTCTCCTTCAACTGTTGATCAGCTGCTAAAGGCTCGTCTCAATTTTCAGGTGAGGTATCAACTTTTCTCACAAAAAAAAATTCAAATATCACACCAAATGAATGGTAAAAAAAAAGGTAAGGATTTCGTAGAAGAGTACAAGTCGTTTTTTTCATACAGAACTGATGCAGAAATGATGAAAAGTAAGCAGGTGAAATGTCACTTGGCGGTATCAACGAAAACGATGACCATAGCAAGAATGAAAGGGGACCTGTAATTCTATCTTTTATCAGACTACAGTGTTGGAGCTTTGCATTAAGCATGGTTAAGCATAATTTAAAAAATCATGTCACTTAATGTAAAAGAAATCCCACGTTCGTGAAGCACAACATGCAGTTTAACATACATGTGACATAGAGGAGAGTAGTTGGTACCATCAACCTGGGCAATAACTGCAGGTGAGAAACAGGATTTACCTCATGTTCCTCTGATAACTAGACTGAGCCTTGGCTGATATCTACTGTCATGTTATCTTACCAAACTCCCTCAGGTTTCTGTGGCCGGAGCTGAGATGCAGCTGATGGAGCTGGTGTGTAACGCCAGCATGTTAGGACAGTTTCTGACGGTGGACGGAGGAAACATGACTGATCTGCAGACTCAACTCTGTAACCTGCCCGCTGACATCCTGCTGGAGGCCGAGCGTCGCTTTCTCACTCAGCTCGACTTTACTAAGTTCTTCACGGTAGGAATCAGCAGACAACGGATCCACCAACTCTCTTCCCCACATTCACTGGATTCATTGTTTTTCTTCCCTCTCCTGTCAGCGGGAGCGTCTGATGGCCAATGCCGGTGACCTCAGGGTCATCAGCCAAGCCGTCACCACTATTACCCAGGAGCTGGCCGTCATCATGGATGATGTAAGAGCATAAGAGAGGGCAGATTTTATGTGTTCAGATTTTGTCTGTGCGTTCTGCTGAGTCCCTTTCTACTTTTAAGAGACAATTGAAGACTCAATTGTTCAGAGAGCACCGAGGCACTGAACCTGACTCTTCTCCTCTTTGTGCTGTGGGGTAGAATCAGTCAGAGGGTCCAAGACCCAGCACTTAGTGATCATGTAGCACTAACTGTGTTGTGTGATGTTGTATGTTTGTCCAAAAAAAAAAAAGGGAGGGGGGGGGGCGACAGTTCTTCTGCCACTAGATGGCAGTACCTGTGACAAAATCACAACTGAAGCACTTTTGCGCTTCCTGTGGGCTTTTCCTTAATTAAGTCTAAATTCTTGCTTGTGTTGTACGTCGCTTTGGACAAAAGCGTCTGCTAAATGAAACTGTAGAATTGTAGAATTTCATATGATATTCTGTTCCTCCAAACCTGTTGGTCTTACATCTCTGTATTCCCTCAGTTCTCATCCCTCTCCAGCTTTAGAGAGATGAACGCCGCCCTCCGTCTTCTATCTCCGGAGAATCGGACAGCGATGCCCAGGGAGAGTTTCAGGGCTTTTTCGAGGATCATGTGTGGCCATCCTGAGGTTGGCGGGGAGCGAATCCCTTCACTCAACTGGTATGAAGACAACGACATCAAATCCTTCTTGGGAAAAAACGGCACTGAGGAGATAGACTTTGACCATGACAACAGCACCAGTGAGAGGCCTTTTCATTTTAATTGTTAATTCAAATAAACAATTAAGCCAAAAATAGGATTCTTTTTACTAGCCTCAAAATCTTTCATTAGCATTGTTTGACTGGCCTTGTTTCTCTCACAATTGTCCCTCTTGTTTCCTCCCTTCAGCCCCATTCTGTAGAAGTTTGATTTCAGGTCTTGAGTCCAACCCTCTGTCCCGCATTGTTTGGCAAGGAATCAAACCTTTGTTTATTGGAAAACTGCTCTACACGCCAGACACACCTGCAATCCAACGAGTCATGAGAGAGGTACAAGTCAAACTTGAGAGACTCTGAGTGATTGTCTTTTGTTACGTTGTTGATAAAAAATAAAGTCTGTGCCCCACAGTGACAAGCCATTATTAAGATGGTTCAAACTTTTTACGAGACACCAGAGTTTGGTGTTCATTGTTTGCTCAGAAGTTCCCTGTCACCAACAGAAATCCTCCTATTTGCTGAGGATACTTAAGTTTATTTTAGAGTTACAATATCAGGGGAGCCCCTTTAGATCTAAAAACCAGGTGTTTTAATTTATAGTGTTGTTGCTCACATTGTATGACAAATGAAAGTGCATGAATTATCTATTAAAGCCAACTGTGACTTCTGCCTATTGAAGGTGAATCAGACTTTCCAGGACCTTCAGATCCTCCAGGAGCTGAATGGAGCCTGGATGGAGGTGGGACCTCAAGTAAAAAACTACATGGAGAGCAGCGTGGAGATTCAGCTGCTGCAGGTTTGATTTAGCAGCTTTGAAACTGTACAGGAGGGATGACTCTGTGTTTTAGTGCACGTGTCTGTTGATATAGCACACTGGATGGTTTTTGTTTGGCAGGATTTGTTAAAGCGGCCCGAGGTCGCTGTGCTGGTCAACCTGCGTCTGGAAAATTCATCCTGGACAGCCTCGCGAATTGCAAGGTTCCTGTCCACACCTTCGCCAGATGCACCCCGGAAGCCTGGGGCCCCTCCTACCTGGCTGGACGTCTACAGTGACCTCAACCACACCATTACCACGCTCGCACAAGTCACTGAGGTTTCCATCCGCTTATAGCAGTCTTGTTTCTGTTGACATTCTCCAAATATCTCAGCAATTCGTCTGTAAATAATTGTAATATTTACCTTCCAACACCTGCAGTGTTTCTCCTTGAACAAACTGGAGGGGTTAGAGACTGAAAGTCAGCTGATCAGCAGGGCTTTGGAGCTCCTGGAGGACAGGCAGTTTTGGGCTGGTGTGGTTTTCCAGCTCCCTAACTCTTCATCACCTGAGCTGCCACCACACGTCACCTACAAGATCCGAATGGACATTGATGATGTTACACGCACAAATAAAATTAAAGACAGGTACAGAGGACACAACCCATGATGCTTCTATCCTGCTGTTCCTCTTCATTAGTTGAATTGTTATCCAGTTGCAACAAGGAAATAATTTTCCTTGACTCTGTATTTATCCAGCTCTGACGCATGGTAGAACCAGCACATATATCCTCAAGACTGATGTATGATGCATTTTTCTACAGGTTTTGGGATCCTGGTCCAGCAGCCGACCCATTTAACGACATGCGCTACATTTGGGGTGGTTTTGTGTATGTCCAGGACCTGGTGGAGCGAGCGGTGACTCGCATCCTCACCAGGGCTCAAGAAAGCACTGGCATTTACATTCAGCAGATGCCGTACCCCTGCTATGTGGACGATGTGTGAGTCAAAGTTGTTGTCAGTGTTGAGTATGTTGCCGTAAGCAGTTTTAAACAAGAGTTTAGGCATTAAGCTCACTTTTCTTTGAGAAAATGTCTCAATATTTACCTTAATTATAAAAATAAGACATTTGAAGTCATGTCTTCATCTTGTGTGTATCAGTATCGCTATTTTCCATCACCCTTTTTTCCCTTTCTAACAGATTCCTGCGGGTCTTGAACCGTTCCCTTCCACTCTTCATGACCCTGGCCTGGATCTACTCAGTGGCCATGATCATCAAGGGTGTGGTGTATGAGAAGGAGGCGCGGCTGAAAGAGACAATGAGAATCATGGGTTTGAGTACAGGAACACTGTGGCTCAGCTGGTTCATCAGCAGTATGGTCCCTTTCCTGGTGTCGGCAGCGCTCCTTATCGCTCTACTGAAGGCAAGATGGCCACCCACAGCACGTGAAATGTATTAATGGAAAAATTACTTGCTAACATTGCAGTTTTGCAGTGTTGGTGGGAACAGCCTGCTCACTTAACCTTGAAAGTGTGTTATGTATGTTAAGTTACGTACAGTTATTTCAGCTGAAAATGACATCCTGCAATGTTAGAACCACTATAATATGGACGTAGCCAATGGGATTTCATCAAGTGATTCATGAATTCCAATTTTTAAATCTAATTTAACATTTATTTCATGTTCCTTGTCTTTCCTATCCTCTGTCTTCCTAGTGGGGTGACATCCTGCCATACAGCGACCCAGCTGTTGTGTTCTTTTTCCTGATGGCGTTCGCAACCGCCACAATCATGCAGTGTTTTCTCATCAGCACATTCTTCTCCAAGGCCAACCTGTCTGCTGCCTGCGGGGGGCTCATATACTTTGGCCTCTACCTGCCCTATGTACTGTGCGTGGCCTGGAGAGACCACCTCAACACCTCTCACAGAGTCCTTGCTGTGAGTAAAGTAACTACGGGGAGAATCCGAGAGATTATTTCTTCGAACTTTGTCTTTTCACATGAGACTGTATCAGAAAATACATCTAATGTTTGGGGCTTCATTATAAAAAGCTGTTGGTTGATTAGAAATAATTTGTACCTTCCTCTTCCAGAGTTTTCTCTCTCCTGTGGCCTTCGGGTTCGGCTGTGAGTATTTCTCTCAATATGAAGAGCAAGGTGTGGGGATCCAGTGGTACAACTTGCACTTGAGTCCCGTGGAGAAAGACTCGTACAGTTTCACCATATCCATCGTCATGCTGTACGTTGATGCCTTCATCTACGCAACCGCAGCCTGGTACATCGAAGCCGTGTTCCCTGGTATGAATCCATACTCTCTAGATGTTTGTGACAGACAGGAGACACAGATTCATTTCAAAGAGGAAAATATCATAAACTTACTGTTGACACCTTTGTGTGTGCACCAGGTGAATATGGAATCCCCAAACCCTGGTACTTCATCTTCCAGATTAACTACTGGGGCGGAGTTCCTCTGGAGGCAGGCTTGCCGATCCCCCCTGCGCCCGAAGAGCAAGATGAAGGTAAAGGGAAGCAACCGCATGCATGAGTTTTCAGACCACACTGGTACTTTCGTAAGATTAAGTACTAAGATTGATCCACTAAGCCCTGAAGCCCATTAGCTAGAATAAATCAACTCTGTGTGTCATCAGATCATATTGAGCCAGAACCTAAAGATCTCGTCCTTGGAGTGAGCATAAGAAACCTTGTGAAAATCTACAAGAAGGGAGCCAAGTTGGCCGTCAACCACCTCAACCTCAAGTTCTACGAGGGGCAGATCACCTCATTTCTTGGCCACAACGGAGCCGGCAAGACTACTACCATGTAGGAATTGATCATGTTATTCATAGAAGGGGAGTTTAGACTTGTGTTTTTTATAGGATTTAAGACTTATATGATCTTTTTTCATCAAGTTAATGCGCCAAAACCTCCAGCGACCCTAGAGCATGTCCTTTTCTCACACCCTTTTAACGCCTTTGCACATGTTCAAGGTCTTAAAGGTCCGGAAGTCAAAATGTTGACTGTCCGTCACCTCATTAGGTTTTAATTTAAGGTTATGTTTAAACAAATGATTCATTTGATGTTTCTTATGGTGGACAGATCTGTTCTGACTGGCCTGTTCCCTCCCACCTCGGGAACAGTTTATATCAAGGGGATGGACATCCGCCAAGACGTGGACATCATCCGGAGGACACTGGGAGTTTGTCCACAACACAATGTCTTGTTTGACATGTAAGGATCTGATATCTGCTCTCATTAACCATTGTCTTGTCTTTTTCTTATTGTTATGAAAGAAATCTGTCTTCTTTATAATTGATTCGTGTCTTTGTCTTGTGTGTGTGTGTGTGTGTGTCTCTCTCTCTCTCTCTCGCTCTCTCTCTCTCTCAGTCTTACCGTGGAAGAGCACGTGTGGTTTTACGGCCGTCTGAAGGGTTTGTCTGAAGCAGAGGTGAAAGCTGAACTGGACACTCTGCTGGATGATGTCGGCCTGTTGCACAAACGACATGAGCAGACCAAAAACCTCTCAGGTGAACTCCAGAGTTGCACCTTGATCCTGTTCTGAGTTTGTTGAAGAAAAAATTCCTGTTCCAAAACTGAGAATCCCTCCTCTGTCTATCAGGTGGCATGCAGAGGAAGCTCTCTGTTGCGATAGCTTTTGTCGGAGGCTCCAAGGTGGTCGTGTTGGATGAACCTACAGCTGGAGTCGACCCTTACTCCCGCAGAGGGATCTGGGACCTGTTGCTCAAATATCGCAAAGGTGTGGAACAGGGGAAGTTGTGTGAGCCCTAGGGGATGTAATTAATGAGGGGTTGGTGAAATGATTGATGGAAGAAAAAAAAAAAAAATCTGTCATTGGATTTATTATACTATTCTGACAGACTTCAGACAATAAAATACAGTGAGAAAAGGGGGGGGGGGGGCTGGAGCCTGTCCCAGCGTCTACGGGCGAGAGGCAGGGTTCACCCTGGACAGGTCATCAGTCCATCACAGGGCCAACACATAGAGACAGACAACCATTCACACTCACAGTCACACCTACAGTCAATTTAGAGTATCAATCAGCCTCGTCCCCAATTGCATGTCTTTGGACTGTGGGAGGAAGCTGGAGTACCAGAGAGAACCCACACAGGAACAGGGAGAACATGCAGACTCACACAGAAAGATCCCGTGCCCGAGCCAGGACTCGAACCCGGAACCTTATTGCTGTGAGGCCACAGTGCTGACCATTGCACCACCGTGCAGCCCAGTGAGAAAAACAATGCAGGTAAACACAGAAGTATAAAAATAAGCTTGTGTGTGTCCGGCTCTCTGTCAGACCGGACCATCATCCTGTCCACCCACTACATGGATGAGGCGGAGCTGCTAGGAGATCGGATCGCCATCATCTCTCAGGGGAAACTGTGCTGCTGTGGCTCACCACTATTTCTTAAATCTCAACTGGGATCTGGCTACTACCTGACCGTGGTCAAGAAGGAGGGACTGGACACCAGTACGCCCAGCAGCACCTCCACCAGCACCAACAAGCTACATCCTCTCACCAAAGTTCGTGTTTAATTTTGGCTTCTCAATCACACGCATTCAGAATCCGATTTGTTTATTTACCTCTGTGGATCTGATTTGTGTTTCAGGACAGCGAGTCTTCCATGAGCGAGGACACGGGGCTGGGGAGTGAGGACAGCAGCTTATGTGAGTGTTACGCTGCAATATGAACTTTAACGAAGGAGAAAAGACTGTTAAGAGTATTCAGGGTCTGATAAACAATGCAACCTCCGTGCTGACCTTCACATTCATGGTAGGCTTGGCAGCTTTGCTCTCCCTGGCACAACACCACATCCCTGGTGCCAGGTTGGTGGAGGAGTCGGGGCATGAGGCTGTGATAAACCTGCCCCAGATAGCTGCCAAGAACAGCAGTCTGGCTGTCTTCCTGTCTGAATTGGATCATAGACTGAACGAGCTGGGTATCAGCAGCTATGGCCTGTCAGACAGCACGCTGGAGGAGGTGAGCATTCGTGTTTCATTCTGGATTCTTTTCTTTTCCATCCATCCATCCATCCATTTCCTGCCGCTTGTCCTGTTAAGGGTGGGGGGTGGGTGGGGTGGAGCCTATCCTGCATTCTTTTCACCTTGTATTAATGAATCAGTCGTCATATTTTCGTAAGTCAAATTAAATAATCGACGTCACACACTGCACAGCTGAAGGCGTAAACACAGAGGACGTGATGAACACATGACAACACAAACCACTCACCTGCTCATAGGTTTAATCAAAAGTATTCATTCTAGCAGGATCCAGATTTATACAGTGCAACGTGTTTTTGTACCGTACCATTTTGTGTACTTGTGGCTTTAAACTTTTTATCATATGCAGGTAAATGAAAACAACAATCAGATGCTGAGACTTCCTGCAGTTCATGATGCAGTACATTTCCTTCTTCACATGGACTGAATGAGATTATTGATTGAGGATACTGGAATGAGACTCCAGGACCCCCCCCCCCAACCACCACCACCAGTACCTGACCCTTAACGGATAAGCGGGGGGGGGGGGGGGGGGGGTGTATGGAAAGAAACTGGAATGTCCTTTCATTCCTCCACAATAGCTGTGCAGAGTTCAGTTCCTGACTGTCTGTGTAGACATTCTCTGGTTGTTCAGCTCATCAGCTGATTCATACCTGCTCTCAGACCCTAAATGAGGAGCAGCAGATGAATGCTTCCATCTTGAACTGATCCTTGATGTTTGAGGTGTTACTTTGACAAATTAAAAATGCTAAATGCTTCTTGTCAGCGAGCTAAACTCGCCGATGAGAAGACAAGGTTAAACCTGCAAATAGTTTTTGTTCAATTGCGTTTTATTCAGGTCAATAAAAACTTGTTAAAGTAATCTGTTTACTCCAGCCAGCTCTTTTGCTTTGTCGATATTCACACCCTGGCAGGAGCAGCACAGGGGATAAAGCTAATAACCAAAGGTGGAAG
Source organism: Aulostomus chinensis (assembly GCF_037954235.1). Taxonomy (NCBI): domain Eukaryota; kingdom Metazoa; phylum Chordata; class Actinopteri; order Syngnathiformes; family Aulostomidae; genus Aulostomus; species Aulostomus chinensis. The sequence goes on along the minus strand of NC_141333.1, from coordinate 8,980,957 downwards.
GTATTCCAAGAAAGTTGGTCACCTTTGCATTTTTTATTTTTTTTTATAGCAGGATCAGTCGTTGCGGGATGTTGGACAAACCATAACCGAGTCTGATTTGCTTTGTTTCCCCCCTGTGTGCCCTCAGCCAGCTTTTAGCTGGAAGGCTGGATATTTATGGAGCAGCATTGGTCATAATAGGCTTAACATTATCATCAGATTAGCAGTGATAGTGACCCTTAAGAGCCTGATAATGGTTGTCTGTGAGAATTAGTCATTTCCTGTTCTTCTGACCTTTGCGTAAATCTTCTGGATGCTCTTTTACTGACCTCTCCTGCCTGCGTTGTCCACTGCTGTTAGTTGTTGTATTCAAAGGCAGCTCGAGAAAAAGATGTAATTTTGAATGTTGGGTAAGTAAAGTTTAATAAGTTTATTACACAAACACACCATCTGCAGTGTTTCTTGAGTTCCACACTGTGACAAGTAGTGATATAATAGATGTAATAATGTTTGTAAAAAGGAGTTTTACCTCTCCCAGATCTTTCTAAGAGTGGCAGAGGAGACCGGTGTGGATGCTGAACCAGACCTGCAGGCTGATCCTCCCCAAAGCTTGCAGCCATCAGGGCAGCGAGTGCAGAGACAACATGGAGAAGAACCAGAGACAGGTGTGTGCACACACTCACACACACAGTTTGTGATGTATCATCATACAGTGTATTTTTTCTTGCACCGTCAGTCTGCTGCTTCATTTCCACCTTTGATTGTTTTCATTATGCTGCCAGGAAGGAAAAGGCTTCGTAAGAAAGGTACTTTCAAATCTACAAATCATAATAAGACAGGAAAATAAAGTTATGTCAGTGTCACCCTTGAAGGTTTTAGACAGTCCTGAAAGCGGTGGAAGGCAGGAAATTTGGAGAGCTTGGAAGAAAACCAGAGTTTTACAAAAGCCGTGGAAATTTGCTTCTGCCTCTGTATTACAGCGCAGATTAACTGAGAAACACCTCACTTAATTAAATCTACTCAAATAAATGTTATTTTTGTTTGAAAACATGTAGCTTGTCTATAATTCTTGTTAAACATACCGTGGTAGGTTCTTCATGTGTACACAGACTGAATAAGAGCATGAAAACTGCCTCAAAGGCATGAAAAAGAAATGCAGTGGTAAATGTATGAATCATTGCTTGTGATGTACGCGGAGAATCGAATGTAACAGAGAGGTATTCCTTTGAAGATGGATTTATGAATGTTATGTATCATCATCATTGTGCTTTCTGCTTGGCAGAACCTCAGGAAACAGACCTGCTGAGTGGAGAAGGCCAAGGTGCGTTACCCCTGACTGGATGGTGGCTGACCTGGCAGCAGTTGAGAGCCCTCTTCATCAAACGCTGGCTTTTTGCTCGCAGGAGTCGCAGGGGCTTCTTTGCTCAGGTGATTACAGGCAGTAACTCCATCCACAGACTGTTTTTATAAAGGGAATTATTTGTGTGTCATGTGACAATGTTTCTAAATATCACTGAGGTTTTTTTCGGCTTCTAGATTGTTCTGCCTGCAGTGTTTGTGCTGGTCGCTCTGCTCTTCAGCCTCATTGTGCCTCCATTTGGAAAGTATCCTGCCCTGGAGCTGCAACCTTGGATGTATGGAGAACAGTACACCTTCTTCAGGTAGCTGTGAATGAATATTCACCATTGATTTAACACCCTTTTTGTTCAGTTTTATCAAAAAAAAAGGTACATTTGTAGTCATAGATCGTAAAAGACAGTGGATGTAGCTTTTGAAAAATGAAGTCAGTGCAAAGTGGTTTAATCCTGCTTTCTGTCAAATGGCCAGCAGGTGGTGACTTTGCTAATTGCTAATGGTCTTAAGAGTTTCAATTCTACTTCAATGCAGCATGATGCTCATTTTGTAGATGATGGTAAAATCTAATGTTAAGAAAGCTGTAAAACAGGGGAAGCATATAAACAGCATATATGTATGTATATATATATATGTATGTATATATATATATATGTATGTGTATATATATATGTCTGTGTGTGTGTGTATATATATGTGTATATATATATGTGTGTATATATGTATATATATATATGTGTGTATATATGTATATATATATATGTGTGTGTATATATGTATATATATATATGTGTGTGTGTATATATGTATATATATATATGTGTGTGTATATATGTATATATATATGTGTGTGTGTGTGTGTATATATATGTGTGTGTATATATGTATATATATATATATATATGTGTGTGTGTGTGTGTGTGTGTGTGTATATATATGTGTGTGTGTATATATATATATATATATATGTGTGTGTGTATATATGTGTGTGTGTATATATGTGTGTGTATATATATGTGTGTATATATATGTGTGTGTATATATATGTGTGTATATATATGTGTGTGTATATATATGTGTGTATATATGTGTGTATATATATGTATATGTGTATATATGTATATGTGTATATATATGTATATGTGTATATATGTATATGTGTATATATATGTATATGTGTATATATATGTATGTGTATATATGTATACGTATATATACGTGTATATATACACGTATATATGTATTATGTATATGTGTATATGTATGTATATATATGTGTATGTATATATATATGTATATGTGTATATATATATATATATATATATACATATATATGTGTATATATATAGACATATATATATGTCTATATATATGTGTATATGTGTGTGTGTATATATATATGTGTGTGTGTGAGTTTTTTCCTCAATAAGCTGAGTGTTTCATGACTGAGGAACAACTGCTTGATTTACTTGTTGTTATTATTCTGGTTTCACATAGCAATGATGCGCCTGGTAATCCAGCCATGGAGAATCTGCTGGAAGCGCTGCTTGACCAGCCAGGTTTTGGTACCAAATGCATGGAAAAAGAGGAAGAAGAGAACAGAACGTAGGATTTGAAACTCAAATTTCACTAAATACGGCACTCTCATGTTTATAAATTAATCCTCAACTTCTCCATCATGTTCACCCCTTCGTCTCTCTGTAGAAGTGCTCCATGTGATACCATGCGGGGGGGGTTGTTCATGCGGCCGCAGGTGTCATACTCCACTTGGCAAATGTTCAACGCAGGCAACTGGAGCAAAGCGAGAGCTTCTCCTGACTGCCAGTGTAGCACAGAGGAAGTCCGCCGCATGCTCCCCGACTGTCCGCTGGGTGCCGGCGGACTTCCTCCTCCCCAGGTCAGTATGAGCTGATGTCAGGTCAGATTCTGGACTGATTCATTTGTGGAACATTTTCTGTAACATTTCATCAGTTTGCTTTTGCGTGGTGGAATATATTGAAGCCTGTATCTTTAAGTGACCCTGCCACTTTAGTCGCTACATTTTTAATTTTTTTGTCAGATTAAGAGGCTGACCGGAGATGTCCTCCAAAATCTGACAAATTATAACATCTCAGATCACCTGGTGAAGACATACTCGCAAATCCTCAAGAAAAGGTACGTCAGATAAAACCAAAGCACACATGTAGCCATTGCTCTTGGGTGTGTTCTTATTTTGGTTGATCATACTTTTAACTTTAGGTTTGCGTTTTTGGAGTTTGGATGTTCTCCCTGTGCCTGCGTGGGTTCTCCTTGGGTACTCTGGCCTCCTCCCACAGTCCAAAGACATGCAAATGGGGACTAGGTTAATTGGATATTCTAAATATGCATTGACCCTGAGATGGACTGGCGACCTGTTCAGGGTGTACCCAGCTCTTGCCCGAAGGCTGCTGGGATAGGCTCCAACCCCCGCACGAACCTTAACAGGAATAATCAGTACAAGATGGATGGATGGTTTGTGTTTTTGGGTTCAAAACCTTCATCTTAAACCTACTGAGGATAAAGTCAAAGCTCAAACTCAATTTTGGTTGCTGACATTTCCCTCCAAGGCACTCGTGTTTAACAAATGAATATTTTTATTGAAGCCAGAATGTATCAGAGTTTATTAAAGGTTCAATATGATCATGCCAGATTGATAAAGGCATCTTAACTGTGATCATATGTACTAGTTGAAGCAGTTCAATACATACGGGTTTCACAGGAAACGTGTGGATTCTGTCCGTGTATTTGTCGTCCGTCAGTGTGCTACAGAACCAACCAGTCAAACCACAGATGTTCCAAGTTAACAGGCAGAATAAAAATGTTAATGTTTCTCCTCTGTGTCCTCATACAGCCTGAAAACTAAGAAGTGGGTGAATGAGTTCAGGTAAACTGTTGGTTTAACTGCAATATTTTACAGTTCAAACTGTTTTTACGATGAGCTCCCTAAGTGAAATCATTGTACTGCAGGTATGGAGGTTTCTCCCTGGGGGGCAGTGCCACCCAGACCCCATCTCAGGTCCATCATGTCCAAGACTCAATCACCGCAATCAGAACCCGTTTCCCAGTTCTTCAGGTATCATAAGGTTCCGGGCTTTTCTTATCTCCGCTGTCTCACTGAATGCTCATCATGTTTTTGGTTCATCACAGAACAGTTCACTGGATCATCTCCTGAACAGACTGCCAGGTTTTCTGAGAGGACTGAACAGTCAAAACAATGTCAAGGTTTTTATTTTGTCTTTGTTCAAATGAAACAATTGATGTATTAAGTGTTTCTGACCTATTCTCTCTCTCTCTCTCTCTCTCTCTCTCTCTCTCTCTCTCTCTCTCTCTCTCTCTCTCTCTCTTATTTATATATCTATATATATTTCTATATATATATATTTCTCTCTCTCTGTCTCTCTCTCTCTATATATACTATACAGTATATATATATATATATATATATATATATTTTCTATACAATATATATATATTATACAGTATATATATATATTACTATACAGTATATATATATGTATATATATGTATATATATATATTACTATACAGTATGTATATATATATATATATATATATATATATATATATATATATATATATATATATATATATATATATATATATATATATATATATATATATATATTACTATACAGTATATATATACACACACATTTAGACTCTGCATTCAGACCTGTCTATCAGGAGTAGTAGTGAGAAATGTTTCTCCTTCTCTATAAAAGGTGTGGTACAATAACAAAGGCTGGCATGCCATGGTGTCGTTTGTCAATGTGATGAACAACGGTCTGCTAAGAGCCAGCCTGCCTCCTGGTCCGGAGAGGAGGAAACACGGCATCACTGCCTACAATCACCCGCTCAACCTCACAAAGGAGCAACTCACTGAAATGGCAATGTTAGTCCTCTGCTGCGGGTGATTGGGGGGAAAGTTGGTTGATAGAAAGTCTGCTTGACACACTAATATGCTTCAAAAACTGATCCTAACCATGTAAAGTAACATAAATATGTGTATTTACAGTATATCTTTGTCAGAGGTGACCACAAGGATCATAAGCCAGTTATTTTTCTTTCAGGATGACCACCTCAGTGGATGTTCTGGTTTCCATCTGCGTGATCTTTGCCATGTCCTTTGTACCGGCCAGCTTTGTCCTTTTCCTGATTGAGGAGCGAGTCAGCAAAGCCAAACACCTCCAGTTCGTAAGCGGGGTCAAACCAATCCTCTACTGGCTGGCAAACTTCACCTGGGACATGGTCAGTGACCTACGTTCTAACAATATGTTTTTGTTAAATGGCATGCAAAATATCTTGTTTTATTTGACAGGCAGGTTGGTGGTTGGTCATATTTGAGGCTTAAGAGAGACATCAGAGAGCCTGAATTTTATTTATGTCAGTGAAATTGTAATTTACAGGTTACTAGGGCTGTAGCGATACACTAATCTCGCGATACAATACGATACGATACACAATATTCATCTCACAATACAATATATATCGCAATATTAAGCTCACAATACAATTCCATACACTTAACATCCTTTTCTGAAAGATTTTAAAGGGACAAAGTGATTTTGGTGACATCTTGTGAGTGTTCCACTGACTTGGATTGAATTAATTGAACTGAAAGCATCAATTACACAATATACGGCTCTGACTGGCAGCTTGCAAATGCTGGACAAAATTATTCGAAGATGTGGTGAGAAAATTAGTTTCATTTATTGTAACTGAGTGCAAATTGTAGCTTGCAAGCTTTTGAAAAGTAAAGTGAACAATGGAGAGTTTAAGTGCAGCAAGTGGCCTTCTTTGGCAGCTTTTTTAGCTTGATACTGAACATATGAGGTAGCTACTAGCCAGTCTAGTCACCAGGTTAACTAAAAATAAAACATGGCAGACAGTAATTCAATTCGCGGGTGACTATAGCATAGCGGGGCTCCATCGCGTTCACCATGCGCCTAAAGCCGGTGTTTTCCACCACCGAATAAGGTCTCAAATCCTGACAAATAAAGTAGGCAATGGACTCTGTAATTTTCTGCGACCTCGGTGAAGAAGATGGGAACTTGTAATTTGATTCTTTTAATAAGCCATGTACCTTGCTATACTCCCAGGTGTTGAACAGGTGTGATACAGGTGTGTGGCCACAGCGTGCACAACTGATGTTGCTCACATTGATCCTCAGTGTGCTCAGGGAGCTTGTGTGTATGCCAGACACATGAAAAATTAGAGGGAACAATGCTCACCGCCATTCTCCTGAATCTCTCAGCTCTAACCGGATGAGAAAGGCATCGGCGTCTGGTTAACCAGAAATGCTCTACGGCGACACTAGCAGCTGGCAGACCGAATTGCTCTTCCTGTAAAGTGCGGGACACAGGGGATTTGAATGGGGCTTAATGTATCGATACTCACGGCTGAAAAATCAATACTCTCTGGGGAAACGAAATATTGATTTATATCGCAGATTTGATAAAATCGCTCAGCCCTGCAGGTTACCATATATATTTAAGGATAATCACATTTAATCCCAACTCATGATTAAATGATGAGTTAGTCATTTTTATCAAACATGAATTGCTTGTTATAACTGACCTCATATATTTCAGTAAAGACACCTGAACAAACGTAATAACATCTGCAGACAGTGGCAGAAGAGACAGAGAGTTCCCCCTCGTCCTCTATTAAAAGACTAAAGTGAGCAAAGCCTTCCTCTTTTTCCTGAAAGGATATTTGTTCATCTTTTCAGTTGAACTACACCGTCCCCGCCACCATGGTGGTGCTGATCTTCATCAGTTTCCAGCAGCAGTCGTACGTCTCAGAGACCAACCTGCCTGCTCTCGTCCTGCTTCTCCTGCTCTACGGGTTCGTTCTCTAACATCCTGTGCACACGTCTTGATCTTAAACTGTCTTGCATTTGAATTGGTTTTGTCTTTTTTTTTTTTTTATCTAATGACCCAATAAAAGTGAGTGATGGAGGTAAATGAGGAGCAGTTTACGGCGTTGACCCACTCCACTTGTCGGATCACTGTTTGTAATAAATGTCTACCTGTACTTGTTCATGCAGGTGGTCCATCACACCACTGATGTACCCAGCATCCTTTGTGTTTACCGTTCCGAGCACAGCCTATGTTGTTCTGACCTCCATTAACCTCTTCATCGGAATCAATGGCAGCATCGCAACGTTTGTCCTGGAGCTGTTTGTAGATGAGGTAAAAATCTGTGACAATAGAAAAATAATAAGATTGTGCAACAATGATCTTGGATCAATTTTGGTATCACATTTATTGTTTTTAATACAGCGAGGCAACAAGCACATCCAGCTCTGAACATGAGAAGACTGGGAACGATTGATCACAGTTTTGAAATGTTATCAGTAAAATGAAGCAATGGGAGTCAGTGCTCAGCATGTTGATCAGTCATAACAGCCATGTTGTTTGAAGCAGGTTTAACTAGGTCATGACTTCTGGATGATTTTCTCTCTTAAGCATTTAAACAAGGTGAACAGGATCCTGAAGAAGGTGTTTCTCATCTTCCCTCATTTCTGCTTGGGACGAGGACTCATCGATATGGCTAAGAACCAAGCCATGGCAGACGCCTTTCAGAGACTGGGTACGGAGACCTTTGAACATACTGTATATGTGAATATACACCACCCTGCAAATGAGTTAGGAACTCCGATACAGGGGTGCTGTAAAGGAGAAAGAGAGGTGTGTGTGTGTGTGTGTGCGTGCATGTGTATGTGTGTGTGTGAGAGGGGGATTTTTCTTTTTCATCTGTATTTTTCCGACTGTCATCTGTGGTTATTCTGAAATGCTGAAACTGCTCATTGCACTGTAAAACAGTGACATATTACTTAATATGTTAAACGTTTATTTCAATCCTTCCTCAGGCACCAAAAAGACCTTGGACCCTTTTCAGTGGGATTTTGTAGGGAAGAACCTGTTTGCGATGGCAGCAGAGGGAGTGATCTTCTTCATTTTCACCATTTTACTGCAGTACAAGTTCTTCATTCGCCTCAGGTATATTCACATCTCCTTTCTCCAAGAATATCTTCTGCTTTTCCTATTGTTGTGTTCAGTCTTCAAATATAATTTTCTCTCTTCCCTCTGTTTGCAAAGTTGTGCTGCAGGAATTTAAGCTCTGTTTCTGTCGCTTTGTGTGTGTATTACAAAGTCTTCATTATACATGGAATACAGAATACATTTGAAAGCATTAAAACATGCAACTTTCACAATTACTCCGTTCATTTCGGCAAAAGCAAAGGAAAAATGTATGTCTGTTCAGGCCGTGGCAGTGGAACGAGCCTGAGATCCCTCTTCTTGGTCCAGAAGATGAGGATGTTGCCCGGGAGAGAGAGAGGGTCAAAGGTGGCAGAGCCCAAGCGGACATCCTCACCATGATAGATCTGAGCAAGGTAGAACCAGAATACACACCTGAAAGGATTACTGTATAAACTAAGATCATACTTAGTGTGAAGAGAGACTTCCATGATCCTCTCATTGTAGATTCCACTAACAGCCTGCTTTGTATTTATCAGATTTACAAAGCAGGCAGGAAGCCAGCTGTGGACCGTCTCTGTCTGGGGATTCCTCGTGGTGAGGTGAGACATGTGTAAACCCCACACAACACTCAACCGGACTTGTTCAGCACTGCAGGCTCGTGGTTACGGTTGTAGTCTAATATAGTGTTGTTCATCGCCTGCTGGGGGAGGTTGCAGCTTCAGCTGTCACTGCATCTTGAGCTGCAACTGCTACTACCAAAACTACAAATACTACTACTACAAAACTACAATCGGCACAATTACTGCTTTTATATCTGCAACTGCAAGGAATACTTTCACCACCAACGCTGCTGCATCTGCATGGGATATTTCTACTGTTACTGATAAATATGACCACACTTTTATTGTAGTTGCTGCCGTAGCAACACCAGAGTCAAAAATATTTGTTGTATCTTGCCTAATGTTTTACGTAAACTTTCCGTTCATCAGAATCTACATGTCACATGATTCTGTTGTGTTTCAGTGTTTTGGCCTGCTCGGGGTGAACGGAGCAGGGAAGACGTCTACGTTTCGCATGCTGACAGGAGACACGCCCATCACCTCCGGAGAGGCTTTCCTCAATCATCACAGGTAAAAACGTTCTGCGCCACGTACTCCTGCAAGAACTTCTGTTCAGCCTTTACAGAAGACCATGAATCTGTCTGTGCTTTCTTAGTGTCCTCACAGAGATGGAGCGAGTCCACCAGCTGATGGGTTACTGTCCACAGTTTGATGCCATCAGCGACCTGCTGACAGGTCGGGAACATCTGGAGCTGTATGCCCGTCTAAGAGGGGTACCAGAGGAGTCTGTCAGCAAGGTGCAATAAAGGAATAATTCTATGAAGGCATGACAATTTGCTGCACTGTGCAGGACGTCCCATTTTTCATTCAGATGCATTTTCGCTGTTGTCCTTTAGGTGGCTCAGTGGGGGGTGAGGAAGCTGGGACTGACCCAGTATGCTGAGCGGGAAGCTGGAGGCTACAGCGGAGGCAACAAGAGGAAATTATCTACTGCCATTTCCCTCATCGGGGCTCCGCCTGTCATATTTCTGGTGATTTGACCAGAGATCAGAATGAAGGATGAAACGTTAGGACTCACTGACACTAACAGTCACCTGATGATTGACAGTACTGAGATAAAGAGCAATAACAATAGTGGGAGCAAACAGATGTAGTTGAAGAAGATAAATAGCATCATCTTTCCAGTTGGATATGATCATAAATGTTTCACATAATTTACAATTTAAATATGTAGATATCCAAGCAGTTTTTAGACATGCAGCTTGATGTTTGTTATAATAACAATCTCATGAATAATCTTAAACTAGAGAAAGTCCGTCCTGCAAAGATTTGAATCTGTGATTTCTTTTCCAGCAAATTTGGACAATTTTTCTGCTCTCCTCATGTGGCTCTGGCAAGAGAAAAATAATTTACCACACATAACAACAAAATAATACATACAGATTTTAAAAAGGAAAAAAATCACAGTCAATTATATAAAAAAAAGTGTTTTAAACTTTATTTTTGTGACTGTTGTCAGGATGAGCCCACCACTGGCATGGACCCAAAGGCCAAAAGGTTCCTGTGGAACTGCATCCTCAGTGTCACCAAAGAGGGAAGAGCTGTAGTTCTCACCTCCCATAGGTAGGAGGCAATGTTTACATAAATATGCACACCCATGAAAAATAAATTCAGTCCAGGACAAAGACAGGACACTGATCCAAACGGTGTCTTTAAATAAGTTCAGCTGTTCAGTGGATTCATTTTTTACCTGTTGCATCACCTCTGCGCTCACAGCTTGTAATGTCTTCATTGTGTGAAACACAATTGTTTTCATCCTGCATCAGTATGGAGGAATGTGAAGCTCTCTGCACCAGAATGGCCATCATGGTGAACGGCAGGTTCCAGTGTCTCGGATCTGTGCAACACCTGAAGAACAGGTAACGTCCTGCCACACTCTTAACTGTTCTCATCTGTATCTGCAGATTTGAGCTCATTCTTCAAAAGGTCATTGACCAAATGATTGATTGGGGTCCCATTTGTGGAAATCTCCACGTTGCCTGACTCCTCAGCTGTGTCGCTGACTTCATTAACCCTTGGTTTTTAAGACGCACTAAAAACACTCACTTGAACCTCACTTGATGAGGTTCACGGTCATGAGATGACTTAAAGAGGGATGTCAGCTAAGAGGCCACTGAAGAACAATTCAAATGTTTATCTTTGCAGTATTTGTCTGGACTTTTGTACAAACCATCACCTTTTTTTTGACCAAACTACTTTAAAGAGAATTCAGAGCCAACAAGTGCAGATAAACATATGGGATGAGGAGTGTGACAAAATAACAATGCATACTGGGAGACAGTAGGACAATATACATTTATCAACTGCTGCTGATTCTGCCTGATTGTTCAGACTGTGTTAATTTGAATCTAATATTGTAGAAATATTGGATTTTCATGATTTTTGCATAAGTGTGGCAAATTACTTGTTCTATTTTTAATAGCCACCCCTTCCCTTACAATTATTTGAGACATAGTTATGGATTGTCTCCACTGATCCGGTACTTCATTATACATTGATCATGATGGGTCCTACTCCGTTTTGTTCTCTGACATTTTTCTTTCTTAATGATTCTATCCATGAAGTGCTTTTAAATGAAATGTTGCCTCTTGCCTCACTACGAGGGAACAAACCATCTTTGTTGGCAATGACGGTAAATTGGCAGATTTGTCAAACACATCAACTTTTCCCCTCTTAAACAAAACGTAATGCCCATTGCTATAATAGCCCTGGTGTTACAAAACAGGTCTAAGCCAGCAACGTCATGTTTGGCTCTGATGAATTTTTAAAGCTTAACTGAATTCCAAAAAAATAAACTGACATAGCATCAATGTTAAAACCTAATGTGCCCTCATGTTCAGGTTTGGTGACGGCTACACCATCATCCTTCGTCTGGCAGACAATAAATCCAACCCGGAATCGTGCCCTGTCAACGCCTACATCAAGAACTCTTTTGCCAGCATCGAACTGAAAGAGCACCATCAGAACGTGCTGCAGTACCAGCTGCCCTCACACGCCTGCTGCCTGGCGCGTGTCTTTGATGTGCTGGCTAACAACTGCGATGAGCTGGGCATTGCTGACTTCTCTGTTTCACAAACCACCCTGGACCAGGTGAGTCCAACGGTGTAACTGGGAGGGCAGATGCAAATGGCGGCAGCTCTTTGACATCACCAGGATGTTTAAACCTTGTAAATTTTTAATATTCTGCCGCTGTGACACATCTCAGTTTTCTACCTTATTTAAATTGAGGTCATGGCAAAGCTGATTCGTCTTGCTGATAATCTGCTGTAGTTCAAAGAATCCTTATGCACCTCTTCCCAAACACACCATGCAAACCAAAAGTCAAAACTAAATGTAGCTCTGTGCTCTTTCTCCTCCAAAGATCAGTAACCAGCAAGACATTGATAGATGGCTCACTACAACATACTTTTTTTAGGTCTTCGTCAACTTTGCTAAGGAGCAGACTGATGATGACCACCTCACAGATGTAGTCATCACAAATGGGACAGTGCAGACCAACGTGGCTACCCTGCCCACCCAGATTAACCCTCCATCCATCCAGCTGCAGTCATCAACCCCACAGAAGCGTGGAAAATCATCTGCCATCAAACCAAAAGAGAGTAAATCCAAAAAGGCCAAAACTCAGCCAGAGAAGAAGACACACCGGAGGAGCAGCAGTGGCTCGAGTAATAATGGTGGCACTCAAGGAGAATCGAGTAAATCCAGCAGGTCAAAACAAAAAGGAGAGAGCAGCAGCAAAAATCCCTCTACGCTCTTTATAGTTGGACCGAACACACAGGACACACCACTGTGATTCTGCAGCTCTCAAGGACTCAGGACCGACTACAGCATTTAGTAAATTTGTCTGTGTTCATTTGAATTTTGCTCAATTGTGGCAGCAAACGCAACATAGAAAAGTCCATGTTAGTGAAAAGTAGACACGAGAAAGGAGAGTATAAATTAAGTGAATGTCATTTTGTTACCGACTCACTGAGGTCTGTCCAGTTTCTAAGAACCAAACTTCCTAAAATGGCTGTGGTGCCTTGTTCATCCGCTAACAGACATGTAGCTTTATACTTATGGGTTTATGAAACCCACTCTGTCTTTTCTTACTATCTCATCTCTACAAAGTAAGAAGTTAAGTATCGTGGAAGAATAGAATTTAAGTTAAGAAACTGAGTGGTGTTCCTCAGGGATCGATCACTAGACCTCTCACAATCTTAGCTTTATTTTTGCACTTTAAACCTGAAAATGCTGTACCAATTAAAATCGTTCCTCTAGTCCTTGTTGAAAATAATCATGTAGCTGATTTTATATTTCAGAACACATTTGAGCGGGTGTTCATCATTGATTACCTCCTAAATATTTCTTGACAATCTTCCTACGTGTTATTGTTTTATAAGTCATTCCTTTGTCTGTATGGGTTAAGATATTTTAACATTTTTATTTTGTCTGTCATTGTAAACAGGGGCTTAAAAATCCTTGGGTATTTAATGTTATTTCAGTTGTTTAAGCACATAATTGTGAATTGTTTCTCTGTTGCAAGTGAAGGAATCCTGAATTCGCAGCTCTGCAAACCTGGTTTAATGTACAAATTATAAAGTATTGAGATATTATGAAACCACACATTTTTGGTAAAGCACGTGACTCAATAGTGTTGCAATTCCATTCCAATCTGGTAAACCTAAAACTTTAAAGAGCTGATATATATAAAATATTCAACAAAGTTATGAAATTCAGGATCAATATAACCGGAACCTTTTCCTACGTGTTACATGTTAATGTTTTTATTTCTCCAAAAAACAAAAGACATCACTGTAATGTTACATATTCATTAAAAGGTGTACAGGCACGAGGAAAACAGGATGTATTAAATGTTACTATTTAATGTGAGAGCTGTATTAAAATTGTATTTGAAATCTTTAAAAAGACAACTTGTTAAGTCAAAATATAATGCAAACCTGGAAGAACCGACAAAACTACATTCATCAAGTTCTCATGATGGAATGAAATCTTAACTACTGAATATACTTTCAAAGTGTTTATGCTTGCTCGGTTCTACTTGAACTTGAATGTATTTGAACTGTTTGATGCATATAGATGTATAATATAGCATTTGCTTATCGCTATATGCTGGCATTATGCAAGTAAAAAAGAAAATGGGTCTGAATGTCTTACCCTGACAGAAAAACCCCGCCTCTGTTTCATTATTTTTGACGAGTCACTGCAGTGTTCTGGTCGTCAGGAAGTTTTTCCTCGTCATAGTGAAGACGAGTGTCGGTTTTGGGGCAGAGCAGAGTGGAGGAAGGCTCCCATGTCTGTCCAGACTCCATCCACCCACTGCTGTTTTTGCCACTGCTTGGCTGTATAAAAGAAACATGTACCGAAGTACTGAAGGGTTCTACAAACTTCTTTAAACACAGATATCACGTTTGCCATTCTGCAGAACATTATTTTCAATACAGCATCATTTTCCCCTTGAATAATGAACGTTAATGTGAACCGTCAAATTACTGTTGAGAAGCGGGGGTGAGTTTCAGGATTAGAATAGTACCATCTGGCCTGTCCTTAGTCTGCTTTCTGCTAATACTGGATTGCATGTCACTGCCTCTACATTACATATAGATTAAAAAAGAAAGTCTACAAACCAGCGTCTGCAATAAATAATTTGTCAGAACAGAAACTACTACTTTGACCATCAGCAAATGATGAGGGGTAACTGTTTTGTTCATTCACTTTCAATAATGAAACATATAGAATTGCGTTTTTTGACAGAATTCAGAGGCGTCAAGCATACCCTTTTGAACATCCATCCTTCGTGTAGTGACCAGTCCGCTGCCTGACCCTCTTCTCTGTAAAACACTGATAATCCATGAGGAAGTGACCAGACTGGATGAATTTCTGTAGTCTTTCACTTCTATCTCCCTTTTTCCTGGCCAGTCTCCGTGTGACCATCTGCAGCAGGTCCTCCAGACTGGACAAGGAGATGTCAGGAAGATGAAACTCAGCTGATCGCTGCAAAACAGTGAGAAGGGAAGCAAGTCAGTCAAGAAACGTTATGACGAGCAAGAGGGATTTGAAACACAGATGAATGGAACAGTACAGGACAAATAAGTCAACTTATTTATTCATTTAACTTACACTTTTAGAGAACAGTTGGTAATCTGTCCGGGGTGTTTTATCTGGGCTGCTGTCTTCACACCGAGGTGCTGCTATGTTTGGAGAGGCGGTTGATGTTGGTTCAGATACACAGATAGGAGGTCGATGTGTGGGGTCCCTCTTGGTCTGTTGATGACCCTCATGAGCTGGTTTAGGGTGAGTTATAGGCAGCAGGACCAAAGGAGGACTCACAGAATGTTTGGTGTCAGTGGCTCTATCCAGATTTAATCCTGTATGAAAGTCATTTGTATCATCTTTGTCTTTCCCCAAATTAGACGCGCTGCAAGATTCCGGTTTCTTTGCACTTCTGCAGTTCTTTTCTTCTTTCTTCTCCTCCACAGGCTCTTTGGCTGAAGCCAGAGCAGGCATCAAGTTGATGCTGAGCCTCATGATATTCCCGGATTTCTCGCATGTAGTTGTAATCCTGCCCAGAGTGAGTCCATCTTCTGATGCTGCCGCGGTTCCCTTCCCTTTTGACGTTGAATTCCTCATCACTGATGCCGCAACTTGAATCTTCTCTTTTGATTTTAAAGTCCTCATGCTGGGAGCTGATGTCATCACTTCAGTCGCTGGATGTTCGCCTGGCTCAAGTCTTTCTAGTTTCCTCAAATTCTTCTCTTTCCACGTACCCAAATTTGTAGAAAAACACATCTGAGAATCTCTGCCAATGTTGTCCCCCACACAAAACAGCTCATTAAAATACCAACTGCTACCTTAACTCCGCAGTGTTGTTTTCCTGTCAGATATTTTACTGTGAGGCTGTTCTTTTCAGAAGCAGTGTAAAAAAAAAAAAGCCCAGAACAATTAGCTGACTATGTGGCAGAACTATTAAACTGGCTGTTATGGTAACACACACACACAAACCCTGATCCTTCCCATTAACTGGAAAGCTTGTTGTTGTATTTTAAATGAAATGACATGAAGCCAGGGATCATTTCTGTCCTACTGATGCTGCTGAACTTGGATGACAACTTAAATGGAAGTGTGTTTATCAAGCAAGTTATGAAATGTTACATGAGCTGCGCCAAAGATTGCCTGTTGAAAAGATGACCCACACGAGCATCTAAAACCTTCTACACACCAGTCATGCAAATATGTGAGGTTTTGGATCTACAGAAATGCCGAGTAGTATCCATGGTGTTTGTTAGATGGTTTTGAGGAAACAATTGAAAGCTACCAAAAAGTTTGATGATACTCTTTTCTGCAAAAAACATAACTGAGCAACATTCTGTTAATTTCAAAGCTGCCCTGATGCATCTTTTACCCTAAAAAATCACTGCCTGCCAGTTTATTACTGTCTTCCACCGGGGTGCCATAACGCTGTGATTTAATTCACTGGATATAAGGCTTTGGTTTTTTTTTTGTATGAACTTATGAAAACTCATTAAATTTTGGTGATACAGCTGCAACGCCCTTTGAAGGTTTTTAAATTCGTCAAGTGAAGTAGGTGACGATTCGTCACAGTCGTTGGTGTTGATGGAGGAGTGAGGACGGCAGAGTGAGAGCTCTTACTGCCTCCTCTCTTTGTCAGAGGGGGAGGACAACAGCTATTTTTGTTCCGCAGGTTCAAGATAGCAGTAGCAGCAGCTAAGGCTAGCTGGCTCCTTCCAAAATAACCTGCCACACATAGCCACTGTGTTAACTACCTTCTTTGTCGTTACATCTGTTCATTTACACGTTTCTTAAAGATCCGGACGCAGTGTTATTTTCTTAAGTTTTCAATAAGATGGTCGTTTTGACAAACAACAATGAAGAACAGGATTATATGTGAGTGGGAATTTACGAGTCTTCACGTTAGCCAGTTAGCAGTAGCCTACATTTAAATAGCAAAACTTAGCTCATTTAGCTGAACTGGTATCAGAATATCGTGCTCACTAACGATTAAAAACTACACAGTCCAAGTTGCTAATTTTAGAAAATATTTAATATTTTGCTTTTTCATTGCCACACAATTAAATCTGTTGTCTCACGTAGCCTTCTCGCTGCTAAAGAGCTTCCATGTTTTTATTGTTTTCATGATGAATAATTGTGTTTCTATTATCAACCTAGAATTTACGCCAGTGTTGTGGGCTTTATACAGATTGTATTGGAATTTTCTTGTTTGTTTTTTTTTCGATCAAACGTAATATTGATCAAGTCACACAGATTGAGTATGGAATATTGGATCAACATCTACAGTATGATGGTAACAAAACTTGTATTAGTGTCAGGTTTCTAGGTGCAGTCTGCTAATTATTACGAATTTGTTGTGTAACCTAACCAACCCAAGCAGAGGCGTCTTCATATAATATTGCCAAACCACTCAGCAGCAGTGTTGCTAACCTGCAGGGCTCAGAAAAAGAATTGCATCAGCTGAGTATGTTGGCGCCTCATAGGTAGAGAACCCAGCAGAGGCGGTGCTCCTCTCTCTACACCCACTGACCTACATGTGAGGCTGCAGGATGCTATTCCTTGCTTTGACCCACTTAATATCACATGATATTATCCATTGTAAAACTCTTGAATTGAAATCCTCCTCACTTTTTTCAGCAACCTGGGCTGTTTGGTGTAATTGGGTGATGTCTCAATGCTGTATTATCTTTCTGGGACTGTGTTTCACAGTTGTATATCAAAATGTTTCAGCGTATTTCTATTGGCACCATTTTGCAGCAAATATGCAGTTAGTGAGCCAGTGGACGGACTCATTCTTCACAAGATTCGGCTTCATCACGAAAGCTATTTAATCTTGTTGCTGCATTATCATGAAAGTAACCTGTTGTTGAGGCAATGGCAAGACATTAAAATGTTTATCATATCGGACACTTTGGCCTTCAACATACTCATGTCCAGCCCAGCCTAGTTGCTGATAGTGTCCTGTCTGTGATAACCACTGTCTAACATCTAACTTGTTTCTACAACATTCAGATGCTAGGTTCTTCTCATTGTTGTCAATAGGATAGTTGTTTGACAGACAACAATGACTTCACGAGTGGGATTTAAAACTCATAACATTATCCATCTAGTTATGTGTTTGTGGCTTTTTTGGAGGTACAGGCTGAGGAGAAGTAATTGTTTTTAAAAGTTAAGTATTTATGAACCTTTTTGCCTTGAACTCAGACTGACATGTAAGGTGCAGGTATTTTTTTCCCTGTGTTTTTGATTATAAAAGGTACAAATTGGAACTTTTTCTTCTTGTTTTTCCAGCCTGATTGAGGAGCGCAAGTGCACCTCCCTGCCCAACTCCCCTGCCAAGCGTGTGTCTGCATCCAAAAGGAAACAGTTCTTTATCAACCAAGCCATCCGCAACTCTGACCTCACCCCCAGAGCCAAAGGCAAGAAGAGCCTCCGCCGACAGGAGAACAGTAAGATCTTTACACAACTGATCAGATTTAAGATCCTGCTGGTGCCTGAGCAATGTAAGAAGTTTGGGTCACCTCACATTGATCGCAAGCATTGACACTTAAACTGTTATTCCTTATGTGTATCCATCACCACAAATTTGGAGATGATCAATACCTTTTTGCTGTATCAATTAAAATGCATTGTAGCAAAATGAAAATTACGGTACAAATTTCAATACAAAATGGTGGTTTTAGTTTCATCTCCTTGGCATTTTAGCACGCTTACAACAGTTTCGCAACGTAAAGATATGTTCATTGTGATTCATTTCTTCATTTTTATTTTTCAGCACGTTGTCTTTTTTTTTTTTTTTTTAATTCGAAACAGTTTTGTGACATGAAAAAATTAATCAGAAATTTGAGATTTCCTCCCCAGGTCCTGACGTTTGATATTGAACAGCGTGGAGTCCTTCCCTACCTGATGATTTCGAAGCCATTTGATCAGTGCTATAAAAGTTTGCTTACCAGCCCTGATTGCCACTCTCCGTCTGTTCCTTTTGCTGAAAAATCAGCGCGCTTTCTTGCCAATCTTCTTGAGAGGGACGAGTGTTCCAAAGATGATCTGGAGGTTTGCAGTAACCCAGCAATCCCATCCATCTTCACCGAGGCCTGCACCAACGGCAACTACATCGAGGTACATCAGCTGTGTTTCCATGTTTTCATAGAAACGTCCTGAGAAATCAGATGCTCATTATGGATGTGAACCAACTGATGTTTCTCCTCCTCTTGGGTTTTTTTAGCCATGGAACGACTTCATGAATTGCTCTGGTGAGGAGCAGGAGAGGCTTCTGTCTCTCCTCGAGCAGGAGGTGGCCAAGAAGAAAAGCACCAACCCTCTCCTTAAAGACCAGAGGAATGGTGCGCGCCCAGACTCAAATCTCCGTGATTATCTTTGTCTGTAAGCTGTGTTTTTAATAGTTTCGTCTCTCCACAGTAAATCCTGCCTTCACTGCTCAGGACTGCTTCCGGAGGATCGATCGAAGACTGCGAACGACTCTGAGGCGGAAACAAATCCCGCTGGTGAGCATCACCTCCTCAGAGAAAATCTCCCTCCTCTCAAAATTCAGTTTTTATTACCATTATTTGACCATTAGTATGCAAATATATCCGTACTAAGAGTTTGGCACAAGACCGTTTAACACTACATTTTCATGTCACTCTGCAACTAAAATAATGTCAACGAGTCACTTGTTGCTATTTCAATGAAGAAAAACAGGAATGCAGCCTGTCGGTGTCTTGGATGAGTGACTGTTGCTAGTCGGCTTTCAGAATGTCAGTGTGTACATAAATGAATCTACCTAATGATGGACAGCAGTGTGTCGCTAGCAGGAAAACTGAAATGACTTTCAAGTGCATCTGGTATGCTGCAACTAATAAGTAAGGTCGAAGGCCTCTTAATGAAAAAATATTTGCTTTATAGATTTTGCAATAAGACTGCAAGGATAAATGTCATCGGTGTCATCTTTCCTCTCAAACTTAAGTGCGTGTGACGGTAACGATGTACGGTCTCTCCTGGGGACACTGAACCTCTGTCTCTCTTCCTACGACTCACTGTTGTCTTGAACTCTGGTCACAGGGAACTCTGGAAGGGCTCGAGGAAAAACTTCTGAGCTTCTTCAACACTCAGCCTCACTCAGTTTACACAACCAACCTCCCAAGCAGGTATTAAACATTTTTATTTGGCTTTTATAACATAAATAAACTAGAAAATTCATTCTGAACAGTTTTGTACCATAATGTTTTAGTCCTTGAACTTCAGCTTCTTTATCTCTGCTGATGATTGATATCATTTTGCTTTTTTTTTTTTGAGAGGACCTGCCTAGACTCTACCTCTTACTGCCCATTACTTGTAAGGTTGGGTGGTTTTATGGTATCCCGGGGTATTCAAAATGGCATCAGTTTCATTACCATCTTACACCTGGTTTTCTCATACCAATAAATGGAGTTTGTAAGTCCGTTAGTACACATGGACGTTCATTCATTTCCATTTCAGTAATCGCTGATGTGTCCGCAAGCCCCTCCTCTCAGCTTAGTTTTGGCTCCGTACGTTAAAAAAACTAACTTCGCTTCAGATAGATTGTGAATAGTGTGTGTGTTTGAGTGTGTGCGTGTGTGTGAACAAGCTAACAGGCTGTGAGTGAGCGAAACAGGCTTTTACTGTTCTAATACTGGTTGTATTGAATTGTTTCCAATATTGAAAAGGTGAGATTTCATGTGTCAGATTCCCGCAAATGCAGCCACTGTTCTATTACACGTCAACAGCGTTTGAGGAAATTGCACGCAAGTGTCATATGGGGAAACTGGGTCGCTCCTGCAGTGACGCGATATTCAGTCTGAATGAATCAAGTGGGTGGTTGTGAGTAGTAATGTCTTTGCTGTTCATGAATCAGCTTTGAGAGACTGCTGCTTCACGCTGTCTGCCAGTACATGGACCTCGCCTCTGCAAGTGAGTGGAAATTCCTCAAGTATAACCTTTCCCTATTGTTTGTGGAGTGTTGCTTTTCCACACAATGCATTTTGGTTTATGAATAATACCATTTCACTAAAAAAGTAAATTCAGGAGCCATCAATTAAGCATTTGGTGTTTGTCTCAGCCATCAAACTCTATAACCAAAGCACACATAGTAGGCAGTAAGAATAAAAGTTTTGAATCTAAAAAAGTTTGTTTTTGTTTCTTTTTATTTATTATTTTAATGCGGTTTGGCTGCTATCATATTAGAGTGATCAAAGTCTGTGTGTTCTTGGTGGGACCCACAGGCACCGACTACAATGGGTCACGTCAAACTGAAGTGGTGAACAAGCAAGAAGAGTTCCTGCCGCCCACACCTCTGCTGTCTGCCTACCTGGACCAGTTGAGCTGAGACCAGGCCCACACCTGTCTGCTACATGTAAAGGAAGTCTGCAGTCTGTATGTAGCGTCCGTGTAACGTCTGCCAGCCTCAACCTGTTCTGAAACATGTTTGCTCCCTGTTTCTCTGGTGGGTCTCTGGTTTCTGTGGTAAATTTTCCATTAATTTTATCTGCAAACCAAATCAGTTCATCCAACTTGTGTGTTTGTTTACAGGTTATAGCGGTCAATCATTTAAACGCGCAAGGGTTTTAAAACAGTAGTATGTACGCTTTGCCCTTTACTGCTTGGCACAGAAATCGTAACCTTAGTTTTGCGTGAGCAGTGTTGTTGTTGTTTTAAGCGTTTCTCCGCCTGCCAGGTTTGTCTAAACCTTTGACAGAGAAATGCTAAATTTTTACATCAACGTTTATATGTTAATGTCAGCATGCTAATTGTTAGCATGTTAGCATATGAAGATGAGCACAGGTTGATCTGCATGAACATTCAAGCTAACTTCTAACACAGCGGAGCCTGGCCCGCTCAGCCGGCGACGTCTGGAAATAACCACCGTACGCTCTGGCGGGACATCGGTGAAATCAACCGTTACAATATTTTCGGTTCTCCATGAGATTAGCAAACTTGTCGAAGATGCTTTTGTAGTGTGTCAGGAACATTTCAGCGTCAGCCTTTAATTCTTGTTCAGCTGTTGCTCTCATACAGCATTAGCAATGCAATGAGTTTCCTTTCTTTATGTACACATGATAAATGGAGTCATTTATAAATGATTAATCATTAATATCAAAACTATAATCTGATCACTCACTATTGTGGGGTTCACAATACAACCCTTGAAAAATTCTAATATGATTTTTTTTAAAAAACAACAAAAACTGGTGGAGAGTGTCGTTAGCTTTTAAGGCTAAATTGACATGTCAGGCAGAAATCCTTGCTGCACTATAACGGACAAATATTTAACTGCTTTAATTCCGTAAGATTGCAAGTACTGTAATTTCACGTTGCAAGTTTAGAATGTAATGTCAGTTTAAAATCTCGGTCTCAAGTGAGCACTGTCTTTTTTTTCACGCCTGCCTTCCAGCACACTTCATATCACAACGTAGTAACATGACATCACTGATGACATCATCATATCCTCAGGAAGTTTCAAACCTGAATAACAAAAGAGCTCCTGAGCAATGAGATCCAACTCATATCATGATTTTGGAACATAAATCACATTGTGAGTCCGAGCCGATCGCTCAATGCGTCCGACTCACAACGTGATCTTGGAACGTAAATCTTCCGAGTGGTTCTGTATGAATAAATGACATTGAATTTCATAACTTTGAAAGAGTTATTAGGGTTTGACAGCAGTGACACAAAAAAAAGAGTGGAAAATTTACTTGGGACCTGTTACCAGTGTGTGTGTTTGTGTATAGGCTGAGTTCTGTAGCTCTGTTGTGGCTTTAAGAAGTTTTCGGTCCTGATGATGAATTACAAGAAACTGCAATGGTGCTAAAACCGAGGAATAGCTCAGTACAATACATACTTAAAGATTTAGCCTGTAGAATTTGTGTAAGTAGTGAGTTATGAAGCATGAATTTGAATAATCTCTGTATATGCACAGACACATCACTCATTGTAAGTCAAGAGCTAAATGTATGTTTGTTGGTGTAGAAGCACAGCTTAAAATCTCGTGTATTTACCTCCAGAATCTCACGTTTTAGGTGCAATTCTTCAGGATCTGCCTTGGAATCTGTCACCGCCAGCTCTGTCTTTGCATGTCTGACAGAACCTGTATACCAACTAATGACAGAGAAATAAGTCTTTCACAGCCGTGGAACCTTCCTTTCCACCTGAAGTGTTGTTTTAGGCTTCATTCAACTTTTATGCTCAGCAAATGTCGTGTGTTTCCTCAGCGCTGTTGCGGAAAAGGTTCAAATGTTAGACCAGTCGTGGCTGGACGATCAACTATAGTAACAAACGGTTAGTGTCCATGTACTCCACTGACAGTAGATGTGTCATATTGATAGAAAAATAACCACATTTCTTTAGTTTGACGGTGAACCCTGCTAGGCTTTGACTCAGATATACTTCAGCTCCGTTTTATCTTACAACCCTGGAAAAGCACTTCTGCCTTACGAAAACAACTTTCTATGTTTGTATTTCTACATTTGTACTTGACCGGGTTTAAAAAAAAAAAATCACATCCCGATTCTTTTCTACTGTCGTTGGCAGTGTAACAAAACTTGACCCGTTGGTGCATTTTGTCAACCAAAGTTTGTGCGTTTGTTGCGTGAAAATCCAATTTCTCAGGCTCACTCTGAATGTCATGTCGTGAATTTCTTGGTATTGTACATTCTCTAAAACGACTGAAAACTCTTCGATCATGTTCCCCCAAGAACCTTGTTGCGCTGCCAACATGATGAAATACTGGTACTGTAAAATATCGATCAGATTTGTGCCAACATTTGGATGGAAGAAGCCTTTATCAGTCTGAAAGCTTTATACACTCGAGTGAAACATGTTTGTGTATATAACGATGTGTGTGTTACAGTACGTATTTATAATTATAACTGTCATTGCAACTGCTTGAGAACGCTGAAAAACGTCTGAAAGGACTGTTTTAATAAATCAGTTTATCTCCTCTGATCTCTTTCAGTTACTCACTGAAATATTCATTGCTTCCTGGTCTTATTCGGATTTGGAAATCATCATCATCCTCATAAAACTCACGAGGTGTCTGCGAGACCATATTTTCTCCATACATTCGTTCAGTCCTGGTTTGTGTTTGGGTGGAAATGCACGGGCGTCATCACTTCACCATCGCGCTGCGAACCAAAATTTTGGTGCCTGCTCGTACACTTTGATTGAGAGGGTAAAAAAACAGAGGAGGAGAGAGACTAAGTGATGTCATCCTCGCTGTGTGCTCAGGCCCGACGCACATAAAGAGGCAACCGCAAGCTGAAAGCACCTCATTTCACTTCACTTTTAGTTTAAAACATGATGCCCACGATTACGTCTGACCGCGACCACTAGATGTCACTGTAGTACTGACTGTCGTTGAACTACAGCAACATTGACCACAAAAAAACGCAATGTGGTGGGAGCTGATCAAGTTAATTGTATTGTGTGTCCACCTTTAGTAATTTGCTGCAACTATATAGTAGATAATATAACAATGAAGGAGGTCTTGTACTGGTGTACCTACTAGAAACCATCACTTTAAAATTAAGACAAATAAAAGAGCTTCACTTACCTACTAGGATAAATAAATAGGTGGTGACAGGTCTCATCAAAGGGTGGCTTTTGATCGATAACTAAATATGATTAGCCATTGTCGTGTATTTTAAGTAGTATTACTTGTATTTTAAAGGTTATCGATTTGTCGGGGAATAAATGCAATAAACAAGTCAAACTTCTGTCGTACTTTCATTGTTAAAGACTCACACACACATTTGCTTAACATCAGAAATACACAAACAAAAGCACGTCAAACTCCGTCAACGTTTCTTCCGGGTATGTTTTCTTCCAGCTGGACTGCTCAGTTCTGACGACAGGTTCATCACCTGAGTGTGAAACAAGCACAAGATTTGTTTTCATTCACTGTTATTATTGAAATGTTTTCTCTCTTCATATCACGCGTGTAAATCTCTTCCTGTGTCAACCACATGCTGAAATCTAACAGCAACCTTTCCATCGCTTTGATATCAAGTGTGAAATTACAGTTGTCATCACTGGTGAGAGACTGAGAGGCGTTTGATTTTAATGTCATCTCTTATGGTGTGTCAGAGCAATGAACACCGACTGCCCTGGATCCTGTTACATCTACCGAGGCAAAGAAGGGATCCTTTTTCTGTTTTAAATATCTCAAGCTCTTTATTTTAGTAAGCAGCTGCAGGACAGCCAGCGACCTCTCAACACTCGGGGGCTATTTTCTTAGTGTAAAGTTAGGCTACATTTGGAAATGGATAAAGTGACTTGTGCCATATGGGAGCTGTCAGCAATTGTAGGACAAGGACAGACAGTCCATGAGTTTGGTTGATTTAATTTTGGCAGAATTATTTTCAAAATGTACTATTGACTCCTGCTCCCCCCCCTCCACTACCTTGGCAGTACTCAAAACTTGACAATTACTATTCACACCCTGATGGTGGAGGCTGCCATGAGACGTGCCAACCTCCTCATTAGGAGCAACATGCGGTTAAGTATCTTGCTCAAGGACACTTGAATGAAGGTGTGAACAGGGATGAACCTGTGACCCTTCGGTTGCTAGACGGCCACTGGACCTCTGAGCCATGCTGCGGCGTTGTGGGTACAGTGATAGAATTGTTTTGGTATTAGCATTATCAGGATTGCATTGGTACTATGCTCGAGTGTAAATAAGCTGTCAACATTTGGAGGACAAGGATGGACACTCCATGATTTAGCTGGATTTAATTTGGGCCGAATTATTTTCAAAATGTCAGATTATTCATCTTGTGCTTTTCCCCTACATTGGCAGGACGCAAAGCTTCACAATTATTATTCGCACCCTGATGGCGGAGGCTGCCAAGAGAGGCACCAACGCAGCCGTAGCTGTTTAGTGAAGTTAGTAATAATAGTAGCAGTAGGAGTATTAGTATGATTATTAGTATTTGTTCAATTCATATATTTACAATTACTACTATCTGTCTCTCTGTCTCTTTTTGTTTTTGTCCTTCTGTCTCTCTCTGTCTCTGTATCTTTCTGTCTCTGTCTCTCTTTGTCCGTGTCTTCCTGTTTTGACTCTCTGTCTCTGTCCCTCTCTGTCCCCAGCTGTCTGTCTTGCTGCAGGGTTCAGGGCGTGGGACCCTGAAAGTGTTGGTCTCTGCATCGTAGGACTGAGTATCAATACTACAGTTTTTAGTTTCAGAGGATGTGACGTCCAGATGGGAGGCTACTTTGGGGGGTGTCTTCATGTCCTGAATCTTTGAATCCGTGTTGAATTGTTTCTTATTTCATTTCCAGGGTTAAATGCGGTTTGAAGGTTTCATCTTAATGTTATTTAAAGTGTTATTGAGGTTAAATCATATCAGCAGCAGCACTGTCACAATAATTTAAGTCCTTATCAAGATGGATAATAAATCAGTCCAAAGCCGGTCACTTGCACAGCTCTACAATCACAAAGGGGGTGGGGGGTGGGGGGGGGGGGGTAGGTGAATGCCTCTGCTCAAATTATTTTTAAAAAAATCAAATAATCACATGATGTGAATGAATGAAATTTAGATCGTATGACGTCATCAACGTCATCGACCTGCAGAGGTTTAGTATTTCACTTTTTTATTTCATAGTTTTCTCATGAGACCACTCTTTCATTCACCTTACCTGCTGTAGAGGGGCTCTTCACCAAGGGGCCGTCAACAAAAATCCATATTGAAATTAAATGTAAAATCAACAAACAATTCACCAAACATTTATCACTTGAGAATATGCGTGAGTCTATGTTTGGTGATGTATTTTACTTGTTGTGCGCACCATGTAAAGCACTCTACAACCCTTAAATTTTTAGTACCATACCGCCAACCAAACGTGTATGTTACATTTATATTCACAGCACGCAGGAATACGTTTCCTTTTTTTTTTTTTAACATGGTGATTTTGTACAATAAAAATGTTTGTACACTAAAGAACCACTGGCATATTTTGTACAATTACAAGAAAAGCACGATAAATGTGGCTGTTTATAGATATCAATAAATACGACGTCAATACCAGAATTTGCAATACAACAGCCTGTCTCGATGAAATTTCCCCATTCAGGGACTAATGAAGGATTATATTTTCTGAATCTTATTTATGCTCACTTTTTGAAGGGGAAAACTTGACGGGTGATTAAGAGGAGTATTTTTACTCAGTTACTTGGTAGACCATTATAGCCTGGGTAAGTGTGCAATGTATGAAGAATCTTTTTTTTTTTAAATTAACAATTTGCTGTTTATTGCAGGAAAGAAATCAGTCCAAAAAAAGAAAATGCTATTATTTTGGTCTCATCTTTGGCTCCCCCTCTCTGTCCTCTCATACACCCTTCTTGCCCACTCGCACGCCTTCATTTAACGACGTCCCCTGCTCCGGGGGGGGAGTGAGGGGCTGGACCCTGCTGATTCAGAGGTTAGGAATTTGCATTTGATTGCTGTTTGTCAACCAATGGTCTGACTGTGCAGGCCGGAGAGTCTCTCCACGCCTCTCTGTCTATCTGAACGATGCGGGCTCTCAAAGCGACACTCAATCTCTGAAAACACAAATACAAAAGCTCGAACGCCTGGATACCATGCAGTCACATGAAACGACTTTATTTCTAGCTGATAAACACACGAACCACCTCTCTTCCTCTTTTTGGTGCTGTTTTGTCTGTGTGTAATCGAGGGGTGGGGGGGACTGGATTCACAGACGGGGAAAACGGGAATGTTTCTTCCGGTCCCAAAGAGTGTAAAAAACGAACAGAAGCTAATGTGGTAAGTTATTTTTGTCTTTATTTTTTGTTTATCTGCCATTTCAGCCGTTGAAACCACGTTGTTTCCATGGTTTCTCCCTTTCCTATTCTGCGTCTGTTTTTAAGTTACTCGTCACTCACTGGACTCAGCTTTTCTTTATTTTCTTTTTTTTTTCATCGATACGTTATCAAATCCGCCTGATCGATAACCAATAGCCAAGGTGGCGGATGGACACAGCTGCCATATGTCACATAACGAATCCAATTTAAGCTCAGTGAGATAGTCCGCAATAAGATGTGTAATAAACGTGAATCGACCGAATTTTAAGTAAATACAACGAAAGAAGAAAACCAATAATTACGTTAACAGCTCGCGCGGCTTACTGTCAGTTTAGCTAACGGTCGCTGTCCCCACGTTAACATGATTTTAAAAACACACACACACACAACTTGGCTCCGGTTAACATGAGCGGCCGACTATTAACGTACTATAAGGTTAGTTTGGGGTTAAAACGGATACTACTTGTAATTGCTCTTTCTCAGATTCACCGAGAAAATCGCAATTTAAAGGGTTTTATTTTATTTTTTACTTGGACTTAATCGATGTAGGATCGCCTTGTCCACCGTGAAAGCACCAATTTTGAGTAGCAGACTTTTACTGAGCCATTAAACATGTGCGCTGAGATTGTGTAACTTGGGTGCATCCTACTGCCCTTTAAGTCCGATATAAAAGCCAGCGTGTGACAGCAGCTGCTACTGGGCCTTGGGAGAAAGTTTGGCTGGTCACACTGTGATGTTGGGGGGGTCAAAACAGAGCTGATAGGTGCCATGTATCTGGTTTTTCTATTGGGGTAACAGTATGGAATTGGTTGTGTTGTCCAGATAAGGATCAGAGACCAAAGCCAATTTCTTCCATCTTTACCACCAATTTACGGTCTGTTTTTGGAGAAGTGGATGAAAATGTTTGGTGATGTTTGTAATTTTGTACAAATTAACATATGGCAGTCATAAAAATGGCAGTCTTACGTTTAGTGAACATCAGAAATGTCCTAGTAAAAAAACTAACAAGTTTATTTGAAACAACTGAGAGGGTTCCCTTGCAGTTAGATGTTGTTGTGATGGTGCTAACTGCTTAGTTTTTATTGAGTGAGGATTCAACCGAGAGACTCCTCAAGCTCAGGGCAGTTGCTTCTTTATTTTTTTATTGTGATAGACAACAGACTCTACATAAATCATTGGAATGAGTTGTTTGTTTGTCCTGTCCAAAGAAATGTCAGAAACAGAGAGTTGAAGATGTTCTTTAAACTTCTGTCCTGAAAATCCTGGATACTCCGAGTCAGTTGGATTTTCCTCCTGTCACTTTGAGGGCCATGGAGCTGATTGAGTGAGCCTGTGCTTCATATGTTACACCCAGTACAGTTAATTATATTACATTTTTTTTTATTTTTTTGTTTCAATTAGTCTAAAGTGGACTTTTAGAATACATGTAAACATACCAACTGGAAAAAAAAGTATGTTTCAAGGTCTGACAACATACCAAGATAATGTGGTTAGAATTTTGTCTCACTCAGCATGTATATGCTTTGATTGTTGCTGAACTGGCCACACATGCGCTCCCTTAGATCACGCTGAGGCATTTAACCCGGAAGTCAAACAGAACCCAGTCAAGGGAGTTATTATCGCCATGGCAGGCAAAAACATTTCCGGACAAAGACAAACTTAATGCTATCTCAGCTAAATGAGATGTCTGTTTTACTTTCGTAGTCTTTAAAATTAAACTCACCATTCAGCATGTACACTGCCCCTGGTTAACCTGTTTTAGTAGCTGACAGAAAAGAAAGTATGATTGAGGGGTCATTTTTGGAAGTCTTTGCAAAATCAACTTTACAGGCCGATGGAAAATCAGCAGGGCTAGATAGTCAGGAATTAAGAGCATATATGGATCAGAGATGAATTCCTCCACAGACAGTATGATTTCACAAAACTTCTCAGGTTGCATCACAGCTAACAATCCCCAAACTGTATGTCTGTGGAAGTGCAAAACAAAGGTGGAGTGGATGGATAAAAGGTTTGTAAGCATTTGTAGCATCTGAGAACAAGAGAAGTCGAGTCAAAACATCCACAAGACCAGTCCAACATGTGGGGAGTGACGATTAGCTACTACGAGTGCTACAGCAGGGTGGAGGGAAGCTGCCCTCTGCATAACAGGCAGTGTGTTTCTCTGTGTAATTTCTGTTGACTTAAAGCAGGCTGGAAAATACAGCTTTTCCTTACTAAGAGTTCTTAAAAAAAAAAAAAAGGCTCCTTTTAATGTGTTGCCACAACCAAAAGCGGCTGGCACTTGGTTTGCGGTAGGTGTTCCACCATAAACCATCAGCAGGGGTGGTGCGGGGGGGGGGGGGGGGGTTATAGACACATGAAGATCTTTATTGTTAGCTCTTTATCTTTTAAAACAGTATGGTTTCACTGGAGTTTGTCATTTTACTTGATCTAAATACTTTTCAGACACTGTGTGATGATTTTGAAACGTGAGGGTGCTGGACTATACATTTCACTCTACCACTATACTTGTGTTTGACAGGAATATAGTTATGAAATCGTGACATGATGAAACTTTATTTTAACATATGTTCCTAGACACTGTTGTGGTTTGCTGTAATGCCATGAAATCAATGAGGAAATGAGTTTTGAAACCCAAAAACCCGAGCAAGAAATCTGAATGACAGGAAGAGAGTGAAGAGAAGAAGTGTCTCTGAAGTTTCCTTTCTATTTTTTGTTAGGGATAGACTAATTGAATATTGATATTGATATCAGTCCAATACTGACTCAAAGAGGTGGATCAGCCATTGGTGATGAAAGGCCTTTTTTTTTTTCTTGGTCAGTTTCATGTAATTGCATTTCTAGGTACTATGTCTTGCATCAGTACTGCATTTTTCTATAAGTAGAACTAACAGTGTACAGAAAGCTAAAAGCAACGGCTCAGTAGTTTGTTAGTATTACTCATTTGCTGCTTGCAGTACCAGTTGGGTAAATATAAATGTGTTTTTTGTAGATTTAGTTTTTAAAAGTTAGAAAACAATATTTAAGTCAAACTTGATGTTGCATAACGCGTAAAAGACTGACATCGCTTGATCAAACATTCTCAGAGGGGTACCTGAAGCCCAAGTATCTGTACTGCTATATTGGGAATGAAAAGTCTCATTGGTGCATTCCTATGCTACGTCCTGTAGCCATTAGCAGATACTGATCTGGTTTCATCAATATTGGGCAATTGAAATTTCAGGTGATTGCTCAATATTGATGAATCTCATAATGTTGAGAAACATGTTGAATTTAACCATTTTCTCCTTAGCAAGACCAGTGTTGGACAGTAGCAACCAGCCAAATGTGGGTAATTCTGCGTAGTGGCAAAGTCACAAAAAAAAAGGCAAATGTAAGTACATTCTTATACTCTTGTCCTCGAAAATGTGTTTACTAACTACAAGCACCATCACCCTCCAGGTGAATCTGTTTTAATGTTTTCAAGGAGCAAGAGCAAGGCTGAGTTAAACAATACAGTGTGCACAGCAGTCTTTGTTGATATTGTGGCGGGCGCCACAAATAAAGTAATGTAGTTCATGTAAACAGAGAACACTGGGATGTCTGTTTGCAATTTTTGCTTATTATTGGAGGCTTCACCAGAAACCTCAAGGGGGATTATACATGGAACAAACTGTAAACTGCACTACACTCCAAAAACTAAAACTTAGCTGTGTGTGTGTGTGTGTGTGTGTGTGTGTGTGTGTGTGTCTGTTGAAGTGGAACAGAACCATGATGTCCACCTGGTGCTATTAATGGATGGAAATCTGTTATTATCAACAAGGTGGCCACTATAAGTATCGTGACCCTTTTCCAACCCAGGCCTTGGTTTAATTACACCTGCCAGTCATAGTAGCAGATAAGTAACCATCTCAAATTCACGAATATGTGTCTTTTCTGTCAAATTTAATTGTTGCCTCATCACAAAAAGAAAGATAAAGCGATATTTTACATTGTGGAACTTGCAACCCTTAGCAACATGATTATTGAACACTGAAATTCTTAAGAGATTTCCGGGCCCCTATAGCTCACCATCATCCTGCAATCACCTTAGGGGCTTGCCTATAAGTTAGCGCTCTAATCTGTTTGGTGCAATCTGGCATATGGTTTTCTCTGACTGGCACCTACTAATTGCAGCTTTCATAGAAGCAGGTGGGGGGAAGCATTTATATTGCGAGCGGCCCATTGTGGATTAGAAACGTATGGTCTGCGATCAGGTTCAGACCCTTAAAGGCCTCTCTTTGCCTCCTCACAATGTAGGCAGTTCTAAAAACATGTCATGTTATGAAACCAGGTTTACATTCTTGTAAAAATAAACATGTCAGTGTAGTGCTTTTTATAAAGATAACACAGTAGCCACTGACCTGCCAATGTATCAAGTGACAATATACTGATATTTCATATTTTGACATTTTTATTCAGTGATTAAGATACTTAATTGTTGCTTCTTTTTTTTTTTTTAGCTTCAATGCAGTTCCTGCAAATAAAGAAAACTTAACATAGAACTCTTAAGATAGCATTCATGATGTTGCAGATAATATGCCAGTATTTATCTAAAAATGTCAGGGACGTCTTCGTAAATATCCCCCAGTGGTAGGTGTTTTTGAAAAGACAGTAACAAATATAAAATATCTAGAATAGCCGATTCATCATCTGAGTCAAAATGCTGGCATTTTTTAGGATGTAGGATTTTTTTCTTTTCTCTTGTTAAGTGTGAATAAAAATGGCTTGGGCTTTCTGGGAGGGTCCCTGATGATAGATGTTAATCACTGCTTTCTTTATCAGCGACAAATCACTGATGAAAATCCAGGAAGTGCAAAATGTCTTTACTGTAATTGACATATGAATTAATCTCTTACAACGGGGCTGTTGCGTACGCATCTTCGTCTGTTTTCACTTCTCACGAAAATCACCTCAGTATCTGCTTGGGACAAAATATCAATACTGCTATTCACCAGGAAATTTCCTCTTCAGTTTCTGGTGGTCTGTCTCCTGACTGTCTTGTTTTTGACGCTGAAGGTGTTTGGTGTGATTGAAACTAACTTCAGTCCACAACCTTTTGTAGTTGCCATGTTGATTACATCTTGATCCCCGTTCTCTTCTTTGTCCGACCGATTGGTGCTGGCAAGGATTGAAAGGTCTGTGGATTCAAATTGGCACAAATGTTAGAAATCCTCACAGCCTCCTGTCATTAGATCTTCGGTCGCGGCCGGAGGGTATTTGAAAACCATTTGGAAGCAGCAAGTAAAAATGCAAATATCATGCTCAGTTTGCTCTCTTTGCATCATGTCTGCGTGAGCGGCACTCAAGGGCAGTTGGCCCTAAACTGGTTGGTGTCTGTGAATAAATGACAAACGTGCAGACTAGACAAACAGGTCTGATGCCTTTTTGTTGTCTTATTATCAAACTGTGATCCTTTGCGTTGTTGTCAGGACTGCTTGTTATTTTGTCTTGACATTCAAATCTCCTTCCAAGTTTTAAGAATGTGGACTTTAAGACCCCAGTTCACTCAAACATTCAGTAATTACCCACCTGTAATTATCAGCAGGAATTGTATGACAGAAAAATGTGTTCTGTCTGCACACCGCAAGTTTGTCTGCCTTTCAAGAAGTAGGAAAAACTGTGGCTTGGCTGGTTTTCAGTTGTACTTTTGCCAAAAACTACATTTCTGAAGGGCCTGCACGCCACGTGGGTCTTAAACTGGGTTATCCTGCCAAAAACGCAGGAAAAAAGCAAGTTACTTCACTTCTTGGGCTGGAGCCACGGGGGAATCCCAGCTGTAGTGACGGTGACGCAGGCAGAGAGTAGCCTAAGGAAGGATCTGAGGTTTTGGGATGCCCCCAGTTTCTCAACCAAGCTGCCAAGACAGTTGCAGGCCTTGTGGGTTGAGTACTAGCCAGCAGGATCTATCCTGGTGCTTGTCTGCCTGGATACCGGCACACAGCTGCAACATGCTGACTTGTCCATCAAACCTGAAGCATTTACATTTCATATTTGTGTCTGTTAGCACTGGCAGCCTGCCCAAGCAATCAAATGCTAATTTAATCAGATCCATGCTAAAATAAATACACCTGTTAGCAGACACAGCAGCTAGTTTTTATCTTTTGATGTATTGATGTGTGCATTCACTAGGAACTCAGATCCACTTTCAGCTCAGAATTTAAAATTTTTGCTCTGCATGTCTCAGAGAAGGCCATGTTACACTTTCAAGTTTTCCACTCGCCCGCTGACTCCAAGCTGACAAAGATGTGCCTCTGAAACTTCTCAAGACAATGACACGATTGCACAAATAATCCAACAAATTAATCCAGTTTGGGATACGGTATTCAAAAAGTTAAAAACACAACCCCCCGTTTCTCCTGCACCAAATGTACTTGTTACCATAGCAGCACATTTAGCCATGCGAGCTGCAACATGCAGGCTGTTTTCTCCTGAATCTGTTTCATGGTATGAGAAGTTTGGTCTATTCTGCTGCTCACATCAAGCAAATTTCGGCAAATTAGGTAAATTGGGTAAAATGTAAATGCACAGTTTCGGGGAAATGTTTCGCAAGTCATCACGTGTTTCGGCTGGTAAAATGAATTCATTTCACTTCTAGGAAGCTGTGACAGGAACTAATGAATAAAGATGTGTAGTGAAAGGACAGAATAACAACCGTAATAAAGCAGAGCAATAGCCCTGTTTTCAGCGATTAAAAAAACCAAAAAACAAAGGGACTCAGAGCTTTTGATTTAGTTCAGTTGTCGCGCTGATCGCCTCTTTGCCCACAAGAGCTGTCATGGCATGAGATTTGTGTTTACTTACATAATTCTACAGATTCCACGAGAAGCTGTTGGTAGATTTTAACATGTTGCCATGTTACCAGCATAGCGGTGGACATCTTTGCTGACCCAGCAAACCTCTTTTTCTTACCAAACATATCTGAAGACTTATCTGGTTATATAAAGTCCTTATCCATATAGCAGGGGTTATTATATTTTACTAGGGAGCTGCGCATGCTTAACAACATTTATGTTGCTTTCAGCCAAGGTAAGAATGTTTTGTTCCACTCAGTGTCCCGATGTCTTTGACTCATTAACTCAAGAAGTCTGAGTGTTCATAGACTGATTTATTCATTAGTTAGCCCCCCTGTAGTATTATGGCATAAGAAATCATATTATTTTTTTGACAGTGATTATTTCTATTATGGCTTATAAATTTAGTGAGAATGGCAATTTTTGCATTGATTTTCAAAAAAGTAAATGTGAAATCATGTAACCTTTGCTCAGGCTGGAGGCAAAACAAGCTTTTAAAGTAAGGAGATGATTTTTAGATGAGGCATCACCTTGGTGCTAAAAAAGTGCACATTGGGTTTTTAGTCCTGCTTGTCAGCCTGCATGTTAGCAAGATTCTGCAAAAACAACTTGACTGTTTCTCATGAAACTTTGTGGAAGAGACAAGCAGGAGCCAGGGGAGAACCCATCAGATTTTGGGGCAGATCTGTTCACAAGATGGAAACACAGAGCCTTCATTATGATTAAGAGATAGGACATTTTTCAGTGGAATGCTCAGAGGCTTGAGTAAGAGGCATCACACAGAGTGGGAACTATACTAGTGTCAGAAATTCTGATTAACTGGTCTTCACAGCCACATCGTTTCATCATGTTTTTGTCAGAGCAATGAACAGGGCTCTTGCCTCTGATGACCAGTCTACCTTGTGTATGAAGACAGACATGTCAATGAAACTTTGACTCAGGAAAATGATATAATGAAATGATAAATATAAGTCTCTCTGGTCATTTTAATTGATTTTTTGGGGACCTAGCAGGGGTATTCTTCTAATGAAAGGAATGCAGCTCCAGCGATGGAGTACTGCCGTCGACCATATGGCAGTTTCAAGCACAGCTGTATCTGATGACGTGTTGATATATTAAATTTTCTTTAATAACACAATTAGCTTTTTCAAGCCCCATTGTTCTCTAAATCCTCAATACCTCAATAATGAATATAACTGCTCTGCAATATTATTGTTGCTGTGGTCATGTTTTAGTGGATACTCGATTTAAAAAAAAAAAAAAATTAAAACTTTACTGCGAGAAGAATTTACCAGTTCGAGTAACGGCCTTTCATACCTGCACTTATTTAAGTTTCCTGTTTACATTTATTGGTGTATATGTGCTTACGGCGGATCACTTGGAGGCCCACGTACATGCGCTGCTGTTTGATAGATAACCACAGATTTCCATGTTGAGAAGTGGATCACTGGATTATTTTTGCTATCTGCCCACTTAATTTATTGAATTGCACCGTCTAATCAGATTTGGCTCACAGTGTTGCTGTGGCTGGGTGGAAGAGGTCATTGGAAAGTGCGTGACCAGCCTGTGCAACACTTCCTCAATGATCTTGTTGTTAGTGCAGTGGAGCTCAATGGAGCCTGTGTTATTGCCTTTGCGAGGTAATACTGCAAGGAATGTGAGCGAGGGATGCATAATCAAGACCAGCACCACTGACCAACTTCTTGTCTTTATGTTCTTATTTAATGTCAGAAGGATCATGAATCACGATTGTTTTGCTACGCTGTTACTTTCATGTCTCTACTGCACCAAATGCGAACCAGTGTTCACATGACAAATGAGTGCCCCAAGGTGTTAGAAAGGAAATCCCCTAAAAATATGTTAAACAAATAGACAACTTTAATATTCCATGGGATTCAGTGTTATTTATTTTTTAACGTAAAATCTCATGGAGCACACGATCAATTAATACATTATAATGTGTTAAAAATGTTTAAGTTAAATTGAATTTTAAATTTTTCAACAACAAAAGTGTGTAACTTGGACACAATACTTTGAAGAGAGAGAAACTGCCAGGGTATAACATAACATGGAAAAGAAGTCCCACATTTAAGGGAGTTTGTCTGTCATGAGAAGTCCAGAGTTAGCGTCTCCTCTGTTTGTTTTTTTTTCTTCATACTTTCACTTCATATTAAACTAGGAATCCATGCGTATGATTTAGCAGAGTTCCACGATCAGGTTGGATATTCATTTGTAACTCCAGGACTTTGAAGAGTTACAGTTTTTATGCAGGAGTCATTTTGTTGGATACCTGCTTTTCCTGTCTTTGAATTGTAAGACAGATTGAATTCGTCTCATACACACGATACCAATGCAAAGAATAAATAGACCTTTTTTTTTCTTTTCTTTTTTTTTTGCTCCATACATAATGGCGCCGTCCACTGGTCAGACCCTGTGGCCAAACATGAGAAAAGATGAGACAAATAAAAGTTCAGCTGTTTAACGTCTGGACTACAGCCAAAGGGAAGCGCTCAAAGCTCTTACCTGAAACAAACTAAATATTTGTGTAAACAGCCTCCAAGTTTATTTCATCCTGTTCTGTTTACTGTTGAAAATACAAGGATATTTCTGCTGAACATGCTAATCGGTAGTTATGCAAACAATGGAACACAGAAATAGAGTCTGACTGTGTTTATTATAGGGAAGATGACTAACTGAGCTTCAGCACCAGGCTGATCTTCTAACTGTACATTGATGCCAAACAGTTCATTGCTTAAAATTAATTAATCAATTAAAATGAATATGGCCAAGATCGAGCAGCAAGGTTTATTACCCAGTTTCAACCACAGAGCCCCTCCCTGTCATCTCAAACCTCCCAGCTTTACCAGGTGAAAGGTGCTTTGTTCTTTCTCTCAGTAGATGAAAGGAAATTCTCATCCCAAATTTTGAAATGCATCTTGCATATCTGATGCTGGCACGTGAACCTCTTCTTGTTGTACCCTGTGTTCATACATGCTGCAAAACCAGTTTGATGTACACTTGTTGGCAGCACCTTGTTTTCCAGTGTGAGTTGTACCAGCAGGGTTACATCATGTCAGAAAGTTCATGAAAAACAGGTATGATAGAATTCCTTCACTTTTGTTATGTTAGGAGGCTTTCGTGCTGTTTCTGAGTGCAGATGACACATTATGTGTCCATGCCAGCAGGCAGTATTATATGTATTATATGTGTATTTGTGTGTGTGTATGTATGTATGTATGTATGTGTGTGTGTGTATGCATATATATATATGTGTGTGTGTGTGTGTGTGTATATGCATATATATGTATATATATATATATATATGTATATATGTGTGTGTGTGTGTGTGTATATATACATACATATATATAAAATTTTAAATGTGTGTGTATCTGAGGCAGTGTGGGTCCCTTTATCTCATTGGAATTAGACCCTTAGCTCTCCTCCTTATCACTCTGTCCTGTTTGCTTAGACCTTGCAATCTTCCACCTCTTGAATGTGGGTTTAAAAAAAGAGGATTAACCCATTACCTCTCATCGTTTCTACTTCATCCTGGTTTGTCCTCCCCTCCCCCACATAGGTTCTTGCCACCTAGCCCGGCAAGCCTGAGTCCTTTGAGCCAATTAAGGTGTTAAACTGGTGCTGAGTGTCTTGCAAATTCAGTTATTCAACCTGAATTGAAATTGAGGGTACAAAGACAAAGATGGTATGACATGACACCAAAAGGACAGTGTTGAGGTGGAACCGTTCACACTTGTCACATAGGGTACTAGCTCATTTTTGCATGCTCTTATATCACCATATGAGAGCCATGCCAGCTGTATTTACACTTGTCTTTTACTCTCTGATAAACCAAATGCCCCGAAGTCCTATTGACTTGCAGGTAGAGTGTGCATAGGTTTTCCTTCCCTGGCAAATGATCTCTTCCCTAGCTGATCAGATATATGAGCCAGTGATAGGGAGGGGGGGAGGTGGGCAAACTTGTTGCTGTCATGTAGCTCTAAAACATTTTGACCAATGAAACTGTCAAGAGTTGATCCAACATACAGCAGGGAATTTAAAGGGCACTCAGCCCAGGATCACCAACACCACTTGGTTACACATGGAGCTGTAGTTTAGATATTGAATGTCTTATGACCTCAGCCAAGGTCCGGGTATTCATAGTGTTTGAAAAGGAGATACCTAAGATGAGCTCCAGCCATTTTACTCACGCTTACAAACACAGTTCTTAGCTGTATACCCCGGTGTTCCAGTGCTAGTTTGTTGATTGTAATAATGATAAAAGATTACTGTTGAGAGCTGCTGCTACAAAGACCAAGTCAAATTCCCAAAGTCACATGTAAATAGTTTTTGTATTTGGGATTTATGTGCAATCCAACACAACATGAATAACAAAATGCTCTTTTTATTTGTTTTGTTATGCACACATAAGATTAGCATTTTATTGAAGTACCAGTAAAGTGTGAACAGCTAGAGGGGCAAAAGCCTGTGTTCTCCTGTTGCTGGTGTTTACTGAGGTTGAGCAGTAGATTGAATGATGACATCAGCTGTAGTAGTGGAAACAAAAACCCTCAAAACACAGACTAAATGATTAGTACCTGACCACTGACCGTCCACAGCTTAGCTGTCAGCACATACATACACGTGCTGTACATTTGACATGTGACTTTATCTCATGATCGTTCCATTGCATTAAAAGGCTTGTTCGTTCATTTCGGGGAAGTGGGCAGAACATATATAGTGGCGCAATGTTATTTGCACCATCTCGCATGTAGAAAATCATGATGCTTACGATGAACAGTGGCATGAAACAAAGCAACCACTTCTGCTTCCTTCTGCACAGGAAGAGTCGACAGAAAGCTTTGTTGTAATCACTTCTGTCTTTGAAATGAAATGAAATGACATATGTGACACACCAAGAGATGGGAGATAGGAAGGGGGGAGGGGATGTCAGAGATGATCGTCGTTTGTTGCATATAATATCGCGTGCATATGTACTGCATGTGTGGTCTGGGTACTCCAAAGGTGTCGTGCCTAAGGCCTTAGTGCATTTTAATTAAGTCACTTTGACTCTAGTTCAGATGTAATAGTCAGACTTGAGGTAGATAGATATCCACATTCTAGCTGATTCCTGACTGATTTATCTCTAAGCTCACCCAAAGGCAAATAACTCTTTAATTTAGTCTAATTACCATTTGACTACTCTAAGAGTAAAATTACGACAAACATAACTCTACAGACCAGTCTTAAATCTCTGTGCAGCCGTTCCTTTATTTCTTTTCCACTTCAAGCCCCCACTCTCATGTTATTGCTGTCGTAATACAGACGAGTTGTATCAGTCAAGCCAGATCCAGTTAGGTAAAATGTTTTAATCCCGCCTAGACTGCTGCAGATCTCCTCATGACAACTGCAGCCGTTCACTTGTCCCTATATTGCCCTTAAAGAATTGAATGAATCAATATTGAATATCTATAGGCTGCCTCGCTGGCAGCATCTGTTCTGTCAGTTGTCACTTCCTTCACCCTCTGAGGAAGTTTCACAGCTCTTATTTCCTTGCACCACATTTCTCTGACATTCAGTTGTAGTATAGGGTGACTGATTTTCCTTCCTTGTGCGCACTGTGGCTAAAACATATCCACCATTTTCTGGTTCTTATCTTGTGTGTTTCGCATTTTCTTAGTTTAGTTTGATTTTAGTTCTGATTTTTCACCTGACAGCAAAAACTCCAGATTAGAGGCAAATTGGCAGAGGACACCAGCCGGGAGTAGTGAACTCTTAAAAACAGGCGGTGTAGTATAAATGACGTAGAGAGTCCACGTTAAAAATGGCAAGTTGCGTATTGTGAATTTGGCTTCAGGTAGCTAAACTTGTTCTGTCATAAATCTTTAGATGATTAGACCACTTGAGGAGCTGCAGGCTGTCAGCTGCATGTTGATTACCTCTGGATGGATGTTTTCCTCATACACGCCTTCATTGTCTTAGATAACAGGGCGTCTCCATTATGATGGATTTTTCCTCTTGATGAGAGATGTATTGCACTTTTTGTTACATCCTTTAAAAGAGGCACTTCGGCTTTTGTTTCTCACACATTTTCTGTTTTCAAATGTGTTGCAGCAACAGCAGAACCTGTTGTGTAACCTGCGTAAGCTGATCCCCCTGGAAACGAGTGCAGTGGAACAAATCATTGATTGCATTGTTAATGTACATTTACTCATGCAATGCGTCACTTGTGTCATAATTTCTTACAAATTTGAAATGTGTGATCTTATGTAAAGCCAGTTGATCTTGTAGATGAGTAATGGCTGAGTGGTAGGTAGTCTAGTTTCCAAGATCTCTAGACTTAGTCTAGATCTCAGTGTGTACCTCCAGTAAAGTGCGACTATCTGGATTCTTCTTGATGTTGCTCTTGTCTTCATGGATTCACGACTGTCGAAACACAAAATATGAAAAAACAGATTCCTTTGCTGTGAAAGGTAAAATAACATTTCATGGATGATGGAGAGACCAAAAGTAATACACTGTTCATTCTTCTCTTGTGTGCACAACATGCCAGCACTGTAATTATCTGAGTGTTACTGTGTTACTCTGAGGAATGTTTTTTTGTGTACTTCAAGTGGGTAGTTACCCAAGGGGACTGCACTCCTGACTCTCCCAAGAAAATACAGTTTAAAACGTAAAATATGCCCACCTTTTTTTATTATTTAGTTTTCAAAGAACAACTGGCCTCAGTGGTAAGCTGGCGTCACTTTTAAAAAAAAAATTTTTTTGCAGAAATGTTCTCTCTGCTCTCTCAATGCTATTTGGAGTATCACGTGTGTCCCTGACTCACCAGTAGCTGTGACTCACTCCTGCAAGCCTAAACAGCATTGTTCATTACAACTCAAACCTTGGATGTTTCCATCAATTTCAACATTCATGTGTCCAAACCAGGGTGTTTGAACGTCATCCCAAAAAAAATCCATAGTTTTCACCGATGATTTGTAACCGTTTTGGAAGACAGTACTCACTACAAATCTGCAACAGTTGCAACAGGGAAAGTGTCACGTTGATGATGATTCACCTGTCAAATGGGTGTCTCTTTCCGTGCCACTCATGTCACGCACCATTATTAAAGGATATGATCGACTGTTTATGAGCCAGGTAGACAGGGAGTGTGCTCAGGCTTTGTTGTGCAGCTGTTTTATTCGTTATGTGCTAACCATGTTGGTTTGCCATTTGATGTTTTTCTGAAACCATCAGGCACCATCAAAAAAATGTTCTTCTTGTAGATGAGGTGTCTATACAGCAATATTGTATATAGATTGCTTGTATATACCCAAGGATACAACCAAGGGACTGTTCTCTGATGACTGTCCACTTTTCTGACCATAATGTGTCATTAAATCAGCATAAAGGTGATCTCCGAGTGTGTGGACATGACTCGAGTGTGGAGTCAGGAAGCCAACTGACAGACACAGATGGGCAGTGTGGTGTTATTGATTTCTTATTTCTGATTTTTTTTTTTTCATGGAAAAAATACAGCTGTCAGAGAACTGCGACTCTTCACCATGAGCACACAGGTATTATATGAGCTCTGCAGCTCTATTTTTTTTTTTTATTTTAGAGAAGGAAATCAAGATTTTGATCATAAATTATGTATTAGGTCCCTACTCATCAGCAAGTCATCAGAATGATTGCTTTTATCAACTGATCCACCTGATCTGGGATTTTAAAAAGAAAAAAACTTTTCGCTTTAGCCCTTTCACTTTCTCATGCTGCACATTTACCAGAAAAGGATCTTTCTGTTAAGAAGGAATATTGACTAAAACAGACAACTGTTATTCTGAGAAGATTATATAACATTGTTTCCTTCATATTTATGTAGATTAGATTAGAAAATAATATCCTTGTGATTGAGCATTGGCTAATCTCAAGTGTCTCTGAGGTCATCACCTTTGAAAGATGATGGAGAAGTGGGAGGTTTTTGTAGATCTGCAATGTATCACTGCTGTTTTGTTTCAGCAGACTTGGAAAAAAAAAACACACTAGTGTAGTTGATTGTGTTAGTAGTGTGGATTAATCTGTACTTGGATTCATTATTCTTGCTTTCATTTAGAGTGTGCTCACAGTAAAAGTCCACAGTCAGTGCAGGTGTGTGTTTGTGTTTTAGTCACTGTAGCTGAGCCTGGTGGTATACAGTCAGTACAACCTCCTGTCATGACTTGTACTTGTGCATGTCCGGCACCTGCACTAAAAAAAAACATCCCCACGTGCAGTTGGCTCAGATTAATTTTTCCCTTTCTGACTGATCTGAATAACGGTTTCACCAAACCAAGACTCTTTTAGAATTTCACCTCATAAACGAATAAATGAAGAGTCAGCAGGATACATAGAAGACTACTTTGCATACCTGCCTACAGAAGCTGTAAACTCCATGCTGTCACATTTTAATTTGTAGAGAAACACGTCATTCCTGAATAAATAGAGCTGAATGTTAATTGTTTGTTTTAACTATCTTTTTACAATGTTTACTGACATTGCTCTATTTTTCTGTTGGGTTGAAATGTATCTAGGCCTAGAGCCAACCAGGTAAATAAACTGATAAACTGTTCTCTCTGAGATTTCACTTCCTCTTGTTTAGGTTAAGTTCTGTATGAGTCTGGTCTGGTATGTGGCAGTAGTCCTGCACATGTTGCACAATGGACATGAACTCAGGGACTGTGCTGATGCTTTATGTTGATCCAAACTGAAACTTGCATTTCTGTGTGAAATTAGACCTTCTCCCTCATTTTCTTAATCCTTGGTTTGAGTTGATGAGTGGTTCTGCTTTTTGGAAAACTTTTTTTTTTTTTTAACTCTGAAGGACAAATGGTGGTAACAGGGAGGCTGAGCCAATGCAAAAGCAAAAACAAAAACTATGATTTTAATCGTATAACTGGTGTTATCGGGTCAGTTGGGAATTCAGGAGAAGCTTTTGGTTTTTAAATCAGAACATAAGTATTTACTGCTGCTCTCAGGAAAGTTGTGAACCAGTTTTGGTGCTGCCACAATAAAAAAGCTTTTGCCCTTCAACCACGGGGGGTGATGTTAACACAGACAGGGGAAGTAAAACTGGTTTTCTTTCTCACCCACAGGTTTTTGTAGTGTGTCAATGCACACTTGCACTCCCACCTTCACTTCCACTGTTTGTGCCTCACTGAACGCTGCGACACTGCTCTGAAAAGTCAAGACACGAAAGAGGCTTCTGTCAAGAACCAGACCTCTGACTACATGTCGCAGACTCTTTAGCAACCCCCCTTCTCTTTCTCCACCTTCTTCCACTTCTCCTCAAGGACCATCATTTCTACATATCCATAGTCCACAACCTCCAACTAGCTCCTAGTTATTTCATCACATGTGCAATTTGCAATTGCACTCCCTGGGCAGAAGGATCAACAATCATCCCTCGACTGACCCCCGACTGGTGCTCCCTCAGTGGGGGAGGGAGGGTAAGGAAGGCAGCTCAACACTGTGCCGCTTTCCCTAGAGATGAAGTTGCAGGCTGTCATGGAGAACCTGCACAGGCAGCAGAGGGCCAAGCTGCTGATGGAGCAGCAACTGCAGCAGCAAGCCGCCGCACAACACACTCAGGTCCGCTCAGGTGGAGCAGGAGGAGGGGATGAGCCAATGGGCAGCCCAGCCCCGGAGGCCGAGCAGGCCCAGATGGCAGCACTGGCTGCCATGCGTGCTGCGGCGGCTGGGTTGCAGCGGGTGTCAGACAGCCCGATGTCAGAGCGCAGCAGCGGTGGTGTGGAGGATGGTGAAGATGATGACAATGAGGAAGGAGAGGAGCAATACAAAGATATGATGGGGTCAGATGAGGAGGAGCAGATGTAAGAACCAAATTCGTTGTAAATACTTTCATCTTCATTGATGTCTACTTTTAAAAGGAAAATATTGTTTTTAACACCCACAGCAAACAGAAATGGGATGAGGAGG
The DNA here is from genome assembly GCF_037954235.1 of Aulostomus chinensis. NCBI lineage: Eukaryota > Metazoa > Chordata > Actinopteri > Syngnathiformes > Aulostomidae > Aulostomus > Aulostomus chinensis. The sequence goes on along the minus strand of NC_141333.1, from coordinate 8,936,359 downwards.
ACTTTGAAGGTGAGATGGACGAAGACTTTGATGATGATTTGGCAGAGGAGGGTCTGCCAACAGGCCACAATGCTGTGGTCCCTGGGAAAGGCATCCTCCTGCTGCCCCACCGCCAGCTCCACCCTCACTCTCAGCTCCTGAAGGTCCGTCCCAATGTTGAACAAGAACCTCGTGTAGCCATTCTGCCTCCACACGCCACACACAGTCACCTGGGCGGCCAGGACCATGGAGAATGGACCTACGAGGAGCAGTTCAGACAGGTAGGATTTGTTTAGATCCCTCTTCACGGGCCCAACCAGAGTGGAAACGTTGGTTTGGAATCAAATACATGGTTATACACATTATACAGAAAAAGACAGTCTGCTAAATTGAATTAGTATCTAGTCAACTAGCGTTTTCAGATATTCAAACTGTCATAAACTAACTTGGGTTGGTTGTATTAGGGAATGGAGATCAAAGCTCCCACTTAGCTGATGTGGAGTAGATACCTAAAACATCAGTGGCTACATCTGACCTTTTTACCCTCACATCGAAACTGCATGTCACTTTCTCAGCTGCACATGAAGTTATCCAGCCAGGGTGAGAAGTTAACACCAGCCTCTGGGCAAATGTTGATGAACCTTAATCCAGAGCGTTTATGTTTGTCTTTGACACCTGACATTCTGGCAGAGTACATGTGTTAAATCCACAGTCAGCTCAAACATTTGCTAACTACTGTGGTATACAATAAAAACGAGTTTCCGCCTGAATAATCAGCCTGCAAGCAAGGGAAGAAGCTGAGAGCAATGAGAGGATATAGTAGGGGATTATTTTTTAACAGCTTTACCATGCTGGTGTTTACTGTAAACATGCAAGTGGGCTGGATATTATGAGGGAGGCCCCAGTGGAATAAGATGGACTGTTAACGTGAAGAGGTTTAGGTCTGTCATCACTACATTTTGATGGAGGGCTTCTGTTCGCTGACTGAAAGAGAGACTGAGGAACGATGAAAAATCCTACTGGGTGCTACTGATGAGGAAAACATTATTGTATATAAATATTACATTTATTTGCCACATTAAACACAGTAGATGAAAAGTTCTATCAGTCACACCCAGCATCTATATCGAAGTAATGGAATATTAGTATTACCTTTTCTGACATTAAACAGAACATTTAGTGATTGTCATATCGTATTATGTCATAGTGATCATCATTGAAATTACATCCATCCATCCATTTTGTTAAGGGGGTGGGGCAGTGGGGCCCAGCTGACATTGGGTGAGAGGCGGGTTCACCCTGAACGGGTCACCAGTCCATCGCGGGGCAATCAGGAGCCATTAGGGTCTCAGTAACTTGCTCAAGGATACTTCAACATGGTCACCAGGGGAAGTGAGAGCCAACCATGTATATCTAGCTTGAAGCTAATGGTGCCTGATAGTCAGCAGCTACAAGGAACAGAAAAATTGTCCAAAAATGTCTGTTTATAAACTCTCAAGTGCACTTTCCAGTATGATTTACGTCTTCTTTATCCAGCCATATGCTCAATTTTTCCTGTTGTTTATTTTGGGTTGCAATTGGGAGCCATTAGCTTCAAGTTAAATACACATGACTGGCTTTTTCTGCATTTTGTAGTCACAAAGAAGTGATACAGTTGTGAAAAATGTCTTTGTGAACTCAAGACACCTATTTTTGAGAACTTGAAAGGCAAAAATGTACTTTTGGGAAAGGTTTCTCTTCAATCATCCTTACCAGAATTCATGTATCAGTGAAACACTTGCATCAGCTCCTGTGTAGAGGCTAGGGACTAAACCACGGATTAAAGTGATGCATCTACTGAGCCACCATCTAATGCAAAGGTACCTTAAATTATATGATGAAAGGCTCTATTGAAATGCAAACACTCATGGCCTGCAGAAACATTACAGACCATAAATCATACTTGATAGGTAGAACAGTAGCTTTTGTTTTGTCTGAGCAGCAACTTGATTTTTTAACTCTTTGATAGCTCTTTTAGAACCGATAGCTGGTTTGGGATCTTTTCCTTCATGTAAATTTGAATGAATGTCTTCCCTATGTTTGTGATACAGAATGCAAATAAACACATTGCTTGCTGGGTACATGTGTTTCATTTTATAAACCCAACCATAGATTCTGTAATTTAAGGCCTATTCCTTGTAATGACAGAGTATATGGAACATAATTCCTTTAAAATGTATGCTTTGGTTCTCCAAATAGTTCACCACTCCCTCTGTTAAGCTCTGTGTGACTTCAGTTGATACTCTCACTTCACAGTTGGTGTTTTTCATACATCAGGTAGAAAATACAGAGCGTTTTTATCATAACATGTCAGCAGTTAATCATGTAAGCATGAATTAAGTACAATGGACAGTTATATAATCGAGACAGCCAGTATCTTGACTGCAAAGATGGTGTTACCCAATCCATTGTTGTTTAAAATCTGTACCACGCCTACACAGTCACACTCCTTTAACTATGGAGACAGATTAGGGTAGAAGACCAAACTGCACGATAGTATTTGCAACGACTGTCACATATATGTCATGCTAGACAGACGGGGCAACTTTTTGTTGGGCAGACATGTCTCCACACCTCCTTAATACATAATAGTTGCAATATTGGGAACCCAGTAATATTCACTCTGGACGATAATGGTGAAGATTTTGTGGCAATGAGCAGTGACTGTAGTGTGACCAGCCTGTGATTGTAAAGATGGATGATTATAACCTCGTGCAAATCAAACTCAGTCATTCAAGCCTTAATTTGTGTTTGGTGTGTGATTTTTGTTTAGTTTCTTCTCTCTTTAGCCTAAACCCACATTTTGTGGTTTCTTCTCATCGTGTGAAAGGAGGCAGTAGTACAGGGATGGGTTTTTTTTTCAGTACAGGGTTATCACAAGGACCAAGAGTTGATGCCAAAATTCTGAAAATGTGACAACAGTAGTTGTTTTTTTAATTTCTCTGTACAATAAACATGCTATATTGCAAATGGTGTCATAACAGGTCTGCCTGTGTATTTGGGGAAAAGCAACTATGGAGACAACAGGGATTCTGGTAGTGTAGCAAGCGTGCGTGAGATCATGAGCTTATTTTAGCTTCTGTGCTATGCTATTGTGTTGCGGGCTGAGCTATCAATGCTGAAACTCTTCAAGAACTGAGCCTTGTTTTCTACTGCCGAAAGTGAATGGAGTAGCCCTGAAGGCATCCAGCAACAACTTCAATGTAGGCTCACTTAAGGTGGACTGACCTTTTTAGGTGGTCTAGCTATTTTCTTTTAGTGAGGAAGCCTGTCTTTTTTTGTTTGTTTGTTTGTTTGTTTGTTTGTTTTGGCTTGGCATGGAACATAGCTTGGGAGCAGCAAACCCCAGAAGTTCTTGCAATGTTCATCGTTCTAATTCTAGCATATTATCAGATTTTTTAATCTTTATACTGATATCGGTATTGGCATAAAAGCTGGGCTGGACTGTTACAGTCATAATTGTAATCAGGCCTGCAGTGTGTTATTTGTGATTTGAATGCATTTTATTGCTGAAATTCTGGAAGCACACAACTTAAAGCTCAAGATCACGACTTCCAGTACATTAGTTTATGTTTAGGTTGAGCGCTATGGAGGGCACTTGGTGGGGAGGAAAGAGTTAAGGCTGTACAGTTTATTTTGGGCAGGTGGGTGGAGGCTGTTGGAATGTGCCTGAGGGAGGGTGATAATGTGGCCACTTGGAACCCCAAATCCTCAGCAGAAACCTTGTGTGCCTCTATCAGTTGATAGCAGTCAGAGCTCTTCCAACTGAAAACTGTCCTTTGTCTTTCTTATTTGAAGTCATAGTAGTTGCACAATGTCTCCATCTCTCCTTTTCTTAACTTTTTCAAGCAATATTAAAGTTTCAGTAAAAATGGGTTTAGGGTGGGGAAATAAAGAAAATGTTGGCAGAGGAGAATAACATTTAAAAAAGAACATGTGCAAAATACAACAGCGGGACTGGACTGCAGCAACACAATGACAAGTACTAATGGATTAATTAATGAAAATACGGTAAAATTAGTTTTTATTCAAATTAAAATAAAGTTCATGAATACATTAAGTATGGATACATCAATGTTTGTTTTGCCGTGTAGGTGAGTAAACGGTCTCACAAATCCTACAGTTAGGTGAGGTTTGCCCCAGGCTGGTACACATCAGCCAATCAGCATTCCTGGTGGATCATCTGGCCTCCACTTCCTCTCTGTCTACTCTCTACTGAAAGGTTATCTGAGCTTAATGATCAGCCCAGGTCAGGCCCTGAGGTGCTGTCTAAGTGTCCTCTAATTTAATAGCAAGATTATTGGTCACTTTTCTATATTTATAATTTAGGTTAAATAATGATTTACGTGTTTGTCACCAGTACCAACATTTACGTAGTCTTTCTAAAACAATTAGAAATTTGATGAACTGCCTCAGATACGTAGAATCCGACTCCTCACTGTACCTTACGCTGCCCAACACACCTTTAGGAGGTGAGTCAACCAATCGTGTAATCTATACTCTAGAGACACTGGTAGTTAGTTGCTCTTGTAACCCCAAAGTAGCACTCACTCTCAATATTGTTTAATTAGCCTATCATACCTTCAGAATTGTGGTACAAACGCCACATGCCCCTTTATAAACAATATCCTCCTCAGGCCAGAAATGGTCTGGAGGCCATGCAGAGCCTTTGAAGTTTCCTCTCCTGTGCCTCTGTCTGCTCTTTACACCAGCAGCTGGGCAGATGGAGCCCAGATGGACAGTAAAGTAAGGGTGTCTTTAAAAATTCATGAAACTCACCATGATCAGGGTGAATGGAGGGCAGTTGGCATTAAACATTAAATTGCTCACACAAACACATACGCATTCACACACACACACACACACACACACACACACACACACACACACACACACACAAACAGGGGGGAGGGGGCTGTTAGTGACTACAGGAAGTATAGCCTGAATGAGAGCCAATAGGGAGCGACACTTATTGGGATTGCCCGTCAGGTTTCTGCTGATACAGCTGTCTGATAAGTGCCTGTTGGGTTTATATTCCACTGCAGTTTTCATAAAAGCCTTTTGATCTGCCTTTGTGTTTTATGAATAGGTCTGGCTGGGTTGTTTTTGCATGTTATATGAACTTCTGTATTTTCACTGCAGTGAATTTTTATTTTTTAAAAATTCAAGTCCAATTGAGATTGATGTGAAATCTACTGAGAAATGTATTTTAGATGTTTAAAGAAAACCTTATACCAAACACTTGTTGATAGTCACACAATAATATACAACAAGAATGTATTTTGATATTATTTATATTATTTTCTCTAAGTTATAGCTCATTTCCCTTTTTAATGCCCAGGTCCCCTCATTTTTTACCTTTTGATCAGGAAACACTGAAAAACTATGTAAAATTTTGCATTATTTTTTTCAAGCACTATTGATAAAAGTACTTCTATAGTTACTTGGATTTAAGTCCATCAACTCCTACAAAGTGTTATAAAGCCTTGAGCTTGGTGTAGTTCAAAAATGTTTGATGTCGTCACCCGTACTGAAGGGCTCATTTTCAATACCGATGAAAAACAACTGATCTTTGATTTACCATCAAGTTCCCTTGCATTTTCACACATTCAAAACACTGTCAGAACATGACAGTCCAAACCAATTGACCAAAAGGTGTAATTTGTCTCTTTCAACCCTTTTAACACAATCGCATTTTTTTCCCCACAGAAAGCCATTTTACGACATTAGTTATTAGTTAATTAGACAGTTTATTAGACTCTAGATTGACTCTTTAAGTGTTTAAATTTGTTCTTGAATTACGAGCCATTACAATAATCAGTAGTATTGAAGCTATTTGGTCAATTCCATAAAAGTATCAAAAAGTTTAATACCGAGCATTATTAAGTGCATCATCAGCAATCGGGTTTCCTAATTTGAGTCAGCAGTTATTAAAAGAATCAGCACTGGAAGGGTTTGAGTGAGTTTTTAGTACAATGCCTACAGAAACCCTGGTGCATTGGTGTGTTAAACAAAAGGAAAACAAGTTAATGGGGCCTGTTCATATTGGGAAAACAAAGGCAGCAGCATGGAAAGCCCTATCAGAGTGTTCCTGTCAAGTTGTGGAGAAACGGCACAGGAAGGGAACGGGTGTGAGGGAAAAGGAAAAGAGAGCCAGTTGGTGTTGAGCTTTGAACCTGTGCCAATAGGAGTGTGCAGTACATGCACATTTAGACTGAGGCACTGCTTAGCATTTGAATCGCATCCAGCGCCCAGTGTGCAGCATGCAGCTGATGTCACATCGTTGTACTGCCATAGGAATTGTGGAAATGGGCAGGCGCTCAGTAAGGGGGGTTACAGTAGAAATGTAAACAAAGATTGGGATCCAGTTGAGACAAGGTCTTTCTTCCTGTCTCTTATTCGGCTGTTTTTTTTTTTTTTAAATTTCATTTTGACAAATTCTTTGATGATTGTGTGCTCCTGCAAGCCTCCTGACATCCATTTGTATACGCCTTCTTTAGGAATGAGGAAATGAACATTCATTATGTAACCTGTAGACACTCAGATACCCTACATCCTTCATTGTGTTTGCCACTGGTATGCCAGTCTTATTTTTAATCTATCCTGTCTTCCTTTCTAAACAACATGTGTCAGTGCTTCGCCTTCTTCTCCTTCTTTCTTACCCTGTTCACATTAGTAACCCTGCATTGTAGCCTTGTGTCTTTATATAAGCACAGAAGAATACAGATGCTGAATGGTTGGAGATGTCATTGGACAAAAGTTGCATCTTTTCAACAATTCCATGGAAGGCATTCACTTGAACAAAAGCAGCCAATGTGTGCTGTTGCCTTTAGATGCTTTTGAAAAGGTTGCATGTGTTGAAAGCTTTGATTCTTGAAATAATCGCTTATGAGACAGGTCAAACACGGAGATACTTGGCTGCACATTTTCAAGGGTAGCAGTGGGAAATACACAACATGAAAAAAAGGGCTGTAAATAGCTGCGCAGTGAATAGTCCAAATAGGATGCTGAGCAGGGGGCGGCACTTGTCCCTGCAGCATAAAGAAACCTATTAGTGTTTTGATCCAGTCTCAGTCTTGGAGGCACATTTGACCTCTATGACAAAACCTTTCTTTATTGTGTGGCTCTGATGGGAGATGTCACTATAGACACAAACATCTACTCTTAACATACAGTACATCTCACACATATGAGCAGATGAACAGATAACTGGCCCTTTTTCTCTGCAGTTATTTTTACATCAGATCAGGAAGTCCTCATGTGAAACTCGTACCCCTTTCCTACTGCCTACACTTATGTAGTTTTTTATAGTTTGGGGCTGAGCTTATAAGAAGTTGAAATGTAAAAATCCAACCGCTGTAGCAGTATTCAAAAGAGAGATTGAGTTATTGCTTTAGAGCAAACTGAATAACACCCACCTAGATCAGGTTGGGGCAAGCTTGGCCACGTGGGAGCAGCATCCCTTCCTCTGATGTCTGTCATGTATGGGGCTGGTTGGGCCTGATATGTTTTTAAAACCACTGTTGTCAGCCACTAAACTCACTGCCCTACCCTTCCATCAACCTGAGTGACAGTGTAAGCAAAATGCCCCTTACCGCCTTCGAGGTCAATTAAACATCTCCCTACATGTCTGCATCCTGTTTGCATACAGTACATGCACTGTTACAGATTGCCCCCCTGAAACAGGGACGCCCATATTGAGGCGTGTGGACCAAACATGGCCTGTGCTACCTTTGTTTTGGCTCACCAAGTAGTTGGTCAAGCCATCGGGCTCACCATGAATTTAACAGCAAGAGGGGATGATTCATTTCTGCTGTTTACTGGGGCACGTGGCAGTTCTATATCTGACCACAGTTTTTCCCCTCCATATCCGTCTCAATCCATGCGCGATCTGGCTGAAATCTTTCGTTCATTATGAGTAGAAAACTGATTTGAAAATACAAATCCTGTTTAGATAATCGTGAGATCTTGAATTATGCTGAAAAGGTCATGGCTTATTGTGACATCAATTATATGATGCCTCTTTCAACACAGCAGTCTGGCCCTGCCCTGGTTTGGCATCTATCTTTGTGATACTAGTCATTAGCTGTGCAGTTACAACAGATTGCTCACAGATACATACATCATGTTCTCGAGGGCCTGGGAAAGCCTGCTGCTATTCAGCTTTGATTCTTATCCAAATCTATGGCACAAGGCGAGGTATCTGATGGTAGCGAGCTGGAATGGAGTGCATGTAAGCGCTGAATAGTGCTCATACTGGTTTCATGTCCTGCCTTCATCAACTGTTTTTCACCTTCCTGCCCTGTCAGCAGAGGATACTGTATATCAGTTATAGCCAACTGAAGCTGAGCATTAAAACCCTTGGCAAAGCCCTGCTACTGACACCTAAGTTTCACCCTGTCACACCTTACACCAGTCCTGTCCTCATGGGCAGTAGAGTTTTGCTGGCATTATTGAATATCCAGAATTATATTCATGCTCAAGCAAAGTCATTTAGGGAAATAACAGACTGGCTATTGATAAAAATATTCTACTGTCTGGCTCAGGTAGAAACCAGAGAGAGAAACATAACAGACCAGTTAATAAATAAATTTTAACATCATTAGCAAAAAATTTGTAAAAGCTTTGACATTTACTGAAGTAGTTAATCAAGGCCGTGTGCGGCACCCTGAAGCGAAGATGGCTGTTTGCCAGGGACTTGCGAAGAACTAGTGTCACACCACAGTTAACATATTCAAATACTGCTCCTCATCTTCTTTTCCTTTTTTTTCTTCGTTAAGTGTGACTGTGACAGATAAAGCTGCTTCAGCTCAGTCAGTCACAGAGCTGTTTTGTGTCGTCAGTTCTTCAGCTCTCTTCCTCGTCCTCAGTCAATGCTGTTTGAGTTAAGGGGTCAGCTGGTCAGCCCGGATTATGATGCGTTTGATCCTGCCTGTCAATAAAACACTGTTCAATGCATCTGCAATCAGACAGATCTATTGTTGCTGTTAATTGTGTGCCTGAGGTGGTGGTGGTGGTGGGGGGTGCACAGGACTCGTGGAGAGAAGACAAAGATGGATTCACTATGGCTGTCAGGTTATGGAGACATGTTGGTGCAGTTTCTGTCACATTACTGTTGACTCTGCTCACATTCTCCAGCTGAATTTAAGATGCATAGGGAAGCAATTACTATCAGGGTGACACAGTCGCGAGAAAGGGCTCTTTCCCAGTCAGTGGGCATATTGACAATAAATTTGTAGCACAATGTTTTTTTGGGGGGGGGGGGGTTGGTTGTTCAATGACATTATTAGATTAGTCTGTTGTGCTCAGTAGGTTCCAGGAGTTGTTTAGCAATAAAGCTTTGTGTCTTAACCTTTTCAGTGGTTGCCATGTGTCTGTTTCATTGATCTGCTCTTAAGAAAATTGGTGCACATGTGCTGCTTTTCATCAGACAAGAATGTGTCAGCTGGCTCCCTTACTCTTATATTGCATAGCAGCCCATTCTCTTTTATTGCATTTACAGACACAGATCTTCCTCATATGTCTGTCATGTTCTTTTTTTTTTTTTGCTGCAATGTCTTTGTCTGTCTGCTTCATAAAGAAGCCCCTACTGTCAGATTCTGAGCTTTGGATGCCAAAACAACACATACCAGTAGCTATGATACATAGTTAAATGTCAAGCAATGATACACATTTCGACGGGCTGAAATGTTTTGCTTTCATATTCCTAATGTCGGCACATCGTCTGGAAGTGATGTGCATCGTTACTGAAAACAATAGAACACAACCCATCATACATCAAGAGACATTCAAAATCAGTTGGGAGATAAATTTTAATATTTAATTTATCACCTGTATTAAAGGAGTAAAGGCTTCTTTCAAATTAAAATACAAATTGATAATCGTCTGCATAGGATACATCCTCTTGAGTGTTTTAAGACTGTTCAATGCCGCAGAATTAGATACGATGATGTGCAGGTTTATATCCATATATATATATATATATATATATATATATACACACACACACACACACACGTATACATATTTATCTATAGACAGTGTTATTCGCCTAAGATAAAAATAAAAATGAGGTTCTGTGGACCTGCCATCTCACTTCTTCCTCGAATCACATAATAACCTTGATAGGCAGAGTAATGCCTTCACCACAGTAAAATTTAATATAGGCCTTGCATGTAAACCAATTCAGTGAAATTCCTTCTATACACACAAGAATCTGTTTCCACCGAAGCTAAACTTCTGTGACCCTAAGGCTGATGAAACACCTTTTAGAAAGCTTGATTTCATTACCTACTCTGTGACGGCTTTCATTCGGAATATTTCAGATAGGAATAAAGAGGCACTGCAGTGGAAATGGATTTATGTAAACAGTCACAATGCAAGGGTTCCTTGTTCTCTTGTTCCCATTCGGTCATGATCAAACTGTTGTAAAAGTCACTGACATGTTATCTCATGAGCAAAGGCCGAGCACTGCATTACGCTATGGACACACTACTTTGTACGGTTCCTGCACATTAAAGACACTCATAAAGAGGCTTTGGTCTGAAACAATGCAGTGTTTGAATATGGCTGATCATGTGTTCATGGGCTGTATCAACACAGACCCCTTCGCTCCTGCTGGCTATGACTTACCTTCCCCCATTTTGATGCGTATGCCTGTGTTTACATTTTGTTGGGTAACATTCTATAAGTCTCCCCTGATCCTCTATATTAGCAGAGATACATGGATATATTTAGGCTTAAATGTCAGCAGCTTCATGTAAAAACAGTATTTTTCAGTTTCGGGTCAGGCAGGATAATGGAAGAAAATGTGTTCGGGCTATTTAATATATGGCATAGTGAAACTGGTCCATCAGCATCAAATTTAAAAGTCTTTTGTTTCTCTTGTGCTACAACTACTACACACTACTACTACGAATACTGCAGCTCTGTTAAACCTTGTTCTCTGTATTAAAAGCACTCCATGGAATGAAAGTTTGTCAATAAATAACACATCCAAAGCTCTCCAGTCATTTCTACATAGTCTGTAGATAAATAACAAACGGTGCATCCACTCTATATCAGTATACTCGACGCATGACATCCTACATTCATATATAAACTGAATGGTAAGCATCATCACCTCTAACTTCCCTAAATTGAGACATGGAGGTTATGTTATTGCTTCAATTCTCTAAAAATATGTAGCTATCAACTTTAGTTTGGAGAAAACCTCTTTTTTTTAAACTCAAATACACTATAGTTCCACACTTCACTGCACCACAGATGTTTCCTATATAGGAGCCAAGTCCCACAGAAAGATTACACATTAAAACAAGTAAATTAATAAGAAGCCATCTGCCTCTGAGCTCCTGAAAGAGAATTCTTAAAAGTTTCATTGAACTTTGACTTGTGTATGTATACGTGTTTGTGTGCATGTTAACTTCACCTCTAAGTGATTGGCGGGTGTAAGGGAGCGTGTAGACGATACCCCGGTCTCCTCTTAGTGTTGGTTTTCAGTTGCAAAGCCTTTATTATGTGCCATGTGACACTTGTGTGCCTCTGGCTTGCTAACCTCCATTTGCATTAACATTGAAGTGCCCCCCCCCCCCCACCCACACACACACACACACACACTCATACACACATGCATGCACACGCACACCTCCCTTATACAGTATCACCTACCAGCAGCACTTTCATGACTGCAAAGCTGTAGCAACAGGCTGCTCTTTGCTTACTGGTTACTTTTAGTATAAAACCATGTCTTCTGTGTCTGTGGCCTGATTAGAATTTATCTGCAGATGGGCAGTAGCTAACCTACATACACAGCTTGGAAGGGAAACACTACATACTTGTTATTCCATAGCGGTGAGGTCTAAAGTCAAGTATTTGATTAGTTTTCCCTTGTCACCATCACAAAATGTTGACTTTGATGCTGAAAATATTCATAAAATGTCAAAAAACTGTTTCCCATTAAATTAGCTGGATTTTAAAGTTCTCATCAGTTTTAATGTTTGGAGTGTTTTTTGTGAAAAGAAGGGGCAGGGACTGTTTTTCGGTAATACCAGTTCGCCTAGTTTCTAGCTGATTATCTTGTTTCTTGCTGTGTATCTGAAAAGAAGAGCTTTAATCTAGGAGGGGCCACAGCCCCAACACACATGTTATAGACGTGGAAAGTTGTATAAGCCTACTCCAACCACACCTAACTGTGTCTGATAAGGTATGTGTGCGGGGGTGGGAGCTTTAATGTGCATAAGGGTTATTATATACATTGAGAGAAACAGAAAGGGATAGAAACTGATAGAGGTCTAAGGACAAAGAGAGGAAGAGGGAGAAAAAGATAGAAGATTGTAAGAAAAATAGACAAGAGGCTGACAAACACATAAAGGAAGACACAAAAAAGATCAAGACAGCAGAGAAAAGATGATGAGGGGTAGTGGGTGGTAGTGGTCTGACCGGTTGGATCGGATCTTGAATGGTTGCCTGTGGTCAACCAGGTGTCCCACTGTGATGACATCACCTCTGCAGTCAGAAGTGAGGCGTCCACCTCTCTTTAACTTGTAGTTTCTAGTTATTTGTCTCCATAATGCAACTGTTCCATTATCAGTTTCTGTCTTAGCCGTAGGTTGTCATTGTTTTTAAGTGAATGAATGAAGAGTGATGATGTGGACAAACCATTAGTCAAACATTTCTCTGACATTCATCACTTATGTAATAATATTTCCCACTCTGTTGCTTCATTTTCCTACTTTTTGCTGTAATAGAGTCATACAGTGAATATATTGAAATACCGTAGTTACCTTACGCTGCTTGTAGAAACATGCAGTTCATGCCTGTTTTTTCGCTGCGAGAGAGCATAACTTAGCCTCCGCAGTCTGTTGCCGCATCACCTCACTCGCAGTATTTAACTTCCCCTGTCATGTCACAACTGTCATTCTAGCAACACAATTGAGTTTGGCCAAATGTACGCGTGTAGAAATATGACAAACCTATATATCCTGATGCAGCTGATGTCTGGATCATTTGTGAATCAGACTTAACTCATTTTAAGGATTTAGTTTTATATTTTTTAGCATTTTATGTATGCTGATTTATTCCAGTTAAGGTATTTAGATCAATCTAACAATGAGAAAGTATTTTCAGATATTATTTTTATGGTTACAATCATGTAAACATGATCTCAGACTTTAATTTTTTATTTATTTTGGGGGGGGGGCCACAATACAGTTTTACAGCTCATGTGATCATTTACTTCTATATTCTTTAAACAAACTTTCAGATGAAAAAATGTGATACTAAAAAGGTGATTGTATTCCCAAACGTGACAGCAGGCGGGAACAGAAAGGAGCAGCTGCGAGAATTCATATTCTTGTCCCAAAGCAGAATACCGTGTCCATGTGCGTGTTAATGCTGAGCTCGGAATGAGACTTGAAACTGGATATGTTTTAGTAAAAGGGATGTTGTGAGCTCGAGTACAGGTCACACACTTAGCTATAGCCAGCCAGCTCCTTTTCAACACTGCCACCGCAATGCACATCGTAACATAGCTAGAAAACTGTGTAGCGACACTGACTCTGAGCAACCGTCAGTTCGGTCACTCAAAATGTTTGTGTGTCATTTCCCTTGAATACTTGCATTCAGTGCTGGAGGGACTCCAATCTAAACCCCCTTGTTTCCATGTGACAACACACACCCACCACGCCACTGGGGAAATATTTGTTTGTGTGATTAGGACGCAGAGAAGGAGGGATGGAGAGCAAATAAAGCAAAGTTGGGGGATGGGAGCAAGGGGGGTAATTTCCAAGATTTATGGCGCGGCACTTCACGAAATGCATGCATCCTGTAATTAAAACTCCCCCTTGTCTCCAGCAGGCATATACATTAGCAGGAATCCCCCACCACCCCATCAACTTTAACCCTCTACAATCTAACAACCCCCCCCCCCCCCCCCCCCCACGAGATAATAAGATCTTATGGCAGCTTGGAGTCTCTAATGAGGGCCGAATGCCACAATGAGGGGCAGTCTGTTCGTGGTTAGAGGCCACTACTGTCACCATCATACACAACTTGAGCTACGCAAGCTTTTCCTTTTTCATTTTCTCTTTGTGGGGGCTTGAAGTACACACAGGAATCTCATAGTTAACAGAGTGAGTTTTTCCAAACCCTGCTCAAGCTGTAGGAGGGGAGAAGACGATCTCACCTTAACAGGCAGTTGCATCACAGTTATCAGGAACGTTAGAATCGATCCCAACATGCAAATAGTAGTTAAATATCATCAGACCACAGTTTCTTCCTTTAGACCCAGGAGCTCTTTGAGTTTCACCACACCTTTTCCCTGGAGACTTTAGAATCACTAAGATATTCATAATAATAAGAGCACATTTTGCTTTTTAGCCCTTTCTGTGGTGCTCAGTCACCTCACACTCGTAAATGTAAACGTACGAAGAAGAAAATACACGATAGTGCGCACAGTTTTGTTCATGAATAGCATACAGCAGTTAAAATAGAAATAAAATGCCTAATAATGTCACAAAAATGTCACAGGAGTGTGTGTTTCATATCAATGGGAGTCAAACTAGTTTCTGGCCTTTTGTAAAAAGGGAAAGGTTTAAGTTGTGGTTTGTTTTTTTTCAGGGAGTTTGAGCTCTGTTACCAAATCGTTTTGAAATAAACAATTTGATAAAGTTCCTATTGTAATGTAACATAACATGTGGCATTGTTTTTTTTAAAATGTATATCTGTTAGCTAAGACTACAAGCAGATAACCCTTTTAATTTTTGTGAATGTGTCTAAAAAAATCAAATTTGACAATTTCCTGCAGCTTTAGACAACCTCTTCAAGTTGCCTGTTTTGTTTGCTTGTTTTAAAGACACTAAATGTATCCTCACATCACACAAACAGTAGCAAACCCTCATATTTGAGAAGCAACCAGAAACCAGTGAGCCTATTTACTTGGAAAAATGATTAATTTATCACCAGAATCATTGATGAGATTAATTTCCCGTCAGTCAGCAAATCAATAATCATTTCAGCTGTAGTGCCTAATGGTGAGTTGTGTCATTTATGTGCTGAGGTTAATGCCTTCCTGCGATATTTACTCTAGACGTGAGCGTGCAACATAGTCGGCTCCACTCACTGATGAGAGAACAACCTGAGCACCATGTGTGCCGTCGACATGATATTTCACTGTTACACTGGCAAACTAGATGGGAAAAACAACCATCAGCTCAATAGCCTCTCTGTACTCCCCCCGAGTGGGCGCCCCACTTTTACTGCAAACTTTCGCTGAACTTTCTGGAGCCGGGGCCCCACCAGCAGATGGACCCGCATCAGGTTCTAATCAAGCCTGGCTGGTCCACATCGTCCACATCTCCTTATGTCTCTGTCTCTCTGTGTGTCATCCCTACTCATGATCCAGAGGCAACTGATTGGTCACTCATGACTGATCTTTTAAGCTTGATTTATTTTACTAGTTTTGTCAAGATGCTGATATTGGTTGCCATAGTAACTGTGACAATTTTCTGTCACAGTTATTCAGTTAATCATAAATAGAGATTTTTCTGTGATAGCACGTCTTGGTAGTTCAATGTCAGATCTCAAACCTGGTAATTACTGTGAGATAAAACTTATCTTCATCCCTCTTCTTCCTCCTCCTCCTTCCTACAGCTGTATGAACTGGATGGAGATCCAAAGAGAAAAGAGTTTCTGGATGACCTCTTCAGCTTCATGCAAAAAAGAGGTATGTAAGTGTGTTTTGAATTCTTTTAATTGAAACTTTGTTTATATATATTTTATTGTCTTGAATTATCAAGAAGAGGTTTGTGTTTTTGTGTATTTTCTCCACTAATGTTGCTAATCGGTGTTGGTTTATTAAGATGGGGGGACACTGTAATCCATCCAGCTTCCTATCTTGTCATATCATATCTCCTTGCTCTTAATAGTTAGGTCGTTAGCTCTTTGACATACGACACAGAGCCGTGTGCTCGTCTTTCACTCACATGGGTGGGGTCTTTATTCATTTCAGAGATGATTGCTTGATGGTGACACAGTCCATCCTTGTTCCCAGGCTTCAACATCATATCAATGCCTGGGAATGGATCGGTTTACCTTCCCATCCTCCTATTCGTCCACACAGCCCTGCCCACCCCTGCCCACCCCTCCAATACTATAACCTCTCACACTGGTGCTGTACACAACATCATACCATCTGTAAACCGAGGCTAACATCCCCCCTACTCCTAAGCCATTCTGAATTATGCAATATTGTACTTTTGGAGGCAAATATTAATTCAAAACAGGCTTGTTACATTGAAGAGTTGATTGACATAATCAGATCAACCACCTGACAACCGACGCATTCATAACTGGAAAAAAAAAAAAAGTACTAGATGTTTACAGTATCAGAGCCATCAATGATGGGCGGGTCTGCTGAGGCTGCTCTGAGTAACTGAGTGCGCCCTCTGCAGGTCACAGTCATAACATACCATCCCTTAATATGCAAATCAATGATAAAATACATGTATTTTCATACATTTATCAGTTCAAATATTGTATTTGAGCCAGTCTCTTTTGTAATTCAAGTAGCCACAGAGATATTGCTCAACTTTTATATGAATGATATTTTTCAGAAATAGATAGGAAATTAAAGGTATTGATTCGCTAAATGTGTATAGTCATTCCAACTCAGGATATCTGGGATGAATTCAAGAAAAAAAAAAACTTTTTGGGCAGCAAAAGAATGTTAACCATATCATTACAGGTATGTTATTTTGGAAAAAAAAATACCTAGTTTTCCTGTATTTGGATAAAAAATATTGAATCATCGTTTATATTTTGGGATCTGCCAGCCTCTTTGCAACCTGGAGGTAAGGGTCCTCGTAGAGCACAAGTCTAACAAGCAGTGAGTTGAGTAAAGATTTGTCTGATAATATGGTGAAAGTGGCTTATTGGCAAGTTTTGCATCTTGAAAGGACACTTTCCGAATATGTCCAGTCACACATTCGCTGCGAATATTCGATTTTTTTCATTAGCAAATTAAAAATGAATTAAGACAAAAATACAGGGGACATTGTAGTTTAGCCTTCACTGGCCTTGTTGCACCACTCATGTGTTTACCAAAGATTGCAGCTGTTGTATATATTGCTTTTCTCCTATTTTTTCCAATTGTATTGACTGATTTATGGTCAGCTTGTATGCTTGTTTGTCCTTTGCTGTGTATGTACAGGAAGCAACATGCTGTTGACATAAAAAAAAAGGTTTCCTCCCTTACAGTGTTTTTTCCTCTTGATGTGTTTGTCTCTTGTACTAGGAACCCCAGTGAATCGTATTCCCATCATGGCCAAGCAGGTCCTGGATCTGTACATGCTCTACAGGCTGGTCACAGAGAAGGGCGGCCTGGTAGAGGTCATCAACAAGAAGCTGTGGAGGGAGATCACCAAGGGACTCAACCTGCCTACCTCAATCACCAGTGCAGCCTTCACCCTCCGCACACAGTCAGTTCACACACGCACACACACACACACACACACACACACACACATGCACACACACACGCACACACACACACACACACACACACACAGCTGACTGCTTTCCATATTTGGTTTCTTAGATTTACTCTTTGGAAAAAAGTTACATGGGCTTGTCAGTGACACTTTCATGTAGTGTCATTAGATTGTATAGCTGCAAGTGTTTTGAGTAACCTCATGTAGCTTGAGTGCTGCACACTAGCACTTTTAATAATTATCTACCACACTTCTTACAAAAGGAACGAGACTTGTATTTTCAAGCACCTTGCGGAAAAGATTCAGTATGTCTTTCTTTGATTTCAACATTGGTTCATTTATCTTTGAAATTGATTAATGGTTCAATCCAACTAGATGGTTTTGTTTTTGTAAGGCTTTGCATGTTTTTCAACTTAAGAAATCTATCTAAATGGTCAGCTGTTGACTAAACACATCTAAATCCTGGGCCAGGCCGAAGTTGTGAAATGGCTTCCCTCTACTTGTTTGATTGTCTCTTACCACAGACAGTTGTAAATCTCATGTAAAAAGTCCTTTTTGTTCATTTCTGTCCTTTTGTGAATTTTCTATGTATTTCTAATTTCTTTGTTACTGCGTTGTTTTCTCTTTTTGTTGTTGCATAAAATGGCTGTGGTGTTTTAAACTGGGGGTTTATATTAGTTTCTTGCCTGAGTTATCTAAAATATGTGCAACTACATGAAGAGGCTGCAAACCTGACATGAAACTGTGGTGTCCTTGTAGATACATGAAGTACCTGTACCCATATGAATGTGATAAGAGGGGTTTGAGCAACCCCAATGAACTCCAGGCAGCCATTGACAGTAATCGGCGGGAGGGCAGACGACAGAGCTTCGGCAGCTCCCTCTTCACTTACTCCCCCAATGGGACTCCCACTATGCTCTCTTCACCAAAGCTCCCCACACCCAATATGGGCCTGACAGTGGGCACCAATGGAGCCTCGCTGACCCCCATCCAGAAAATCAAGAAAGGTCAGATTCAGTTTTACATCACTGGGAATAATCTGATGATTGAAATGTGAAAGATGGAATTCTTTAATTTTGGTTGGTTTAACTTTCATAATCAGTTTATGAATTAATGTATCTGACCTGCTCTTGACTTGGTTAAAAAAGTCTAATCCTGTAAACTGAGTAAGCAATCAACGCATTAGACTCCCTGTAATCTTCTTAATTGTAAGAAACTTGAATCTGGGAGTTTTGTGTTTCATTCACGTTTTTGTTTACTCAAGTTGATCCTCTCTGTTTTTCTGTGTCGTCTGATCAGAAGAGGAGGGAGGCCATCCACTGTCAGGGGTTGGTATGGCTCGCATGCCAGCAGTGGCATTGGCGGGTCACTCAGTGGCTGCTGTGCAGGCAGCAGCAGTCCAGGCAGCGATGGCAGCTCAGGTGGCAGCTCTGGAGCAGCTGAGGGACAAACTGGAGGCCGGGGAGCCGCCAGAAAAGAAGATGGCACTACCAGCTGAGGAACACCATCGACTGCTGCAGAGAGCACTGCAACACAACCTGCTGGCCACAACCGCCCAGATACCCATGAACATCCGCATCAACCACCAAGGTACTGGACACTCAGGTGTTGATACAAGCAGAGCAGGTCAGCCATGATTTTTACAGTTTCACATCAGATCAAAGAGTTAAAACTTTCTCTGGGTTTGATACATGATCTAAGGGTGATCAAAATCTGAACCTGTGGTTGGTCTTTTGCGCAGGATGTAATCTTAATAAAGTTTGTAAGATAGAAGAAGGCTGATTTGATGTGATTTTCAATTCAAGTTCTGAACGATTTAATTAATTCGTTCAATATCCTCCTTTTCTAGGGAAACCAAATTGTTTAGTCTTGATGAAAGGATCTAGACTAAAAGTAGGATTTATATGTTATTCCAGTTGCTGTATTTACATCGCATAGAATCAGGGTACTTTGATTCAGTAAACCTCAATACGTGTTATTTAAAAATGAAATATGTAGCAGGGATAAATTATGATGCCTATAAATTGCACACATATGTGGACTGGCGGAAAAGCTGCTAGAATACAAGTCATCAATCAAAATGGAGCAATGTAAGACAATCAGTGATGGCAGTTGACCTACCAGCATTTTCTTATACGCTGGATTACACAAGAGAAGAATGTAACTAATCCTGTTAAACTTAAATAATTCTGCTATGTATTCATCATCAACAGCTTAAAAAAAAATTAGAACTGCTGTGTGCATTACACCTCAGACTGTCTTTGAGCTGAATTTGATGTATTTTCCTGACGGGCTATATTGCTACACTGTCTTGTAATTTTACCACAAACCACACAGCACCTGATAACGAAGAAGTAATGCACAGGGGCCCATACGCTGACCTGTTTAGCCTCTTGCAGGAGCATGCCTGCATACAAACCTCACATGCATATGTTGTCTGTTGGGGGATTCCTTCCTTCTGGTAGAACATTTTTAGTTCTTTCAAGTGTTTTTTTGTCTCGGTGATTGTTTGTCTAATAGAACATTCGAGCTGAGCTGTTTCTCAGAATTGATTCTTCCGGCGAATGAAATAAAATGTTCATTGAGACAGTTCTGCATGTCCGCATCAAGAGTTTCTATGGTAACCTGAATGGCCTGTTTTGATGTTTGGCAGATCGGTTCTAAATTAGCCATACAACCATAGTTTTAACGTTTATGTGTGTGAATGTGTTTTTTTTAACACTCCCTGTCTCTCTTACAGAGGGCAGGCAGGACTCGGCACTGAACCTCACCACCAACGGCACAAGCAGCATTACCATGTCAGTGGAGCTCAATGGAGTCATGTACACTGGTGAGTTTCTCCATTATGTGGTAGAATTTATTCTCTAATCTGGTGAGGATTTGTCACTGGGTTTCTATGGCAAGCTACTAAGATGAGGCAACATTACTAAGTAGTTTGAGTGCAGTCAAGGTGCCTTATAGATAGATTCTATTTGCTATTTTTGTCTTTATTATCAATATTTCATGTGTAAAGGAACAGTTCCCCATATTTGGAGGCACACTGGGTGAGTGGCAGCTCGGTACAAAGACCTCCCAGAGATCTGTTGTCACCGGTAGTGTTGGGCTTTACCAGAGCTGTGTTGAACTAATCTGAATTGCCATACATAGGCGGCGAAACGAGATAAATTGTGCACTTTTTTCCATACATTCTGTCCTGGAAGACATTTATGGTGGGATGGAGCTAAATTTATAAATAACTGTTTGTAGTCTTTATGGTAAGCTAAGCTCGTCACCCCCAGCTCCACCGACATACCAAACACACAGGTATAAAAGTGCAATCAATCTACTGTCCGATCTACTTTTGGACAATAAGTATTAGAGAGAAAATAAAATCAGTTGATAGTCCAAACTATTACTTTCAAATATATATACTGATTTGATTGCATGTTTTTTGTTTGCTTTCCAGGTGTTCTTTTTGCTCAGGGAGCAGCTGGGTCGACTTCAGCCAGTGCGGCCGCCGCCAACAAGGCTGTGAGCAGTCGCATAGCTCCACAGCAGCAGCAGAACACACCTACCTCTACCTCCAATAACCCGTTGTCTTAACAAACCCTCAGCCTTTCCTCCTTCTTTTATAATTATCATGCTAAGCAAAGCCAAAAATCAACCTCATTTTCTATACGATCTATGCCAAAAAGAGACGAACCATCAACTGTACACAAAGACACAAACTGAAAAGTCAAATCACTTGAAATACACTCTCAGGTTTTCGCTCACCAAATCACCTCTTTTGTTCTTCATAGCCACAATGATTTTGAAAGAAAAAAAAATCCCAACTGAGAGCCAGTATATGCTAAACATATATGTAGGTACAACCTGTGAATTATTTATTTCTGCATAAATGTACAGATTATCGAAGAACAAAAGAGAAGGTAATAACTAGGAAGGGTAAATGCACTGTTTACACACACGTACACACAGATACACACACACAGCTACTGACTGACACCATTGTTTTTTTCCTCTAGGGAAGAGATATTTTTTTTATACATATATATTATTTTACCTTTAATTGTCATTGTTTTCATTATTGTGTTTTATCATTTAAATCTTTATCGATCCTCTCTCTGCAGGAAACATCTATATATTAAGAATTTATGGAAAAAAAAAGAAAGAAAATATCTATTTTTAATCAGGAAGGCTTTAAAGGTGTATGTTGTTTCTTGAGGGCATATAACAATGTACCATTGTGACCTAATTTTGTGTAAAAACTCTTTTTCACATATCATGGTTCTGGAGTTGTGTGTAGAGTAGCAAGTCCAGGTCTGTGCTCCCGTTGCGTACCAAGAAGCATCGTCATATCAGTGCTACAGAACTGGATTTTAAAGTCTTTTTTCAGGTGTTATTAGTTTTGGTTCATTACTGCTGGCAACCAGAGATGAAGTGGTGGCTAAGTAACTACGGCCCTGCTTGATTCAGTTGTTATTCCTCAGACAGCTGCATGGTTTAGCCATTTGTACACTCAGTTGTTTCCGTATGATGACACAAGGCCAGTTCAGTATGACACCTATCTTGAAGGTAGCCTGTCAAGCAAAATGGCTGTTTCTCAGAGGTCAGTTCTCGCTGCACTTCACAACACGCTGTTCTCCTCTTGACTGTTCCTGTTGCTGTATGGGGTTCAGATTTTACATGAATAACACTCAACTGTTCTCAGGTGTCCACTCCCTCCTTTATGAATTACGCCTTGTTAACATAAAACATAAAACAACATACAAAAAAAAAACAGCAACTAAAAAACAACTCTTTTACTCTTCCCCTTGACAGACAGTTTTTATCTTTATGCTCCTGAGTGATTGTCTCTGGGTCAGTTGCATGCCTGCATTTGTAGATAAAGCCTAACAGCGATCAGAAGCAGGAAAACTGTGATTTCCTGTCTGAAACTCACAGGAGTCGTCTGTCGATTTAAACATTGTTGTTCTGGAGACGCTCACTTGGACAATCGGGTGTCAGGGGGTACTTTGTGTGCTTCAAAAGGAACTTATCCTGACAGTAATTTCAGCTCATTTCCTCATTTTTGTTTTATTGACATCAGAGGCTTTTATTTTTGGTTTCAGCTTTGTGTTTTGCATGACTTTGTGCTTCTTCTGATCCAAGTGCTTCTTATCCAGGTCTCTCTGAGGCTAGCTTGCCACCTATCAAGGATTTATCAGAGAATATCTTGTGATCCTCTGACTGTTTTTAGATGTTGCTTAATCGGGGCTTTTGACAATATGAGCATGGAGGTAATTATAGATGCGACTGGGTGCGTGTTTGTATCTTCGTGTTTGCGCTTACACTCTCTGCAGTTCAATTTCTAGAATTTGAATCTGCCACAGTTGAGATATCATGTCACATCATAAGCAGTCGAGTCTCTGCGTTTTGAAGATCTATCTTTCAGCTTTTTGAACTTTTGACCTTTCTTACCTCTCGGTCAGCTGGCAAGGATTGTTACTCAATCCCTGACCCCACATCTACGCAAAGCAACCTCATTCCTACTCATGAGTGGAAGTAAATCAGGCTTTGTTTGTCGGTTCTGTTCTGAGGCCTTAACCCAGCATGAGATGACAAGAGAGACATCAGTAACTCTGTCTAACCAGTTTTCATTATCCCAGTCAAAGATGGGCAGATGGCTGTTGCTGCTTTGATTCTGAAAATGCTTCTCAGTGGGAAATCACCTCCAGCTGCTTCACAAACCCGATACTTACTCAGCTGATTGACAAAAATATCTCTGAGGCAGCATTAAATGTCTCATCTGTTGAGTTTCATCTGGAATCTTGCAGTCATTAAAACCCTGAAACAGTCAAATGTGAGTCAGATGTGAAGCAGTTAATGAAAGTAGTTTGTAACTTAATCCTGTGCATGGACGGCTGCACATTTTCCACAAGTGGGTGCTGTTCAGTAACCAAGGAGCAGATATGTACCGGCAAACCTGCACCCCTGATGTGCTAGAGGAGTATTGGCAGTAGCTGTTGAGTCCTGCACACATGCAGTTAAATAGCAGCAAAGAGCATGGAAAAATCTTATCTCTGGAACAGCCCACATGACCTCACTGAGTTTAATTAGATGATGCTTATATTTTTCAAAGATGTCAACCATTAACATAAGAATGAAAATATATTCTGGATGGCAGATCGAGATGATTTCCAGAAGCTTCCATCAGTCATTTCACATGGATTCCAAAGAATGGTGGTAGATTTCTAAAGAATCTTCCAGTCTTGTTTCTTCAGAATGGAAGTAACGCTGGAGACATGTAAAACAGACACACAAACACACACACACTTTCTTAACGCTTATGTGGCTTCTTTCCATGTCATTTAGGCGAAGCAATACCAAGCATCTGCCGCTTATCTGACCCAAATCAGATGTCATTCTGCAGCGTGGTCTTACTGTAACAACGGTGAGCGTCATATTCTTCCAAACCCCAGAAAAACAAAGGTTTTCATAGTGTGAGGTGGGCTTCTCAGGAGGGTGGGGAAATGTAAATTTAAGAGTTTAGGAGGAATTTTACTGCTCACATTTGGCAAACTCTGAAGTTGTGTAATGGCACCATCAGGCTAGCTTGATTTGAAATATGTCACTGTGGGACATAAAAATAAAAATGATCCTATAGAAGCATTTGTCATCTTAGCTATAAGTAACATAAGGAAGGACCAGGGCTTTATTCTAAGCCTTGTCTAAGGGGTCCAGACCATCTCACACTTAGAAACCCCTGGATGACTCAAACTGATGTTATTCCACATTTTCATGAAATATCTCACTGGTAACTAACAGCTACGCTTATAAATGTTGCAGATTTGTAAACAAAGTGCCATCACTGAATCATAGGGTTCTAATTCATTCTGACCTTTAGTTCTTCGGTTGTAAAACAGACGTAATTTGAGCAGGACGCTGCTGCAGTGGTGATTACATGCTAACAAGCTAGGCTACTTTCAACTCCGTTCACAATTGAGGATTATTTTTACATATTAAGATGTTTTTTTGGAGATTCCGTATGTTGTGACGGAGAGAGGCAGTAGACAGCTTAGCGCTCGTCTCCACGTCTCTGCATGAAAAGCAAATGTCCCTGTTTAGAGCCGACAATCAAATAAGACACGAGCTTTTGCTGAAATCGTTGCATTGGGGGAGGGCTGCTGAAGAAATTCAATCAATCCTGATCGAAAGGATCAACATTGCCCTTCTTTTTTTTTTTATTTGACCCTGTGACCTTTGGGCCCCTGAGGCAACATTCAAGAACCTGCCCCTTTATATGGATCCATGTTTATCACATAACTGTCGACCTGCTCTGTGATTGAGCAGTTTTGCTCTTTCAGTTTGTGCAGGGCAGCAATTTCAGGAAAGGTTGACGTTTTAATCGTGTGGTGGCGACAATCAGGAGACATAATGACAACACTGTATACCTCCGAACTCTCAGACATCCCTTTAGCCTCAGTTAAGCCTCCTTTCTACCTCAATGACTTAAACCTTTAGCTGATTTCTTCACATTGGTGTTCATGCAGGAAAACCTCAGTGATGCTGGTTCATAAAGATTTATTTGAATAGCCATAGACAATCAGACATCAGCTCAAATGCGACTCTTTAACTTTGACCCATTTGAGTCATACAAAGGGAACCGAGATGAAGTAAGAGCTCCCCTCGATGGAAGACTTTCTTTTCAGTTTTTTTTTGTTTTCGAAATCTCCAGTGATCTGCAACGTTTATTTACTACTAAATTTTTACATATTTCAGTACATATCAGAGTGTTCTTCTTATTGGGATGAAAAAGTCTCTGAAACAGCAGTTACAACACTAACTACACTCAAAGCAGATGAATTTAAGAGTCAGAAGCTCTTCGAGGCATTCACATTCAAAACTAGCTCTGAAAGTAAAAACACACTGTTAGCTACTGTCCTGTCTTTGCTGCAGCTGTGGTCAGACAGATGTGGCTGGTTGTTGAAGGGGATATTGGAACAATGTGAAAACTATCAGTCTTAACTCTGTCACACCAAGTATGAAACCACAAGGTCGTTCTGTGTTTTAGGGACGCGACGATATTTTTCTGAAGTTGCATCTTTACATCAGCGTGTGCTACAACAGCACTTTGGGTCCGCAGCTCTTGGCTTTTGTATGTCAACTCTCTGTAATTGCTGTGTGATAATGCAGTTGAAATCTTGGATGAAATACAGAGGTCTCGTCGTTTTGTGCGTTCATGTGCGGATCAGAACTCATCTTCACCGCAATCTTAAATCAAACGTATTTTCCTGGCAGTGCGCTGTTGAGGCAGCGGCAGCCTCCACTCTCCACAAACCTTTGGAATCTCACATGATTCACTCAGCCGCTCAGAGTAAAAGTGTCATAATGTTTTAAGTGTTTTACCTCGAAACTTTGCTGCTTTTTATTCCCTTCATGGAAATCTCACCGGATCATTTATGGGTTACGGTGCAAGCGGAAAAGGGGCTTTTGACTGGACTTCACCACTGACTTTACCTCTGACAGGTGGACTGCAGACAATGATGATGATGATGATGATGAGAAAAATAACAAGATGCCTTCTGCTGTGACAATTGTATGAATTAACCTGTATTACTAAGATTCATTGAATAGAATATTTCTAAAATATGCCTTTTTAGGGCTATGGATTATATCATGTTTATATTGTTTGTTTTGCTCTTTATTTGCTTTTTTTTTTTTTTTTTGGTTATGCTGTAGCAACCCAGCACACAGAGATTACATTTAGAGCAGATTTATGAATACAGCGATAATGATGATGATGATGATGATAATGTGATTTATTTTAGGGAAGCGTTTGTGGGCTTCGCATGTCTTCAAGTAACTTCAGATTTTGAAACAAGGCTCTGTCGCTTGTCTTTTACAACTTCTCAGGAAAATCTACCTCTACCTCCAGTTTGATGCATTTAACCCAGTTGGGGCTCAAGTTACAGTTTAGTGGGTACACAAAGAGGGCATGAGAGCAGGCACCGAGGTCTGAAATAAACTTCTAGCAAGTGTCAGCACAGTTTCCAAAATGAGATATATTGATGCAGTTTTATGATGGTAAACATGAGATTGTATTAAAAACATGTACTGAGATATATTTGTATCATTATTTTGAGGGGATGTAAAATCTTAGTGGGTATTTTTCCACCCTGGTAGGTGGATGTAGAGGTTCATTTTGGACACTGGGAAGGCCTCTCTCTGTCTGTGTTACAGGTTAGTAACACTTCTGCTGTTAAGTTTATTTGAGCACCAAAACCAGGGAACCTACAGCTCAGCAACTAACTACTACTAGTACTACAAGTACTGCTCTTAGTACCACTGTTAGCACTGCAAGTAGATTTTGGTCTGTTCTTTTAATGTGTGCTTATTCTTTCTTTAAATATATATGATTACATTTGGATGAATGGGATCTTTCCCGGTAACCACGGTAACAGTGAAGTGGGCAGGCAATGCAACTGTTTCTTTTTGTTTTGTTTTATTTTTGTTTTTCTTTGTTTTTGGAAGGGTGAAGAGCTATTCTTGCCTATTTACTCAATATGTGTTTGTGTGAATACTTTAATTTTGAATCTGAAATTAATAAAATATCACCTTTCTTAAATGTCACCAAAGAGTGTGATCTTTTTAATTGTGTCGTTAGCTTGTCTGACTTGAGACACTGGTTGCCATGGTAATGAGTATATCCTTGTGACGTTATTCACCGAGAGTGGGTCGCGGCCCCCTGGTGGATTATGATGGTACTTCATGATGGCGGCTGGTAAGTACTCCCGAGTGAAGTTATAAGAGATTTGCCTTTAAAAATATATATTATTTTAACTAATAAAACACAGTTATGGGTTTAACTTAACCCATCCTTTATTTTTCTGTCTTATGCAACCCCATGTCCGCCAATATATTCTATTCATCATCATAGATGATAACGGTTTATGCATTCTTAGATTCAGAAATAGCTCTTCTAAGCCATGATTAATTAAACGAACATCATGCAGCTTTTAAAGTCTGGCTAAAAGGAACGAGGAAGTAGTTAATTAGGGAGAAGTAGGGACGTTTACTCAAGTAAAGTAGAGTCGCCCCCTGCTGGCCATTTGAAAGAACAGAAGTATATGTACTTTTATATGTGTATATAATGTATGTATATATAATGTTTGTATGTGTGTGTGTATGTATATATATGTATGTATATATGTATATATATGTATATATGTATGTGTGTATATATATGTATGTATATATGTATATATATGTATGTGTGTATGTATGTATATGTGTGTGTATATGTAATATTTGTTGTCTTTATGTGTTTCCTCACAATCCAAATTCCGCTGAGAGAACCTGCAACGTGACCAGTGGTTCACGTTGATGGTGGAGCTTCCTGAAGCACCGCCCAATAAAAGTGTGGGGAGTGAAGAACCTATCACACCCCGGCAGATTTAAACACACGGAATGATTCGAGAAGAGGCGGGGATGAGCGGGGCGGAGTTAACGCCATCTCCCGCAGCTACGAAACCTTACCCGGGTGGAGAGGAACAACGACAAACTAACAACGACTAGGTCGCGTTTCAATGTGTTACCAATACAAACTGTAACTGAAAAGCAAAATGAGACTTAGGTCTCAGAAAACCTTGTTAGCATGTTCAGAGACACCGAGAAGAAACCGGACGCCGTCCAACAAAGCGACGCCGAAACGAACGCGCCTGGCGGTGTCTGGAAGTCCTCTTCAAAACAAGGTATGATTCATTCATGTCATTTTAATATTTTAGAGATTACATATGTGTTCTATAGTTTGTTAAGTGCTGGACGCTATGTGGGTTAGCTCACCAAGATGGTCTACGTTTAGCTAACATTTGTTTTTTTCTGTACGATGAACCCAGGCAGACGGTGGTTAGCATGCTAATGCTACCACAGCAAGGTGGTCGCTCTTGTGTCATAGCTCTGATGTTACAAAGCTGAATCGGGTTCATCCACTCGTAGCTTCTCGGACTGGTAAACTGACTGGTTTACGGCTAAACTGTTCAATTATAACGAGGATGGGGTGACTCATACCGTGGGTTCACGTTGACTTACCGAGACGAGCCTTAAGATGAAGCTAACTCTGTCTAATAACGCCATAGTAAACCAACCCTCCGTGAGGGTTGTATTTTGTGTTTAATGTTAAGATAGGTAACTCAACCAGAGAAGTCTCAGAAATATTCAGGTTTATTGTCCTGTTGGTTTCTGTCTTTTTCTGAGTAAAGTCTGTAAAAAGAGATTTAACATGTTTTTTTTTTTTTTTGTCAGTTTCAGCTCAGTGAAACCTGACCTCGATAAACTTAAATCTTCGCCCTAAAATCAGGTTTAGGACTTGTATTTTTCATTATATGCAAGGTTATTACGTAATGCACGTTTCTAAAAGTATTGCTCACAAGGAAACCTTCCACTAGGGTCGACTTTTTTATTGTTGCGGATTTTGTCACGAAAGTTAAATAATTTTCTGAAACTGAAAATTTGCCCCAAGTTTCCGTTTGCGACCTCTTTGTCTTATTCATGATGGAAAGTTGCCCGGGAATTTAGAAAAAAAAATCAGTATCTGTCGATCCCTTGTTACAAGACGTTATAGCCTCAGTATAGTCCTTTTCTGTTTTTAAAGACCCATTTTCTGAACTCACCAGATGTTCCAGCTGCTTTAAAACTTTCCTCATCCACTCGGCAATTACATCCACGTTATTAATGGTCCTGTCTTTAAAGAGTTTCCTTGCTAATATTCTTGTGAAAGGACTAACCGTCACATAAGAGCAACAGTAGCAACATCAAGGTATTATGTCCAAAATGTAGCGATATTGTGTTCTGTCCACATCACCAGGCTCTACTTTCAGTGTTATTTCCATCATCCTTCTGTCTGGACGGTAGCACGTATGTGGACAGTCTGTCTTGTGTCAACTCTTTGAATATCAACTGCCACCATTTCATGTAAAGAGAAGCAAAACATAGTGGACAGAGTGCAGACGAAAGCAGACGGTGCTCCACGGTGGAAGTTTCTGCTCAGCACCGTGACCTGCTGTGTGTCTGGCGGAGGATTAAACTGCCCAGTTACATGTTGTGAGAGAGGGTCTCAGGAAGTAGGTCACCAGGACTTGTGCATGCTGGCTGACATCACATTGGAAGTAAGCCATGTAGAACAAATGTGTACACAGCTCAGATGTAGGCATTTTCCTTCCGAGTCACCGTGAGAGTTAAGGGAGAAGAAATTAATGCAAAACAGGCCCCATTCAGCACAAAGCTCTTCTGTCTTTGCAATAGAAAGGTTCCTGGTAGTGATCTGCAGATGTGGCAAATTACTGACAGTAAATATTGATGCATAATGTGACTGATCAATGTGTTACTAATGCCACAATTACTGGGATTGATCTCAAAACCATGCCGATTGAACACGCCACATGTCACTTCTACTACTGGGGCAGATTATAGATTTCACATTCAGAATTGCTGCTTGACCCAAGCTGGTACTTCACACAGCAGAGAGACTGGTGGCTGATGTATGTTGTGTCTTAATGCCGTAAAATCCAACGATGTAATAGAACTAACAGACATTAAAGTTGACCAACATTTTGAGACTAATCTTATTCCTGATGGCTTATGTCTTGAAAATGCTGGTCATCTGCTTACGGATTTGTGAGCCCATCTCGAGTTTGAATTTGCTAGTCTGAGTTTAATCGTTTTTTTGAGGTAGGCCTTTAAACCTTAACGGTCTTAACTTATGGAAACTGTTTTTATGGTTGGTTTTCACTCATGATGACAAAGCAACATTGTACGTCACATTGAACAAATTTATATTATATTAAATAAAAGTAAATGATTCTGCAATGTGGTCTTTTAGCCTGACGCCTGATGTGGCTGTTTTTATAGCCGCCAGTCTCGTCTCTGTGAGCGGTGTTGTTGTTTCAAAAGGATCATGTTTTATGCACAATGGTGCCGACTAGTTTTAGAGCAGTATACTGGCTTCATGTTACCCTGTGGTGTGGACGTCGACAGCAGTCTTTCTAGCTGTATCAGCTCATCTATGGCAGCAGAAATGCCGCTGGACAAGAGCTGCAAGAATCAATCAAATCGTCTGTGTAAAGAAAATTAATTGCCTACTATGTTGATGATTAATTACTTATTTCTGACTTTAAATCAAGGATAAGTGTCGCTGGTTCCAGGCTCTGAATGTATAGGGTTTGCTTCTTTCTTGCTTTCTTTCTTTCTTTCTTTAATAAATGTCAGTAAAATAAGATTGATTTGGGTTTTGGACTGTTGGGGACCATTTTGGTCCCTGCAAAGCTGATGAGCATATTTATTACTTTATTGACTGAAATTGGAGGATTCATTGTGAAAATAATGTCCATCGTGTCGCGAATGAATATTATCATGATTTATGTTATAAAGGCAGGTTTGGTGGTATGGTTGGTGGCAGGTGGTGAAGTAATTTATTTGTCTCTTCCTCTGTTTAAAAGTGCAATTGTTTTTCCTATCATTGATGCCAAAAAAAATAATGTGCCAAATATGCTAATGAAAATTGATTGATATTTCTAAGAGGCGGCACGGTGGTGCAGTGGTCAGCACTTTCGCCTCACAGCAAGAAGGTTCTGGGTTCAAGCCCCAGCTCCAGCATGGGATCTCTCTGTGTGAGTCTGCATGTTCTCCCTGTTCCTGTGTGGGTTCTCTCTGGTACTCTAGCTTCCTCCCACAGTCCAAAGACATCAAGAGGGGACGAGGCTGATTGATACTCTAAATTGACTGTAGGTGTGACTGTGAGTGTGAATGGTTGTCTGTCTCTATGTGTTGGCCCTGCGATGGACTGGTGACCCGTCCAGGGTGAACCCTGCCTCTTGCCCAAAGGCAGATGGGATAGGCTCCAGCCCCCATAACCCTTAACAGGATAAACAGAAGAAAATGGATGGATATTTCTAAAGGCATCTCGTTCTTTCTGTGCAGGTTGAAGGGAGCCTGGAGTCCAACCAGTCGGGGGAAGACACTCCCACAATGACGAGGCGACCGCTGCCCCGTGGGCGGCCAAGGAAACGGGTTATTGCCGTGGAAGACAGAGAAACAGGTGATGATGATGGCACACTGCTTCAGATTAATTCCTTCCACTAGAGAGCAGTGTTTGTTTTTCTCAAGAATGATTCTGTTTGAAACTTGTGTTTTTATATTCATCATCTTCAGATTTGGCCTTCAAGACTCCGATCAGGGCCATCAAGCGCCATGAGCACATCCTGTCAGAGATTGACCCGGCCTCTCCACGTAACTCAACAGCCAGAAACATCTACTCACCCATCGTGCGTTTCCTCACACCCAGCAAAGAGAGTGAGTCCAAGCTGTCGTATTTTGTCAAGGCTTCTCTATCAGTGTGTATTAAAGTTAATGTGTGCCACTTAAACAGCTCTCTACTTTTATTACTTTCCTCGATCATTTTTCATACCTACAGGTTTTGCGAGTCATCATCCAGTTTTTCTTGCTGCTGTGTTTCGTCTTTCACTATGATGTTTGTCTCCTACCCAGATGTCAAGTGTAAGGGAAGCAACGTGTTGATGAGCCCAGAACAAGGTGTGTTTGGTTACGGCTCCATTGACCTCCTGGTTGGAGACGAGGACGACATCATCTTCAGTCCGTAAGTGTAACACCACACTCGTCTTCGATTGTCTGATCACAATCTTACGCTGACAGAATCCTAAAAAGACTCTGGACCCACAGTAATGGAGCAGAACCTGACCTGGACCTGTGCATTGGTACCTGGTCAGGCTTCAGGTTCCACAGATTGGTTGGACCTGGTGAAGCTCACCTTAGATCCCAGAAAACACCTCACTAAATAAAATGGTGGCGTGACAACATCCTCTATATTAAAGTAACATTGTGTGGGCGGTTATTGGACTTAACCAAGATGAGGCGGGTGGTTATCTTGGTTTCTAAATCCATCCAATTTTGATTCTGTACCTAAAATCTCAGTGTTAATGTCTTTATTTCTAGGTGCGTCGATCACCCAGTACTTTTAATGGGACTATTTTCTTTTTCCAGCTTTACCTTCATTAAGAACATGCCCTCACAGTCCCAGTATTCCCAACCCAGACTCCGAGACATTCCCCCAAAGACCAGGAGCACCCCAGAGGCCACGCTAGTGGTTGACCTGGTGAGTTCAGCCTCCGCATATTGGCAACACAGGAACAGAAATGCAGTTAAACAAATAAACCAAAACTGACAACCAACAGCGAGTCGTGGGATTTAACACGCAGAATTAGAGGAACGTAGCGCTTGACTTTGTTTTTATGGGCAGTAAAATACTAACAAATCTCTTCTAGTCCTATGTGTGGATGATTATTGTCGTGGTGCTCGGGCAGGTGACAGAAGTAAAATGATGTCAACGATACTTCCACATGGCTTCAAAATCTCCTGCAAGTTAAAGCAGCAATCTTCAGATCAACCCACATGAGCTTCATTATGTTTTCCTTCCTGAATCAGATTCTGTCGCAGTGATTGTTTTGCCAGTTTGAGTCTTAACTGTTTTCAATTTAAAATATTTGCCGACTCAGGAGGAGACCTTAATGCTCAGCTCTCTGAATGTGATGGAGAACGCAGAATACACCTTCAAAGCTGCTTTCCAGGATCATCAGTACAAGGCAAGTTCTCGCTGCATGTTGATCTTAGGTACCAGAAATTCTATCGCATGATTGTTTTTAAGCTTGAATATTGAAAAATGTTGATGCTGACAAATCACCCCAAGTACGCTGAGGGTCTTTTGACTGTTTCAGGCCTGTAACTCCTGTCCAGGTCTGACTGAAAACTAAAGCCTGGAACAAAGTTGAAGGGGTCCTAAAGTAACAGTCGTCCTGCTCTCGTGTTGTCCTCAGGTTTACATGGTCCTACGACCTCACGTGAAGGAGTTTCTGCAGTCCATGGCTAAAGTCTATGAGGTTTGTGCAAATCTAATGAGTGTTGATGGTCAGTAATTGGTGGCTGTAGGTATCTGCGCTACAGTCATTGTCCTCATTAGTTGCATGTGAAAGTAAACCTCAGCACTTCCGCTCGGTGTCTCGTTGGTTCCAGCTGCTGCTCTTATTTATTTTTTTCCTCGTGTTCCAGCTGTTTGTCTACACCTGTGCAAAGAAGGAGTACGCTGAGAAAATCCTGGACGTCTTGGACCCACAGAGGAAACTGTTCCGGTATTAAGATCTGCTTCCACTTTCATGAATGTGTCTCAGACGTGCGCTCATAGACCAGTTAGCGCTAGCATCCTGCTGGCCAACAGCTCCGTGGCCCATTTGTGTTTGATCTTTCAGCCCATGTTCTCGTGTAACCCATCTCATCAGCGTGAGGGATTTAGCCGACTTATCCCCAGTCGATTCAGATGATTTCATGTCATGTGGTTTTCCTTCTAAATTCAGCCAATAGATATTGCATAAAAGTATTTTCTCTCTTCCTCCCTGTAGGCATCGTCTGTATCAGGATGATTGTGCCTGCGTCCTCGGCCACTACATCAAAGATCTCAGCGTCCTCGGGAGGGATCTCGCCAAGACTGTGGTTCTGGACAACGCTCCTCACACCTACCCGTACCACGTAAGCTCCTCAGAGATAAGATGCCAGACACGGAGTTTAAAAATAGCGATTTCCAAGCTTGGAAATGTTTTTAAAAATAAATAAATTCTGAAGTCAAGAAAGTCGCTTTTGAACTGCCTGCATGTTGGAGTTTTTTTGGTTTGTAAGGATTCACTTTAGTACAATTTTACATCGTATTAAACAGCATCAGGTGGACTTCTGTTAATTTCAGAGAGCGCGTGGTCTTGAAAATGTTGCTCGAAGGTGTGAAAGTCAAGTCGAGTGAAGGAAAACGATCAGTCAAAATAAAAACGTGTGTGATTGTTGCAGTTAACTTGTTAGGTTGTCACGGCCTAAAGATGAACTCTGAAAGCTTCTGACCTCACACAGATCAGAGTTTTATTTGTGAGCCTTCATACTGAAAACAAGCAAAAGAAACTTTTTTTTTTTTCTAACTTGAGATGATGTTTTTGCAGCTGATGAACACGATTCCCATCAAGAGCTGGTCCGGCGAGTCCGAGGACCGAGAACTCCACAGGCTCGTCCCCTACATGGAGAAACTGTCTGCAGCGGTTCGTCCGTCTTATATACACTTTGTTGCTTTTTTGTAGCAGAAATTATTGTCCTCAAATGTAGGTAATCAATCTAAGTTTGTGTTTTTGAGCTTGGTGGTGTAGGGTGTTGGTCAGGTTTGAAGCAGGTGAGCTCCAGCCAGCAGTGTGAGGGAACAAGCCACTGGAGGGGGTCAGACACTAAGTGAGCAGGCTGGAGGTGACAACTGTGAAACAGCTGCAGCGGGGCAGTTGTCCATGTTAGAGTCTGTCTTTGAGTGCGTTTAGAAATGTTTGACAACATAATGGACACGATTCCTAAGGAGACGTGTCAACATTGGACCGATTCCAATAATGGCCGCCTCCAGTAATAACAGAACACTAAACTGTTAGATCGCTCCCAAACTCTGGCAGCCTGAAGACCTCCTCAAGATGAACCTCACAGGAAGTGAGCCCGATGTCACGACCATTGTTTGGTTTACATGAAAATGACACTGTTGTCTTCATGTAACGCAGCAACATGATGTTTAAGCGGTGTCCTCTGGTGCCGGTGATGTTTGTACCACAGTGAGCGCACGAGTCTGCTCCTTCATGCAAAATCAGGTTATTCTCAGGCTCGCCTCCCTCTGGCTCTAAGGGACGTTCACTGACCAGGAGGGGTGCAGGGCTCCGCCCATCACCGCTTGCGGTTTTAATTAGGAACCGAGCTCAAAGGTTGGGCGTCCGACGTTTGCCTTGGCAGAAGTATACGGTCTCGGCATGTCCCGTGTAAGGCTTGATTTTTCAAAAAGGGAGCGAGATGAATCGTTGGTTTCCTTGAAACATCGAGTGACTGGACGGTTTCATTAATCTCTCAGGACAAACTACCTGCCGTCTTCTAGAATTTCCTCCCGTTATTAGTTTCTGCTTTGGTTTCCGTTTAAATCACCTCGACCAACTTTTCATTCTGTGAATTTTTTTCTTTCCAGCCAGTTGTGAATAAACCAGCTGGTTATCTCCTCTGGAGTCTTGCTGCCTTTCCCCTCGGGTTCTTCGTACTGTCTCAGGATGTCCTGTCGTGTTTTTTCAGGAGGACTTTCGGGAGGTGCTGAAGAAGAGGAAGGATCACTTCCACCGGCTGCTGTCAGAGGACTGACGTGGCTCTGCAAGACTCCCACTTTAACCACCTTACTTGACTTTCTCAGCTCTTGTTCGCATTTCTCTTGCTTTGGCTGAAAGCAGAACCCGGTTGGAACGGGCCAACCTGGCGTCCATGACGTCGTGGACCTGCTCGCCTCTCTGATGACTCAAAGGGATGGTCGACTGGTATTACAAACATGCTGCCGAACGTTACTCACCAAAACCCACTCTTCCTAAGACTCATTCCACAGGGCAATAAACCCAGTGTATTTACCAGATATGCAACATGAAATGTGTTGTGTGTGTGTGTATATATAGTCATAATTTATTGATTGTATTGCTAATCAACTCTGTCATCCCTGTATATTTTAGATATGCTTTTTAATGCAATAAATTGACCCCAGTAGAAGTGGGGACCCATAGACACTCCACCGGTCTTCCTCACAGTGTTTGAGCTGCTGAAAATGTGTGAACTGATCCAGGATCAGCATCCTGACATGAGAGGTGAGCCATGTCACGTGAATGTGGCAACAGTAAAACACTGAGTCACGAAATGCTGGAGGAGTGGAGGGATTCGAAAACAACAATTTACAGTCCTGGAAAAGTTTTCAAAAAAACAAAAGCTGGGACATTTGCCACAAATACCTGAATATGAAGTGTGTGCTGCAGCTCCTTAGGGCAGAAAACACTCTGGTAAACACTGACGTCGATTTCTTCTTTATATTTCATGAGTTGATGTGTTGTAGGAAAAACTTCTTTTTTTTTTCTCCCCCTGTGTGGATAAGTCATGGAAATGGATTGGGGACACAATAATGGAATATATGCTGGTTTGGGTTATAAAAAGTTTACATGACGCGCACTTTAGTACATTCTTACACATAAAACCTACATATAGTTATGGCTAATGTGAAAAACTTTTTTTCTTGAGATCCAAAACATTAGAAAAAAATCCATAAATCATATTTATTGTTTCACTGATGATGAGCCAAGAAGAAACTAGAGCAGAACTGAGCCGGAATGTAGGCCGTTCGACCGATACGGATACGAACCCAAATGCTGGGGGGGGTTAAATACACAACAAAACTGCAGCTTCCTATTTAAAACGCCAGAAGTTTTAACAGCTACATTTAAATGTTTAAATTTCAATTTGCAGAGATCCGGAGCGGTGATTCTGTCCTGTGTCAAGTCAGCACGTCTTTAGTTAGAATGACAAAAATCACGCCATCTCCTCTGGATTCACCACCTTCACTTCAGCTTTTATTAAAATAAATCAAATCTGTTCCTGATGTTGACAAAATAAAACTCATCACTTCCTGTGCAGCAGGCAAGAGACTCGGTCAGAGGTGCGAGTGGAAAAGGATTGTAGGTAAAAGACATGAAACAACAGGCTGAATTCATTTGGAATGATTGAAGTACAGAGTTTAAGCTGTTGGAGCGGTGCACCCTGGAGGTTTGACATAAAGATGAGATGATAAATCCAAACTAATTCTTTATGTTTAAAAAAAAAAAGGGTGGACGGGTACTTTACTGTAGACACGGACACCGACGTCACGTATACAGACTTGATAATCAATAATAATTATAATAAAAAGGTTATCAATACATCATCAGGCTGCGTATAAATACCGGAGGGTCGCTGGTTTAGTTGGATCTTAAATATTTATATTCCTGTTTAGATAAACTGCTGGGAGATGGATGCGACTGTCAGCATTGAATCTGAAGGTAAACTGAAAGTGAGTGCAGACACCCCCCCCCCCCACACACACACACACACACCTCACCACCTCCTCCTCCTCCTCCCTCCTCCTCCTCCTCCTCCGCTTTATTTGCTCCATATGGTGTTTGACATGGTACCCAGGACAGAAAAAAAAACCTGTGTGGGCGGAGGAAAAGCCTAGTATTTTGTCCGTCCTGAAATTTGATTCAGAAGTTCGGGATCCTGGAAGACAAAAAGCAAACGGAGGGGGAGGGAAGAAAGGCGCAGAAGGACGGAGGAGGGCTTTTTTTGTTTTGTTTGTTTTTATTTATTTTTTGTTTTAAGAGCGACAAGAATAAACTCGCCAAACAGTCTGCGACCTCCGAGAAAAAGTAAGTTCATTTATTCGAGTCCTGTTTCTAATTAACTCTCAGAAAGGCATTTTCATGGCTCTCATTGCTTCATTCGTCTGTGAGATCTCACTGAGCGGCTCTAATTGCTGCTGAATGGGCACAAATAGAAGATTTCATTGACTTTGCGCTGCGGTTATGATTTTTTACGCGCAGATTTGATTGCGGGTTTTTTTCGCTCTTTCTCTCTCACTCCCCCCTGTCTTTCACGTTTTTTGTTTATCAGTTAAGAAGTCTTTCACCAGTCGGGACCAGACGTTGTTTGTCGTGTGGAAGAAGAAGAGTTGTAAAACGTGCTTGAAAGAGTCGCACAGCAGCGGGAGAAAGTTATTTTTTCAGCGGGGAGTAGAAGCACATTGCCCCCCTGCGCGCGTTTCCACATCCACGCCAGCTAATAACACCCGAGATTTATTCCCCTACGACCTCAAAGCGCCACCGCTCCTAATTGCGCTCTATACATGGTAACGTCCGCATTTGTTTTGAGAAAGATCCTCGCTGCAGATTTGGCGTGCCTACTGCGCCACAGTTGGGTATGCGCCAAAAAAAAAAATGCTCCAAATTCAATCTGCAGATGTTGATGAGAGTCACCATTTGAAGTTAAACCAAAGTGGGTTTTTTTTTATTGGCGTTAACATGGATTTGGCGCAAGTTCCAGTTAAAATACGCAGAATAAATGCTTCTAGCCCCCCCCCCCAAAAAAAAAGATAAATAGGCCAAAAGAAAGATAACTACAATATTGGAAGTAGCCTTTTCAGTTCATTTACTTAGAGAAAAATAGCAGTCATAAACCATAAGGACGCTCCAGGCAAAGCCCTGTAATTAATCAAATAAATGTGCATGAATTACAGGTAAATATCTGAGTAAAATAGAAGTTACCAATGGTGGTAGGAGCCTCTCCAGATCATTTACTGAAGGAAAAGAAGTCTCAGTACAAAATGAGGACAATATTCCTTTAAAAAAATCACTGGGCACAAGTGTGCAGTAACAGAGTAGAAATAGTCTGGTAAAAATACACCAACACTTCTCCTTTTTCATAAGCAATATATACAATAACAGCTATAATGTAGATCAAATATGAACAAGAAATAAAGATGAAACAGCACAAACAAAGATAGATCGTGAAAATATTTCCACTCTATTTTACTCATTTCTTTACTTACCTAATTACTAAAAAAAAATTAAAAAAAAAGCGTCTGAGTACTTTTACGTCTCTCAAAACGTCTCGTGAAAATTCTTCAAATCATAGAAGGAAAATCATGCACAGCCAACCGCCATGACCTGGGGAGAGCAGGTTGCTGTTTTTCTAATTATTATGCTGATTTTCCATGTTAAAAAAAGATAAACTGATGTTTAGGAATAAACCTTTACAGAGCTGAAACCTCAATCCTAGTCCCGGAGTGTGAAAATGGGAAGGCTGAGTCACCTTCTTAACTGGTGCAGTGATCGATTTGAAACATTTTGTTTTCAGGAATATTCTGGGAAATCTGATTATTCCCTTTCTTCCAAGTAGTTGGGAAGATTAATTCTCATCTTATATCTAGAGCTGATTAGCTTAGGCTTGCATGAAAACACCAGCCTGACGATTCCAGCTGAAGCGGCTGGCAGACTGTGATTTACTCCATAATCAAGCGTGAACCAGTGTTTTTCCCCTCAGTTCCCGTCAAGCTGTTTAAAAGATAAAAGAAATTCTCCGCACCAGTAGGATTTAAAATTTACTCATGCATTTCCCATTGTGCAGCTACAGGTCATGTGATATCACAAATCATCCAATCACAACGACATGACCCGCCCCTTTATCTAATGCAGTGGCCCTTGTTTGAGGGGCCGTAGGCTGTGCGATGTCACAAAACCTCTTTGACTGCTTTTATCACCTGATGGGTTTCAAGAGACGACATCAAAGCTCTCAGACCCTTTAGACTTCCAACTCAGACCTGAACTTCAATGACACACCAGCAACGCACACGGCAGATTTTTAAAGATGAAAACATCGTCCCCAGAGCCGGGCGAGAGGCGAGATGCCCTTAGAGACCTGCTGATTGCTTGCTAGCTTAGCGTGATGAATGGAAGTGGATGGGCAGGCTAGCATTCATCTATTTTTCTCCTTCAGCTTCCAAAACCAGTAGTTTTTCCTCCTTTGTGTTCTGGTTCAGAGAGATCAGGCTCAGGATCTTAATTTCTTCAGTAATCCTCCTCATGCTCTCTCACAGAGTCGGCCATGTTTGGTAGCAGCAGTCACTCTTAGTTGGCAGCATTTGATTTGTTGGCGGAAGTTTTGAGGTGTCAAAAAGTGTATTTCACCCAAAGTTGTGTTGTCTTTCGCTTAGCCAAAGCTAGGCAGGCAGACAGTTAGAGAGAGAGATAGGCAGACAGACAGATAGGCAGACAGACAGATAGATAGACATGCAGACATCGACGTTTTGCGTATTCAACTTCGTCTGTCACACTCAAGCTGCCACCTGCCATTGTATCACAGGCAGCTAACCGTCTTAATGTCAGCCTAACGTGTTACGTTAATTGACATCAACGTGTGAAGGTTTTGTACAAAGAAAACTGATGACAGTTCAAACCTGCAGCGCAGGGTCAGCAGAGGAAGATAAACTCTGGCATCCTGTCAGCCAGGATTGAGGGACAACAACCTCAAATCAACATTGGCTTCCTCTATTTTCATCACCCCTCCCTCCGATAACCTAACCCATTTAACATCAGTCCTCATGGTGTCTAAAAGTAGGGCTGCAGCTCAGTCGGCTAATTAATGTCTTGATGAATCTAATAATAGTTTTTCCCCGTGAAGAAAACTGAGAGCCTAACATTTGAAAAAGGCATAAAGCCTCAAAATATTCACTTTACCATCAAACTAGAGAAGGAAAAGTGTCCAGTCTTTACATTTGAGGTGCTGTAAACAAACGTAATTCATTCCCGTTCAAAAACAAACTTGAGAAGGTAGGACGTGCGGGGAAGGTGTGATAAACGAAGGTCTGTAAAGAGAAAGCAAACAGGGGTTGAGGTTTTTAACTGTGTCATCTGATTTGGCTCATATGTGACTTTACGGCTCTTGGTGGTTTGGTGTTTCTAACGTGTTTGGCTGCTCTCAGGCTGTGTGACTATGAGCACCTCCGGGCTTCAGGCCACTGATCGGCAGAACGTCAAGGAGCTCGACAGCATGAAGGAGTCCATCAGTGACATCATCAACCAGCTCCAGGACATCGACCCCACCAGGCTTTCCTTCTCCCCCTTCCTGGACCTGGACACTCAGATCTGCTTGGCGCCAGTGTCAGACAGTCCTGAGTCTTCGGTGGAGGAGCTCCACTCGTCCTCCCACTCCGTCTCCGGCTCCCAGCATTCCCTTGAACCGCCACCAGCAACCAATCAGCCAAAGAGTGAGTTATTACTGCTGCTTTTTATTGGCTGATGGTGCTGTAGCATATGAAGGGAGCCAAGAGCAAATTAGCGAAGGCCACTTCAGTTGAAAATGAGTCCCAACTGGATCCAAAGAGGTTTGAGAGTCCAGATAATTCACGGTGACAAAATCAGTCCACAGACAGACATATAAACCCTCACCATTGTGCTAAAATACACAGTCGATGTCTCTCGAACCAGATGTTGACACACGTGCACACACATACGGGGACACAAACGGCGAAAACAATGAATGACACTTCTTGTTACCCTAAAATAAAGTAACTTCAAAATCAGATTCTGGTTATGAGTGAAGAATCTCTGTCGAATGTGGGGGGGGGTTGAGGAGAGGAAGTGAAATTTTGTGTGAGGTTGGAATAGCAGCAGCCAGTCGTGTGTGAACAGGAAAGCATGTGGAAGGATGGCACACATCAGCAGAAGCGCATAATAAAAACTAGAAAGCACTCAGAGAGAGAGAAACGCTGCAGGCAGCGATGAGCGTAGCGTGTCTTCCTCGTAGGGAAGGTTGATGGTGAAACCTGGCCATGTTTGGATTTTGCAGGAAGTAGCAGATTAACGCTGCACTGCGGTACAAATATCACTTCCCGCGTCCGTCACGTGGTGCTAAAGAACACTCACATTCTATATGTTATGTTGTTGTACATCGCATGAAAACACTTGGTCTTTTTTATGTTAGTTCCACCAGACTTACTTCCCTTAACCACTAGGTGGTGCTATAAATAATCGGCTTTAAAAACTGAATCTATTCTTCCTTGACCTCTCCACCATGGTTTGGAAAGAATCGGTTTGTTTTATTTTGTGTAATCCTGGGAACAAACGGCTCCAAAAATAAGACCTTCATGGTGGAGGAAACTGTACAAAGTACACGTGCAGTACCTCAATGATTCCCTCATGCAAAATAAGGTGCAGTAACAGTAAATACAGCGGCCCGAAGTGCGTAGTTAAACGAGAGAAATAAAGCGAAAGCTGAGAGCTGGTTAGCAAGTCAGACTGGATTTATTACCCTAAACGTTCTGTCTGGGTTCATCTGTCTGCCTCCAGATGTTTAAAGGAAATTTAGAAATCAACTCTGTTGGATATTAAAGAAAAAACTTTGTCAGTTCAACAAGATGAACGCGACTAGGCAGGAAACGCTCAGCTGTTTTAAATCAAATGGATAAACTCAAAGTTTTGATGATTTTACACAAATAAAGTCGAAAGTGTCTCTTAGTGCTTTTTTTGTCCATCATTGCCAGTGGCCAACAGTAAATCTGTAGAAGCATTTTGTTGTATTACTTTTGTTATATACATTTTAGTTCTAAGCTGGACACCTTTTTTTTTTTTTTT
The DNA here is from genome assembly GCF_037954235.1 of Aulostomus chinensis. NCBI lineage: Eukaryota > Metazoa > Chordata > Actinopteri > Syngnathiformes > Aulostomidae > Aulostomus > Aulostomus chinensis. The sequence continues at coordinate 8,893,806 of NC_141333.1, read as the reverse complement.
TAGCATTGTGTGTACTTCTCACTGGGGCCAATTACATTTCAAATCAAGGATCTGTACTTTGTACTTCACTCCATTTGCGTTTCCCAGTATTATTTCTTCACTGAAATCCAGGTTATCGTGCTCAAAAAAGTGAGGGTAAATTATAACACGGAAATTATGATTTCACACACTGCCTTCATGTGACTGTTTCTCTATTTTCCTATCTGTTCCCTCAAGATCAATCATGAAGTCAAATTGTACTTTGTGTACTTTCAGACATTGGAGAGGTTCAACTTTATGACTCTGTAAATTCTGTCATGAAAACTTTTGGAACTTTGAACTGTACTTTCATTTAAGTGCGGGAGCTCATCCACCTCTGATTATGTGTGTGTTCTTAAATAATTTTATGTTCAGCTAAATAATCCAAGTATTCCATCATGGGAGAAATACTTTGTTGTTGTTCAGTACAAACAGGGGCTGATGGGAAGTGACAGAGTTTAGAAGAGAGGTGGGTCCAAGAATATTTTCAGGTCCCTGGTAGGTCGAGCCGACTTTGTTCTCACGCCTGCACAATGTTAAACTAGCTCCTGTTTGTACTGAGGACATAAAGCAGTAAATGCCTGTCGAGTTTAAGGCTGCAGTCGATTGCTTTGAGTTTCTGGTTTTGGACGCTTCATTGAAATGTTGCTTTGGTTTGAACAGGCTCTGCTTCCTGCCACCAGCAGCCCTGCGACGGCCTCCCAGAGGAGCGGACGAGAGCAGACGAGACAGAGGAGGGAGAGCTGGATCAAACTCTTTCCAGTCCGATCATCACAGCACACAATTTGGACGCTGCCACGGAAAACTGCATCAGCAGTCCAACGCCGGCCTCTCAGGGAGACCTTCCCAATGGCACAGACATGCCAAGATGGAGTCCAGAATCCACTAATCTGGACTGTTCTGTGGACGAGGGTCGACCTCTGATAGGCCCACCACCGGAGAGCGTGGAGCTGACTGTGTGGAGCTCAGAGGGGCGGGGAGAGACTTGTGAGGCTGCAGAGGAGGCATCAGATGGCGGGCGATGCTGCTGCCGGTGCAAATGCTGTCAGAGTGGCCGCGTTCCTGCTTTCCTCTCTGTGCTGGCGTCTCTTCTGTGTGCAGCTGGAATCCTCTATGGACTCTATTTCTACGTCCACATCAAACCCCCCTACTGCCCCGACATGGCCAGCCGCGTCATTTTCACCCTCTGCTGCTGTGCAGTGGCCGCCATCCCCATCCTACTTGGTACGCGTCAAACACCTGACATTGAAAGACAAATGAGAGATAAGGATTAGAGGAGGATTTGGTTTGTCTGGCCGCCTCGTCCTGGAATGTTCAATGTCTCCTGTCCCCTTTAATTTCATGCTTTTTCAACCTCAATGCTGCCTCGTCAAGCCTCTGGGGAGAAGCATAATTTCCTTCTGCTACACGTAGCTTTAAATGGAAACTACAATAAGAAGTTCCCTCATCTCCCAGGCTGTAGCCTCATTGTTGCTAAGTATTTTAATAACGTCCCAACCTGCGCAATCAGGACGGGACAGGAGGGCAGAGAGCAGAAACCGTCCAAACTAACCATTTTCCTGTCACCAGTTTGTCAAGCTGATGACAAACAGAACCGAGTGTCTGCATGCAGGCCCTCTGTATTCAAATGAAGACATTACAAAAACAAAGTCAGACCAAATCAAGTCCAGCAAGGAGTCGCTCGTGTGGATTGGAAAGATGGCTCAGATTCAAGGTACTAACTGACTTATTTCTCTTGTATCCCTCCCAGCGATGCTCTTGAACGCAGCGTGCCAGTTCTGCACCGGCTCACTCAATCTGCAGGAGCCATTTCCCAGAAGGCGGGCGGCTCAGCAGCTGTTTGTCACGGCGTCCTTGGAGCTGCTACTCCTCTACGTCCTCAACCTTGTCGTTATGGCTGCGTTGCTGCCTCAAGACGAACTCAAACTGGTACCAATACTGGTGGCCGTGTTCATCCTAGGAAGGTGAGGCCTCATGAATCACACACCTAAACCAGCTCGGATCTTATTTCATCCAGCTGTGATTTTTGAAACGCTTAACACATAAAAAAAAGTTTCACATTAAGTGAAAATGAAGACATGAAATATGTTCTAACTTTAACCACATCAAGTAAAATGCTACAGTGACAGAGTTCACAGCTAAATACCAGTCAGGATACTGCAGTATTTCATCTTGGAGGTGGCAGTTGTTTAGGGCTTCACACGCTCTCTCACCACTCTCCCAATTTTGTGTGTTAGGATGCTAAAATAAGCGTAGCAATCAGTGGTGGTAGAATATGGAAAATCTATCATCGAGTAAAATTACTCCCATAACTTTTTTTTACTAGTCTCCCTCTTTTTTGATATATTTTTTTGGGGGTGTTGGGTGATTGCTGGTGCAACAACAACAACAACAACAACAACCATAATAATAATAATAATAATATTAAAAATCAGCACTTGGTGAAACTGTTCTGTGAAACAAAGAAGGTGAGGTTGAATTCAACTCATAAGGATGGATGAATATGAAATTGATTATGAAAATTTAAAAAGGGGAAATTAAAATATGTTATAAACAGTGTTAGGACAGAAAAAGTAACATGCAAGGTTCCATCAACAAACTCCTCTCTTGTTACTACCCACCACTGAGCATACTTTGTTTGCAGTTATCCATGTCAGTACAAAATACATCTAGGCAGGATGGAACGGTCTTTAGTTGAGCTTTTTCTTGGTCATAACAACCCAAAATGTCACTCAAATTAAACAAAATGTTTTGCTTCATTTCATCCAGAGGAGGACTTGAATGTCTGGACCAAGTTTACCTTGTCTGGGATAATTTAGAAAAAAACAGGAATCTCTTTCAAATGGACTCGAGTTAAGACAGATTTTACTTTTATAGCCTAAAATCACAAAAATCACAAGGTCCAACACCCCCCAGTCCTTCTTAGAACCTTGGCTCAAATGAGGAATAACTACCAAAAAAAAAAATTCAACAGAAAAAAAGCAAATCACAGTATGTACAACGTTTAATGACAAACATTCTGATCCATGTAAATAATGAAACATATATGATGGATCCTAACGAGGGCTTCAAGCATGGGACCACCTCTCCCTCTACGAGACACAGCTCAGAGGCAACAGAGGCTCAAAAAAATGTGAGGAAGTCTGAATAGAACCGCCAGAGAAGGAGAAGCATGTACTTTTGATAGACAGAGAAAGAGAAATTTGTGGAGTGTAAAACAAAAATGAGAGGTTATGGATCCCAGAGGACGTTGGAACAGCTTCGGGTGTCATCAGGACCACACGACGTCCTCTCAGCCGTGCTGACATGGCTGAGCGGACAAATCCCAGAGAGAGAAACAGAGGGAAGAGCAGCTCAAGGAGACGAACGGAAACAAAACAGGAGGTTAGAGAGATTCAGCAGCTATTATGAAGTTAACAATTTTATTCTCGTCCAGAGGACAAATATAGACTATAGTTTCCTGGAGTTAAGAGATACCTTGAGACTGGGACCGACTCAGTTAAAGGATGATGTTGGCAGCTCCGTGAGGCCTCAACTGAACTGAGAACAACCACTAATCAAAGGTTAAGGTGAACAGATGAACTACTCACTAATTTCCATCAAATCACTAGATTTCATAGTAATTCGTCCGTCACTGTCGTGGCGGCACTAGAGAAACCTTCGGAGTCCGCGAAGAACTGTACGAAGTTTCATCCGATAGTTGCGATATTTCAGCCAGGACTGCAGTTGTGGCCTGACCGGCAGGCTTCACACGACCAAAACCACTGTCAGCGAGGCCAGAGAGAAGTAGCAGTGTAGTTCAGAGCAGCAGTTTGTGGCTTAGAGAAGTAAAATCATCCACTTTTTTTTTTTTTTTTAAATCTCCAACTATGAATATTGATTTATGCAACAGTTTTTCCTTCCTTACTCAGTCCTCTTGAAAACTTTCAGACTTTTCATCCTTTTGACCTTTAACATTGAGTCCACGTTGGTGATCTACATTAAAATAACATTTTTATTAACTTTAAAATGCTACCGGTGAGCTAATCAGATAATACAGGGTTTAAAGAGCACACTGACTTTTTTCTTGTTGTTTTTTTAGGAAACACACTTATTGTCCATCTTCCCCAGAGTCGAAAAGAAGCAGGTAGATGCCCCTCTCTCTCCTCTGAGTGTGCAGTAGGGTGCTGAGACCCACAGATGTTCTTGTTAGCTTAGCGCAGTGATTTGTTTTGGGTGTTAAATGTTAACATACCTCAGTCAAATGTAATCAAATAAGTATGGTTCTTGTTCTTGGATCTTGTTTCATCCAGAGGTAATTCTCCTCAACCTTCTCCTACAAAATTGACTTTGATAAGTCGCAGCAGTTACTCTTTTCTTCTATGTGTCAGATCCTAAAATTACAATGTCTCATCATTTGGAATTGTTTCATACAGCACGTTGTGCGCAACCCGTGTTATACAATGTCAGGCAAACACTGTTTTGCGCAGATGTGTGTTTTATGACTTAAGCCAGAGGTACACTAACCTGCCCAACCGCTACCGTTCTTTGTGCTAAGCTAGCTAGCAGTCAACTGGTCTCTGTGGGTCTCACCAAGTCACACACGGAGCAGAGACGGGTATCTATCTCCTTTTCTGGCTCTGGGGAGGATGGACGATATGCATATTTCCAAAAACTGGATGTGTTCCTTTAATATGTCGCAAAAAGGGCTATTTTGCTTCAGATACAGTACGAATACTTTCATACTTGACGTACATTTTGTTTACTGAATGCAGAACATTAACTTATAATTTTGCGTTCTTACACTGGAACATTTACTTAAGTGAAAGATCAGAATGCTGCTACTGGTTTAACCGTAATCTAGCTTCCCACAACACGTGTCAGGGAGCTTGCGAATGTTTATCAATGAGGTTTAAACTTGATCTGTTTTGTCGGGTTTTTTTCCCCTTACAGGCTTATTTACTGGCTCAGCCTGAATGTGTGCAGCTCGTGGCGAGGCTTCGGCTCCGGCCTGACCGTCTTCCCGCTCCTTGCTATGGTGGCTCTCAATTTGTTCCTCATGTACACCCTGAATCTCAAAGAGCCACTTTTTGGCTCCCAGGACGTCCTCTATAATCAGGTCACCCCATCTTCCTGGTCAGGGGAGACATCACAGAGCCCGAGTGGCAAACCAGACTTCCTGGATGCTCAGTGAGAAGCTTTCTTCTTTCAAAGGAGGAGATCTTTCCAAAAATAAGTCATTCCTGTGGTCTGCAGTCCAGCACAGCTACACACGCTGCCACTATAACCTCCAAGTCTGTGACGGCTTAACTTGTATTTCTGCTGCTCCTTTGCAGGACTTCTTAAAAATGTGGATTCATGCTTATTATCTAGAGCTCTTTCTCTGCTTTTGGCGGGGGACGCCTTTGAACAATGATCCAGTCTTAAAAACACGTGTCCTTTTAAGCTCTTCCAGTGCCTATATTTAATGTTTGGAATTCTTAAGTACTTAAATGCTCTGATATATGTATATGTATATGTATATGTATATGGCTGAATTGGGTTTGACCTTAAAACATGAGCAAAGCATCTTCACTCCTCAGACTTGATTATTTTAATTGTTCAAAAAGTTTGTACATGATAATGGCAGAATAAAAGCCGTTTATAAAAGTGTCCTTCTGTCTCTGCTGCTGGGTTTTCAGTTGACTGGGTTTTTGCTCTGACTAAGCAGCTATTCCTGGACAAACTGCAGTGTGTGTTTGCAGCGCTGAGAGCATGTTATCACATAATGACAGTCCCAGCGCTGCTCTCATCTCCACCCTGCTGGCGTCCTCGCTGCTGCCGATGTTGCTCTCTTGGTTTGTGGCACCAAAACAAGGCCAAAACAGGATGCGACAGATGGTTTCGCTCTTTTTCAAGAGATTAATGAGCTGCCAGAATTACTATAATTAAAGCCAATTTATCGAGCGGCAGTTATAACAGGCTCAAACTTTCTCTACTTGTGGAAAGAAATGCTCCTTTCACAATAAACTCTGCGCAGACATTCAAACTTCTTTTTCTTTCACTGCTTTCATTTTTATCGGTGGGAACTGATAACCTGCCATGTCAAATGTTTGGTTTCACTGAAAAATCCGAGAACTCGTTCATAGGAACTGTATGGAAAAGGGCAGACATGTTTAAAGAATACTTGGTAAGTGATTGGATGAACTATGTACCATCATTGGCCCTCTTCAGCCAATCAGAACAAACTGAGAGTGTAAACATATTTTCCTTCAAGGACGCCTTCGGTGCTGTACTTTGCCGTTCTTTTAAATCAGACACATTTTCCAGTTCTGATAGAACTTCTGTTTTTGCAGCATCTAGCCTGACCTCTTTAAGAGCCACCATCATTGTTCAGAACCAACACTTATTACATCTAAACCTTGCCAGTGTCTCCTCAGAGGAGCTCGTTGGTCCAAAACAAAAATGCATATCTTGAAGCTTTTCAAGCTAGTTTCTTCAATGATTTTTGTGACATTGTGATCTTGCTAAAGCAGCTACCTTGCAAGGTAAGACACTGATACAAAGCTATCAGTCACTCAAAGCAGGGAATTTATTTTTGTTACATATATTCATAATCACATTCTTTTGGAGGGACTATTGGAAGTTCTGGTCGTAGTTGGAAATTTCAAGCGGGACGAATCCTGAGGTCAGGCTTCCTACTTTTTCAGATTCATCCATCCCCATCCATCTATCTATTGTCTTCCGCTTATTCCCATATTAAGGGTTGTGGGGGGCTGGAGCCTATCCCTGCGTCAACGGGTGAGAGGCGGGGTACACCCTGGACAGGTTTTTCAGAGTCAGACTCAGGAAACTTTATTTATCTCCATGGGGGGCGGTTAATGTTACTTGTTATTCAGAGGTTTGCATTTGTCTCCAGATGCGCAGTGACAATGTCTGCATGTGCAACATTGCACTTCGAGCACTGCTATGACCTAATATTGCAGTTTAGATGCTGACAATGTGTGAGGGTTTTTGTGGGGTTTTTTTTTTTTTTTTGCTTTCCCGCTTTAAGTGGAATGTGGTCAAGTCTGGGTTGACGTCATTCCCAGTTCCATCCTCTGAATTCTGATAAAAAGCAACATTTGTTTAATTTGTTTGCTAAGAGTGAAATGGACAAAGCTTAAACATAGTACCTTTAAATCTTAGCTGAGTCAGGCAGAGGCTCAGAGGACATTCGAGTTTGCAATTCCCCTTGTGGATGAACAGATTCATCAAACAATAACTATTGGATTAGCTAATAATCCATGTGTCGTGCTGCTCTTAAATTCTCCCAGCTGTTTAGGTTACGTTCATATAGTAAAAGGCTCCACATCATCACTGCTCTCCTCGAGTAAAACACAGTCAAGCAGCTTGAGGATTTTACTACAAGCTGACTGGAAGTGAGTGAATAGTTTAACTGTTTGTGATTAACTTCATTTAAATAAAATGATTGCAGAGATTCGTACAAATATATATAATAGTTCATCATAGAATCTCATTACTGCAACCAGCAGTGTGACAAATAATCATAACTTTGGTCTGTTTACTAAAACTACCTCTATCTGAAGCATTCATCTTACTCTGTCAGGGTTTTAGTTTTGTTTTTTTTACATTTTAAAACCCAGTTTCTTAACTGAATAGACAATTTTTTTAATTGCATGTTTATACATAATACATACATACATAATACATACATATGTCATATAAATAACCCCCTCTGTTAGTCCAGGTTGACCTTTCTTGTCCAATTAGTGGGGATTTGAACCAGCAACACTCTGCAGAGTATAGAGGAATTTTAACATATATGCCTAATTAGTGAATTTCAATCACACTTGAATTATGAGATACATTTTCTGGGAAGAGCATTTGATTCTGATTTTAATAATAATAAAATGTGTGAACAGTGCTCAGGTCTACATGGAAGCCATGAACCCAGACTATTAATACAATTTCAAGACAGTTGCCCTGCCATGGTGGCCGAGTGCGGGGTTACTTTGCTATTCCTGCTTTCGTATGTCATGTCAGATATAAAAATGTAAAAGTCACTCTTAAATAAGCAGCTGCTAAAACATCGTAGTATGAATGTTTTGACCGGAGTCGTTACAGCAGCGCCCTCAGCAGCGCGAGCATAGACTTGAAGCGGTTTGACGTAACCAGAAATTCAAAGATGGCGGCGTTGGTCGGTGAGTGATGTTTTGGTTAAAATGATTTGCTTTTGCACGTCGTCGCGGTATTTCTATACGTGTTTTCTGAATATAACTTGAAATTCAAGCACACGGCGGGATAGGACCGAGTGATTTCACTGTGTCGGTAGCCGGAATATGTAACTTTTAAGTGAATACGCACACTGACCTTGCTGCGTCTGCGTTAGCATGGCAGCTAAGCGTGTTAGCTAAGTTAGCTCTTACACAAACTCCAGCTGTAACGTCAGCAGCAAACAGAGGGCAAATTAACACTCACTAATTCTGTGTAACACCACTCACTATTTATCTAACTTGGTGTTGATTTGCCTCATATGTGCATGCACTTTGTTGTGAAGGGATCAGTTGAACACTACTGAAGGTTTAGCCTTGTCAGAAGATATTATACGTATATGTTGATTGTATTGAGGTACTAACAGCTATAGGGGAAATAGATGATTCTTATCGTAACCAGAACGGTTCAGATTCATGCATGCCGTCAGATTTCTGTTGATGAGGTTTCACCAAAGGTTCATGCTTTGCAAAAGTATGTAAAAGCTATACAGACTGTGATTTTTGTGTTTGTGTCCTTGTCAAAGTTCTCCGTGTTGCTTTTAGCTGCTTAATAAGTAATGGTGACACTATGTCATTTAAACAAGTTAACACGAGTGAAAGTAATAATATAGTAGTTCCTGAAGTACCCTTAATATATCAGAAATATCTGAAGTAGGAACAAGTATACTTTCTTCAGTGTGTGGAATGCTTTTATTCTGCAGTGCCTCGCCTGGCCTTGTCTGGCAGTTTTTCAACAAGGTAAGAACCTTTTAATCCTTCTCCTGTCTAAAATTAATTCAAACTACTTCTGTCCTGCTCCTCCCCCCTGCTGTTACAATGTGTTGTCATTTTATGTATTTATACTATTATGCGGTACTGCCATTTCTTAGGTCTGGCTACTTGTTTAGAAACTGCTTTGGGAAAAATAACAGGGCACAATGCACACCCAAAATGTGATGTGTTTATTTACCTCACAGCAGTAGGACTTGCCTGGGATTTTTATCAACGTGACGCAAACCAAGCTTTGTCTTTACATTTTTGGCAAAAAATGTTCATGTCACACTTCTTCCTGACAAATCAATTGACCCTTAACTGCCACTGACTGGTACTTGAATGTAACTTTCCTTAAAACTGTAATATCTTTTCTCTTCACTATTTTTATGATGTGGCCTGTTCTCCATCCAACAGGCCCATTTCGGTGTTTTTCCTTCAACAGAAGAGTCTGCATAGCGGTGCTAAAAGTGAGAACACCACGACAAGGTGAGACAACCTGCATAATTCTCAGTGTAGAAGTCCAGTAAGTGTCTGGCACCGAGCGAAGTTCTTCTCTGTCCTGCTGTTGCAGCGTGGTTCCAGCCCGAGAGAAGAGCACAGCAGTGGCAGCAGCCAAACCAGCATCTGTAGCCAGCAGCAAGGGCGAATATGTCATCACCAAGCTGGATGACTTGATTAACTGGGCTCGCAGGGTGAGTAGATAAGAAGGATAAAGGCTAATGCTGGTTTGTTTGGACCTGGTCTTTTTTCCAATAATGCGGCTATTGTTGGTCAATTGGTCACACTAATGTTGTGCCTGCCAGCTGCACTGTAGTGATTTGGGGCAACAGGTGCAAACACAACATATATCTTGGCGAGTTGCAAAAGCTTCCCATAGCGTTGCAAATAAACACAATTTATCTCTGAGTCCGGCTGAGAATAAATCCAGAGCCCACACAGAAACCAGACATTGTGAATTCATGCTTGAGAGTTTTCATTTACTGTTAAACTTTGATAAACCATAAGGTATTTGTTTATTTATTTTTTTGGGATTCCTGGCTGTTGTTTTATAACTAAGCTCTTCTTGGTTAATATAATAACTAATATGTTTTGTTTTTATTTGATCAGTAGGCTGTGAAACTTGAATAGCCCTTCTTGGATAAATAAATCAGTCTGAATCTGAACCATCTCCTAGCAGTCAAGGCCTCCCATATAGACACAATCTGAAGGGTTCTTAATGGGATCGCCTGCAGCCAGTCTCAGCAGTTCTAGCTGGTCAGTGTGAGAGAATGTGACATGTCTTTACAGCTCAGTCGCAGTTAAATAGAACCAATATGAACCCTGTCAAACTGCTTTATTGGGTGAATTGCTTAAACAGTCAGGTGACATGTTGAAGCCACAAGTATTCAGCCTGTATGATTATACACCAAAGTGTGTATATTGTTTTCTTCATCAGTACTTAAAGCTTCCGTGCTGCTTCTCCCTCAGAGCTCTCTGTGGCCCATGACCTTTGGCTTGGCATGCTGTGCAGTGGAGATGATGCACATGGCGGCACCCCGTTACGACATGGATCGTTTTGGGGTGGTATTCAGAGCAAGTCCCCGACAGGCTGATGTCATGATTGTGGCAGGAACGCTGACAAATAAAATGGCTCCTGCTCTGCGGAAGGTGAGGGGGGGGGGGTCCAGATATAGAATCAGCAGCAATGTTGCCAGATGCTGTGATGAGATGTACTTTTGTCAGCTACAGTCAGCATGCTACGTTCATGCATCATACAACATCATGTCAAGTTTGATTTGACATCAATGAAACGAAGCCTTTATGAGATGCTGGTTAGCTGGTAAAAAAAATATCTTCCTTCTCTGCTCAGAGACACTCGGTTCCTCAGTGCAACTTGTGTGTGCAGGAGGGGAGAGCTGAGAACAGTATAGCTGTGTAAACGCTGGCAGGATTATGACCCGTCTGTCTGTGTTCAGATTAGTTCTTAGTCAGACGTATACATAACACCGCTGAATTGCTTCCCTCCAACAGGTGTACGACCAGATGCCCGAGCCAAGATACGTCATTTCCATGGGAAGGTAAGCTGGCAGCTGAGGACATTTGTCTTAAGCAACAGAATTTTTATAACCAGCATAGCTCCCTTCCTCCCCCAGTAATCATTTAATGCCTCAGCACCTGTCATCTTTCTGATTTATGGTCTGTAGTATCCTGCTCAAGCATCCAGCCTCCACAGCTGACGTGACTCTTAACTGTGATTTTGTTTCTTTCTCCTCGGAGTCCTGATGTTAATGGGCCCAAGCAGAGATATTTAATCTTACAGCTCCATAGCTAGACCTCTGCGTCGGTGTCTTCTATCCAGTCAGGCTGTGTACTGTCATCCTGCTTTCTGCAGGTCGCAAAAAGTCACATTAATTTGTATTTTACAAGATAGCGATTGGAGAGTTAAGCTGTTCGAACGATGTTTCAGTGATTATAAAACTCTAAAAACGGATTTCTCTGTTGCAGCTGTGCTAATGGAGGAGGCTACTACCACTACTCCTACGCTGTGGTCAGAGGCTGCGACCGAATCGTACCAGTGGACATTTATGTTCCAGGTATACTCAGCTGCTCTCACTCACTGCAGGAAAATCCTAATACCCAAGTAATGAAGACCATTAAAATTGTGACATACAGGATGCCCCTTTCCCACTGGCTAAAAAAACCAGCCAATATTGGGTCCTGTTGATAACTATATTACAATGGAAGTTTATCTACCATGAAGGCAATGAAAGCTTTCGCCTCCGTGGTTCAGTTTTGTCTCCTTGGCCTCAATTCGACCTGTTTGTGTTCAAGCGGAGCTCTTACATTGCTCAGTTGGTGTTTAGTTTTGGAGCGTTCCATATCTTTGGTTAAAAAAAAATGAAATAGTAACCACATAAACAGCGTGACTGCTCAATATGCTGTTTTTCTTTTTCTTTTTTTTCTATATCTAATTGTTTACGAAAACCCGAGGTCCTACGCTCGGGTGATTTTGGTTCAAGTTTCAGGTTTAAACAACCCATGGATTTGTGTAGTGGGAAATGTTTTGGAGTCACACAAATGAGTGAGTGAGGACATCCCTGTGTTAAGGTTTAACATTAGATTTGGTTGTTCAAGCCCCTTAATTCTCGAAGTGAAAGTGTGTTGTGGGCCATTATTTAACACACCGACAGTTGGAACGGATGCAGGCTCAGTCAGACCGAATATGGGGGGTTAAACATCTCCACCAAAACCCTGTGAAGCCCACATTTCTCTTCTCCTGTCCTCAGGTTGTCCACCCACTGCAGAGGCTCTCCTCTACGGAACTTTACAGTTGCAGAAAAAAATCAAACGTGAGAAGAAGCTCGCGATCTGGTATCGGAAGTGAGCGTGCAGTATGTGTGAATGTGTCGATCCAGTATGTAAATGTTGTATTTCTGGTTTAATTTGGAGCGTTGCTCCTCTTCCACATAGAGCTGCAAGTAATATTTCAATAAGTTAATGTTTTCATTATCTTCAGCTGTATCACTGCTGCTTTTCAACAGATGTAGTCAGCTCAGTTTTCCTCTCTGATCAAGTATGAGCTTTATGTAAGACATCAGTTCATATTTATTCAAACAGCCATTTACAGATATAGTTCAGACATCAGACCCTGTCACTGTAAGATGTGAGTATCATCCTACATTGTCCTGGCTATTATTTTAAATAAACCTGATTCATGGAAAAGCACGATTGTAGAATCTGTCATTGTCAAAGTGACCACTAGGTGGCTCTTGTGAGTTCCCAGTCTGACCTTAAGACTCAGAGCAGTCGCTGGAAGCGAAACCATTTTTTTATTGTGTTAATTATACTTTGAGGTCATTGTCTTCTTAAAATATGCAAATCCATAAAATACATGCTTAAAAGTTGGCTTTGAAAGTGGGGTTTGTGTGTTCTGTCAGCTGCAGCACTCACTCTGCTGTACACCAGCTCCCATCATCTTGTGTTCAGAGAGAACGCAGAATATCTTGATTTTATGTGAACACTGTTTATAAGCATCTTCCTAAAGAGTCAACAGAATCAGGTTTGGTTTTGGGCTGCACTGCTGAAGGGTGACACTTTCAGTCCCTGCTTCTGTGTTTGCTTTCATTTGCATCTAATAAACTGGTTTTATGTTTATGAAGCTTTGCAGTGTTAAAAGATGAAAGAAACACTTTCAGGGCCAAAGTCACTATGTATGGGTTTAATATTGGGTTATCCTTGTGTTAGATTTTTAAGTCATTTACATATGGTAGGAAGATTTGTCCCACAAATTCAAATTAGTTTAATAAATGGCGGAACGGATTATTTACATTCTGTGTTAATGCACTTGAAAAGGTTTATGGCAATGTTTCAGAGTTCCCAACAACCACTGTATTTTTTTTATTAACCTTTTTTTCTTAGTATAAATGAAATATTAAAAAAAAAAAAATCCTGACCATTTGTATGGAATCAAATATTATAAAATAATTCTTCTGTGACTGTGAGATCTCTTCCGCCCCTTTATGTCTCTGCACTAGAGTGTGGACTCAACTCCTAAAATATAAGTCACATGCCTCCTGATTCTGCTCCAGGATCATCCAGCTGCTGAAGTCTCCCCACTGCCTGGTGTTGCATCATCACTCCTAATGATTTATGTGTCCTCACCAGGTGCTAACTTCTCCCCCACGTGTTCAGATAACCTGTGCTGCTATCTACCACCAGAAATTAAAATGTACTGCAAACTGTTTGTCCCTGTACATTGTGGATTATTAACAGCCGGTCCATTCTGTTTGTGCATTCAACAACCACACATGTTGCTAGTAGATGATTTCTCATGAAATGAAGAGAATTAGTGAGAACAAGTCTAGCAGATAGGAAATGCTGGTTTCAAGGAGTCAGATGAGAAACGACGAGCAACCATGAGGTTTTTCAAAATCAATGTGCAATTTTTTTTTTTAAACCCTCGTTATCTCGATATGCGTGACTACAATAGATTACTTCTGCGATAGTCGAGCAGTCTGCATGTTTTACAGAACTGCTTCTAAGAGGCTACTGACTTCAGCTTAAATGTATCAGTATGAAAACGAGTCTTGACCTGAGTGGAAAACAGTAATGCCAAGTCAATTTATAATAAACAAAATGGCCAAACAAGCATGGTTCGGACTTGGGTTTATTGAAAAGTTGAGAGTGAGGTAAAGACATTGAGCAGGTCAGGATAGAAGGCACGGTGGTGTAAAAAAACAAAAAAAGAAACAGGCTGCAGCAGTGCTTTGGGACTTTACTCTTTGAGAACGGTGGGAGTGATCATCTTATGGAAGGAATAGTATTTGCATTCGCTGGGTGGTACAATGTCCATGGTGGTGGTGCTAATCTTCTCCTTCTTGAAGCCTGCTTGGAGCAGCTGAGGCACTTGAGTCTCCTGAAAATCATTAACATTCACAGTCAGTTGTCGGTGTGAGACAGCGTTATCGGCTTGCACAGCCCGATCCTGCTAATCAACAACCTAAAGGTTACTGCTGCACGTAACTCAATTCGGAAGCTTTTAAACAGACGATCAAACACAAGAATGAATACTCTGACAATGTAGTACATCTGTTGATGGTTGACAGGTATCAGTAGCCCTAAGAACAACGTGATACACTGAGATTTATTTCAAGTGTCAGTTGAGTGTTCACCCTTCTAAAAGGCAGAATGCCTCTTCAGACTTCAGACTGTACTGCTGGTATAAGCTGCTGAATCTTGTCTCCAGTTCCAAATAGTGGCTGGCGTCCTCATAATTGTTGTTGTTTTTTTTAAATCCCACAAAAAAAACATTTTGCAATTTTTAATTCTGAAATGCATTCACAGTCGATGAGTGATGCAGTGAAAAGTCTGCATTTTCCAACTTGGCTGTAAATGTAACTTACTGTCTGACCCCGCAATGCCACAGGGATGATGTGTAACTCTGAATTTAGCATCAGTTTTGTAAGTCTGCTAAGCCAAAAGTCAGTGGGATTTTTACACTGGATTTTCCATCATTGCAGAAAAAAAAGCTCTGTGGCGAACATTTTTCACCATTTCGCCATGAAAGTCTTTACAAAAGAACACCCTTTTTATGTTTTTGGAAGTATAAATGAAGCAGCTAGAAGTAAAAAGCTAACACGCTATCCCGGAGCAACACTATCTAAGCTGTATCCTTCCCCTGTGTTCAGTTTGATGGTGTTTTAAGGTCCTTGACAGTCTCGTTTAGCCACAGGCTAGCAATGGCCTTTTGATTTACGTGTGGTATTAACTGACATATTTATACTGTAGAACTCTATTTTAGTAATTTTACAAAACACCTATTTTGATTTAGAGATGATGGAACTGGAGTCTGACAAATGCAAAGTTAGTTCTGGGTTTTAGGAATCATTCCTGCACCATCATGTGTAATAGGAGGGAAACTACAGCGCCAACCCCAAGTGCAAAATTTACAATAATATTTTAGAACGACACATTTGTCTTTTTGTAAACTTTGAATGGCAGTGGCATTCTAAAATTACAATTTGATCTTTACAACTTCTTAAAGCACTGCAGCATTCCCTCCAAGTGTTAAACCAAAGTAATTAATATCAAGAGAAAATAATAGCAAAAACTAACGCCTTGCATTGGTTGCCCAAGCAAAGTTGCCGAGAGGATGCGAGCTGGTACGGTGATGGATTTTAAACAGATTCACGTGAATCTGATCCATATTTCTGGAGGAGATTGTGAAGGTGACCAACCTCAAACATCTTCTCAATGTTGTCGTATTTGGTCTTGAGCAGCTCGCCCCAGGAGGTCAGGTTACAGTAGGTGAGGACGCCGCCGGGTTTCAGCAGCCGGTGAGCGTGACCCTGCAGAGAAACCCAGACGGATTGACAAATCAATCAGCCCACCAAGCCCAGCAGAGTATTATGACCTGAACAACACTGACAGTCTGTACTATGTGTACCAAAATAAACCCCATATTTTTGAATGAAGGTCATTCATTTAATCCAGAAAATGTAAATGTAAAACCTCTGATTAACTACCTACCTTGATGAAGTCAAACTGGTGGGTGTGCCACGTGTCCTCAGACAGAGGGTATGTGTCATACAGGATACCTGCCAGAGGACACAACAGAACACATTAACCGTTTATTTCTTTTACATCTAAAAATGTTTCCCCCTTTAATCCTAGAGCAGGGGAATTAAAAAAAAAACAACATGATTTCTGACACCAGCGATTTGAATTTTGCTAATATGTATTTGACTCATCTACGCTGTGAGTAGCAGCACTGACTTCCCGTGTCACAACTGTCCGTTCCTTTATCACCGTTTGGTGTGACTGTGCAGTTTGCATGTTGAGATGTACACGTTTCTTCCCCTTCCAAGCTCACGACGACGCAGTAAAAAGGGTGTGTCAAGCAGAACAGTTGCACATATGAGCCCACTTCCCTCCACATCTGGATGACTTCTTACCATCAAAGTGGTTTTCTGGCAGGGTGGGAACAACTTCCTCCCAGAGACCCTTCAGAGGGACGACCTGCAGCCACACAAAGAACACTTTCACTCATGGGGAAACTTTACCATGAACCACATCTGCAGGCAGGTTCACCAAGTTTAAACTAATATATCTGTGAGAAGTAGGGACTTTCCCATTTAGCGGCCATCATAACAGCACCGGACAATGCTAGCTTTATTATCAGTCAGAGGGTATTCACCGATAACAGAAGCTAAGGGTTATTTGTTGATGTGAAAGCAGATTAATCTAAAAGCTTGTTTTGTATATTTTTATGACTACAACTCTTCTCATCCATTTTCCTGGGGTTCCACTGATATCGCACCAGATTTTTGCCTTGTTGACCTCACCAGCCATCAGCAGATGAGATGACATTCACAGACAGCAGTGGCCAATGTAGATGTAAAAGGTTATAAGAAAGGTTTCAGATCTGAATTTGTCTTAAGATGATGTGATTAAAAGGCTGAAAACAGTTGAGTATTATGTTGTCCCCCCCCCCCCCCCCCGGCACATAAGGAGGAGTAACAAAACCAACAACAAAAAACTCATCTGGACTGGTTTTAGCCCAGTTACTAATCTAAATGTCTCTATCGATTCTGGCCCAGAGTTTCACAACTGGTGCATCCCTATAATTCACAACCTATTAGTATTTCTTATAGTGAAGATTTGTCTCCATGGCTCCAGGTCATAAATAAAAATGAAAAAATCTCTACAAAAACCATTGGCTAAATTGTTATTTTAAATGGTAAATGGACTCAATTTTATATAGCGCTTTTCTACCTTAGCGGTATTCAAAGCGCTTTACAGTGTCATCTCATTCACCCATTCACACACACACTCACACACTGATGGTGGAGGCTGCCATGCAAGGCGCCAACCTACTCATCAGGAGCAATTATGGGTTCAGTATCTTGCTCAAGGACACTTCGACATGGTCACCGGGGTCGAGGATCGAACCAGCGACCCTTTGGTTGCGAGACGGCCACTCTCCCCCTGAGCCATGCCGCCCATTTTAAACATCTGTAACAGCATCAGTGCCTCCCAGCTACTGGTTGATAACTCACTGCTAGGTGCCACTGACCTTGTGTGACTGAGCCTTGGCCCAGTTCTCCAGTCTGGCAAAGACGCCATCGTTGCACTCGATGATCCAGTGCTCCTCGATGGGGAAAGACTCAACTTTAGTGGCAGCAATGGCCATGCCGAAACCGATCTCCAGAACCCGACCGCCTACCACAAGTACAGCAATTGTTAACAACTTTAAACCTCCTGGAGATTTGCGGGGTGATTTCGCTCGACAACTCAGTAATTGTTTTCCACTTTGTTTCTCAAATTTAATATGTGACATTTTTCCCACTTCCTTGCATCCTGCTGGCAGGTGGCTTATTCTGTTTAGGTGAGCCAGCATATTTCCCCTTGATTTTGCAGGTGCATTTCCAAGATATTTAATGTTCAGGGGTGTGGTTTCTCCCAGCTGTGTAGTAATAAATGGATAGCCAGTTGGTTCCACGTAGCTAAAAAGGTCAAAGGGTTTCATTTCCTTTCAGAGAGGAATATAAATAGATAGGAAAGAAGGCTATTTGTTTGCTCGACCCCCCCCCCGCCCCCATAATGATTTACTGGTCTTCAATCAGTCGCATCAGCAGCCCTGTGTTGAATTTTCATGAAGCTGAAATGAGCACAGATATGGCGAAAATAACCCAAGACACTCAGGTGTCCTTTCCCAAATGTAAATGGCTTTTTTCATGACGCAAAAAAAACCTGTTACAAAACAAAAATATTTTGGGGAAAAAGTATCAAAATTAACACTTGAAATTTGGAACAAAGTGTAACATTCAATGTAGGAACTGGCCTTCGACTATCCCCCCCCCCCCCCCCCGTGCCTTCCACACTTTATGATCTGCATTGTCTGTGTGCTATCTGAAAATATTCAAATGAAAACACCTGCAGAGGACAAGGTAACAAAATACATTTCAACATCCCAAATTCCCAACACAGCTACACACTGCTATTTGACGGTTGAGGGCCATATGCTGTTCCCTCCCCTCATGTCCATGAGGATGTGTGGATCAGTCTATTTTCACTTAACGCAAAGATGAGCTGCCTCCCCTGCAGGATCTTGGCTACTTCCCATGAGCAGTGACAGCTGCTGTAGTACTCCCGCTGACACTGAACACCATGTTGCTCACGCTTTCACGCGTGTCCTCCACATCCATCAGGAAAAGGCAGGAAAAAAAACTTCAAGTGTGGATGAAATAAGCAAGTACAGCCACTCTGATAAAGCACTGCACACTTTTAAAGTAAAATCTTCAACACTTGTTTGGATTTTTGTCCACTAACCTGATAAAAGTTTGACCCAAGGTTGAAAACATACCTTTAAATTATCAACATGTTTACTTAACATCCACCTGACAGTTTAAATTACATAGTAACAGACAAAGATGCCTACAAAACAGCTATAAAGCCCTACAGACTCTCTGATGACACTTAATGGGCACCAACTACAGGCCTCCAACTTCACCCTATCCCCATTATCGGACGTGTACGTGCAAGGCAGGGTCGCGTCCGATAATGGGCGACACTCATTAAACTTAGCCCTTTACCTTTTGAGGCGGCAACGGTCGCCAGGGAGTGCATGTACGGGGTCTCCCAGCGCTCCATCACGGGCTTGCCCATGATCTCCAGGTGCGTATCAGCGTCATTGTAGCCGGCGTTGGCGTCGTGCCAGGACTCCTTGCAGTCCTCCCCCTTAGAGAATATAGGCTGAGCAGCGGTGGTCATTTTGTTTTGTTATGGAGGAGGTGGTGGCTGTCGTTTGGTTCCGGTTAACAGTTTGGCTGTCTGTGTCTCCACACACACGAGAGGGGCGGAAAAGCAAGAGCCGTCGGTTTATATCGGGCTCAGAGTGCTGACGCTGCGGGAGTTTGACTACAGGTCAAAGGCGCAAGCACGTCGCCGGAGAAAGAACGCTGGCCGCTGGGCCCGAGATCCTCCCCGAATGAGATGCTTCACTCTGGAGAACAACTCCAGCTGTGTGTTCAGAGCTCGTTTTCTTTATTCTCAAATTTCCTGCACTAGCCCTCCATAGTTTTCGCAGTCACAATTTTGACAAATAAATCCAGGGATTTTTTAAGGTCATAAAATACCTGGAAAATCTTGGTATCTGAAAATAAGAACCACCAGGCTTGGAAGAATTTAAAATAATAAATCCTTAAAAATGTTTAAAAGGTCACAAAGATTTCTTTCACAAGCACTTTGATATTAATTTTAAATGGGTTCATGTGTTGTAGCGTATTAATTCAGAACGCTGGTGAATTTTGACATGGATTTCTCTGCGTGTTCATGTTCGAACAGACGTTTCAGAGGATAAACCCTCGACATTTTACTCGTCGGTGAACATGTGTGAACTTTGTAAATTGTATTTTCAGTTTTGTGTTTAATTGGGGTAGCCTGCCAGCCATTGCAAATAATTTTGTTGATATGACAAGAACGCATAATTTGCCTGAAGAAAAAAAAAATTGTAATGTGTAATTTGTGGCCAATCTTTGATTGATTTGTGTTGATGGAGTGTTTCTTGATCAGACACATGGTTTATTTCCTGACTGTTATATGTGGCTACCTTTATGTCATGGCCACTCTAGGGCTCTGTCAGCCACAGTAATCATATTTTACATCACCTGGGACTAAAAGAACAATCTGCAGACAAAATTTTCATGTACATATTTTGCTTTTAGTGTGCAAAAATAGTTGGGTTTTTTGTTTTGGTTTTCTTTTTTAATTGTTTCATTTTATTTTCCTGTGTACATCCTGGCATCGATGGGACGTCACAGCCAGAATGTGCCTGTCCACCAATAAAAAAGTGCCTGACTAGTTATTGTCCTTGCAAGTGGAAGAAGAAACATGAACAACTCCTTTTACATAAAACAAATTATTTTCATCTCATATAACAGTGCTCAGATAGTGGTTTGTTGTTGTTGTTGTTGTTTGGAACCGATAAGAGGATTAGTGGTCTCCTGGACTGGGAGCAGAGTGGGAACTTGTTGTGTTTTTCTGCTCTTTGAGTGCTGGCACGGACAGCTGAAGTCAAGCACTGGATCTTATTCACATGAACATTTGTTCTTGTTGCATAACCTGATTTGACCAGCCCAATGAACTGCAAAGAGAATAAATACAGCCTTTGCTTGCTATATGAAATACTTCTTTACCAGTGAAAATAAAACTAAATGTAATATTGCAGTTACACTGCACTTATATTACTATTCAAAGGGGTCAGAACTTCTGCTTCCGCCGGGCTTCGGCTATTTTGAATGCTTCTGTTGTCTGCAAACATGTTCCATGCAGTTCTGTTTACAAACATCCTGTGCGATGAAAACTAATATTATGGGGTTTGTAATAGAATGGCGGTGAGCAAATGTGGTCATTTCAATTCAGAAATATCAGAACTGGCCAAGTAGAGTATTTGTGGACTCTCACTCTGATTTTCGCATTACTCTTGAAGTGCTCGCGCAGAATAGAGTGGTGTGTTACACTGAATTACTCTAATCATTGATTATTCACACCTGATGTACAGTCGGTGTGATAAACAGGGGGTAGGATTATTAAATTATTGGTATAAAAATAGAACATTCATAATGGCATCAAGTGAGAAATTGGTTTATGACTGATAACGTCACTATAAATTCACAGTTGATTGTCAGGGACACTGCCAAAACTCTGTTGATGTTTTACAGCGGTACAAAAGTGATAACGTGCAACGGTAGACTTTATTGATCCATGTGGGAATATTACTGAAATGGAATGAATAAAAAAAAAAAAAAAAGCATTTAGTGTCAGGTTTCAATGAGCTTCCTGTGTGCTTCTCATTGAGAGTAGTTGGAGGATATTTCATTTTTAGTGTTAAACATTTTACATAAAAATGAAAAAGAACTTGCAAATGAGGCCCGTGTAATAAATTCGAAATCTTCTATGAATCCCTCACACTTGGCTTTTTTCCTTTCAGCGTGGTTCCTGATGCAGCGGGACAGTGTGACGGTCAACTTTACATCCCCTCTGCCACGGTTACCCATCATCCACTTCACTCCCATTAGATGAAGCTGAGTGGGCTCGGCTCCTCAGTGAGGGTCCTCTTCAGATTGCAGATTTTCATCCACCTACCTCTCTTACACCAGGCTCTTCATCTGCACTGCCTTTGAGTAATACTTAATTCCACAAGAACTCCCATTCATGCAGCTGCCTCAGCACACGGAGAACAGTAAAGCATGACTCTTGTTCTGCTGTTCTCAAACATTGTCATGTAACAGACCCCCTGAAGCCCATCTCAAACCATTTGATGAGATGTTCCAGGAAATGTTCCACTTTGGTAAATGTTGGTTTTGAATTGCAAACCTACTCAGTCGGGCGAGAGTGTAATCTAACAGGGGTAATTTCCAGTTATTTCAATTACAGTGGTTTGAAGTATCTCCTATATTCACTAAACATTACATCATGATCCTTCACGTGACTATAAAGATACTGAGAGCAGGACTGTTAACCTGTCCAAGGTCTAAACGGCAACCTAAAGGTGATTGTGTATTTGCCGTTTTTTCATTCTTTACATTCTCTACTTTGCTACGTTTTCATTGTGATGCAAGAATTCAAAAAGTTGCTTGCTTGAGAAGGAGACTGCTTTTGAAGCCCACTCAAAGACTGCAATAAGTAATAATACCTGTCGTATCCCGCATTTTTTACATTCCTCTTAACAACACAAATTTCCGTCAGTAATATTGAATTTGTAAAACAATAGTTCTCATCAAATATTTGCAGTTTTGCTGTGTCCTAAAATTAAGAGCAGAATTATCTTCAGAAGGACACAAACACACACTTAATCACATGCTAATTAATATGAAAACGACACAATTTTTAGGCAATTTCCCTGTTGCTGTATAACAATGAATGGATGCATGAAAAAAAAAAAAAGCAATTATCTAAAAAACCAGATGCAGTAAATAATACACAGAGCTCAACTGTCTGGTGAGGGATTTGAAAATGGGGAGGGAGTGTGAAATATTGAACAGCGTAGCCTTATTGCAGTTATTATAGGACACCATCCCCTTGTATATTTGAAGTTTTGAAGTTGTAGAGCAAAGACAGTTTGTTCCTTTTCTCATTCAAATCAAAAAAAAAAAAATTGTATGATGGAGGTGACACGTCAGAGCAGCCTTTCTTATACTCACGTCCACATGTACTTGTTTGATACATCAATAGGAGCCTGATTGATTTATTATGTGACCTGTTTCAACAAAGGTCTCCTGTTTTGCTTCTCTCCCAGGTAGCGTGCTGCTGTCCTCAGCATTCTTTTGTCAGGCTCAAAGGAAAGATAATGTCCAGTGATCGGAGGTAAAGGGCGACCAGATAACACCTCAGTTCATTATCAGTCAGTGCAGAGGTCTCTTGAGATTTTCACATTCCAATAAATTTCTCTACAATATGTATTGCGTCAGAGACACAAAAATGTGAATCTACCAAAGGCATTTTATTGATGATGATGGTGATGATGAGATGGTTATAGATGTGAAAAAAAATCTTCATTTTTGTCTTGAATTCTGATTTCTTTAGTTGAAGTCTGACTGATATAAACTACTTTGTGTGTCCCTTTTATTCAGTTTTGTGTACCGCAAGACTGCGTTTTGAACTATTCAAATATGGGAGATCGTTTTCTGTCTCTGAACACAGTTGCCAAAGGGAAGAAGGAAACTCTTATGTCTTTTGTATCATTTGCTGGGTTTAACTTTTTATTTAATATATGTATACAAAACAAAAGCCTTTTACATTGTATGAAAATATACCTTTTCACCTGGAAGAAATCATGGACATCAGCCCCCTGGTGGTAGTAAATGTTAAGATATACTGTGTAGGATGCAACAAAACAGCCGCTTGCTTCTGCCAATCTGTCAAATTGCATTTGACGTCCATGTCTGTTAGTACTCATATTCTGCTTTATATATTTGCAGACTTTAAATACAACTTGTCATCTTTACTACCTCAGCTATACTCACTCAGCATTGAAGATGAGCGTAATATGAAATGTCAGTCATGTCATTTCAGGCTATAAGACTCGAGTTACTGACAAAAACTTCTTTTGTGCAGTCACAGTGACCTTGGCCATCCCAACCTAGTCACTTCAAATTTATTATTTTCAAGATGTTGTGTTTTGCGAATGGGACAGACATTGGACACCAACTCAAAAACAGAATGTCTTCAGCCATAAAAAATGTTTTTATCAGCAGTGAATCCAACACAAGTAGTGAAATGTACAAAGAGTTGATGTAGACGATGGATATGAACACTGGACCTTGATCCATGTGGCTTGGCTGAACTCAACCTGGAAGAGCAACATGGCACCAGCACGCTATTTGCCCACCACCTGTGTGGAGAGGTTTGCCCAACAGGAGGCAAGCAGAAGTGTGGATCCAGGCATGACCCTGATCCTGGTGTAGTAAAGTAGTTCTAGGCACATGGAATGTTAATTTTCCTTCGTGGTGAAGGAGCTAGAAGTAGTTTGGCAGGTTGAATTATACCAGCTATTTGGGTGCCTACCAAAGTGCCTGAGAAGGCTGGATTCTCTTTTTCTTGGTGTTCACCAGGGTGAAAGACATCACGTGTGAACTCACTACTCCCTGGCTGAGTAGCATTGTGTTTGAGTTTGGTCCACGGACTTAGAAGGTTCCTGTCTTGCAACCACATGTCGCTGGGACATGTGATTATCTCTGATTTGCACTACGGTAAAAGGGGAATATGGCCTTTTTGAGGTGCCTGGGTGGTATCCTTCATGGGTCATGCACCACTTGCTGACACTATATTTCTGCTTAAGCTTTCAGGGACCACATGGTGAATAATACAGAAACCTAGAAGAGGATGATTGTGAGGAATGACCTGACTGATCTGAACCGAAGAAGTGTTTATAATCATGAAACATACATGATCCAGCATAAAGTGACTCATACTTCGCACAAGATCAAAGCTTGACGTTATTATTTTACCATCAGTGGAGAAACAACATGTAATAATTTAACAATATTTACTTAATTCAACCCGGCAGTAAAATAACATTTAAACAGCAGCTCTGGATATTCAAAAGGACGTGATGTCATCTTGCTGTCGTGACATTGTCACCTTCTCCTTCTGTTCTAAATTGACTACTCAACAAACAACTCCTCATCACATCAAATGAAATTTGAAAAACCTTTTGTTATGGACTTAAGTCCCAGTGGAGAGTCTGCTATAATTCCTGACATACTGTAGTATGACCTCAGTTTGCCCTCCAAAATGATATTAAGGAGATAAAGACAGACAAGAATAGCCTCCAAAGGCAAACATTACACAGAATGATGAGGCCAACTCATTCTGACAATCTCATTTCCTTCTGGGACATCGAACAGCATGGGGAATACTACTTTAAGTTATTCAGATTGTACTATTTTTGCTTTTAATTATTACCACATGCACAATTTGTTTTATTAACAGATGTTCCCTTTCCAAAGACCTTCCATGTGAATTCACTGCCATATTGCTGATGTAGTACAGAGCCAATGACAGACAATCTACTTAGTGGAAGTGTGACATAAATATTTTCTTCCAGCTTCAGAAGATTTAACTAAACCTGACATGACATGAATCCAAATCTTGTTGAGCTTTCAGGAGATGCTTAGTTTTCTTATTTTATTGAATAAAATATCTATTAAAAAAAGCAGAGATAAAACAGAAGCTGATAGTGTTCGTAAAGGTTTGCACAGGATTTACTGTATGTCAGTTAATCTAAGTAAAGACAAATTTAAAGCACGGTATCAAATGACATGAAAATGGTGGCTACTGGATTCTTCCTTGATTCTGACTCTGCCAGCATCATATATTTAAGTCTGCATGGGTTCAGTTAGGCTTAAAAACACAAACAAGTGATGTGTTCAAATGACCACATCTTATCAGATACCCTTCTAGCAAATGGTGACTGAATAAGCTATCACAGCACCTTGACGGTGACACTACAGGGATTCATGATATTATTTTTACCCTCAACCCCTTGAATTAATTCATGCGACTGTGCACAGCAGGTCAAGCTTTCAATTCGGAAATAAAAGAGCAATTTGCTTCTTTTAGTATCGCACATACAGAAAAAAATGTTTTGTGTAAATTCATGCTTCCCACAGGAAAAGATCATTCAAATTTTGGTGACCTTTTTCTCTTCATCCTTTTATAAACTCAAGGCCGGATTAATCTGTTTAGGGAACCTGGGGCAAGATGTAATGCAGGGCTCCAGTCGCGGCACAGAGATCCATTGCCGACATACCCAGAAAACCAAGCAGCTGGCTAGCTTTGGAAATAAGAGTGAGATATTGTTGAGCCCTGTTGTAAGATAGGATCACATGAATATGGGATAATGCTGGATGTTGGTGTGTGCAGGTGCAGCAGGTTTGCTCTTCAGTTCAGATCTGAAAACACAGAAACTCTAGACATCTACATCAACTACTGACGGCGTCCCCATCGACAACAGAATCTGGTTACTCCCCAACCAGAAACCCTGGAAGCTGTGATGCTTCTCAAAACTCACCAGTGACACGTCCCTGTGCAGCACTATTAGAGTCAACAAGAATGAATATATAAAAAACAAGAGGAGAGTCAAGGACCCCTTCAGGGTAAGGCAGGGAATTCGGCACCATAATGGCTGTAGCACTATGGCAGCCAGTGCTGACACCTTGTTGGCAGAGGCATGCTTTTGTCTGCTTTGAGGCAACCACAAACCATCCACACCCATACAGTCTCTCTACAAAACATGAAGTGAGGCATGTGCTCAGGTCAGCGAACTTAAGAAAGGCCACTGGTCCTGACAGAGTGTCCAGGAAGGTATTCATAACATGTGCTGACCAAATCACAAAGACTTTAGTTGACACAAGCCTCGATCCCGTCCAATCAGCCATCATCATCCTTGTTTAAAAAAAAAAAAAAGAGCCTTTGCTCTACATACCAACTGTGCTGAACAACACGTAACACCAAGGGAGTAGTAAAAGTAGGCTCTTCATAGACTACACCTCAGTCATTCTGGACAAATGACTGGACTGCAAACTGTCTGACCCAGCCCCACCCCAATGCACCTGCCCTCAAACTACTCAACTTCACCCCTGCATGCTCAGCATTGGCTCTCCACAAGGCAGCGCGCTGAGTCCACTTCTCTACTCTCTCTACACTTGTGACTGCACACTAATCCAGCCCACCTACACCATCATCAAATTCACATGCGATACCACCGTGGTTGGATTCTTCTCAGGAAGTGATGAGTTTGCAAACAGAGGTATGGTCCAGAAAATGAGAGCATGGAGTTCAGCAAAGGAACTCATCCAGGATTTCAGGTGGTGCAGTGCAGACCTGGCTCCACCCTGTGTGGGATGTGTGGATCTGGTTCACACCTTCACACTCCTGGCAAGCCGCATCGCTGAGAACGTCTCCTAGACTGCTTACAACACTGTTAATAAAACCACAGCAGTGACTTCACTTCCTGACATGGTTCAAGGAAAGCAACCAAGAGCGGTGCTCCTGGTGGCCTTTTATCACTCTACCATCAAATGCACTGTGTCTGTGTGTGGTATGCTGGTTGTTCAGCAGCAGACAAGAGAGCTCTGCAGAGAATCATCAACACTGCCCAGACACAGGTTAGCTGCTCAAAGCTTAGGAAGATATTATTTGCTCTACTCCCCAAACAGATCCACAAGCATTGTTAGGGAGATTTCTTAAGGGACATTGGACACCTGTTTGACCTACTGCCCTCTGGCTGGTGTTACAAGTGCACCAGACTCAAAGACAGTGTCTTCCCCTGGAATTCAGTACAATAAATCGAGCACTGAAATAACTGTTGAAATAGCTGGAATTGAAATTATATCCATTCACACTGCTATTTATCATGTGTAGTACTACTAACTGTATGTACATATTGCCTTTTATAACATATATATTTAAAAATATTTGTAAAAACACACACACACACACACACACACACACACACACATATATATATAAAATACAAATTATATATTATCAATAATCATTTTAATATTGCATACATATTCATATGAGAGGGTGGCTTGGCTTGGCTGGTAGAGTGGCCATCAAGCAACCAAAGGGTTGCTGGTTCGATCCTCACTTCCCCCAGTGACCATGTAGAAGTGTCCTTGAGCACGAAAAAAACCCCTAATTGATCCTGATGGCACTACATCGGACTGGTGACCCATCCAGGGTGACTCACTCAATGTCAGCTGGGATAGGCTCCACCCCCCTTCAACTCTTGATGGATAAGCGGTATAGAAAATGGATGGATGGTTGATCATATGATATTTACTGTCATACCTTTTTTTGTTCATGTGCAATATCTGACCCTACATGAGTGCAGTAACTACACTCATGCCAGTGCAGCTATATATACCACTGGTGTTTGAACTAAGTCTCACACATACATGTATAGCATCGTCATATCTTGTGATATTCAATTCTTTTGTGTACTTTTTAATGCTTTGTGCAATTCATGCAGAACAAAACAATGACGACAAAGGCTTTGCTCTATATTGCATTTTGTGGTTAACCCACAGCCTCTGGGTCTCCTGGAGGTCTGGGATCCAAGGTTGATAATCCAGCATGGTGAAGGTCTCTATTGCACTTAAATTTTGTATCATCATATGAGTATTATATTGGCAGGGATGCTTAAAATTGGGAGGTTAATACACCTTAGGTTCCTTCAATTATTTTTCATGTTATTAAAACGATTTTTTTTTTTAAATTCTTATGCAATATTAATAGACTAAAAACTAAATACTAGGAGGTTTAAAGCATGCAGGTGATTGGGTGTAATGTTCCTTTAACGGCCGCTGCCCCCTGCAGCGTCGTCATTGCGCAGAACAGTTTGAACCAAAAAGCGGAGTGACCTTCCTCCGCTCTCAGTCTGAGAGGGGCAGCACTGAAGCAAGAAGCCGGTCATAACTGCTACAGTCCCCCGCTTTAGCTTCAGAAATGAACAACAACTTAGTCGGAGATGAAGTCGGGTAAGAGCCGTCTAACAAAGCGCTACCGTGGACTTAGTCGCCCGTAAAGGACATTATAACTCACACGGCGCTCTCTTGACAAGCTGGGATCTGACAGCTAACGTCAGCTAGCAAGCTAGGTTAGCTCCAGTAAGTTAGCGAGACCGCTAGCCTGAGGAAAGACGGCCAAAAAGTGAGACTTGTCATAAAAGTCGAGCCGGTGCTACTGATGTTGACTAGGGCAGAATAAACCGTGCTGGTCTGGAGTGTTGCTGCATGGCTTGACGGTGGAATGTGAAGGAGTGTAGATACTTGTTTCAGTGTTGTTTTCTGTTAGCTTCCATGCTAGCTTATCTGACGTTTACCAGCGAGGCGAAAGTCTCCTCTTCTGACTTCGCCAGCGCGAGGACATTTAGCGGGCACTGCTGGAGGATGGAGCATCCTCGTTGACCGCAGTAAACCTTCACTTTTGTCACAACCAAAAACATTAATTGCAAACGTGTCTGCCAGCGTGCATTTGGTGAACTTGGCTTGATAGTGGTTGTGCATACACTGTCGTTAAACTTCTAGTAATGCAACGTCAACCAGCATCCGAGTTCACTGGTCCGGTCCGCATGCATGGAGCTGCTCACTTCTCGTCTCCGCTCTGAATGGAATATACTCGGCTGTCGGTAACAGTGGGGGAGACCGAATTTAGGAGAACACGATGGCTGCAGCTCCAGTCAGTTTATCAGATGAGTTTTGAGTTAGATGGCTAAATGCTATATTTCTCCTCTTTCACAGCTTAACTTACGTGGCAAGAGGTACAAAGACATTTATTGAAGGGGCCGTCGTATTCTGTTAAAAAAAACTAAATGAACAGACGACATGAACGTACAACATGCTTAATTTTTTTCTGCTTAAGCTGTGTGTACCTCCTCCCATGTAGCACCAGCATGGGTTCTTGATGCTGACTGTTAAATCAGCTGTTGTCTTTCTCTGGCTGTCACAGTGATTGCAGTTTATAAACTTTTTTTTTTTTTTTTTTAATTTTTTTCAGGAAACTTTTTGTGGGTGGGTTGGACTGGAGTACCACACAAGGTAAGTTAAAATCCCTTTTTAAGGTACTGCTGCTGCTTTGTTTACAAAGTGTAGCAAATGAGTGGGACAGTGTTTTTCAGGGTCACTGATGTAGTGCATGAATTAGCTGTCATACTGGAGGACCTGGCTGGTTGTGTGTTAGGGGGACTCCTGCTGGGGGGGTCAAATCAAGTCTTTATTTTACTGTGAAATACAAATTACAGATGAGAGGTGCTAAAGCAACATCTTGATAATTTGCATCCTCTGCTTATGAGTTAATATGGCAAAGGGTATGGTGTGTTCATACAGAAATTTGTTTGTTAGGGTCTCTGACCATTCATGTTATTGATAGATATGATGTCTGGCACGGGAGATGGCCAGATGTGTTTTTTTTGTGAATTTTATTTTTCACTCAGGTAAAAGCTTGATTACTATAAATGGAAAATTCTAAGTATTTGGCCATGTGACCCTGAAAATACCATTATTTCAGAAAATATTTTGTGTTGATGTGACTGAGAGTGTGAAATAGTTATGGTACATTTTATTATACATCATAAATCATTATCTTTCTATTAGCCAGGCTTGTGAGTCATAATTAACATCAAAATGTTGCCCTGCACTGATTAATTTTGCCAGTATCCTTGTGATGTAGCTTAAAGATGGCTGCAGTGTTATGTGGTGCAATGCTGGGGTGCAGTCATTATGAAATAATGTAACGCAATTTCACACAATCAATTGCATTTATAAAATATACTTATAACATTTTGTTAGTACTTGTGATATCATATACAGTAGGTATAAGCAGTTGGATTTAAAAAAAAAAGTGTAATTGTACAGTTGCTCTGAGTAAACTTACTGTATCGCCATGTTCACTAAACAAGCGAGTAAAGCAATGTGATTTACAAGACTTTAATATAATTAAGTTTGAACAGATGCCCCACATGCTCACTGATGTTTATGTATCACGTTCGTTTATCAGGATTTGCCTTGTGGTTATTGCAATCAATTAATAGTTACACCTTTCATGTTAACATGACATATTTTGGATAGAACAGAGTCACTGTGGAATACTTCATTCCAGCAGTGTATCCATGTTCCTGGATGTCTTACAGGCTACCGCTGGTGGTTGTAGTGTCTTTGGAATATGCCATTCTCATACTTTATCCTTTATCCTATCCTCATTTCTGATGTCACAGACTGAAAACACTGTTGATTAAATGAAATATATCGAGTCTACTTATACACCCTCCTCTAATTTTGACCTGCCAGAGATGGTCTAGCTTGTCTACAGCCCTTTATTGGCTCTTGCTTGGTTGACCACTGTGTGTATTCAGACTTGCCTGTGTGTTAACAGCACTGTTAACACACAGATCAGAACCACTGTGCTGTGTAACTCTGAGCTTGTTTCCCTGGCGATGCCCCAGGGCTTCCCAGCTATGAGAAAAGCAATTACGGTAACGCTCCACAAAGTGAGTCCTCATTTGTTAGAACTTGCATGCTTTGCCTCAATGGGCGTGTGCAGGCGTTTTAGTATTTGGTGTACATTTGGCACTATGTAAGATGACAGCGGGTCAGTGCTTTGTTTGCTTTAGGAGTGTCTATGTGACTTGAGTGTGGCTACACTGTTTTTTTCCTGCAGTAACACGAAATCAACTGCACTAAATGACCTGAGCATCCTGTTACCTCTGTCCTTGTAAGGAGTTTTGCTTTTTCTTTCCTTACTTGTTTTTGGTCGCAGTTACACATTTAGTACAAGTTTAAATGCCAAAGTTATTTTCATGGCATCATTGATTATATTGAAAGCATGAGTCCTATGACTACACTTTGTGTTCTTGAGGCAAACAAGGCTGAGTCATATATTTGATTATAATCTCCCATTTCTGTGCTTATTATTGCAAAGCTTCACTGGTATCTCTTCTTTTTATTTTCTCAGAAACCCTGAGAAACTACTTTTCACAATATGGGGAAGTAGTAGATTGTGTCATCATGAAGGACAAAACTACAAATCAGTCGCGAGGCTTTGGCTTTGTCAAATTCAAAGACCCCAATTGTGTACGGACAGTGCTGGAGACAAAGCCTCATAATCTTGATGGAAGAAATGTGAGTATGTTTAATCAAAGGACCAGATAGTAACATCAGCAATCTGTCTTCCTTTTGAGTGAGCAATGCGAAATAACCTCATCTTGTATTTCTTCATCCACAGTCATTAATTCAGGTGAATTGCAGTTTTGCTGTGGGTTGTACCTGCCTGCAGCCAATAGTACAGATGATACATTTTGCGAACTTACATTTGTTTGCCTAACAAGACTTACCTGTTCAAAGTCAAATGAGTGAAACTGACAGTTCATGTTGGATTTCTGATATGGCTGAAAATGAAACTGCAGTTGTCTAGTTTTCCGCTTTACAGTTTGCTCTTTGTGATACAATTTATTCGTCTTGTAATTTTGGTTTGGTTGGAATACGTTCTTCTCTGTTGTGTGAAGCAAGCCAATATATTTGATTTAGTAAAGATGAACGAATGTTGTGTCTCTGTCAGATTGACCCGAAGCCATGTACTCCCAGAGGAATGCAACCTGAAAAGTCTCGAACTAAGGAGGGCTGGGTAAGAGGAATCTGATTTCTTCTGGGGAGGCTAGGATAGGTGTTTCTGCAGGGGTAAGATTTAGGGCATCAGACCCCTCCCCCCTTGAAAAAAAGTTTGAAAAGAAACCAAAAAGTTTTTTTTTTTTTTTTACGGAATGCAGTTGTTTTAATCATATAAGCTTCTTGCTTTGGAAAGAAAGAAATTAGTTATGGGTTTTGACAATTTACAGAAATATTTAAAAATCTGACTTGTGTTGAACTGCGTCCAGTAATTGCGACCAAAGGTTTGCAACATTACCAGCAGATCTCATACACGCCTTAAACTGGTCTGAGTTTGACACGTTAGGATCATATTTTCTCAGATGAAGCATAAAAAAAGTTATAGGCCCAAGTGAATAAAGTTAATAATGAGAAAATAAAATATATGCATTTTTTTATTTCTAACAGCTTTTTTTTTTTTTTGAAGATTAAGCAAACCTCTTTTACTTGACTGTTAGTAAAACATAAGTGGTTTAAGCACTAGCTGCATTACAGAAGCCTTCATAAATGGTGTCCTTTGCCTGCTATTTGAGCCTCTTTCACTGACTTCAGGTTTTGTAGCTGGTACTGAACGTTGTACTAACAAACCAGAAGATGTATTTATTGAAATTGTTGTAGTGAGCAGCCTCTAGCCTTTACAGTTTGAGTGCAGTGCTGATGATTGTGAAGAGGGTGAGTAGAGGAAGCCGTGTTCCCTGATCTGTGGAGACTAGTGTTTGCATTGACATGACATGTTAAGAATTATACCCCAGGGCAAGAAGAGAACCTAATTTCTTCTGCACTGTCTGAATAGATGATGGCTAACTGGCCCCTTCCCAGAATGATCCTTTAACAGACATTGAAATCCATACACTCCCTGTTTTCTTTCAGAAGGGCAGCAAAGCCGATAGCAATAAATCAAAGAAGATATTTGTAGGTGGAATCCCCCATAACTGCGGCGAGCCTGAACTCAGGGACTATTTCAATAGGTTTGGAGTGGTGAGTATCGTCAAGTGCATAATCACTTCACATTGAAATTATGACTGGAAAAATGGAAATTTCTTGGTTTGGGGGGGAAAAAAAAGACCATTTGTCCAAATTGAGGCACAATATTTGAATGGAATAAGAATGGACCTTGTCTGGATTTCTAAATGGAGTCACTGTTTCCTTTGTCCCATTCAAGGTCACAGAGGTGGTAATGATCTATGATGCGGAGAAGCAGAGGCCCCGAGGTAAAAGCTGATCCCGTTTTTTCTCTCCCTCTCCATACCTTAGCATCTTAAATCTCATGACAAACTATTCTGGCCCAAAGAGAAAAAAAAAAAATCAATTCAGCCTTAGATGTTAGTTTCAGTTTAAGTACTGTTGTCCGAATATTTACATTTTTAATTTTCACCTCATTGTTATCATGAAGATATGACAAAATACAATAAAAGCATTTTGAAATTAAACTTTCATGAAATGCAGAATGAAATTTGAAATCTGAAATATGTGATATCAGAACTTCAATTTAAGTGGTTATCATGTGATTGAATGATCATGAATATTTATAAATCTCTGACTCAGAAATATTTGTTTGATAAATGTCTGATTGTTAATCCATTCGGATTTGTGTGCGTAGATGTAATTACTAGTTTTAACTCACCCAGCTTTTAATTTATTAACCGAAGAAACAACAAATACACCACTACACTCACAACTACAATATGATGTTATATTAGCTGTTATTTGATTTAAATTTTCTATTTGCTTCTATAGGTAAATGAAAAAAGACCACATATAAATATCTACACACTGATTAGAAGAAGGGCTGCAAATTAGAATTATTTGTTGCAGTCATTTTTTCCACAAATTCTTTGATCTACATTTGCAAATGGCTTGTTTGACAAGCAGCAGTAAATTGAATTTTTGGTGTATTTGCTCAAAAACGTAAAAATAAATCATCAAACTGAAAAGTACTTTTTGTTTTTGCTGTAAAATTTATTCCCACAGAAGCCTAAATTCCTAGGAATGCTGTAGTGCGGCTGATGTTTTAAGGAATCCTTTAGTTTTTTTTTTCTCTCTCCTTGACATTTTCTAAAAAGAAAGACATCATCAAATGCAAGAAGTTTATGGAGTTAATTGAAAAGTTGTTAGAAGTTTTTCTGGGAAGCAAAGGAAATCTTTAACTGAAAGGGGACAGGCTGGAGGAAAGTAGGTGCTCCAAAAAAACACAGCACTTTATCACAACATGCAACTGGCATATTGAGAGCAGTCTGAGTATCAAAGGGTGGATTTGTCCTTCAAAGAAGCTGGTTTCTGCCCAAACGCTGAAGGTGGTAGAATATAATGGTGTCACAAGAACAATGGAATTATTTTGAACATGTTGCACGTTCTGTGCCACTTCAAAAGTCTTTCCAACTTACTTCCTGTCAGTAGAAATAACAGGTTTTGATATCCCAGAGGAGTTTGCCCAGTTAAGTCGTAAATCTTTCATACATGTACTGACACTTGGAGCATGAATGGCCTCACTGGGAATCAGACCCGTGCCACTGGCAGCGATGGTGTCAGGCTGCCTGCTGAGCTACAGTCACAGCTGTTTCATCTACGTTTGTCCTACATTGCAACGATGCAGCGGACACTGACCCAAAACATGGTTCTGTCAGTGCTCTTTCTTCAAAACTCCTATCATTCTCTGTTGGGAGAAACCCAGAATAGTTTGTCATTGGAATTTAACATGATGTAATGCACCAGTAACAGCCACAACATATTTAATGATATGAACAGATTTCTTTTATTAGTACTATTAGATGTTCAGCATTGGAATAAGTTTACTTTACCTTAATTTTAGTCCTATTTGATACATCTTAAATGGCATAGTGTGTTTTCCCGTATGTAGAAAGTTAAGTATTTTGTAAGTAAGCCCTTTCTATTTTTCTTTCTTCTGTCCCCCTTCTCCTTGTGAATGGTTTGAATGTGATTAACTGTGTCTCTTAAGATTTGTCTTTTCTCCTTTAGGTTACTGTGCATTGACTGGTACCACAGAGGTACAGGCCAAAGTTTAAGAATATCCAAATTTTTGACTTGATCAGATGAGGTGTACACAAAGTTGCATCGTATTCGGAACTAGGCTGAAGGTTTCTGTTTGCCTCCAGGTTACCATAATTTAACAGCAAATAGTCTACAACGGCATTCGCCTTGTTTTTGGTAGATAACAGTAAACCGATTGAGACTCATTCATATTTTTGTAAAGATTCATCAGTAAAATTACTTATTCATTTCGTGGCTGATGTAGATAACTTTTGGTTGGGTTCTGTGCTAAGTGGCCTGAATGGTCACAGTATGTTTTCTTTTCAGCTAACATTTTTAAGATCACGTCAGTTTCATCAATCACTCATCAAGAGCACCAAGTTTTAAATTTTCAACTTTCGCATAACTAAGGCATGTCACCGGTGCCATGTCACCAGTGTCATATCACATGTGCCAACTTGTTTTTAAATTTAGATTAGGGACGGGTCATTGACAGATGTTATTAATAGCAATAGACCATGAGACTGGGGAATCCTTGGCATGGCACGAGAGGTCTCTAAAATCTCAGTTGTCTCGTAGGACGTTTAATTGGATTCAGGTTAGGTCCCCCAGCAGAGATGTGCACACAACCCAGTTCTGCCATAGTGAAACGCTAATCAAATTGAAAGTAGATCACTGCAGATGAAGTAGTTTACAGAGAATTCAACGAGAATGAAATGTTGGACCAAATAGTTCTGAGCTTTGGATTTAGCATACTTGTTGATGAACTTTGTATATTCCCCATGAAAACTCTTGAGTAAAATCAGCTACATGTGACTTTGGGAAACCAGTTCTGGCCTATATCTTTGTGTTACCATAAGCAATATTTTAATTGTCCATTTTAGGCTTATCCTGGCTGACTCAAAAGTAAAACACTTAATTTGGGAAAGCTTGGAGAAAGCTTTAGGCATTCTACAGTTTGTGTTTCTCCATATTTTTGTGATGCATTAACAATGGCTGCTGCGAGTGTGTGCTCCACAGCAATATACCAAGGGACAGATCAAGGTGGGGTTTGGATGAAACAGCATGAAGTAACACCATGTAGTATTGGTTCAATTGGCATTTCTTAGAAGCTACGTGTTCGTCTTCTTAGAGGAAGGAAGATGGATTTAACTGACCTTTTTATGCATCATTTCACATTCAATCAAATGCTTCACCTGTCATTCTATATGTTTAATAGTTATGCACCCTGTATTATTACCTTCTTGAAATATTTCACTGCACAGTAAAGAGAAAAGTTTCCTTCAATCCCCCAGGCTTAAGTCTTGGATTTGTGTTGTTCTGCAAGTCTGCGACATCATCCGAACCCCAGGAGCCTCTTGCTCAGTCTTGATGGATCCTCACTCTGCTGAAGCCCAATACTGTTCTTCATCTTGTGTTGTCACAACCCCCCTGCTACCTTGATTCACTCTTGGTCGTTGGCTAGGTTTTGGATTTATTACTTTCGAGGCCGAACAATCAGTGGACCAGGCTGTCAACATGCATTTTCACGACATCATGGGCAAAAAAGTGTGTAGTTGTAGTTTTATTTTACCCTTTAGATCAAACAGAGGCTTGGGCAACAGAGCGAGAATTTGTGCCATCATGCTTTTTTTTTTGTTGCTAGCTTATTAGAAGTGCTTCTTTCAGTGTGGCATCACACAATACAAATTTGTCTTTTAACATCAAAACAATCAGGCATCAGACTTAAATTTTTATTCTCCATGCATTTGGACTTCTTCATTTTTGCTGTTATATTACAGTGTCGATTGTCGCCCAAGGCTTTGTTTCATTTGACCACTCCTTTAGGGTGTGCTTATTGCAATCAATTGGACTTAAACAAATTTCCTTTTATGGTGCTTGAAATTCTTAAATTAATTTTAATAAAAGATAAATACACTAAATGGCCTCTTGATAACATAAAATATAGATACTTTACAACAGCTCTCTCATAAACTCTGCCTTTAAATATGTCAGTGATGATTGACACTGTTAGAGTTTTAATTTAGCTACATGTTTATTATTGATTTGAAGGCTTCAGTTGTGTTGAACTTGACTGCATTACATTGAGAATAGTTTGTTTTTATATTTTCACTACCCTTTTTACAAACATGGTATATCACTCAAGTACAACACCACCCTCTGCAATCTCAGTAATAAATATGAAGTAGAATTATTACCTGAATGACAGTGTCTGCCAGAACTGAAAATAATAAGCTTTGTAAAAGTGGAATTAATGGCAGAGCTGATTGAATTGCATTATATAGGAGTACCTAAGGAAGTGGCCAGCCAGTGTATATTTACAGTATATACATATGTAATTGTATTTGTCATTAAAATCTCACTGAATATAATTCACCTAAAGGATCGGTCTAATCAGTTCTGTTTCTTTTGTTTTTTGATATTTCGTTGGCAGGTCACTTACATGTCAACATGTCTTCTTTTCTTTATTGGAAATTAAAAAAAAAAAAAAAAAAAAAAAAAAGCTCAACTCAGTGACCTCAGTTGAAGAGTCTCCATACTGTGTCTGTCAGTTCTGTAATTACCAAGTACAGGACTCTCTAGAATGCTGCTGAGACACAAGTTGCACAATGATATTTGAATGCCACTTTGTAGTGTTTGTTCAATTTAGTGGGGGTAGCAGATGGATGGGGTTTACTGCACAAAGTCAGTTCAGATAGTGTCAGGTAATCTTTCCATCCGGGAAATGATAATAAATTCACTACACTTTAATATTAAAGCACACCTTCCAACCTTCTGGCATTTTGGCTTCTATTGTGATGTAGTATGTGGCAAACACTGCCCACCTGGCTCCTCAGCTGAATGAAAACAAACAAAAAATACCAGTTGGTGTGTATCTGATGTAGTCAGGATCCCTCTGAACGCTGCCATTTAAAAAGCCAGTTTAAAGCTCTATTCATTCACATCAGCCCTTTCCCCTGTAGAAACGTTTTGTAATTAGCAGTTTTTAAAACCACTGTTCGGAGATACCAGTGGAATCCCTGTCCTTTCTGGCCTCAATACAGACAGCCAGGATTTGAACATGATCAAACACAGAGTAGTTAAGCCCGCTAAGTCATTTTGTGTTATCCAAACTGTATTTCCCGTTTCATCTTCACATAGCTGCACAACTTAAGTATTTGATGGTGTGTGCATTCTTTGATTTTTATTTTTCCTTGATGAGCTTTGACTTTATGCACACTCTTTGTCTCTTAATTCATAGTGGCTAGGGCTGAACAATAAATCAAGATATCCACATCGACATATGGACAAGGGACACATCTAAATCACAGAGACTGCAAATTTTTTAATGTCACAACCGACCATTAATGGAACATTTTTTAAATAAAAATGTCCAAATAATTACAATAAGATTTTATGTATATATATATATATATGTGAAATTACCAAAAAACATTCATTGACTGCTTTTTAGAATACGTTTGTTTTCCTCCTACAAATTATTCAACTGTTCAGATTAAACACACAGGACATCTTCATTAAAGTGTCATTTAGACTAATAACATAGTTGAATCCCATCCGTGAATGAATCAGCCCAACCTGTGTAGCGTCTAGTTGTATGCACCCCCCTTGACTTTGCCCTGGTTTTCGGCAGGAATCAAGGCTCAACTTAATCCATTGTTCTTGACTTGACATTACCTTACACTGGGACTTGAGGGAGCCTGGGAGATATGAGTTACAAAATTAGAAATTGGAGCACATCAAACTGTGGAACAAATCCCAGTTCTGCTGTTAGGGACTGTAAAGAAGTCATGGTATCCATCACGCATAGCTGTGATGCCCACGGGAGAAAGTGCTCAGGTAGCTGCCGGCGGCGGCAAGGCCACTGCCGGAAACATGTGCATGTAATTAGGTCGACAGAGAAAGAAGAGGGGAGGCTGGGGGAGGTAGCAACACCTTAAAGCAGGGTGAATTCGCGATCCATTTTCCTCCTGCAAGGTGACCCCAATAACTCAACCCCTCAGTCTATTTCTGGTCGGCTCCCCCATAGTCTCATCCTGTTTTTCTGCTCTGCTTAACTGTTTACTTTGGTTTGTCACACTGAAGAAACTTTTGTTATTGACGTTCTAAATTGATCTCTGGTAAGCCATTAAATGTTTCAATAGTGGATATGAAAAAAAAAAAAGGAATAGGTTGCTGCTATTTGTTTTTAGGGCGCATGTATTCAATATAAAATCAAGTCTTGGAGGTCATTCTCGTATTTGAGTTTGATTGCAAGACAAAGTGTCCTCCTGCAGCAATCAATTTGGTGATTTATATCAGAGTGAACTTAGTTGAAAAATGTTTGTCACTTTTGACACAGTATGAAGATTCAGTTTTATATGAACTAAAAAAAAATGTTTATTTGTTCTGTCTGCATGTTTACCTTATATTCTGTTAGAACTGAGATACAAATTTCTCTCTACATCCATTTCCCCCTTAAAACTTATTCCAAATAAAATAAAAATGAGATTCTTTGTAAGCGTTAGCTGGAGAAAGGTAAGTCATGACTTTCCATTAGATGTCTACATCATATATAGGCCAAGTCATTCAATGAAAAATAATTCTATGTTTCTCAGGTACATTGTCAGAGACCCTGCCTTATTCTAAAATCATTTACATTATTTACTGCCTGCAGTGAAATGTCAAATTCCCATTTGGTTATTGGTACCTGAGACACATAGCCGTACAGCTCTCCTGGCTACACAGTAATTTACATGTAAATAGTTGCCCCACATTATTCTAATAAACATGTAGCAAAACATTTCAACCTGGCCCAAATTGTTGAAATTAAATATTAGTGGTAGGACAGGTCTGCTTAGGTGAGGGACTTCATGGACCATATGTATACTGGTGTTGCCAAATGTGTCCTCCTTGTCCTTTGTCCAGGTGGAAGTAAAGAAGGCTGAACCTCGTGACAACAAAGCTCCTGGCCAGCTTGGCCCTGGCCAGTGGGCGCCCAGAGGCATCTTGAGTGCAGCTAATGGTTGGACAGCACAGCCTGCTCAGGGCTGGCAACAGCCGTATGGGCCACAGGGTGAGTGGGAAGAAATCCCAGAGCAGAGTGAAGAGAGGCTCGCTGTTCAGAGTATAACTATTAACTGTTAAAATGTTTCTGATCCTCCGTGTTACCCTTGTATGCGTAGGTCACTGTATGCTCTGTTAAATGCCAAACTCCATTCAGTAAAAATTTTTACATCTATAGCTAAACTATTTTTTTTCCCCCTTTTCATGAAGGAGTGTGGGTGTCAACTACTGGCCAACCCATAGGTAAGGTTTCAACGTCTATTGGACGACACATACAGTAATAATCTTTTTCCTCACATTAAAACATTACTCTTTTTTTGTGGACTGGGCATTTATTGATTTGTGTCATTGTGATGTGGTCAGGTGCTTCTCTTGACAACAGAAATGAGCTGGCACCCTGTGTGGCTAATAGGTGGATAACTGTTAACAGTTGTGTTATCACCGCTTCATAATGGCTGATGATGATGCTGCTGATTATTTGCTGATAGAAACAGATGGCAGCCTGGACTGGATTCTGGCCTCCCTCTGCTCGTGGTCATGCTAGGTTTCATATTATAAATCCCCCGGCGCAGCATTTCTTTTTGTTTTAAAAAAAAACATAATTTCTGCTATAGTGCTGTTAACTAACACCATGATCTATTTGAGCTGATGTAATGACTATACAGTACGCATATCTGGCGGACTTACTCCTTTTTTTCTCTTGATTTCATGTCAGGGATAAATGAATGTGAAAGATGCAGATATTCATACTCAGCCATTCATAAAACATCCTCTTTTGTGTTTAATCAGGTGGTTATGGACCTCCGTTATCAGCAGGCCGGGGAACCCCAACACAGCCTCCGTCACCTTTCAGTGCATTCCTCGTCACAACCCCAGCGGGCAGTTTCGCTGCACCTCAGGGCTACGCTCAACAGGGCTACAGCACAGCACCTCAGTTTGGTCAGTCATGCTAACACATTATAAGGAGAAACATGTTATATTTGGTTCAGACTGCTACCAAAAAAACAAAAAAAAAGCTAGGGCACAAGTGTGCCAATTCTACCTCTTTGTTGTTGGAGTTCTTCAGAACTTTTCTTAGAGTAAAATATGTAAACATGTAATCTATGTCAGTTTTCCAGATAGTTTTTCTGTTTTTGCGGTCAGGGAGGATCCTCTACCTTATCAGAGGTGACCAGTGTGACTTACAGACAGCCAGCAATGCTACACAATATCCTGATAACTGCGGTGGGATGGATTATTTCAGTCATTTAAACTGGCATTTGTGTTCATATGAAATTGATTCTGCATGGTGAACAAAATATTAGTATAAGAAGTAGAAAGGAAACCTGAATGATTCATCACAACTTCAGACTGTCCTGATATTTTTAATGATGAAGACTCAGTTTTATCTGAAGTATAGTTTGAGTAATTATATTTGATTATGATACATTTTATTTTGTTCAATGTTTATTCCTTTTACCGGTAGTATTTTTTTTCATCTTTATCGACTGATTGACTAAATTAATGTGAAATCATGTTTACTAGAGTATCACTTTCAGTTTGAAATCCTTCCTATATGCTTCTACCTTAATAACCTGTGTATACATGCACTGTAAACCAGTGTGTGTGTGTGTGTGTGTGTGTGTGTGTGTGTGTGTGTGTGTGTGTGTTTGTTTGTTTGTTTTGGGGGGTTATACCTCGACTGTAGTCTCTTGCTTTTACTGCCTGAGGAGAAAATGCTACTTGTGCTGTTGTTAATTTGGTGGTTGTGACTCTGTGAGTAATGTCTGTTGTGTCACTGCTCATGTTGCTCATCCTTAAACTGGAGAAAGATCTAAAGATAATTCAGTGGAGCAGACGCAGTGGCATTCTCCCATCTGTTGATGAAAGTAGGAACCTGACAGGTTGTGTCCTACAGCTACAGAGGTGAAAATGTGTTGGCTGTGCTTGTGACACATCTCCAGTGAAAAGAATTTGTGCACAGTGTATCGGCAAATGAATTGTTTCTTATCGCGACTTAAATCTGTTCAGTTCAAAAGCAGAGTTTGCAAGAATTTAGCCATGCTGAATATAGCGGAAACGCTGTCTGGGGTTTGCTGTTCAAGGCTCCAGAGAGACCACTAAATTTAAGGGTTTTATGGTGTCTAATTTATTGTTCAAAAAATAAAAAATGATCTTGTTATTCTCCAACAGGGTACAGTTTTGGCACACCCCAAGCAGACCAGTATGTTCAACAGGTTCCTCCTCCACCCACCACTCCAGGAACTGCACCTCTGGGCTTTGCACCCGCCACCACACCAACTCAGGACTTGAGCAAAGCTCCCACTGGACAGCCAGACTTCCCTTATAGCCAGTATGGTAAGAAAGCATTGTGCATCAGCCAGTTTGCTGCCCTTATCTCTCCCTTTTTTATTTTTTTGATTCATTATTCTTTTGGCCCTGCCCATATCACTGGATATTATGTTGGGTTCAACTTCAGCTCATGTAAGTGTGTAACTTCAATCCTTAAACAATCAGGAGCTTGCTCTTGGTACCATTTAGCTTGAGCAGCTACACATGCATACATGCTTCGTGCATACATGAACACTCCTGGCTCTGCCATGAAGATGCTGCAGAAGTTCAACCATATCAGGAGTCTTCCGCTGTCATTTCTGTCAAGTTTTTCCAGCAGGAATGTGGATTGGTAAAAAGATTGGTAGGTCTTGGTAGGTTTTAATTAGATCATCCTGCCTTGCAATGTTTTTGTTTTGCATTTTTTATTTCTTTATTTTCTGAAGGAAGTGCAACCTTTTACTCATCTACTGCACCAGACATCCGACTTGGTTCAGATATTCCTTCCCTTTAATTACTACCCCCTACATCCTCTCCTTTCCTTCTTGTTGATGACTTTGCTGGCTTCTTTTCCTGGTCTTGGCCATGTTGCTATGAAAGAGCAACAGCATGGCAATGATATGCTCATGAAACCTTAATTCTGAAAAAGGTGTGTCCTACCTGCCAAGCTACCTATCAAAATTTTTCAAGATGTCCATCAATTTTCATAGCTTTGCATGCTTGTCAGTAAAGTATGAAATTTGTCTCTCTTTTAAACAAATACAGTTTTTAGTTGGAATCCTGGGCAAAAGACATTTTTGTGTCTTAGATGTATATTTTTTTACTTTCTGGAAGATAGTAGCTGGACAGTCCAGTCTAGTGTTACAGCTCTGTTGGGCCTGGATAGTCAATGTTCTTGGGTTTCTACTGAGCTGTTGAGCTCGATACCAAATTTCTCTTAGCATATAGGGACATTTATAAAGTCACTTTAGTTAAAATATGAAACCAATGTGTCTTAAAATTGTGTAATGCATCATGGTCGCAGGGGATTTCCAGTGACGTATTGTATGCCTGTACAGAAGTAAGACTTTGAGATCACATGGAGGGCCAAATTCAGGCTGTTGGTTTCAATTCTGAAACCAGAAGACAGAAATATTATGAAAACTGATCATGTACTGTAAACAAACAAGCTTTTCTTTCAATGTTCAGATTTTTAAAAAATAAAAAAAAGAGCACATTGTCAGAAGAGGGTGAAATATTTATGAAGAAGCTATGATTATTTATTTATTTTTGGTTGGCCGGTAGCCTTTGTGGCTCACAGTCACCTCAAACATGTGGTTGCTGTCAGCCATGACAGGTGCTCATCATGTTCAGTGTTTCCTGCTTGTGCTTATCCTCCATCCAGCTTTTTGCCTTCAGTGTTTGCTGGCAGTTCAGGCTGTCAGTCAAGAAATCATTAAGTTTTTGTGAAGTTCATAAATGCTGGTAATATTGGGGTGGGTTTTTGACCACAAATAATGGGAAGTTCACACACTTCCATCATTAAAGTTTTTGTGACAACAGCAGCAGTGGATCTGCCTAATCAGCAAATGATGAGGCTAGCAAAATTAGGTAATTTTGGTTTTGGTTAAGTTTGGCTAGTTGGGCAATTGAAAATAATTTGTTTAGAGTGAGAAACAAACCAGTGGTGTTGTGTACTTAAGACCATTGGTATTTGCTTCGACAAGGTCCTGTTATACCTCTTCCCTGCTCTATTTCTCAATATTGGATTCCACAATTTTAGCACGATTCACACAAACCTTTTACCATTTTTGCAATTTCTCTTATAAGCCTCTTCCTAAAAGCTCATCGAATTGGCCTGCTGAGGGGCAGCATCTCTGTACTTTCTGG
The DNA here is from genome assembly GCF_037954235.1 of Aulostomus chinensis. Taxonomy (NCBI): domain Eukaryota; kingdom Metazoa; phylum Chordata; class Actinopteri; order Syngnathiformes; family Aulostomidae; genus Aulostomus; species Aulostomus chinensis. The sequence continues at coordinate 8,849,399 of NC_141333.1, read as the reverse complement.
ACATTCTCAAAGACCCATGTGATACCCACAGAAGTTACTGCTAAAAAGTTTCCTTTTTTGGCAGACTTTACATTTCCCCTTGAGTTATGTCCATTTTTTGTTGTATTCCTTCCATCCATATAGTTCACCAGTGTTTGATAAAAATAGGCAGATGAATATTTTTCTTAGCCTGTATTGAGTTATGCTGCTCAGAGAAGTAAATAACCCTAATTTTAGAAAATGGCTAGTTTATGACTGAAGTGTAAGCAACAGTAAGATACCTTTTAATGGAGCTATGAGGCACAGTACTTATCTTGAAAAAAGTTTCAAGTTAATTCTCACAACTTGTAGAACTTAGTGGAAAATAATGGCTGCTTGCAGAATAAGTAATGAAGCTTATGGTGTTCTTTGGCTTTAGCCTTTCCTCACTTTCACGGTGATGTGAAGCATACTACATCAGTATTGCAGAATGCAATCTGTAAAAGCTCTGATGTCATCAATTAAGGTTGGGAGTTTTTAAAATGTACATTTAAGGAGATAAAGCAGCCTCACTGCCATAGCACGCTGCCTAAATACCAGGCTGATTCCTGCGTTGCTTTCTCATGGTGATATTTTCATGATGTGGAAGCAGATTTCTCACTCATTATCTCTTGCATCCTCAGTTTATCATGCACACTTCATAAAATTTCCAGAGACCAGGCTGGCATGACAAATTAGGCAGGCGGGCTAGCAGATAGCAGACATACTCACACTCTATTTTGTTTTGACTTCCAGATGAAGCTGATCGGTGATGTCTCACCAAGCATAGTGCAGACGCAGTAGATGAGTAGAGTCTGTTAGCTTAGCTGGGAGGATTATGCAAAGTAGTCGGCCAGCAGTATCTGGGTTCAGTCAACCTGGTCTCCTCATCTCCCTGATAGGCTTGGGTAACTACCCTCAGGACCCCTCTGCCTACGGACCAACGCGTCCTTCTCACAGTTATGGTCAGGATGAGCAGGGAGGATATAGTGCAGGTAGGTGCCAGCATCGTCTTCTCAAACCACAAAAGTAGCATATGTTCAGTTCTATAGTGTTTATTGAGCTCCAACCTGGTTCTTTGCCTCCTTTGCTTTTTGTTTAGTATTTTGCATGTACATTTTGCATGTACATACAAATTACTGTGTGTATTCTTGTATAGTAAAACACAGCTATAGTCTGTCTCTTGGCTGAGTGGATTTGAAAGAAATTTGATTTGAAATTTGGCATTGAGCATGTCCTCCTTCAGTGGCTGTAGCTTTACTATACCAAGACAAACCATGCCCTCCTTTTTTGTCTCTGTCTGCATTGCTTTGCTGATTATTAAAGGATGATCTAATTGTCAGAAAACGTGTTCATGGTTCAGTTGTCTCTATGCATTAGCAGTCCATTCACCCATTGTTTTTTCCCCATGTACTGTCTCCACATTATAGCTACAGAGATGAGCAACAAAAGAAGATTTAAAGAAGGACACGATTTCTCTGACTCTTCTGTCTGGTGGTCCTGTTTGGACTTCTCTCTTTTCATCAGAAATCATATCCTTATTTTTGTTCTGATCTTTAAGCACCACTTAAGAAATGTCTTTTTTGTTCTTTCTTTCTTGCTTTCCTTTCTTATTTTCTTTCATTCTTTTTTTTCTTTGTTTCTTGTTCATGTGTTTGCCTCTTTTTATCTCTGACAATCTGAAACTTTTGAGTTGGGTACATTTTTCAATATTTAAGACACTTTGGCAGGATCAGTGGTTGCTTGATTTTGGTTTTGACTTGTCATTTTTGAGCCGATCAGCTTCCATTCCCGGGTGTCACTCCTTTGACTTTTCTCAGGGAGACGTTGCCATCCAGTGTCTAAATAGATGAACATTGTGCACTTTGCACTCATCGTTGAAGAGAACGAATAAACTGATAAATTCTTTTCTCAATTAATTCTGTCTGACATTTAAAAAAAATATATTTATACAAAGTTCCATTGTTGTCTCTGTTTTTTTTTTTTTTTAATGTGGTTACATAATCATTTTCAGCACTTAGGGGCTCATTGGGCGAATTCAGTATTTTAATGTGGAGGGGAAAAAAATCCACCCTTAAACCCTTAAATACTGTTTAAAATTAGCTGCTGATAATTTGCAGATTTTCATTTCCTTTGGTCACCTCACTTTTTTGTGTTATATGTTAATCTCTTAACATCAAACACTTCCACAGGGAAATCCATGAATGGGAAAAAAGTATTCCTGTTTAAAGAGATCTTGTCCACATTTTCCAAAATGTTTAGGGGAACATACTGTTACACCTATCAAATCTTTGTGTCATCAAGCAGATAAAAATTCAAAAAAAGATCTTGGGTGTAAAGTACATTTTATGACATACACATGAAATTGTAGTTAAATGATGATTGCCATTATTTTGATGTGATGTTGTAGCACTTCCATCAGACATCGGATCAGTGTAACAGTATGAGGATGGGGTGGATTTTTACACCAAAATTGCGAGTTTAAAGAAAGTAATCCATATTACTTCTTTTGATACATTAAAGAATAAGACTTCTTCCCTAACACGTTTTGTTCAATCTGAGACTAAACCCTCCTTCTCTCCCTTGCGTCTCTGTCATCCACCTCAGGGTATAGTCAGGACCTGACTGCGTTTGGCCATAGCTTCGCAGACCCCAGCCAGCCGACAGCCTCATATGGGGCACCGACAGCACAGCCCACGGCCGCCCCACAGCCTGCTGCCACCGCATTTGGCAGAGGGCAGAACCACAACGTACAGGGCTTCCACCCATATCGACGCTGACTGCTACTTTAGGGCAGGGCTGCTGTGTAAAGTTAAAACAAAAACAATCAAAAAAAAAAAAAAAAGAGTCAGGGAAATGCGTGTTCTTGCTAAAAAGCAAAACTGGAATTCTGGATTGTTCTACGGGAATGTTGAATGCACACAGTTTGTGAAGCAGTAACTTTTATGAAAGCAGGGACTCTAGTAAAATCAGAGGGGTGTAAAAAAAACAAAACAAAACAACCCAGGTTTGTTTTTGGTTTGCATAAATTAAGGAACATTCAGCAGAGAGAAGCTTTTATCCCCCACCCCTCAAACCATGTTTTATAGTAGAACTAAACTACTTCGCAATAATTTTGATTGTCTGCTCAAACACTAGCACAGAGACTATATGGAAAGAGACTTGCATATAAATATGTATATTTATGGTGGACACAAATGAAAACAGGGTTTCAAGTTTCCTCAGCTTTAAATTCTAGGGAAAAAATGTTTTTATTTTTTATTTGATGAATTTTGTTTACTTTCTGAGCCTTTCAAGTTTGTTTAAAATGGAGATTATGAATATATATATATATATTATACACAAACTGTGCAATTTTTTAAAAAGAGAATTTTGTACTATAAATGTACACTTTGCTTGTTTTTTTTATTTAAAGATGTAGACTTCCCTCAGGTGGCTGTTTTGGGTGCATTTTGCACTTATGCAAAAAGAAAAAAAAGACAAATTATTACAAAAATAAATGTTTTAAGGATACATTACTGGTCATTTTGAGTTTGTTTGATGGTTGTGGGAGAGATGGGGGGGGGGGGACACCCCCTTTTCCGATGTTTGGAATGCAGTTTTTGGTTGCTGGTACTTAGTATATTTAGCTTGTAACATTTTGTCCTCATTGGAAAGGATGTCCTAATTGCAAACAATCTCAGCAGCAAATGAGTTTTTCATTATACGCTTAAGTGTTTTGTTAGGGGAAGTGATCCCTTCTTGTACTGTCCTAATAGATGGAAAATAAAATTTTAAACCTCTTCTGAGAACTAAAATTACCAGGTAAAACTTAAACTGCTGGAAAGACGAATTATTTCCGGGTTAAAGGTCACAGCAGATGTCAATATTTCCGCATTGTTAGCATTTCAAGCTAGCTTCTCTCTGGGAAAGTAATTTCAGCAATTCATTCAGACTGAGCTCGTCGCTTTCAACACTCGACACGGACTATAAAAGAAGACGAGTGTTTAGTGTCTTTAGGTGGGACGTGTAAGATTAAAATGAACCGGGTTTTTTTTGTTATGATTCATTTCTCTGAGTATTGTTTTGGTACGTTAGCTAACTAGTTCCTGATAGCCTGCTAGCTCCCGCGAGCGTACAACCGGAGAGGTCCAGTGACTGGTGGGCAGCGACACCTGGCCAGCTGTTTGCGGTCTGGAGTGAAGGTTTGTGGACGTTTTAGCTTCGTTTGCTCATCTGTCAAAAGGAAAATGGTGAAACCACGTCACTGACTCTTACATTCTCACCACTTCTAATTGATGATATTTAAATACATTCAGATTTAAACTGCTTATACCGAGAGCCTATGAATGCGTAATTAACGCACTGTGTACGTTAACTTCGCAGTGGTAAGTAAATAACTACCACAAGGCAGGTACTGCTCATGCAAAAACCTAAAGACTGCTTGGTAAATACATTTCATTTAGTTTCACTTAGATTCTTATGTGTCTCTCCCCCCCACACACAGATCCAGAAAAGAGCACAGTATACAAAACTACTCCAGTCATGGCTGCATCTTAATGAGTATTTATGTCATTTACACAGAGTTTAGGCTTTTGAGATTCATCACCATTTTCATGACCAGTATTGTGCATATTGTTGTTTTTTGTTTGTTTTACTCATATTGCTCCTTGAAACTCAAAATAATAATAATAAAAATGTTTTAAACACAATACTGAAACATAAATTGAAAATATCAGCTAGAGAATGGAATTTTAATTGCCTTTGAGCTATTGAAGTTAGAGAATTCTTTGTTCAATACAAATTAAAATACAAGTTAGCATTTGTAATTTGTTGAAAAAAAAATTGCAACAGTATGTCATCGTCTTCGGCTGCTGTCTTTAAGTGTAAAATAGCTCAGCTGTGATTATATGCCTTGAAACTTGAGTGTGGTAGAAGAAGAATGAATGGATATCAATCTTTTCCTCTCGAAATGTTCACCATGTTTGCTTGTTTAGTTAAAATGCAGTTAATGTTTTCTTATAGCAGAGGTTTCCCCACTTAAAGACTGTTAACGTTTATTCTCTACACCATAGAGACACGAATACGCTAAACAATGTGAAATTATGACAGATCTGATAACGTGAAATATGAATTTCTGAGAATGAGCTTTAATGGAACTTGCACTTCATGACGGCCTCTTACAACAGAACACCCAACATACGATCTACAGTAAAATGTGAAGCGGTGGTGCAACATTTGCCACAGTACTGACACAAGCGTTGGAAGTACCAGAGTCATGCAGCTGAGTCATAGAGTCTTCAGAGCCGGATCGTGTTGCTGGAAGTATTCTGTGGAAGAGCTCTTCGATGAAGCAGCGCAGGGACGTCTGCCCTCCACGGGGCTGCCTCCTCTGTAACAGCAACTGTTTCATTGTTGATTGAATATTAGTAAACCAGGAGCCTGCCAAGTTCTTGATTTTTATTTTTACTTTCTCAGTTGTACGTACTGAATTGTCACATTTCTTAACCCTCTGTTCCTCAGGGTGCCAGGTCTGGTTGGGGGTCATTGAACGGTTAATGCACAGAGTAAAGAGGCTGAAATTTGAAGACAAATCAGAAGACGACAGGGACAGGTATGGAATATTTGAATTCACAGATGCCAGGTTTTCAATTTTAATTTTCTTTTATTTGAATTCAGTTATTTCATATAATTTAAATCAGATGTTGACAGTTCAGACTTTTCATGATTTCTTTAATGTTGAATCTAGGATGTTGCCAGTGTTAGTGTATGAATAGTATGCTAGTATGAATGTCTGTCCACAGCGTCAGAGAGACACTGGCGGGCATGACGGGGGTGGATGAGCTCTCTGACAGCACTGAGGTGGTGGAGATGGAGGATGTGAATCCTACCCACTTCCAGGTAGAGAAGCATACGTGGGATGGCCTGCGGAAAATCATCCACATCAACCGCAAGAACACCGGCGTGGTCATCAGTAAGGTTCCGCATGACTTCCATTTTGTCCAGAAGGATGAGACCAGCCCACATTCTCACCGCATCTACTACCTCGGTGAGAAATACTGTGGTCTGACACAGTTGTTGAAATTAGGGACCCATTTTCCAAAGTTTCTAAGCTGGGTGATTCCCCTGCAATGTTCAAGTAGCAACCAAACAATAAATAGGTCCCTGTCAGATTTGTACTCTTTGTCAGGGTGAACATGTAAGCCAGCATTTTTTTTCTGTGGTAGTGTTACAGGACAGCTCGTCTCTATGAAGTATCTGTGGATGCAGCTGGTGAGTCAGAGGTTTAGATTCCAGCAGCTGTTTTCAGCACATTTGATATCCAGTGACCAGCTGCAGGAAGCAAAACCTGCTATATATAATATGTCTGCTGCAGCCGGAGCGGCTGTGTGAGTTTGATCGATTAGACACTTTTATTCCTGTGGACACGGCTGTGTTGGAGAAAAAAAAGGAATGGCTTTTTTTTCTAAAGATGCTATTTTGCACCAGAGTTCAACAGCATGTAGGAAGAGGAAGAAACAAAACCAGTTGTGGATGACAAACCAGTTATCAGATTTCCTAGTAAAATGTGGCAGCTGCAGTTATGGTGCCAGTATGGCACTGGCTCCTCACAGCAGTGTGTCGAGTATGCATGTTCTTCCCGTGTCTGCATGGGATTCCTCCCCCATGAAAGACCTGTGTGTTAGGTTAATGCTCCTGTGGGTGCTCCTGAGGACAAAGATCTGGAGTTGGACCCTGATTGCGTAACGCATCACAGCTCAATAGAGGAGAGGTTAAATACAGAAGACAAATGTCTTTGTATCGAGGTCTGATGACAATAAAAACGACCTCCTCTTTGTCTTAGCTTGGTGTGCTTGTTCTTTTCAGGAATGCCTTACTCCAGCAGAGTAAACTCTTTACTGTACTCTGACATCCCCAAGAAGATCCGTAAAGATGCTCTACTGGTTTTGTCTTGGAAACAGATGCTGGATCACTTTCAGGTGACAAGGAGTTTTATTTCTTTTATATTGTATATATTATTTTTCAGCCGAGAAAGTTAACTGAGTATATATTTATTTAAAAGATGGTTGTGACCCACTCTGCACATGTCTACCAGCCCTAGTGACATAAGAGACGTGACTAATGTTCTTTCTACTCAGCAGTTACACCGGGATGTATTGATTTGATAAACAGTTTCTCGTTGTCTAGGGGAGATAGAGGGTTTCACTGCTACGCTAATGTTCTCTCACCGTTTGTTTGTTTTCCATGCCCTCAACAAACCATTTGACCTCAACCTCAGTTGGCCAGCTTCATCACTTTGTGTGTCCTGTCACCCCTGAACTCAGGCCAGCCCTCACCACGGGGGCTTCTCCCGGGAGGAGGAGCTGCTGCGAGAGAGGAAGCGCTTGGGGGTGTCTGGCATCACTTCCTATGACTACCACCGGCCCAGCGGAGTCTTTCTGTTCCAGGCCAATAATAGTCTGTACTACTGCCGGGATGGTGGAAACAGCAGCTTCATTGTGAGTTAAAGGAATGTTTTCACTCCTCAAACCCTCAGAAAGGGACCCTGTAATGGGGCACCTAGTGAAAATGTTTGTTTCAGTATTGTAGTCGCATATTAAAACTTCAAAATGTACTGTACATTGGTCCTGCAAGCACCCTGATACATACTTACAGGCAAAGCTGACTCTGGCTGGTTTTCCATTAATGTATGGATTAACATCTAGGATGTTAGAAGCCCATCTCGGGTCACACAAACATTTTTACCTGTGTACACATGAGCTCAGTTGTCTTCCCCTCTCTGTGTGTTCGTGCAGGGTTCCTACCTATTACTTTATAAATGAACATGTGTTCTTTATGCTGATATTTGTGTGCTGTTGAAGGACAGTGTTTTGTTTTGTTTTAATGACCCACATTGCATGTACCTGCTCATTGTATTTCAGTTGGCACAAATATATTTAGTTTGAACTGTCATTCATTCTAAAAATTGTGTAATTGATTTTGGCTGCAGACAATTGCATTTACTTCTATGATGAAAACCAAAACATTTCTTGAATGTCAGTAAGTTTTTACATCTCTTCATCTATTTATATCTCCCTCTTCACATGTTCCGGTTGGTCAAACATGTTATGTAATAAAAACTCAGTGAGCAGTTATCCAATCGTTCTTCCTTTGTGCAGACTTGTCCCATGAAACCTGTAGAGATCAAGAGCCACATTTCAGGCTCACGCATGGACCCTAAGATCTGTCCAGGGGACCCAAACTTTATCGGCTTCATCAACAACAATGACATTTGGGTGTGCAGCATTGAGACGGGTGAAGAGAGGAGACTCACCTTCTGCCATAAAGGTTGGTGAGATGTTCACCGACAGTCTTACATGGAATCTTTGCACTGTGTTTATATGTCTCTGTTTTTCATTTCAGGTCTCAATAACCCGAGAGAGGACACAAAGTCAGCTGGTGTCGCCACGTTTGTCACTCAGGAAGAATTTGATCGCTTCACTGGATACTGGTGGTCACCTACTGCTGGAGAAGGTGAATGAGTAATATGCTAGTAATCTATTACTGTCATTCTGTGCTCTTTTTATGTCATGCTGATATTAATAGTTTGAAGATGGATTGTTATCAGATCAGTAGGGATCTTTTGAAAGTAACTGAAAACAGAAAAACTTTTTTAAATGGATCAGTTGCAACTGTTTCAAAGTAAATGCGATACCGTCTATGTTGTTGCTTTGTTTACTGTGTTCCTGACTTTTTTTTTTCTCCCTGTCGCAGAATCAGACGGTGGCAAAACTCTGCAGATTTTATATGAGGAAGTGGATGAGTCCGAGGTTGAGATCATCCATGTACCTTCACCAGCTCTGGAGGAGCGTAGGACTGATGTCTACCGATACCCACGTGCAGGTGATCAACATCTTTAAAGTTTAAGGATGCGATGTGTTGTTTTAGGGTGTAGTTCTGGATTTGATTGACAAATGATTGTTTAATTAAATTTCTGAATGTGCTTTAGTTCGTTCAGCTTTCCAATAATTTTTGATGTATGTGTTTACTGTGTTTAATTTTTTTCTAGGCAGCAAGAATCCTGATACTACTCTGAAAATAGCTGAAATTAGGATGGACAATCTTGGCAGAGTGAGTTCTCACTCAATTTAACAAGAATTTCTCAAATTTTATGGAACTTGTCACCCGCTGCATCAAACACAACAGTCAGAAAATTCCTCAGAAAGATATTCAGAGGTGATCCAGATGTCATTTCTCCCTCAGATTGTCAGCACACAGGAAAAGGAGTTGCCTGTTCACTTCACCAGCCTGTTCCCTGGCGCTGAATACATCACTCGAGCTGGATGGACGAAAGATGGCCGATAGTGAGTTTCTTGACCTCACATATTGTCGTTAAGTCATGCTGCACTCCAGAACGTTGGTATATTGCATGTGCACATGTTCATGCTCTTCCTCCTGTTGGCCAGTGCATGGGCAGTCATGATGAACCGACGGCAGCAGCGTCTCCAGTTGGTCCTGTTTCCGCCGGCGTTCTTCATCCCTGCACATCAGGATGAGGCCAGCAGGCGGAAGAGCCTCGAGGCTCTTGGAGACACAGTTCATCCGTTCATCATCCACCAAGAGTCTAGCGAAATCTGGATCAATGTGAGCAGTTAATGCAAATAAGATGGACTGAAGTCTTAAATGTAAGTGGAAAGAACAGATAAGCTATTTGTTTGTTTTGTAGGTCCATGATATCTTCCATCCATTTATCCAAACCAGTGATGAGGAGATCACCTTTATCACTGTAAATGAGTCCAAAACAGGGTTCTGCCACCTGTATAAGATCACGTCTGTGTTACAGCAAGGCAGCTACAACTGGGCCAGAGTCTACACACACTCTGAAGGTATCGCTGTGTGACGAGTGACGAGCAGTGTCACAGATTCAGGGTTAGGGTATATAAGAGATCAATTATCTAAAAATCTAAAATACAAGTTAAATATACATGTTTGTATTCTGACATTGCCATTGTGTGTATACGTGTGTGTTACTTTTCCATTTTTTTCAATCAAGGTTTACTTTCAAATACTTTTTCAGTTCGTTGCCTTTTCATTCTTTATCCACCACACATATTAAAATGATTCTTGCCATGTAGTAGAACATGAGATTTACTGTTCACTGTGCATGTGTGTGTGTGTGTGTGTGTGTGTGGAAAAAAAAGAGAAAAAAAAAGCATGATGTTACATTCTCTGGTCTCTCTCACCAGGTGATTTCATGTGTCCAGTCAAGGAGGAGGTGACATTAACTAGTGGAGAGTGGGAGGTGTTGGCCAATCATGGAGCAAAGGTAAAGTCCTGCTCCTGTACCAGTTAAAGTTTGTGGACTTTTATTCAGTTCTTATCCAGAAGAATAGTATTAGATCGCTGGTACAGTACCAGTACACTGTTAATAAACTACATGTCAAATGTGCAGCTTGATGATGACGGAGAAAATGTCTCTGTGTATGTCACAAGGCGCTGACAGCAGAGATAGTGGTTCAATTTGGTTTTACTTTGGATCTGCTCCAAGAAGAAATGACTAGAAATGGAGGTCAAAGGTCAAGAACAGTCTAGCCTCACAAAACATGTTTTCGGCCTTGTGAGCATAATATCGCACAGACTTGAGGGAACTTCTGAGAATTTGACGCAAACAGTGACTTAGACACAAGTATGAACTGATTCAGTTTTTTTTTAATCACCAGAAACGTCATTTTATGTATGATAAGATCTGTCACAAATGTCTAATAACATGAGAGAAGAGCAGGCTACACTACATACACTTGAGCGTGAAGTGCTAATTCTGTTGTTTGTGTGTTTTTTTGTTTGTTGTATGTACTGTTTGGTGCAGCGTTCGTCTAGTCCTCAGATTTGGGTGGATGAGACAGAAAAGCTGGTTTACTTCCAGGGAACCAGAGACTCTCCTCTGGAGCATCACTTATATGTAGTGAGCTATGAGTCTCCGGGTGAAATCATCCGACTCACTAAACCTGGTTTCTCTCACAGCTGTTCTGTGAGCCAGGTACATACACACACGCACACACACACACCAATGGTCTAAATACTCATAAATTATAAAAAAATAACAGCAGTTCATACTCATCTTGGATTTGCAGTAATACAGTTTTATTAGAGAGGTTAGCACTTTTGCCTTCATGCAAGGATGGTGAAAATGAAACATGAGCATTCTACATTTACAAAGACATAAAGTTTATGTGTCCACAGCGCCGTGCAGTCTGGAAAAGAAGAACACAGCAATTCTGTTTCCAGGCTTTTAAGATGGCTTGTAAACTAGAGTTGGACATGATAGTATTTGTCACAAAAAGTTAGCCACTGTTGCCATCAATAGTGAATACTCTTTCTGGAATCATCTTCTAGAAACCCCTTATGGGTCTTTCTCACATTAAACAACCAACTAGTGTGGAACTGGAAATGTTCAGTTTACATTTTGCTTTACCCCAGTGTTCGCAGCAGCTTTGTTAATCTGCCCCTGTCTCGTCTGTCCCTCCACTCAGACGTTTGACATGTTTGTCAGCCATCACAGCAGCCTGACCAGCACACCAAGCGTGCACATCTACAAGCTTAAGAACTCAGACTGTAACCCCCTGCTCAAAGAGCCTCAGTTCTGGGCCAGCATGATGGAGTCCTCAGGTACTAAAGCAGATTTTATCAGTGTTTTTATGTGTTTCAATTTTGTATGCACTTGCTGCCTGAACAAAGAAGATATTTGGTAGAAGCAGTCAGTACACATTCTTAGCCCTCCCACAATATCAACATATTATTTCACTGTTTGTGTGCGGCGCAGTTATTCTTTCCCTCTTTTTGCTTGTTGTGGACTTAAAAAAATACTGTCCCTCTTGACACAGCCCTCCAGAAAATAAACCCAGAAAATTCTCTTTTATTTACCTTGTAAACAAGAAATAAAACAGTAGCATGCAAGGCTGGCAAAAGCATGTCTGTAAAATTAGTAATTGGGAAAGTGGAATGTTTCATGAGCTCAACGTGAGTGAAACAGTGTGAGCTCATTAAGGGGAGTGGTGCAGTAGCACTCTGATCAATTGATGATTTTTACTGTAGGTGTTGCATCCAGTGCCGGTTGGAAGGAAAAAAAGGTTCTTGTCCTGTTGCAATTAAATTTACTTTTCAATTTGATTGTACTCTGCTGATTTTAGTGTATTTAAGAGTACATGTGTGAGGCCAGTAAACGTGCACGCTGTTAGGAGAAGTTATTGTGCACCATACTGAAGCAATCAGGCAAACTCCTGTGATACCACAACAGAAAAATAGTTATGTTTGAACCTCCTGACCTGCTTACTTGACATTGTGCAGTTTTTTTCTGAGCTGGAATTTACTTTATTAGGCTTTTCTTATGATTATCCATCCATCCATCCATCCATTTCTATACCGCTTATCCATTAAGGGTTGAGCAGGGCGCTGGAGCCTATCCCAGCTGTCATTGGGTGAGAGGCCGGGTTCACCCTGGACGGGTCACCAGTCCATCGCAGGGCCATCAGGAGCAATTAAGGGCTCAATATCTTGCTCAAGGATACTTGGACATGGTCACCGGGGCAAGTGAGGATCGAACCAGCGACCCTTCGGTTGCTAGACGGCCACTCTACCTCTAAGCCATGCCGCCCCTTTTTCTACTTACAATTGAACATAAATAGGAATATCTCATACAATCAGGAGTACAATTATAGGAATAATGGTACTTTCTTTTCTCCCTAAGAATCCTTGTATATTGAAATCGTCATAGTAAGATAAAAGATACTGTGGCTCAGCCCTACTTGAAGGAGGTGACCCTCATGTACAGACTGTGCTAACCAAGATCTTCTTCTCTTATGTGCCTGCTGTTTGTTTACAGGTTGCCCACACAATTACACTCCTCCAGAGATCTTTAGCTTCCCTGGGAAGTCAGGTTTCCAGCTTTATGGCATGTTGTTCAAACCACACAACCTGGTCCCCGGCATGAAGCATCCCACTGTCGTCTTTGTTTACGGCGGTCCTCAGGTTTAAGCCCCCGCAGTGCCACATTAGACTCATGTTACAGGCTTAGAAGCAACAGAAGGAAGATTTTCACCACATATTATAAAAAGCACAAAGTTTTATTTTGAAACACAGCATTTTTACAACAATATATCACCATTTGAATGTGTGACAAGTATTATTACCCAAGAAAAAAAACATCAAATGAGAAATGAAAACTTTCCTGCAGGTCCAGTTAGTGAATAACTCATATAAAGGCGTGAAGTATCTGCGGCTGAGCACACTGGCGTACCTTGGCTACGCCGTGCTGGTCATTGATGGGCGGGGCTCGTGTCAGCGAGGACTCAAGTTTGAAGGAGCTGTGAAGGACAAAATGGTATTTACCACATAAATCATCTGAGAGAAAAACACTGCTCAGTGTGCTGTGTTATAATGTTGTTACTTTCTGCATAAAAAAATAACAGGAACCCTTGGAACGTAAATATGACTTTAACCTGATTTGTGTATTTGAATATGTGTAAACATAAAGGTTGTTTACAGCTGGGCGGCCTCGCTCCTGTCCCCTCTTCAGGGTCAGGTGGAGATTGAAGACCAGGTTGAGGGTTTGCACTATGTAGCTGACAAGTACAAGTTTATAGACCTGAGTCGCGTTGCCATCCACGGGTGGTCGTACGGAGGCTTCCTGTCACTCATGGGACTCATCCACAAACCTGACATCTTCAAGGTGAGCTACATTGACATTTATCGTTTTGTTTCAAATGGCTTTGTAATTAAGAAATAACTAATAAAAATATTACTTTTCATTTAGGTTGCCATTGCAGGAGCTCCAGTGACATTATGGACAGCCTATGACACCGGCTACACCGAGCGGTACTTGGACATGCCCGACATCAACCAGAAGGGCTATGAGGCTTGTTCCGTCGCCCTACACGTCAACAAACTTCCCAACGAGTGAGATCTTTTTTTTTGTTTCAAACACTCAGGTTTATGTATATGTGTGCATCATAGAAGAGAAGCATTATCATATGCAAACTGTTATTTGCGTTTGCTGCACTGTCACAAAACAACATATTTGTTTATTGTCAAGTGTGGTTTAGAAGTGTAAAATCTGGCCCTGCCTCTGTTTAGATCATTTGAAATGTAAACAGGAGACTCAAGACAGAATCTGTCTGTAATTACAGGCCCAACAGACTGTTGATCCTGCACGGATTTCTTGACGAGAATGTGCACTTTTTCCACACCAACTACCTGGTGTCTCAAATCATCCGGGCAGGGAAGCCATACAGCCTTCAGGTAGGAGCCATTTACTCATGTATTAAACAAGAGCCTGGTGGGCTTTTCCTAAACTAACCAGAGTGAGATAAACAAACCTGTAGGAGAAAAGATTTTCTCAGACTGGGAGGTTTGGTTGTGATAAGTGTGTGCTACTCAGATGGTAATTGCTCTTCTTCCACGTTAACAGCACAGTAACTGTAGTTTGACAAACATGAAAGACATTCTGGAATGTCTGAAATGTCACAATGACTAAACATGTATTTCATGTTTGGGTTTCCTGTTAGGTTTATCCCAACGAGCGACACAGCATCAGGTGTCCAGAGTCAGGAGAACATTATGAGATGACGCTGCTGCACTTCCTCCAGCAGAACCTCTGATAAGTCTTTCCACACGCTGACTTTCCCTTCCTCCTGTCTTCTCCTTGGCTTCTACCTCCTCAATTTATCCAAACGTCACCGGCTTCCACTTTCTTTCATAATCTGCTGATTTCCAGATACAGGTATGCCAAACTTTACCTCAAGAGTTTGCCTGCCCTGATTCCACCAGGTGGCGCTGTGTTCCACCTGTTAGTTAGTTAGTTTTGTTTTTGTTTTTTTGCTCTATCCTCAGCATGGCTTTACACCCCACTGGCAGCTTTTCCGAGGAGTTTTGCTAAACACGTCAAGAAAGTTATGTTGTTAAGTTTTTTTTATGACAAAATGTCAAAGGTCAACTTCACTGTGACATAAAAATGTTCTACAAAAATAAAAAATTAATTGTAGTTATTGTTCTCTTTTTGCGGCTTCAGGTAATGGACAGTTCCCATGTCTGATTTTCTGCCCGGTTCGATCAGCTCTGTGACATTTGATGTTGCTACTGTCAAAAATACACCTGGCTCATGATTTCATTGCTGTATGATCATGGCCACTCCAGGCCGGGGCTTCCAGAAGTAAAATACAATGTATTATGTATTAAACATCATGCTTATAAATGATAGTTAACATTTGGAAATAGATTAAAATTTTGGTGGGCCTCTTAGTGTGTGTGTGCATACGACTTGAATCATCTCAGAGCGCACCCTTATTTTGGGGGGGTCTACATAATTATTGCCACCAGATACACTGCAGTTCCTCTCAAGAGATAAAAATACACACTTGTTCTATGTTTGTTGGAAGATGCATCAAGCTGCACAGAGCAGAATGGACCTGGCAGAGCGCATCAACACATCAATGCCATGCCGCCATGCTGGACGAGAGCTTCATCTTAGAACCAAAGTTGGAAATAACAATAAGCGGAAATAAAACCTAATTCAGCGACGCAGCCGGCCTATGTAGCCAGACAAAACGTTGCACTTGTCAAACTCCCAGTGGGATATGGAGGCATGCAAAGGACAGAATAAAACCACAACCTAGCTCCACCTCGGTGGAATTGAGGTGTTAGTAGAGGATCACATATCAAGCGTCTGTGTCACAGCCTTTACTGCCCCGTGAGTGGAATGTAGTCTTAGCATCCATAACTTATGTTCAAATAAATATGAATCTATAAATGTAACAACTGAACAACAGGACAGTCAAATAGACTTTTCTTGACTCATAACCAGGAGGGGGAGCTGCTCACTCAGAGTAAAGTGGGCTGAGGTTGTTGGACCCCTGGTGACCGCAGACAGGAGAAGTAACAAGACAATGATTATATTGTTGAAAATGTTGCTTATATTATGTTATATAAGTTATACCTGACGAGTGGTACAAAACCCATGACCGTCAGATCCATTTGTTAAAAGCAGCTTGGAGGAATACCTTCCATATGTCTTGTGCCATTCCTGCTTCTTTTTTGTTGTTGTTATTATTACAGAGCATCAAGAAAAATGCTACATGCCACATTTTTATTGTGAATTATTCAAAGTGTATATTTTCTTGATTCTTATGCAGTCACTAACGTTGGGAAATTATGGTGAGCTGCTGTTGTCTCACTCGCTCTGGTTTACTTTTATAGCTTGTTTTTCTTCTGCTGCTGAAGGCTCTTAAAGGTCCAGCTCAGATGACTTTTGCACACTGTATGATACCTTGGTGCCAATGAACTGACCCAGAACATGATGAACTGTTGCAGTCTTGAGATTAATTGCTGGAGTCCAAGAACTATTGTATCAAGGAGTCTCACTGAGGACCTGCCACAACAGAAGGGTCCGATGAGCTACTGTACATATGTATACTTTCAGCTATTGAAAGAAGAAATAAAAAAGTCTGTTTTGAATTTATACAGGTTGAGTTCATAGTTTTACAATCTTGTTGTGTGTCAGTCACCCAGCGCAAAGATAAAACATCATTAAAGTAGAACATAAACTAGTTTGACTGTCATATGCAGTCCTGGTATAAAAGAATGGAGCACATAAATCACATTTCCATACTAACATAATAGAAAACAATTGGATTTAGCCACGTATAAAGAAAACGAGGACCATCATGCAGTGAAGATTTAAGGAGTTGAAGCAGGTCGGGTTGTCTGAATTTCTCCGATTGCAGTTTTATAGACAAGGAAAAGTCTCTGTATTATGTAGATTTTATTCATGTTGGCACTGCACATCTGCATTGCTGCTATAGTATGAATATTCAGAGTTGTATACACGCACATTGATCCAGTTTCATTGGGACAAACCAGATTCAGTCCATTCGGGCAAACACTTCCATGAACCTGACAAAGCTTCTACTTTCAACACAACAGAATAAAGCTACTTAATACACAGGATGATCACAAGCTGCCTAGCCAGTTTCTTTCTTGCTGATTGAAGTAAAACGCCAACCAGTGAAGTAACTCGAAAGCTGCGGCGGTCTAGCTGATGTTTCCCTTGACCCTCAGCAGGGGGCAGCAGATCTACAGAGATGGCTAATGGTATGGAACTTAAAGTGTGTTCAAGCAACCACCAAGCAAAATAGGGTGGAACAAACCAAAATAAATAAATACATTTATTCAGAATCAATCCATTTCAAAAATGTCACCCACACAACCTCAAAGATGTATTATCATGTTATATTGTTAATAAATGCAAATAGAATACGAGTCAAAACAGC
This sequence comes from Aulostomus chinensis, assembly GCF_037954235.1. NCBI lineage: Eukaryota > Metazoa > Chordata > Actinopteri > Syngnathiformes > Aulostomidae > Aulostomus > Aulostomus chinensis. The sequence continues at coordinate 8,832,123 of NC_141333.1, read as the reverse complement.
AGGCCATGCAAAAGAACACACACAGATAAACATCATTGAAAACAGTGACACAAAGCTCTCATCAAGGTCATAGATAATAAAGCAATAAATATAAGAAAAAACATCACATGTATTACTAAAAACCCCCACATCAGTCGCTCCACTCATCTCGAAGTGTGTGGTTTATTTTGAATCGTACTCAATTTAAACAGTTCTGTCGTGTTATCGTGAAATTAAAGCTCATCGTGAGCAGCACGTCCTTTTACTTTCATGAGGTTCTTTTTGTTTCGTCGGTTTCTTTTGGTTTCGTCGGTTTCTTTTGCTTTCGTCAGTTTCTTTTACTTTCGTCAGTTTCTTCTTTTACTTTCATCGCTTTCTTTTTTTAATTTCATCAGTTTCTTCTTTTACTTTCGTCGTGCTTTGTTGTTCCCGTCCTGGAACTACTGGTGTGACATCTGTTTGTGTTTGTCGTGGTTTTAATTCTCTGCACGTTCAGTGGCTGTTTTCAAGAACACAGTGCCAGCTTTCGGTCAGCCGTTGAAAACCTTTATTTTCAGCAGTTCAAATACAACAAATATAAAATATTTAAAGTTAAAATGTTAATTTTTTTGACTTTACATTATTATACTATAAAACATTAAATATGTACAGCAAGTAGTCGTAGTATTTGGAAAAGCTCCCTTACAAAGGGAAGAGTACAACTGTCAATATGACAAAAGAAGTCCACAATATTTATAAATTAATTACTATATTATTATTACATGGCACAGCATAGAAATACCCCAGGATCCAGTGTGCTATGACAGATCATACGTGTGCGTAGTTCAGTCTTTTGCAGCTCATTTGACTTAAGTCCATGAATGTTCACTTCTTGAGACTTATTGCTTTATTGTGGAGGGTGCAATCTTCAGTAGAGTTGTCTTCAGAGAGACATTTTGTCCCTTCGTGGTCCAGAACATCCCTTGTCTTCTCAGCTGCAGGCTCGGCCTTCTGGGATACTTGCCGTTTAGGTTTGATGTCCCACAGTCACTGAACCACCAACCTCCTGCAACAAAAAGAACCGCAGTTGTTCTGTTAGCTTCCAGCTCTGAAGAGGATTGTTGTGTGCTGACGTTAGCGGGGTTGTGACTCTGATCGTACCTGAGTGCAGCTCAGCACAGTTGACGTCCACAGTGAAGTCGTTATCGCGGTCAGCGGTAGAGAAAGGAATCCCTGAGGCTCCCGTGTGAATGAGCTCCTCCTGAACTCCAGATGAAGAGTCCTGCTCCAGGTGAAGAGCGAACTTCTTTTCTTCCCCATCAAGTCGGACCTGGTAACGAGTCACCTGAGTGTGTCCCACCCAATCAGAGAGCTCCGCTTGCAGGATGTACTGGCCTTGGTTGGTGAGTGAGTGGACGTTCTCCAGGCCTAACCAAAACTCTCCTGAAGGATGTAAAACAGTAAAGGTCAATTTCTCTGATGGTCATTTTCTCACACATGTATTTAAACATCTTGAATCACCCTTGAACTCACCGTTTAGGCTGCCGAAGCCGCTTTTATAGCTCTCCCAACGCTGGTTGAAGCTCTGGAATCCATCCAGACGCTTTTGGATGACGGTCCATCCGCCTTCTGTAGGAAACAAAGGGAAGTTGAGCTTAAGAGGTTTTGTCCAAAGTGTTTTTTTTTTCAGTTTTGCCTTAACAAGTTTTGACTTGTCAAACTTCTTTTGATTGCAAATTAAAAAAAAAAAAAGACAAGATTACTAAACTTGGCGTGTCACTGTTCTGATGACAATTCATTGATCCCTAAAGTATCAGTGTTGAGATCGACTGGTGTGGCTCAGAGTTTATTTTGGAGTCAAGTAGAGTTCCAGCCCTTGGCCGTGATTTTTTTCAATTTATTTTTTTCAATACATTTTAACGTTTTAAAATGAGTTCCTCGGGACAGTTTGTTTTGGGCTCACCTGAAGTCATTTCACAGAGGACGTGGAATGGCTGGGAGTTCTGAGGCTGGATTGTGTAGACGCCGCTGGCTCGCTGCCCTTGAACAAACAGATCATGGCAATCTCGAGCCAGACCTGAGAAAAGCAGGACACAGAAAACCGATCAGATGATTCAGCAAATCACAAGACTGAAGCACTGAGTGGTTGTTAGTTCTTGGGTTGGAGCACGCTGAGGGCTGTGCTAACTGTGTTCCAGCAGCTCTACCTGTGCTTTAAAAGCCTTTGTCCTCATTCCTCTGATCTTTGGACCGTCTGGGAGCAGCTCTGCCAGCGAGGAACGATTATAAATTCAGGGCCAAAGGTTTTTTTTTTATTCTTACATCACTGTTCATGAAGAGTTACGACCTTTTCCTCGAGTTTCACAATGATTATATGACCTGTAGACTATTTCTCTGTGGGTGTGTTGAGATTGAATAGATACGGTGACATATTTTACACCGTATGACTCATAAACTATTAAAGTTTTTATCATTTTTCAAAGTATCTGCGTGTGTGTCGAGTTTCAGCAATGTGAGCTGTTTTATATTTCAGTGCCCAGAATGAAGAAGAAACATTTTGAGAACTGCTGTGCATTTGACATTTCACAGCTGACACATTCAGCGTTTCTTGGCAGCCACAAAGGTCATTACCATTATTTACCATCATTTTTTGTAATGCGATATGTGGAAGTCAGAAAATGGTTTGTTTTCTTACCTGATTTGATGTGGCTCTGCTTTGCCTCTCCCCTCAGAGCCGTCTCTTCATCTCTCCGTCTGTGGGATTTTACTCTCTTCTGTGAAACCTGAATAAATAAAAATGAACGGATTAGCGAAGTGTTGAGGTCGGAGGGCCCGGTTGTTCTGATATTGCAGGTTTCCAGTTCTTTTACAGATGTCAGAGCCGTCTGATTGGGACTCACCTTGCTCTGCAGGGCTTGCAGGTGCAGACTCTGCTTCTCCAGTTTGTCTTGTTGTTGTCTGATTTTGTCCACCAGCTGGTCGATGCGTTTGTTCTGAGCTGCCACCATCTTCTGGAAAACAACAGATAAACCCCACCCATCTCATTAGCTACATCTTTATGTTCACATCCTCAAATCTCACCTCCGTCTCTCTAGGATGGAGGTGATTTGATGGGGTGCAGTGACAGATAAGTAGAAGTTTGTTTCAAACACGAGCTCAAACAGATGTTGGTCTCTCACCTGGATAAATGGGATCCCTGTGTGATCACTGTAGTTGCTGTCCAGCATCGGCTCTGCAATCACTTCCTCCACCTTCCCCTCCAGTCTGTCCATCCTAGAGTAGATGTCCTTGGCCTGCTTCTTCACCTCTTCCACCTTCACCCTCATCTCTTCGGCCATCTCTGCAGCCATCTTCTCCCTCTCCTCCACTTCTTTCCCTCTAGCCCTCAGGGCTTCCTCTTGCTCCTGCTGCTTTCTCTCCAGTGAAGCCATCGTGATGTTGAAGGCTTTCAATTTGGCACTGACGTCCCTCATCTGGGCTTTGGTTTTGTCCACATGCTCCTTCAGACCCTGGCCCAGTTGCAGGAGGCCGTGGGCCACCACATTGACATCATCCCAGGAGGCGTGTTTCTCTCTGCCGCCTGGTAAGACTCGTCTGTCTGCAGGGAAACCTGCTGCTGCATGCACCCAAATGGTCAGCAGGAGGATGAGAAGCTGAGGCATCTTCATCTCTTAGCCAACTCTCTCAGGTCTGTTTTGATGAGAATGCTGGTGTTCTCGCTGTCTGTTGTCTGCTGTGTGCTGCAATTCTACGAATGGCATTGTGAGGTTTTTATAGCTCAGTGATGCAGCAGAGGGCCGCTCTGATTGGCTGTGGGAGCTTGGAGTGGGCATGGACTGGGCCGGGGGCGTGGAAAGTCATGCATAGCGGTCACTGCTCAGAGGAGTTCCACCATGATGCAACGAAAGGTCTGAATTTCTGGATGAAAACTGGCTGATGTGCAGTCGGATCCAGTTTAGCTGTACCAGTTCACGCTTTCTCTTAAAAAACATGCTCTGATAACTTTGGCAGACGATTTAAATCGGCTCCTTTTTTTAATATGTCCAAAAAATGTTTAATGTTTTTAGTGATTTGAAATAAGTAAATTTAGCCTTATGTGCCCAATACTTGCATGTCTTTCCCTTTATTTAACCAAATACAGTTAATGATGGAACTCACTAAGTAAGGTCCATGTTGAGCAGCTTTCAACCATGTCAGGATCTTCAATGATTCATATTCTTTTTTTCCTTTACACAGGCAATGATAAAGACCATAATACATTTTACATGACCAACAAAATGTATATAATAATGTTTTGTTATAGTCATTACTGCACGTATCTGTCATTATTTGGCAGTTTGTTCAAATACATTGGAGAGTATAAAATGAATGGGGCTTAAAAATAAGACTAAACCTTCCAATCCTAAATAATTAAAAAAAAATCAAGATAACTTGATGATTATTGTTTATTTCTGTGTGTGTGTGTGTGTGTGTGTGTGTGTGTGTTTAGGGGGGGGGCAGCAAGTGTTTGACGTTGATCAGGAATGCCTTTTTTGTGAGAAGTAGGGGAAAGTTCACCCTGCAGGGCTTTTACAATCTCACTCCTGACAACAAAATCCAGCAATCACACACACTCATGCACACACCCAGACACACAAGGCACGTGACGTACAGATGAGGTACAGATGGCATGTGGAATGCTGAAAAACATACACACACTACATACATACAACAAGGGGGGAAAAAAAAAACAAAACACATATATATATGTATATATATATATATATACATATATATATATAACAAAAACTCTGTGTGGGAAGAAGACATGAAAATGTTTCGGGCAGTTATCAGCAGAACTGAAAGTGTTATTTTATCAATTGATAAAGTAACTGGCAAAATAATGACGAGTTTTTAATCAGTGTTTAAAAAGTCCTCCTTGAGTTAAAAATGTGTTCGTCTCCAAGTTCTCACAGTTGAATGTTGGGTCTTCACCGTGTGGAAGGATGGATGTGCAGGGTTTGGCACTGGAAGGCTGGTTTCTCACACACTGGTGCACCCTTATCGAAATCACAAATAATTTGGAAGCTGATCCTGGTTCAGAATTCCACATACAGAAGAATGTGGAACTGTGAAGCCTCCAGGTAACAAACAGTGATGGAGAGGACAGCAGTTTAACGAGGGACACACATGCGGGTGCTCGTTCAGATTGTAATTTTTATACGACGGAGAAGATAAAGTGGTGTTTTAAGCATTTCAGTGTGGTGATTATGGTTGTTCTTATGAACCAAAAATATTGAGTGTTTTTGTATTCCAGAAACACATGGCTGGAGGGGATCTTTCAGTGTGTATGCACTTTGGTGGCCCCTCTGGCCAAAAGTATCAGCGTTCCAAATATTGAATTCATTTTTCATGAACACCAAGTCCTAGAGATGTTATCTGCTTCCTCTGGCTGGCCAGGACACATGAAATTGTTTTGGAGGTGAGTCGAAGAGGGTTGCAAGGATTTAGTTTATAGGGTGCACGTGTGTTACCATTTACCATTTGTGGTTGATCGACGTGACTGTTAGCACGCGCTTGTATCTATGTAGAGATGCCCTGGCATCATTTATGCACCGTGTGAAGGCCTCGTAGAAGCCTTACCTCAGCCAGCATGATGAGCAGCGTTTATAATGGTGCAGCTGCCCCTAAAAACTTCATGGATTCTTTCTTGGCCCATGCTATTATAATCATGTACGTGCACGTATGTTGCTGCGTTTATAACATTCTGTTTAATAACTGCAGAAATCTTTAACTTAAAACATCAAACGTCATTGTAGAGCTCTCAGTGAAATTGCCTGAACCATGTGGGCTGGCATAAAGTTTTATATCTTCACCTTAAATCTGTGTTGAAATATTGAATATTAGATGGTTAAAAATAAACAGAAGTAAAACGTTGTTTCCTAAAGGGTAATATTAAAAGCTCCACTGTTTTAGAGAACATCTGAAAGTTAACATACAAACCAAAAGTAGGAAGGGGCCAGCAAGCAGCCGTCTCTTAAAAGTCACTGTAATACAGTGTAATGTTTGCATACTGTCGCGTTTTGTGCAATGACACATATCAAAATGAACATTGCCCACTTTTTGTGAAATGATCCTGGGTTTATTTGTATTCCCTAAAAATAGCTGGGGCCAGGACTTTCACCTGCTTTAACCGTTTTGGTCTCTGCACTCCAGTGTGACACTGGAGGGGAACTTTTCAACAGTGAGTCCATGCTGGGAGCAGCGGAGCTCCTGGTGAGTCATTGCACGTGTCTCTCCCTCAGCTGCGGTTCTGCACGTATCCTCCAACCTCCTGCTTCTCTTCTGACATCAGGCAGGAGCTTTTATCGGCAGTTTCATCCCGACTTAGCTGGACGAGGTGGTTTCCATCCTTATTCAGCTGTATCAGAACACAATGTTCCACTGTTGTGAGGTTGTGTTTGGACGTGAACCTGGACTTGCCCATGCTTTGGTCAAGTTACAGTAACAGCTGTTTCCTGTAAGTTAGAATAAATGTATGAGTATTAAGCAGAGAGCTTCAGAAGAGTGGAGGTTCAGACTCTGGCAGCTCTTCATGTTTGTTCAAAAATCATCCTAATTTTAATTTGAGGTTGTGGTTGTCATATAATCTTGAGTCAGGAAGTTATGAAACTGAGGGTGTTTCCACAGTCTACATAAGCCTTCTCTGCTTATTTCATCATTGTATTGTAATTGCCAGAACCTCCATCACGTCCTCCTCGAGTTCAGTGACTCATCTGCTTTGCTGAAGAATAAATCTTGGTTTTCATTTTGGAAATATTCATTCTCAACACAGCTTTTCTGTTCATATTTTACGTCAGGATCAGAAACATTTGATAAGGCCTGATCCCAGGACTTGTGTCACGTTGCAGATACTCGCACTCGAAAAAGAGGAAATACACATAAACATCCTTGAATTAAAATTTCACATTCAACAAGAAAGAGAAGAAGCATTAAGCCCTTCACGCTGACTGTATGAAGGGATGATGTGCTATGGAAAATCTGTTGTTGGAGAATGAAATATTCAGTGCAGGAATTCCTCTTCCTTTTTGGTTGTTAGGTCAGTATTTATTTACGTTCGGAGGCAACAAGCAAACCCTTTGTTTTTCACCCTCCAAATCAAAAAGAGGCAGCACACGGCCGGACACTTGGGCTGCACACCACCATTGGAAGAATAAATGAACTTCTTAACATGAGCTGAGGGTGAATCTCTCAGTTTCCCTGTTGAATTTTATTCACCTGGGGTCACAAATTCTGCTTAGTGACTGAATGATCTGGATGGCCGCCTCACTGCTGTGCTACATTATGAGATGCAGCAACACAACAGGTCTGCTTCTAGATTTGAGGGAACTTCAATTGTCACATCGCTGCCTGAGATTGACCAGAAGCTATCTGATAAAAATATCGTCTTCAAACATCAGACATTTATCTTTATGTCATGACACACTGGTAAATCTTGGAAATCAGTTTCCATCCTTTAACACATCCCAAAACTTTCCAGCATTGATTAGGAACCACTAGGACGCTGCATCTGTGGAGATTACAATAACACAACATGTCTCATCATATCTGCACATGTACAGTACGTACGTGAGCTTCCTCCGAGGGGAGGGAGGACTGTGATTTTTTAGGCCCCACTGGGTTAGTGTGTGAAAGGTGAGGGTGTTGTCACGTGTCTGGTATGTTGCATCAGCCTCCCCGGAGCAGAAAATACCCCCCGACACTGTTTGGGATCAGACATGCACAGCTGGAAAGTGACCTGACACGCTGGAACTCTGAGGTACAAAAACATCCAGTGGAGATGCAGCTGGATTAGATGGATCCTTGAGGTTTGATATTTGCATATATGTGTACATATACACACGTGTGTGTGTGTGTGTGTGTGTGTATATATGTATGTACGTATGTATATATTTTTATATATATATATATGAAATCAGCATCTTCAAATACGAAACACAAGAGGTTGTCAGAAAGACAATATTAATAACCTAAACAGAAAACCTAAAATTAGGTAAAACTGAACTTCATAATACTTTAAAAACAATAATTATTGTAGAAGCATTAAATCATAACATATGAATCACACAGCATCATTGTTTTATCCACAGAACCTGTTGAAACACCATAATGATTCAGTGTGTTAATTATTTTACTCTTAACAGGGAAAAAAAAAGGGGGGGGGCAGTATGACCAATATTGATCATACTGGGTATATTTGTTTTCTATTTTGAACGTTCTGAGAAGAAAGGTTGACGTTAATTAACATGGCGGGATTCGTCATTTAGGTCACACTCATTAGCAGGTGATGGTATGTCACATCACTTCCCAGTTTGCTTTTGTAAGTTTTCCCATCATGCTGCTAGTTTTCATGTAGCTAACACTGTTAGCTGCGTGGCTAGAGCTAGTTATTGTTAGCTATGGTGCTAACCTCCTCAGCTACATTTCTCTTTGTTTTACTTTGGCTGATGATGAGTCTATGTCACTTTTGTTAGAACGTGTTGGCCAAGGGAAGCCATCTTTGTAGTCGTTAAGCAAACACTCCTACCTGGGAAGTTAGATTTGACCAAATAGGAACTTCCCCAGTTGGAGCATTGATGTTTTTACACAAACGTGTTAATTGCTGAGGCACTTAAAGTTTAGCACAAGTGACACAAACATGTCAAGGCTCCAGTAGTCCACAGGGTGTTCTCTTCTTAAGAGCAGAAACCAGTTCACCAGCTGTTTTTGTTTAGCAGATGTACTTCGATTACCTTGTTCACTTGTTTTTGTTTAACGGTGAAAGTAATTCTAGGCAAAGTCCTCTGATGTGATAATCCATGTCTTTGGATTCAAACATCCAAGGGAGGCCACCACACACATTTGGCAGAACTTAAAAATAAGTCAAAGGTATCGCTCACAACAACTCACAGGGGACTTGCTTTCTCCAGGAACTACAAGCAGCTGTTATTTACAATCCAAAGGGTGATTCTTCATTCATTTTCCTCTATCAAGGTGACCTTTTACCTAGATTCCTCTCGCTCAGAATCTGTATCCTTGTGTCCCTGCTCGCTCAGACCTGTTGCCCTTTTTTTTTTGTTGTTGTTTTACAATCCGATTCTCCGGCATGCACTTTAGCCTAGAAAGCAGCGTCGTTTCCCTGAGGCGTCCACTCTCTGATCAAAGAGTGGAGCGGAGGCGGGAAAACACAGGTCTGCTGTGTAAAGCCCTGCGCTGCTCCTGTTTCATGGTGTCTGCCAAAATATGTTTAGTTTTAGTGATATAAATCATGAGGTTCAACTCTAAAGTTTCAGTATATTTGCCCAAATGTGAAAGTGGAATGACTGTTTTTGTTTTTGACATGGAAATTTCTCTCTGTGATTGTATTTTTGTTTCATTCAGAGCTTTAATTTCTTCAGTCTCTAACCCGAATCTAATGACGTTCCCTCCAGCCCTGACTGCTGCGTTCAGTGTCAGTTCGTATACTAGATAACATTCTCACCCACTCTGACATATTTTTAATTGAGTGTATGATAAAAACTGGCTTATCAATCACCCTGTTTTTAGATTTTATGTTTTAACAATGCCACTTATCTTTGTTTTTGTCAACACCAACCATTCAAAAGTATCTGGTTCTGTGAAAAGTTCCACCCTGTTCACCGGCTGTCTGTCATTTGGTGCCTTGCATGTTGAGTACTGCAGTTTTTATTCAGTCGCGATGCTGGAAGTGATGTTAATGAGAACGGTGGAAGACGGTGAAATGTTGCTGGGCTGAAAACCAAAGCAAAGAGCTGATGTGTGAATGTCTGCTGACTGCTACCCATGGATAAAACAGCTTTCACCATTAAAACTCTCTCTAGAGTACAAGTACCACTACAAACGGCAATCCAGAAATAAAGGATTTTTGAACATATCTTTCCCAAAGTTTGATGTGATTGTTTTTTTGTTTTGTTTTTTTTAACAGGCCCATGTTGCACACCTTTACCACATCCCAAAAAAATCAGTCTGGTGTATCTATTTTTGCGTGGTATTTGAACAGTAAATGGAAAAAACAGAAAATATCTCACTTTCCCCTCTCAGTGACTTTATGGAGTGAAATATCATCGTCCTTTTGAACTCTACTCCATTTGTGAGAGTAGAACCCAGAGTGACCTTTAGTTGCTGCCGTATTAACCAGGTATTAATCTCTTGTTTCAGACCAGATGTCTATTGACTCACATGGGGTCTCAGCGGTTCATTGCACCCTCCATCCCATTACTTAATGCTCTGCGTGCTCATGACCTCGGCGGTGAGACGGGTCATATCTCACTTTTACTCATTTCACCTTTTACCCAGATATCCGGAGTGAAGCCCGAGGTGTGTGAAAATAGTCACGTTTCCCCCTGTGGACACATGTTCATAGACTGACTGGTGAACCCATGAATCTCGGTTTAACTGGTGATTTTATGGCACATTTTATGTTTATACTGCAAATGAAATATGTGTGCGAAAAAATTAAGAGGTATGAGATGGAAACTTAAAATCGTAGTTGGCTTTGCAGATTTATATCTTTATATTGTTTTATTTCTAAATTATCTTTATACTTGTCTGTTATTAAAAAAAAACAACCTTGTATTGTCTTTTTTGGGGAGGTAAAAATGTATCTTTAACAGTAGGACTTGAAACCAGATGATTTTATTCCCACCAAGGTGAGGTACTGGTCTTTAAATAGCACTTTGTTCCTCGAGAGGCCACTCTTCAGCTTTGAAGATCCACGGTTCGAATCCCATTGACTGGGTTCCACTTCCACCCAGAGGAATTTGGACAGCATTGTGTTCTAAAATGTAACATTCCCTGAGGGAAGTGTCAGAAAATTAATTAAGAGTTTCACCCTCAGCTCATGCTAAAAAAATGAACATTTCTTCATTTAGAAAGAGGTGAACTTTCTGGTAAAATGCTGCCCCCCACTGACTTGGAGTTTGACATGTAGCGCTAGGCTAGTAGTAGCTTACAACAACTTAAAATCAGCAGCTTTATGCTACTATTAGATTAATATGAATAAAATATACTAAAATGAAATATCTGCAGACTAATAATGAACATAAAGGGTTGTATTATGAGCTCTACAAGTCCTGTAAACACGCTAAAGGAGCTTGATTCCTTCCTCAAAGGCCTTGACACTCATGCAAATGTGTTTATGACCTCTTCCTCTTTGGCCCCCTGGACTCCCTCTGAAACTAATGAGAAGAAAACATGTTTTGCAGCCAGCGTCTCTGGACTTTGATGTGTGCGGCGAGGTGATGGACAGGTATTCTCCTATCTCCATCCTGTCAGCACAGCAGCTGTACCACTCAACCCTCACTAGGGAAATGACTTTATGGGTTATTGTTCTGATAAGGACCTGCCAGTGTTTTGGCCTCCAGCTTTGTTTTCCTGCCCGATCTGTCAGTATCCACAAAGGTTGTACAAAGTGGCATGAAATGTTAATGCTGGGAGAGCTTATTGATGGAGCAGTGACGGAAACAGTTGGCCTACCTTAAAATCCTCAAGGTCACAGACCTCATAACTCATGATAAATGATGAAATAAGTAACTGCTGGACTGATGAAGTGTCATAATTGGCACAGACATCAGCCGTTTATTTGGGATCCATGTGAATATTTACCAAGCTTACAAAGCATCTTAGATGATGACTGTAGAATGTCTTTATTAATGGAGAACATTACTTTATTATTAACATTCATACATGTATTGTTTTGATCGCAGAAAACAAAACTATCCTCTAAAACTGGATCTGCGAGGAACAGCAGATAAATGTAGGATTATTGTTGCAGTATGTGATTTCTACCACTAGGGGTCTCTAGAAGAAACCCAACAACTACAATTTTGAGTCTGAATCACAAATTGTTGTCCAACGCCTTGCTAGCTTGTCTTATGTAGTGACTGCAACTCTCTATTGTTTCATCTTAATGGCGCATTTCATTTTGCTCCCATTCAAGAAATGGAAACATAGAAATATGTATAACGTACGTATACACATTCAACAACAACAAATATAACAGCCACACGTACAAATATGCAAACAAGAGTGAACGGTAGAGAGTCCACATTAGGAGGCAGGTTAGCATTGGAAACACGAGCTTCAACAGCAGTGATTATTAAATAATTATGTTGGTCTTTTGGATGTCTGACTAAGTACATACTTGTTACCAAATGAGTCTTTATTACAGTATAAAGTATTTAGAATTGTATATATAAAAAAGCTGTAATGCTGGCTTTGTTACGAGGAATATGTCTGTACAGGATTATTGTTGTTTGCTCTAAGTGGTCTCTGGGGGAATGATGGTGGACAAAGAAAATGAGGTGGAGTTTAGCTGACAGGGGTGAAAAGCTCATCAGGAGAGTCGGGGAGGATGAGGGTGTGTTTGGCTCTCCTGGAACGGGTCGTTTTCAGTGAGAGTTTGACCTTCTATACCGGAGGTCAGGCTGACCTGGAGGAAGTAGACGCCATGAAATGCTTCAACATCCTCCATCTGTACTGTTCATTTGAAAACATTTGTCTTGCAAACGCTTCCTCAAACTTGCGGTTGGACTTGTGTGAGATGGAGAGTCTGACATGAAACTACGTGAGGTTAAAGTCATGTATCGGCAGGTGACTCACCCGGAGCAGAGATGTGAATTATGTAGATGTAGGGAGGAAAAGTTCACACATTGTCAAGCACAAAGCATTCAAGACACTCAATTATAAAGTCACAATGATCAATAAGTAATGAAGGAGGTCAGCAGGAAGCCAGCAGGGACGTTGCAACAGCTCAGTTTATTTTCAAAGCTTAAAAACTAAACTTAACTCGTGGAGTTGATATGAAGAAATCTGTTCATCCATTTTCTACCGCTTTACTCATCAAGGGTTGCGGGGGGGTGGAGCCTATCCCAGCAGTCTTCTGGTGAGAGGCGGGGTTCACCCTGGACAAGTTGCCAGTCCATCACAGGGCCAACACATAGAGACAGACATCCATTCACACTCACAGCCACACCTACAGTCAATTTAGAGTATCAATCAGCCTCGTCCCCTCTTGATGTCTTTGGACTGTGGGAGGAAGCTGGAGTACCAGAGAGAACCCACACAGGAACAGGGAGAACATGGAGACTCCACACAGAAAGATCCCGGCTCAAACCTTCTTGCTGTGAGGCGACAGTGCTGCCCACTGCACCAGCGTGCTGCCTGGGTAGAAATCACGGAACTAAAATGCAACTGAGCTAAATGCACGACAAGGGAGAGTCGCACGAGACGAGGACAGGAAGCAGATTTCAGAGTAGAATAAGAAAATGACTACAAGACCCAAAATTAAAAAAAACAACTAAGAAGTAAAAATTTAAAAAAAATATGAAGTAGGTTATAAAAACTAGGGTCCAAAACAAACCCAGCTTCTGTAAATTTCACACGTGTAAAACAAACATTTATTGGTACTTGGACTGCCTTATTTTCATGTCATCAACATTGTGTTTTTAATGATCTTTTAATTTAAATCAAATGGCTGCAGGCTTGAGCTCTGATTCCCTCCACTCAGTGATGTACAAAGTGGAACTACTTTTTGGGGGAACGTTTTAAGCCGTCTGTTGTTTCAGTATCGTGACGCCCCTGGTTGTGCAGCTCTGCATCTTTTTCGTGTAGGAGTCAGTGTCAGTGTTTTTCTCAGCAGTAAAACTCCACAAACAAAGATGGACAGAGAAACTCCATGGAGGTTTTAAACTCAACACGTTTCCTGTCCTGGGCTGATGGTCATGTTTGTCAGGGTGGTGGTGATCATTAATTTCATGATGATGTCCTGTTGTTTCTGCAGGGTCACGACAACATGCCAGATCATTGTTCCCTCCACCGGACAGCCAAGCCTTCCGGTCTGACCGACTAGAACGCCTTCATGCTGCTGGGCTTTAATTCCCACTGCGACTTAAGTAACACAAATATCTAAAACAATGTCTGAGGGGTCAGTCGACTTCACTAGGATGGAAATCATCCCTGCCACTGCTTCTCATACAAGTCACAATTCCCCAACAGAGGAAACCTGAACTCCAGATCAAATCTTATGTGCTGCAACGCCACCCACCCACCCCCCCCTACACACACACACACACACACACACACACAAACAAACACACACATACACACACACACACCCACCCACACACACACACACACACACACACACACACAAACACACACATACACACACAGTAAGTTTAAAGGGTTTATAACGAGACAGTTTGCATTTGTTGCATTGAAAGAATCAATAAGAGACAGTCTGCTGAAATAAAATGAACTTGGGTTAAAAAACCCATCAGAGGTCAAGGTTGAATGAGGAGCCGTGTCTGGGCACAGATGGAGTGTTGTAACAGGCAGCGTTTTATAACTATATAATCCTCGCCAACTATAAGAGGTGGCTGGAAGCTCAGAGCATTTCTGTTTGTTTAACTGCTATTTTCAAAGTCAAGAATGAACTCAGACACAGACACTGGACAAACACTCCAATCAAAGAGCTTTGAAGATGAAGCAATCGCATTCGCTCGAAATCAATCAAACTTAAATATACAACACTTTATTTTAACATGTCATGTTGCGCTCCATGATTTACAGTCCTTGGCTCCATAATAAATACATCTGTGCAATGTAATACAACTCTGCCCTGAATTTTACTTTAATGGAGCTCATAATGTTTCAGTTTTTGTTGCTGCTATTCGAACAGGAATCATTCCTCTGGTTTGTTATTGATGATGTAGTCGGAGATGTAATTGTTGTACTGGAGTTTATTACAGTAAAAGGTGTTTGGAACACTTGTAAATACTTGTCTCCATGTAATTCAGTTCAGTTCAACAGCACTGCGGGCTAGAGCCTTGATCATGGACAAACTGAACATTTATTCGTAAATACAGAATTTATGACATCACATTTAGACAAGCGGAACTAATGAAAGGCTAATACGCTAATATTTCTCTTTATAAACCTTGAACCCAAGTGATTAACTGTGTAAAAAGATAGAAACTAGATGAGGCAGTATATTGATCATATATGAAATTTGCACGTCATTTCTGACCTTTAAACAAACTTTTTGAAAATAAATAAAATTACCATTTTGTTAACAGACAAAAAAGAATGAGAGAAATAGAGATTAACTTAACAGGAAAATTAGCATCCCATGGGGCAACATGGCTCAGGAGGTCGGGTAGCTGTGTAGGACTTGGGGGGTTGCTAGTTCTTTCCCGTCTTCCTCTGCAATCTGGCTTTGAGCAGGTTTCTCCCCGGCTCATTACTCCTGATGAGTGTGTTGCAGGGCGGCCTCAGCCAGCAGTATGTGTATAAAACCCTTTGAATGCTATAAAGGCGCCACATGAATAGAATCACATCCAACAACAACCTGCAGGTGGAGGAAACTTCAGGCTCAACTAGTCGCACCCTGATAACCATTTGTGTTGTCATCAGCTGCAACACTGCTCAGGTTGACTGATGACACAGTTGTTCAATAAATAAATTGAACAAACAATGATTTCCACCACTCTTTTCGATGTTAATTCTCTTTATGTTTGTTCCTGTACGAGGTCTATTGTTGGTTCGTTGTTTTATTGGGTTTTAATCTCCCATGGCTGCATATGAGAAATGTAGTTTCTCTTTTTGAAGTCCCGTCGTGTTGTCATCCTCATCGACTTTTCAAAATTGAGATAAAAGATGACAACGTTGTTATATGTTAGTGTTGCTCCTGTAAAAACAACAATAACAACAACAACATTTCTTTTCCAGGCACAAACGTCTGTCAACAAAGACAACAGCGCCCTCAGCTGCTGGAAGACGGAAGTGCATCCTAAGAGGCTGTGAAGTGTTTTTATGTTAAACAAGTTGTGTCTGTCTGAAGCCATGAAACATCTTCAAACTCACGGTGACGGTGAATCTATCAGTTAACCTTTGATAGGATAGTAGATATGGGAGAAACCATAATATGATGCTATAAATTTAGTTAAGATATACAGGCTATAAAATGTAATATAAAATGATTTCTTCTTCTTCTAATAATAATAATAATAATAATAATAATAATAATAATAACAATAACAATAATAATAATAAAATTATTATCATTATTATGTTAGTATGTTGTTTGGCGCCGTTTGACCAGTTTGGTGCAGCTGCCCCGCCTCATTGTCAAAATCTCCGTCTTCATTGGTGGATTCAGCTGTTTGTCACTGATGTCCTTCTCAAATTCGAGAAAGTTGCGCTCGTTCTTCAGGAAGTCAACGAAAACGTAAACATTCTGCCTTCAAAATAAAAGCGGAAAGTGCAACGGGTTACAAAGTATTTCAAAACAAATTTCCCACAGTCCTGTAGTTGTGTTGAGCAATTATGCCAAATATTCTTCACAGAACAGAGATATTTTGTTTAAGACATGATTGTCTTGCGGCGTGCGGCCCACGTCATCCACAAATAATTCTTGTGTTCTTAGAGTCTTAGAGACAGACTGTTTTTGGTCATTAGGTATTTAAATTTGTTACAAAACAAAAACAAAATGGCCAGCAAAGAAAAAACAACTGAAGCTTTTATGTAAGGGATTATTGGGTTTAAGCAACTGTGCTCTCTTCAAGTGTAAAATAGTTGCTTGCGTAAATCACATCAGTGTATTCCAAAATATACTTTTTAAAATGTGCCTGTAAATTTAGAGCAGATGTTTCAGATCAAGGCGGCACGGTGGTGCAGTGGTCATCACTGTGGCCTCACAGCAAGAAGGTTCCGGGTTCAGGTCCCAGCTCCAGCACGGGATCTTTCTGTGTGAGTCTCCATGTTCTCCCTATTCCTGTGTGGGTTCTCTCTGGTACTCCAGCTTCCTCCCACAGTCCAAAGACATCAAGAGGGGACGAGGCTGACTGATACTCTAAATTGACCGTAGGTGTGACTGTGAGTGTGAATGGTTGTCTGTCTCTATGTGTTGGCCCTGCCATGGACTGGTGACCTGCCTTTCGCCCGTAGCTGCTGGGATAGACTCCAGCCCCCCTGCGACCCTTAACAGGAGTGGATGGATGTTTCAGATTAATTATGTTCTGTCAAATTAGTAGAATTAAAAAAAAATATACCAGCATACTAATATTCTTTGGTGACGAGGTAAAAGTTGTTCTCACAGTTTGGCAAATTTTTGGTTGTTCTTGTTGGCAAAGATGTTCAAATTAAAGTTTTCAAAGTAGGTAATGTTAAGATTAAACAATGTTTTGTATGCAAAATGTGTCTTTTCATAGGAACTGATGGGTTGAGATAAAAGTAGTGGAGTGAAAGTGCAAAGTCCCCTAGAATACAACAACAACAGAAACAATAATATCATTCCGTTGCATACAATCCAAATTTATCAAAACAACTGCTAAACTGATGCAAGGTCCAAATAAGAGCGACCTCTCATCACATAATGCAAGCTGGACATCAACTTTGCAAAACGGTCAATCAGCTTGACGTCTTATTTTGAAAGCTCACACCGGAAACACCTTTCTTATTTTATGGAAGTTGTAAACTGAATCATAAGGAAGGGGGGAGGAGGGGGTGGGTGTTTTTTGTTTTTTTTTTCCCTCTCCTCCCCAAACTTTTCTTACCTTCTCGGAAAGTCATGACAAGTTCCAGTGTGACTGGACGGAGACAAGCCAGAAGGTAAGAGACACGCGGGGGATCGATTCTCATCTATCCATCGATCCCCTTATTGATCAACGGATTACATCTAACTGATCGACTTTCCTTACCATGGAACCTCTGAGTGTTTCAGAATAAAACTGTCTTTTCTTGTCAATTCACTAACTGACCTTAACGTCTTCAGGAAAGTTGGTGGACTTTTTCAACGTTGCCAGAATAATACGTCTAACGTGTACTGCACTTTTTTTCCTTTTCCTTTTTTTTTTTTAAACTGCAAATAATGTCTGTTTTTATTTCAAGGGTTATTTAATTATATGTTGTGGAGGTTTCTCTAGATTCTGATCATGAAACTGGCAGATGTTTCATAGTTTCTGATCATAGATGTTGGTGGTCACCCTGGATGTGGAAGCTGTTGTTGACTCTCTCCTAATTCCTCATCAAAGCAAAAGTCACTGCAGATCTTTTTTTTTTTTTTTTTTAAAGTAACATCTAATTGACTCGTTTGGCCCTTTTTTTTGTGAGCCTTTTAAACGCTTTTTCATTCTTTTTCATAAACTCCAATCTTGTCTTCATTACCTCTCTCCCGAGCCTATTAAATCTTTATAAGTCTTCTCAGAATTTGCCCCTGTAAATCAATGCGAGTGAGGTGAGATGGAAATCCCCCCAACACACACACACACACACACACACGCACACACACACCACCTCCATTGTCAGAAGTGCTGAAACCTCTCAACCCCTCCTCTGATTTGTGTCCTGTCTGTTATTAGCAGACTTTCATCGTGTGGCTTTGCTGCCGCTGGTCGTCCTGTTTCAAGGCTTTAGACACGGCGGTGACGTCTGATAGAAACGTTGGTCAGGTTCTACTTCCTGCTGGACCAGGATGCAGCGCAGGTCAGGTCAGGTGGCGGTTTGTTGATTTTAAAATGCTTCAGTCAGAACAGACGATGTTCCCTCACCGTGAATCTTGGGATACATGAACATTAACAGGCCTGATTGATGAGTTTTGACTGTTAAAGGATCTGATGGCAGCGTGTTGGTCTTGGCAGTGAGAAGCCGATTTAAAAATATCACCATCGTATCATCTGCATCGAGAGAAAACACTGTGACTACAACTCTGCCCTGATTGAACGCTATCAAGTCTAATGCTAGACAGGAAGTGATGGTTGCTGTTGAACAAATCCGAGTACAATTATTCAATCCAAGTTTTTTCCTCACTCTAACCGAGACGTTCCAAGAACCCCGAGCCGATCTTTTTCCCAAACCTTATTATTTTCCTTACCCGTAAACACTCAGACACGATGGCGTTTTCCCCGGATGTTAATTCAATCAATTCTGAGTCGCTGCCTTGAGGTGTGTTCGCAGTCAGAGGAGAAACAACAGTGAGGGAGCGTTTGTTTTGGACACCTCAAGACTGCATCTCAGCTGGGTTTATCACACTGTCCCCTCCTATGTGGCGGGCGGTTCACACGCTCCTGTGAAGCAGTTGGGATGAGCAGCATCTTCCGGGCCTGCGTAGTGATGGAGCCTCGTCCTGGATCTTTATGCTGCAGTAATGATACAATATGAAAATAAATGTCCAAGGGACATGATTTTATCCATTTTTTTAACGTGAAATGTTATTCTTTGCAAATTAGTTTCATAAAAAGCGATCAAAGCAGCAAATGGGTACTATTTTTCATCACTGAAGAAGAAAAACGACTGTCGGTGGTTTGTGCAGAGACACAGCAACGATGCCATTGTACCTTTGATTAACCGCTGTTAGTGTTGTGGCGTAGGAAATGTGTCCGGTGATTTCTGAAGCTGCCTGAGTAAACGTTGGAACCGGTGGATGAGTGTGACATCATCAGTCGCACTGGCTTTGTTGACTGACACCTGGATGGTCCTTGAGGTGGAACATTCAGTCTATCAGCCCTCTGCTGGGGTCATGAACTCTAGAGACTGAAATTATTAGATTGTGGTGCTAAAGCTTGAAATGCGTGTTCTTATTAAATTTGTGTTAAGTTCTTAACAACTTTCCGGAGCTCCCTCGGGTGTCTTCCTGCAACTGAACCCCGAGGTTTGACTTACTGCCATTGCTCCCAAAAATAGATGCTGTGTAAGTTAAGTCAGAAGTGTCAGGAGGTCAGCGTCTGATAGAGGGTAATACACATGCTGCTGTCTTTACTTTCTTACCTACTCCTTTCTTGTCTTATGAACTTGCCTTGTTTTTGAGCAAATGGAGGACAGTTGTTTTATTTAAATTGAACTCAGCTGAGCTCGGTGCTCCTGCAGAACACCGCCGCTGATGCACGCATGCCGCTGTTTTCCATTTTTAGCTGTGTTACGAGTGGATTTAATTTTAGCTCCTTGGATTTATCAGTTACCCAAATGTACTGCAGTCACATGATGGAGAGAGCAAAACAGAACTCAGCAGCACCAGCGCAAGAGTTTACTGCAGGAGGAAAGAACGGAGCGGCCTTTTTGTGCAGGTTGTGGGGCTTTGCTGCTCGTGCCAGCAGCGGTGACCAACCTCTGAAATGCTAGATCTACCCAGTCAAACTGGTTGATAAATGAATTTTTAAAAAAAAGGTCAGATTTGCATTTAGGCTGCGAAATCAGGTGTCATCAAATAAATAAAACTCAAGAGTAACACCACCTCAAACATTCTGTAGCTGATTGTTCCAAACTCCATTCGGAAAACAAGCATTTTAACAGATGCTTGTTTGTCATCTTGCAGACAGAACTCACAAAGCTCAAATTGGCACCATGATGCCATTGGCTGGCATTACGTCGATCTTTTTATTTCAATGAACTGAGAGTCACTCCAAGTCGGAAGCAGCAGTCGTCCAGATGCACTTCCCGAAGAGCGGATCTGCCTGTGTGACTCGCATCGTCTCCACCAAGGCAGCAAATAACGTTCACCTTCATCACTGGTTAATCTGCCGATGGTTGTAGCGCTTAATCAATTCTAATCCTAATCTATAAAATATTAAGAAGTGATGGGATTAGATGATTCCTTTGGTCCATCCAACTGTCCAAAACCCAAACGCTCTTTATTTTCTACTAAAAATGACAACAAAGCAGCAAATCTGCTCATGAGTCGTACCAAACGTGTCCACTGGAGAGATTTTCATTGAATCTGGTCAAGATATTCAATTTAGCATTCGTTATGTTTTATTGGAATCAATTCCAATCATTTTAGTAAGAATAAAGTGACCCCCCCCCCCCCCAAAAAAATGAAACATCACTTTGAAATACAAAGCGTCACCTCAAAATCACTCAGTTTTATTGAATTCTTTCTTCTTCTTCTTTTTTACACCAAGCCGTTTCAGGTTATAAGTTATGTTTTAGTGCAGCTGCGCCACAGAAGAATCGGTTTGTCATTAAAGCTCCTAGCTGATTGCGGTCGCAGCAGCAGTTCCAGGAGATCTTTCAAAGCTTCCCGAACGTTCTTTGAAAATCACAGAGGTTTATTTACCTTGCTGAGTTTTTTTTTTTTCTTCTCCTGAAGCAACAATTAGTTTAGAGTGTTAAGCCAACGTGGAACCTGATAGCAGAAGGCTTTCATCATAATTAGCAGGCATCCAGGCTTTGAAAGTGGAAATGGGCACTTTCTTCTTCATGCCAGATTCTCTGATTGTAACAGCTTTTCAAATTACCCCTGAAAGAAGATGGTGAAGAGGAAAAGCTGAGTGAGAGGAGAAAAAAGTTCAAGTCCTCATTTGATTCCTCTTAGTTTCTTCGAGCTGATTACACATTCGAGAATAAGAATAAGAGGAAAAATTCAGAGTCGCCAGGACAGGAAATGCGGAGACGTTTTAATACAGCATCTTATACTGTATGTTGTGTATTTGTTTAACATTGCTTTTTTCTCTGTTCATCTTTGTATCTCATTCTTTTTAAATGCAAAATAGTAAAACAATGACTTTAAATAGTTCCAACTTGAACCTTGTTTTTGTTTTGTTTTTTAACATTTGAACTTGATTTCATCACTGGAGCTGCAGATATTTTGCATTTAACCTCAAGACAACAATTAAAGAGCTTTTATGTCCGTAATTTTCAAGCCAATTACCTACAAATTGAGTTTGAGCTGGATATAAGCTTTTGAATGAATTCAATCACTTGGAATCTTTTCTTCTTATTCTGTCTGACTTTTATTATTGTGGGATCTCAGCAATACTTAATTTTCATTAAATAGATACTTTTATTGTGATCATGAGGAAGTAATGCGTCGTCGTTGTGGGAGAATAATCGTGATGTTTGCCTTTTTAAAACCATAGCAGATGATGATCATCGAGGGGGGTGTACGTCTTGATAATTCCATGTCATCGGACCGCTGTTGTGAGAACTTCATTTATCCAGGGATGTTTGTGCGCCTCCCGACGGCTGGTTGCAAGTCAGTTAGACCTTTTCCCGGTTTAGCTATTGCTTCACATACCAGACGAGCTAGCTGGCATCAAGCCGCATTCCCGTCGCATGCCCGACTTAAATTCAATGTTAAAGAAGAATCGACTCCTTAAACCGACATAACGTAAAGTTTGTGTCTACGTCTGTACAGAAATGTGTTGTTTTGGCTCCAGTACTCACTATAATGGTACCTCCCAACCATGCACGGACTGACTGACTTCAAGATTGAATATCCTACACATGCAGAACAGCAGGCTAATCTGAAACCTAAGTATATACAGTAGTATATAAGTAAAGTCTGTCTTAAAACACTCCTTTCAGAGTAAACCAAGTCCAGTTTTGGTCAGACTAACACAACAGATTAACATTTTCCAAATGTAAGTGTTGGAACAGCTAAAGATTCCACGTTAAAATTCCTATTTAAGTGATATAAATTTAAAGGCACAATCTGTAGCATCTCGTGTTGTTAAGGTACAATGGCGACTTCGTTCATTTAGGCCGATAATTATTTCTCTACAAGAGTATGAATCAATTTAATTCCAACAGTCAATAGTTGGAATGTAAGCAGCCGCTACTATTGTGACGGTATTGAATGGCCGTACGTGACCCCGGCCGCACATACGTTGAGCTAACGAGTAATAAATGGTGAAGTTGTGATCTCAAGATAGCGGCCATCCTCGTTTTCTACTGATAAGAGGTGATTGTGAGCTTAACTGGCTGATTGCTATAATGGAAAACAAAGATAAGGCAAAGGTCGTGTTTGAAAGCTTCCACAGTCAGCCTGGCTCCTTATCTCAGGCTCTGAGGGCCAGCACGCATTCCCTTAATATCACTAATAGTTTGTTAACAATTGAGAGGACAAGGCTGGCCATATTTATGTATTGGTTTTGAGAAGCCGCGCCAGTATTTATTAGTGGTATTGGTGTTTTTCTGAGTGTGTTCTGGTACTGCTGATGAAAAAACCTTTAAGAAAAACAAACAAACGCTACAGTTTCAAGTTTAAAATCGGCATAATAATCAGAATTTCACAGCTGGCATTGTAGTTTGTTGTAAACATTATTCAGACAGCTCGGAACTATTTTCAGCTGCAGATCAACACACATTTTATAACTGATTATTTACAGCAGCAGGACAGTGTGTTGGTGTGTGTGTGTGTGTGTGTGTGTTTGTGTGTGGGGGGGTAATGTATATGAGATTGAGTTAAAATAAACCCCACGTCTCATGTTCATGGTTATAAAGGAACATGCTGTCCTGTGTTTTTCTTTTAGCCCAGGTGAAAGTGCGATGAAGCCATTGTTGGTTTGATTTCCACACATTTCTCTTTGATACTTATGATAACCACTCGACTTGTGAGTTGCTTGGAATCTCTTTTTGTGTCTGGTTATGTGTCCAGACAGCTTCTGACTACAGGACAATAAGATGAATATAAATTTGTATGATTGTCTCTCAATGAGACTCTGTGTCTGCCTCTGTCTCGAGTGCATGAGAAACAGAATGAAAAGCACAAGGCTAAAAATACCCGCCTCCTCTTAAGTACTGGCAGGGCTTCAGAGGCGCTAATCTGCGCTTTAACATCTTGGTGGGGAAACACCAAACCAACCAAACACTGCAACACTTTGGTTGCAATTTGTTTATTCTTTCAGACACTTTGGCGAGCAACTTTCTCTTCATCTTAAGGTTGTAATAATTATTCCTAAAAGGCTTTTTGGCTGGTAAAATGTTTTTGAGATGGACCAAACCACTGTGGGCCACTGAACGCCAAAAAGGTCGGACTCCTGCTCTGCCAAACTTACCGCTTCTCTCTGGAAGACTCAAACTGTAACTGCTTTTGGAAACCTGCATGGCACAAAGGCTTGAGCCCTATTCTCATTTTGGGTTTTATTTTGACACTGAGAATACCTCCTCCTGCAGCTTCAGGTTATATGCAAACACTCCGGATCTCTCTCACTGTTTATGCATTTAAATCTGATGCCTGATAGACGTCACTGAGGGTAAAGTGAGCCTGACACTTTGAACTTCACTTTCGAACTCTAAACAAGGACTTGGTTTCTTAATTCCTGTGGGGGGGGGGGGGGGGGGGGGGTACACAGAGATCAACTCTGTTCGTTGGCTCATAATGGCAGAAATGTTGTGTTTAACTCAGAGGTGCTTGTGGAAAAGAACCCCTGCCCTATGAAGTCATTTAAGAAGGCAGAATCAGGCACCAACACTGCCACGTTCTCTTCCCACTGCAGCCACACTTGCTGACAAATGCAAATCCAAAACAGTTAAGCATTCTTTTAATAGCAGGTTTTATCCCCATTTATCCTGTTCTGCTAGTTCTTCTCCCTATTCTTCTGCTCTGGTGCTGCTGTTGAACTCTTGATTCTTTCATCATGTGTCCATCCATAGCTGCGCTGTTATATAAATCACATTCAAAAGTCCTGAAGCAACATGATGCGGCATTTCTTGCTCCAACCAACAGTTTGAATGTATTTTTCATGGTGGCATCATTTTGAATGGTACCTCTTTCATTCCTCCTCTGAGCTACGAACGTTGAAGCTACGAACTGGACTTGAATCTCCTGCTAGCTTGTAGTGCTGCGCCCGGGTACGAGAAGCTAGCTCGGAATTCATGGTGGAGGAGAAAAAAAAAGACTAAAGACTTTTTTTTGAGGCGGGAGTAAAGGAGAGAAAAACTAATCCTTATTTAACTCCTAGTTACTCAGTCTCTGTCAAACTAGCTGTCTGCATTTGGTGACAATGGTTGCGGGTCCAGATTGGCGGTTACAGAAATGAGATCAGTCCTGAGCATGAAGAATGTCACAGTAGAAACTCAAGTATGGGCACCAGATAAGTTTTTATTGTAAAAATTAGTTTTTCTCTTCAAATCCTGTTACAATAGTGCAGTACTCTACTAATTCTAATATTGGCAGATTTGATGAATGAGCTTCCTGTATTTGACCACATGAACCGTTTAATGTAGCAAACCTACATAATGTTGCTGTAAAGGAACCCCCGCCATGGCTCAGTACTCATAAAACAAATCCAGCACCTCAGTGTGAAACCAACGCCAAATTAAGAGGTGCTGCTTAATTTACAAAGTAAATATGAAGCAAATGACACAAAAATTCCAGAGAGGGGGCGCGACTTGATGAAGCATAACTCAGAATCTTCCTGACTTTGCGTCAGGCATATACAGAGATGAACAGGTGAGACTGAAGGGAAGGAATAGTGGGATGAAGTTGAGTTTCTGGTGAGGTCAGGAACATAAACACTCCCACACAGACGGTCAGTGCGTCACTCAAAGCTCACACACACTTAACACGATGTTGGTACACCAGCGACTTCACGACAGCCCTCAGACAAAACCAAAGTAACTGTTTCATTTCTATCACAGTGGAATTTCTACTGATTCCTTTAAATGAGGATATTGAGGAAAATACAACTGAGACGGCGAAAGAGAAAGTGATAAAATGTATGGATAGAATAAATGCAGTAATTGCAGTAACAGACAAGCTGCCTCCTTTTCAATTTGGATAAATCATCTAGCAGGAGTCGAGTGCACAGCAGTTATGTTCAATTAAGTTTGTTATGCCTGGCAGACATGAAACTGCGTCTGAGCGCAACAGCAGGAGCAACAATCAGATCCGAGCTGATTCAGAGCTCCGTGTTTGTGAGTCCACAAACGTATATTTTCCACTGGAGCCGAGAGCATCTCCAAGGTGACGACGGTGTGTCTTCTCAGGATTTTCACAAGCCTGCAGAGGCATTTCAAAGAGTTTCCAAAGACCTTCGCACATCAGCTGCCTTGTCATTACCTCCATCAAAGAGATGCTGAGCTGGTATAATTTCTACCAGGAAACAACGTGATAATAGATGCATATTTCTGTTGTTTCTGGGCAGCCAACAGCAGCGTCTAGCATCTGGTGTCATTCTGTAGTTAAACATCTGGAGACTCCGGTTGCTACTGTTGTGAAGGAGACAAATAGGTCAAGGTCTTCCTATAAACACAACTCTGTGAACCAGATATCTGGGTCAGCTTACGCTGGTTTACTTTTGTTATTTGCTCAGCTTGAAAACACAAAGAGCTGAGGTGATTAGAGAGAAAGGAAATGAGAGAGGGAGAGAGAGAGAGAGAGAGGGAGGGAGGGCGGGCTACAGTCAATATGGAAAAGCAGTCGGGAGAAAAAAGGCTGCTAAGCCAAATAGATTTTTTAGTTTCTACAAAGATTCAGTTTATGTTGGAGAAGGAGGCCTGGGGAGTTTGTGTCTCACCACAGATGGAAAACAAGGTATGTTTGGTCCGAAATGCCACGTGACATCAGAGCTGGAAACTGGCTAATTGGGGAGAACTCGATTTGTGAGCCTGCTTTGTTTCAGGGAGGGGCCGACAGGCATGGGACCTCCTCAGCTGGCTGACTGGATGTTGCTGTCGGGGTATAAATCTTGTCCAGCTCAAAGCTTTCTGAGCTGTAAACAGATGCCAACTTCATTGTTTCCAAAAAGAAACATATAATGTTGCTTTTCCAAGAATCCATTCATGTCTTGTCAGGTTTTAGGTTCTGTGGTTATAGCTGTCTGAGTTTGAAGCTGCTTGAAAAACCACAATCCTGCTTTCTCAACAGATGCAGGGAGTTGTTACTGGATCCCACCTCACACTTGAGGAGAAAATCCTTTCCTTTTTGGCAATTTAAGATTAATTTTAAAAGGATATTAAATGTTATGATTCTTTTAGTTTGCGGTGTTTTTCTCCTGACACGTAACTATTTCAATACACACAAGTAAGAGTCTTGAAAAGACCTGAACTTGGCTTTGTCAATGAAACGATGACGGACGATTGTAGACACGTCATCAAGGGTGATAATATGATTGCTCCCAAATGTCGTTGAGTCAGAAATTTAGAGAAGATGCGAATAATAATTCATTAAAAAGAACACGTCGACTTGAAATCTTTCGCCTTTTAAATCAGTCAATAAATGACTAGTAATTATTGATAGTCTGAGAAAAAAATATTTTCAAGATCAAATTTTTAATGGGTGACTTTGGCTTTTTCTGATGCTCCTATTCCAGCAACCATAAGCGTATTATTAATGTCTAAATTACCAAAATGATTAACCAAAACTTAGTTGCATCCCTCTAAAGACTAAACATTCCCCCGCATTGAGACGTCCGTGCTGAGGATTCAGGTTTTGCACAATGATCCACTCATCTCTGATTTGCTTAGGAATTTAAATAGATGCGGCGCTGTTCTCAGGTCAGCTGTCGGGACAAAAAAAAAATCAACCAGTCAGGACTTTTGTCAGTGAGATTGTTGCATAATTGGATTGAGAATGAAATCCTTCCTTCATAGCTGCTAACACCAAGCCACATCCCTGAACGACAGCGCACGGATGGCAGGGGAACGACTCTCGAGGCTGGTTATTGTCCCGGTACGGCCGTGTTTCTTCAGACGTGAGGAATATTCACCGCCACAGCTGCAGCATCCGCTCACATGCCACTGATTGGGTTGGGCAAAGCAATGAATTCAAACCCCTTATTGAAGTAGACTGAGGTTGAGGCACGAAGTGCTTCATCATGCAACATTTCAAATGAAGACTGAGGAGTTGTGACACCCGAGGCAGCTCAGAGCAGGATTTGGCTTATGAAATATCACTGGATGTCAGCATGTGTTGACGTCTTCCTCCTTTTATCCTCCATGTGAAGCTTCATGTGAGTCCAACCAGCTGCTTCAGAGGCTCACATCTTAACTCCGACTAACCGTCAGACTTCCCCAGCCACTTGATTGAATTCACACAGTGACATTTTGAACCAGGAGAGAGCGCAGGGGCTCTGGTATGGAGAGAAACAACGAGGCCTCACAAAACTTTTAGAAAACGGCGTCGCCACCAAAGAGGCATAATGCTTCATTGTGGAGGCTGAATGTGCTCGATTGTGCTTGTTGGAGGAGCTGGAAGGAAGAGGGAGGGGAGACAAGACGCATGTGATGTTTGAAGTCAACCTGACTTCTGGTTCAAATTGATTTCTTCTGGGTACAGTGGGATACACAAGATGCTGGCAATGTGACGCCAGAGTGTGATTGATGTGGAGGGAGGAAATGGCTGCATAAGAACTGTAAATAGACTGAAATGACAGAGGTTTATGGTGCGTGTGAGCCTCGCCGCCCACAAAACACTGGAATCCTCGCCAGAAGTGATAACAAGTTATCTAACCTCAGAGCGATACATCATGTGATATCACCCCCTGCTCTGCTGTTAGTGGCTTCAACATGATGTGTGTGTGTGTGTGTTCATGTCACACTGCTTCTATTTGTTCAGTGCTCAGCTTTTGCTTGTCTTCTCTCCAGTGTTTTCCTGCTGCCTTCAGGAAGCAGCTTTCAGGACGGCTCGATGGGTTTCCTGCCACCCTCCTCCTCCTCGTACCACCCCCAGTTCCTACTGGGAGACAATGGGAGGTCTCCCGCTAGGGCATGGAGGGTTTGTGGCGATGAGGAGGATTTATTGGGGGAGTAGCGTTGACTTCCCTTCAGTAAATAGAGATTCAGCAGCAGCAGAGAGGCCTTGTGAAGCGTGAATTTGCGTCTGTTTGCTCGAGACATTCATGCAGCCTCCGTATTTTTGAGCTCGTCACCTCTACTGGGGATTAACTCAGGAATTATCTTGGTTTAAGAGTATTTGTGATGGCGGTGAAAGGTTACAAAAACATTTGAACTGAGGTGCTGTTTCCTTTCTCAGAAAACAAGTTCAAAATTAGTTTGTTCTTGACCCTGCGAAGAACAACATCCTTCATGTGATTGTCCTGAGCTTCTCAAGCATGTGACATCTTTCGGTTTTTATTCTCTCAATTTCTTTCTTGACCTTTTTAAGAGGAAGTTAAAGCTCCTTTACTAGCAGTTTGTCATTTGACCAAAATTCCAACAGCTGAATGATCTGTTTTTGATGGGAGGCCTAATTGGTAGAAAGTTTAAAGTCCAAGAAATTAATGAATAAGAAAAATTTAACATGTTAGGAATTACAGTTTTCTTTCAACTGAGTACACGATTCATCCAATGCCAGATATAAATGATGAGTAA
This sequence comes from Aulostomus chinensis, assembly GCF_037954235.1. Taxonomy (NCBI): domain Eukaryota; kingdom Metazoa; phylum Chordata; class Actinopteri; order Syngnathiformes; family Aulostomidae; genus Aulostomus; species Aulostomus chinensis. The sequence goes on along the minus strand of NC_141333.1, from coordinate 8,803,101 downwards.
TTCTCAATGAGCTGGGAAGCGTCATTCTCCACTGTTTCTTTCTCGATGCTTCAGCTCAATAATTGCAAAAAAAAAAACAAAAAAAAATGAGTTAAGCCCGCAAACGCTTCAGTCAGGATCAGAAATGAGAGTGAAAGCCCTCTGCAGTAAGTGTTTGTGAGCATGTGTGGAATGTATCAAAGGGTGGAGGCCTGTGTTTGCATGGTGTCTCTCTTCTCTATGTGTCTCTCTGTGTGTCCAGATTTCTCAATGGGGGGTTTTCTCATGTAAAACAGTCGGATAGTTAAAGATGCTGTCAGTGAGGAGGGAGGATGTTGGCTTTTCCTCCCTCTTTCCCTCCTCTCTCTCTCTCTGTCTCTCTCTCTCTCTCTATGTCTCTCTGGCTTCTCTTTTTGGGAAAAGGGTGGTGGTGGAGATGAGGTCACAGTTTCAAAACATGCCCGAACCTCCAACCAGCACATTTTGTCTCCATGAAAGTGTCCCATATTTCTCTGAGACAACATGAGACTTCTCCACTCATCACATGTTCCTACTCTGCCTGAAGGGAAAAACTCGACCAACACCAAGTACTGATCCTGTATTTGAGTTGTCAGTGCTACATTTCTGGTCAGTGGAGTTCTCATCTGAAGGGTTTAATGTGTGAATTAGAATCCCAGTTGCTCATAAATCCGCTCGCAGTAACCCAGCACTCATGAGATCCAGACCACGACTGTCATTCAGTGACACATCAATCAAACAAACTGCAGCTCCCATCATTTGGATACTGTGTCTTCTTGGCCGTATTTTTTTAGAATATTACAATTAACTGTGCAACTTTCTCACCGACGGATGCTAGTTTTTAATTTGCCAGAAGTTTAAGTTTTCATGAAACAGAAAAGGTCTGAGAATATTGATGTCGTGATGTTTTTTTTTACATTTTAACATTAAAGAGCTTCTGATGAGTAAACTCTTGAGTTTACTCACATATTGCAACTGATTTACTAAAAAAGACTCAGTTCACCATAGCCCAATGACCAAAATATTACATAACTTTGATAAACAATGATAAATTAGATTCACATTTTCGCCGATAACGCTGCTAAATGTGCAATGTTTGGAATATGCATCGTAACCGTATCACAAAAGTCATGTTCATCCAGTTTGTCTCCATTGAAACGTGGAAGTCAAACGCTGTCTGACATCAGTCTGAGGAACAATGTAGTTTTTGTCCGTGACCAGATCCAGTTTTTTTTTTTTTGAATGTCTCCATTTGGCACTTGTGCTTGGTGAAACTACTCTTCCCTCCTTTGCATATGAGCACCGAATGAACTACAAAATACATTTTTTTTAATAGAACTCTTGATTAAACACAATGAAGCATTTTTTTAAAAATTGCTTTTACCAATGAGGGCAGATACTGATGTTCAGCTTTTGTCCTCTAACATTTCAAACTATTTCAAGTGAAATTATTTGTGCTGCCCTCTTGACCTGGGCTCTCTGGAAGGATGAATAAATAACGCTGCCAAATTAAAGCGGTATACCTGCAGTCTTTTGAATGAGAGTACATTTGTGCTCTTTATGCTGGTTTTAAAGTGGTGTATTGAGAGTTTTTGTGTGTGTGTGTGTGTGTGTGTGTGTGTGTGTGTGTGTGTGTGTGTTTTATTTGTATGATAGTATTTTCCTGACCTGTGCTTCCCAGCTGTCACTGAAGTTGGCAAACAATTGTGTTTATACAGTCTGTGTGTTATTTTACACCGTCTTTCCTGGTCAGGGGTGTAAAGTGAAGGAATGCATCTTCGCTTTGCAGTCTGTAATTTGCTGTCTGTCATCAAATCAGAGAAAAACTGCAAACGCTTGAGAGGAACTGAGGGAAGTGTGTGTGTGTGTGTGTGTGTGTGTGTGTGTGGAGAGAGAGAGAGAGAGAGGTAAGAGAGAAACCAGAGTCATGTGAGGAGGAGGAGGAGGAGGGTATGTACTGTAGGTAAAGGAGGGGTGGAGAAATTTTTTGTTAATGAAGGACATTAAAAGAAAAGCAAAAGGAAAAAAAAGTACAAGTTTGGAAAAGATGTGTCACTGTGCTTTCACTGTGTTGCTTTGATAGAGTTTTTGACTCGATGTAGACTTCCTTGATTAATGGATCAGCGACTACACCAGAGTGCCACTTGTTGAACCCGTCTTTCTCTTTAGTTGCTTTCCCTCATTTTTGCCTTTCAACATCCTTCAAATTTTAGTGTTTACATGAAGAAGATTTATCTTCAGGTTTACAAGATTATTTGAATGTTATGTAAATCTTAGCCACGCTGCTGTCAGGTCCTCTCACCCGATATTAAAGTAACAGAGATGCACAGAAATACATTCCTGCAAACTGCACTGCATTTCTCATCTGATTTGTTGTGATATCTGCAAACTGTTGGGAGAATGACGTCACCATGCATGTTTTTCTGGTCGAAGCAGAATAGAAAGTGCTTCCTTGAAGTGTTACCGCCATCCAAAAATGAAGTAGACGGTGTCTCTGATGCAGCCATCAATGTGTCTGGGTGCCAGTAATGACATCACATTGAAATCGCAGTGGTACATGTGTTTGTTTAAGCTCCAGGACGCACGTCGATAGAAACCACATCACTGCTCTACTGGAGGTGTAATCAGACCGTGTGGTGACAAACTAATTTAAAATCAACTGGACTTCAGATGCGACATTAGCAGTGAGACACAATGATCTCAGGTAGAAGAATTATTGATGTGACTTTGGTTTGGACCAAAGTAAACTCTCAGGTGAGGTTCCCCCATCATGTTTGGGCCAGGCGGCGAAGGTCATGTGCTCCAAGAGAGAATAAACAGACGGACTCAGTGAGGAGAAACAGAGCAACGGCTGATAAGAAGAAACTGTGCAGAATCCTTGTTATCAGTCACAGGACATACTTTCTGTCCATTTCAGACTGTGGATTTTTAGTTATATAGCCCAAAATGTAATTTGGGATAATTAGTGTTTTGACTGTTGTGGGGTTTGTGATGTTTACGCTGACAATAAACTGCCTGTCTGAGCTGATAGATGGCGTGTGTGCGTGTCTCTTTATAGGTTATCAGTTCCCTAGAAGGACGATTGGTGTGTTGCAACAGCATGTGGTAGGAATGTGCCTCAGGCTGCTGAAAAACACATCAGTGTGTGTTTGGATCTAAATGAATGACTTCATGTATGTTTTGTGTGCGAGACACACAAGTTACTTTTTGTGTGTGTTCATATTGTAGAAGCGATTTATCTCCTACACACATCCTCGTTGTTGTGCAGGTGGACCTGCTACTAGAGATGGAAAAATTATATGATTTATTGATACCAATTTCATCGTTGATTATGATTCCTACAGAGAAGATCGCCCTTGTTTGTTTGTTTGTTTGTTTTTTTAATGTGCAACAATCAGGAAAAGTGGCAGCAAGAATGGAGGCTGGAGGCCGACGGTTTGGACATTTTGGAGCTGCTCTTGATTCCCATCTTTGTTACAGTTAATGTCTCTGTTTTACAGGCCTGGACTTCTTGCTTTGGCAAAGTATTGACCGTAGGGGTGGATCAAAATATGGACACTTTAATGGTCAAAAACATTCGACTTGCGATCTTGACCCGACGATATGAGATATTAATATTTTTATTGAAACAGACGATGTTGTTAAAGGATTCTCCTCAATCCCCCCTCGGACAGGTTGTTAATATTTGTGTGTGTGTGTGTGTGTGTGTGTGTGTGTGTGTTTTAAAGAGGCACTTGTTTTATGAATGCATAATTAGCTGTTATTTTTCCTTTTTTATTGCACAAATTTTACAATTACCGTTGTTATCATGGCCTTGTTTGTTAGCATCATATTGGGATTTACACAGGTAGTTGACACCCCAGCTGTTGTGTCATGACTCGACTGTTGGCCAACTTCAGCTTTCTAAGCCTCATACATGTTGGCATTGTAGGAGATAGGACGTACTGCCGTCTGTCCAGTGTCTTGGATGAACGACAACATTCTTGTGTCTGTTTAGGACATGTGAAGCTCAGGCCAGCAGACAAGTACCAAATCAATTACAACACAAACACTCACTCACTAAATACAGTTAAAACAGATGGATGACAAAGGAAAAAAAAAAACGCCATCCAGATGTTTGGCCACTTTAGGCTGTGTAAGTCTGTGTAACTCCACTGGACGGATGAATACGTTTCTTCCAGGAATATTACCTCTTTTGTTTATGTTTTGCGCTCTGGTGGCTGTAATGTCTGTGTGATTCACCTCATTTTCATCCTCACACTTGAATGGAAGCACCTTCATGTTTCTTGACTCAGTTATTCAGTTTTCTTTCATTTCTTCCTTTACACCAACTGGTGTGTCATTTCACGATGCTGGCAGCATGTTTGATGGTCTCTATCCCGTCCACAGGGCTGCGTGGAGCCGGGTGGAGGGAACCAGCCTGAACTCCAGCTGCATGAATCATTCACTGAGCGGCTGAGAGACGTAAGCTTCTCCTCTACACACCAACAAACTGCCAAAAGAAACGTTGTGTGAACTCTGTTGGCATTTGTTTTTAAGTAGAAATAAGTCAAATTGTAATGTGGATGTCCCCTTCCATAGCTGGTGTAACAGCAAATATCCATTCATTATCATTATCCATTAGCATGCTCTCTTATCATTGCAGACATTTGTTGTCTTTGGTTGTTTGCGTCAGGCTGTTTACATGGTCAAGTAACTTCTACTGAACAGAGAAACGAACCGTAAGATCAAGTTTGTCTCCCGAAAGATAAATAATTACGTAGTCAGCTGCCATCCTATAGCCGCCACATATGATTTGAAGCCTGGTTTATACAAACGCGGGGAATAAATTGTTAGCCGGTGAATGAATCCGGTGTGGTGGATGTATTCTGTAGTTTTACAGTAATGTGTGATTGCTGTTAATAGAGCAGTGGCCTTGTAGTTTTTGGACATTGTTCAACTCTTTATTGTTGACTCGATCTGAGGTATTTCCCCTGACGTCTATCTACACAGTGCGCCGGCAGTATCTACAAACACACACACGGTACACACGAGCTCACGCTTAAAAGACATGTATGTACACCCTGAGTAGGTTGTCATCGTCTCTTAAAGAGAGTCATCCTGTGTACGCTCCAGAAACCACAAGTAAGGATGGTAGAATGCAGCTGCTCAGAGGTACAGATGATGTCAGTGGCAATGTTGAAAAGGTCTGAAGAGGAAAAGCAAGCAACAGATAAATCTAAGAGAACTTCTCTATCTTTGACAGAAAGATTTCACCCTCTTGAATTCAGTCACAGGCTGTCACATGAGCCAACAAGCCATAACAAAACACATAAACTTTTTCAGGCTTTACTGCACTTTATGATTAAATTTACGGCTCCTATAAAGGTTACGTCTGTGTCCTCCGTTGAAGTGAGAGACCAAGTTAGGTAGTTCATACTTCTTTTAGAGATGTTGTATTTACTTTTATGTTTTATGTTTACAGTATAATTTCTTAATGAAATCACAAGTTGACACTTGTTGAATGTCAAAAGGAAAGCTACATTTTCCCCCTCTATATGACATTGCATCCTTTTTCCTTCTGTGTCATTCATGACGTTGTGTGTTTTCTCAGCCAGGTGTTGATTTGAAGCTGTGTGTGCTGAAAGGTCCAGAAAAATGACTCAGTCGGTGCAAGTCAACCCGAAGCTTCCTGGTAATAAATGCATGAATATGTTCTTCAAATTTTTAAATGTCAAATCCGTAAATGCCTTCGGAAATAACACTTGTACTGTAGACAGACTTTAAAGACCTAAACTAGCTTCAATAAGTTGTGGAATACTGAAACTATTTTGTGTATTGGCTGTTAGGGATACTGTGAACTGAAGGTAGTAATGTAAAATGTACCAAGTGACCAGTTGGATATATTACTACAAGGAAATTCTCATGTCTATATGGCATTTTGTTTTTGAATTTTATTTCTTTTAGAGACGTAGTTTTTCTTGTCACCTTTTGTCCCTTCCCACGACCAGCCATCGCTTTTTTGTTGTTCAAAGATCCAGACTGAGACTCAAATGCGAGTCTTTGCAGGTTGCAAACTCTTGCCACATCATTTTTAAAAACCTAAAGAGGAGGACTTTATGTTTGATGTCAATTTGGTTCCTCTCACTCCATCTGTGTCTGAATAGAGATGAGAATCTATGTTAAAAACACCTGTTTTTGTTACAGATCTGGGCTCTTCATTCCACTACTCTAGTCAGGAAGAAGCGGACCAGCCGGGGTCATACTCCGTCCAAACACCATATGGTTTCCAGCTTGATCTGGACTTCCTCAAATATGTAGAAGAGATAGAGAGTGGAAACAATCTTCGCCGGGCACCTGTCAGCTCCCGGCGCACAGGACGAGGTCTTAAACTCTCCCAGAGGAGTGTGGGGGGGCGCACCAGTGGCTGGACATCTACTGAATCTCTTGCTTCCCCTGGTAGTGAGGATGGCAGGGCTCCTCCGCCACCGCCACCACGCAATCGCCTTGGCTCGGCGCCCTGTGAGGGGCTCTCCCTTTCCCCTGTTACCCTCCTCAGTGTTCCTCCTCTGTCTGCTGGAGCCAAAGTGCCACCCCCACCCCCTCAACGTAACCCCAGAGTTGAACGGACTCTTCTGGAAACCAGCCGGCGGTTACAGCAGGAGCAGAGCCACCAGCATCAGAATGGTGGGCGATTTCAGCTTGCAGATCCTCCCAAGCAACTTTTGGCCTCTACAACATCTCAGCCACTGCTGAGTAGCTGGGTTAAACCCAGTCCCCAGACCTCTGGGCGCAGCACCCCAGCTGCTGGCACGGCAGTGACTCCCGTCCCACCCAGCCAGCTGCAAACAGTTAGAGAGCAGATGGCTACAGCCTTGAAGCAACTGAAGGAGATGGAGGAACGAGTAAAGGGTGTTCCAGCACTCGAGGAAGAAGTGTCCAAACTCCGTGCAGAGAAAGACATGCTCCTATTGGCCCTGAATGAGAAGAAAGTAGCCATGGAGGTGGCTCAGCAGCAGAAACAGTCTACAGAATCCTCCACCCAAACCACTGAAACCCCCCAAACCAAACCCAATCTTCACAGTCGATTACCTTCACCAACCTCACCAGGTCACAAAAGCCCTGGAAAATCTGGGGAGTTGAAAAGGCTGACTGAGAAATTTGAGGGGAAGGAGGGGAGAACAGCAGAGCTCTCGGCTAAAGTTGTATTAAAAGCTCCAGAGAAAGTTGTTGAGAAGATATCAGTGGCTGTTGGGAGTGATATGCCAATGGATTCTGTTGTTTTGTACCACAGCCATGGTGTGAAAGATGCTTCAGAGGGCACCGAGGTGAACGTTAGTGAGAAAGGCACAGGAACAGAAACCCTTCAGGTTCATGAGGCAGGAGTACAGACCAGAGTGGAGACCGAGGAAACTGGGGTTTGGGTTATGGAGTCACTACTTGGGCTGACCTCTGAGGCACAGCATGAGATAGAAACCTTACAGGACACAATTAAATTCCAGCAGGAGTCAATCATGACTCTAGAGAGCCGGGTAAGTGTGGCTGATAAAGATTTGGGAATTCTCAGAGCCCACGTTGAGGAGAGAACATCCAAAGTCACATTTGAAAAGGGGGTTCTTGCCAAACCAGACATGAAGAATGCCCCAACAGAGACGGTGTCCTCTGCATTAAAGGATGTTGCTGTTTTGTGCTGTCCAGAGGTGAGTGACGCATGTGTAGGTGAGGGATTTTCAGCCGATCTGACTGAAAAGGGCACCCAAACTGATGCTGTGATGATACCAGAAAAACCAGCTCCAGTTGCAATGGTCAGTACTGGTTGCCAGTGGGAGAATTTGTTTGGTGAAAAGACTGAAGACCAGAAAGTTCCTCTGCCAAAGAAGAGGCAGTTGACCATTGCCGAATACAAGGTCTCGCCAGAAGAAGTGGTCAGTTTGGGTGAGAAGAAAGACGGAGACCAAGGAGACATGACAGCACCCTGCAGCATCCAGACGGGTATGTTCTGCAGTCTTCATTGCAGATTTACATGCGCTTGAAATTAGAACCAAATGTTGCCTTTGATGAGGACAGAAAGTTGACTTTGACGCGACATTGATAGGATTTGCAAATCTACAGAGCGTTGTTTTAACACCTGAGGACAGGCAAGTAGACTAAACTTCTAAGACCATAAACAACAACTGATGACATAGTCTTGTGTGCTGAGAAGACATTGTGTCATGTATGAAATATGTGCTCTTTGTTCAAACTATTCTTTGATCCACCTTCTTCCTTAATGGAGACAGGCATGCTGAAATCAATCATGAAGAGAAAAGATGGCTCAGGAGAGATTCGGACCACTGGCAAGAAGAGCCTTCAGTTCGTTGGCATTCTGAATGGCGGGTGGGTAATATTAAACCCGACTTTATTTTCTACCACAGTAAAAATAAAAATCAGGGCAGCAGATAGTCGATAGCCTGGTGAGACCATCGGTATCTTGGGAGCGCAAAAGTTGAGCTCTGCAGCTACGTCTGAATCCCCTCCAATCTAGAACCATTCAAACTAATCAGGACTACGTTCTAACTTCTCGTCTGACACCCAACAGTAATGCAGCTCCTGATTGGTTCTCGTAGTTGATGACGGGACTGTAGGCTGCATTACGTTAGTAGGAAAAGGGATTGTTTATCCCAGGCTAGATGGTCACACTCTAACCCAAGTACATTAACTGTACAAGGTTTTTTTTTTTAGCAAATGTTTCTATCCTCAAGGTATGAATCCACATCCAGTGAAGAAGAAGAGGAGGAAGAGGAGGAGGAAGATGGGAGTTCTTCTGGAGAAAGCGGAGAAGGTGAATGCTTGGACAGCACAGAGGAGGAGGACGCAGCTCTGGAGGAAGAGACATCGGAGGAGGAAAGAAACGTCAACCTGGACGAGAGTGACACAGATGAGGAAACTCTGAAAGCAAATTATTCATCTGATGGCGTCAAAGAGAAGTATGTTGTTTCTATTTCAATGCATTGTGTATTTCCATATAGATTGTGGCAGGCTTTTTGATCAAAAAGATGTTTTCAAAAAGAATAATCCGTTTTTTGCACACAGGTCAACATAAAAAGAACTTTAACGTGTCAGTTCTAAAATGTTCATCTGTAAAGGGAAATGTTGCACTCTCAACTTCCAAACTGTTTGTCCATCACAGGTTTGAGTTGAGCTCAAAAATGCGTGAAGCCTGCCTCATTCTGAAGAATCACCTAAACGATGACGGCAAAACACTGAAGAGTAAGGAAGTGGTGCGTCCCTGCATGCTTCTTCAATCCATTTTACTACCAGAATGATGCAAAATAAGAAGCAGCGCTGGATCATCATACTGCGATAATTCAAGCTGATGAAAGCTCTTGATCTGTTCGGCATGTTTTTGGCTCAGCAAACATTTAACCCTCAGGATTTTCACGAAACAGTTACAAGGGAATGTTGACCGAGAAACAGCAACTGAATCATTGTTTGGATGATTAGCAGAGGCTATACAGAACTCCCCTTAATGTCCAGTGGAATGTTGGGTTAAAAGTAAAATAAATTCTAAAAAAAAAGGAAATTATTTTTAACTCTAAGTAACACAGCAACTTTTTGAGAAATACTCATTTGCTGTCTTCCCAGAGCCAGACGAGAAGATAGATGTCCTTCTCTCCTCTTAGGGAGGTGAGACCATTAGAAACTGGCAAACTGCTAGTTAGCTTAGCACAAGAAAGGAAAGTTTAGAAAAATAGTTGTAGTTCTATAATTCAAAAATTTAAATGTCTTCTAATTTTATATTGTTATTTCATAACACAAGTTATAATAACCCATGCAAAGACTGTTTGGGAGAAACATTTTTTTTGCTTGCTTTTGATTAATTGAGGTATGCTTGATTTATAATCTGCTACCATTCATTGTGCTAAGCTAACTAGTCGTCAGACTGTGGGATTCTGGCCTCCTACTGCACACACAGCTGTCTGGCTCTGGGGTGAATGACAAATACGCACCTTTCCCCTTAAGTTGCGGTGTTTCTATTAACCAGTGATTCCCAACCTGTGGGCCATGGTGAAGGTATTGCAAGTGGGCCGCCAAATCCATCCATTCATTTTCTACTGCTTATCCTGTTAAGCCTTCGGGCGAGTGGTGGGGTTCACCCTGGACGGGTCACCAGTCCGTGTCAGGGCCAACACATAGAGACAGACAACCATTCACACTCACAGCCAAACTTACGGTCAGTTTGGAGTATCCAATTGGACTGTGGGAGGAAGCCGGAGTACCTGGAGGGAACCCACGCAGACACAGTGAGAACACGCAAACTCCACACAGAAGCACCCCGTGCTGGAGCCAGGACTTGAACCTGGAACCTTCTTGCTGTGAGGCAACAGTGCTAAACACTGCACCACTGTGCCGCCGTGCGCTGCCAAATAATTTCCAAAATAGTTTTTTTTTTTTTTTATTGGGGGTGGAAATGTAATTACAGGAAGGTTGTGAAAATGTTTGAGACTTTAAAGTGGGCCCTTAGTTGGAAAAGGTTGGGAACCACTACTTTACACAAATGGATGGAAAAACAGCATTAAAAACTCTTATCTGTGAATGCAGTCTTATGTTAAGTTTTATGTTGAAACTAGATTCTATCTGTCCGTTTTGTTCAGTGAGTCCACTCAATTATTCCCATCTTTATTTGCAGCTCTCCAGCACTCACACTGTCCAGCTGGAGTGGTTCCGTATCTCCAGTGCTAAAATGGCTCAGACGTCGCGGGTGTCTGACTACCTGATGGCTTTCACTGAGGTGTCCGCGGTCCTGCTGGAACACGTAGTCAACATGACCGATGGCAACGGCAACACAGCTCTCCACTACAGCGTCTCACACTCCAACTTCGGTGTAGTGGGACTGTTGCTGGACACAGGTCAGGGGCCAAGGATGAGCCACACAGTTACCTTGCAGGCTAAAGTCTTAGTTCAGACAATAATCCAACTGATTTACGTGCCACATGTACACTCATGAGTAAGACTCATGCTTGGTAAAAACATTTCACACAGCATGTTTCCACTTGCAGAGTTAGTAAGCAGCATTTAATTGTGATTTTCAGCACATTCTCCCAATTTCAAACACAAACATATGCTTATGTGTATGTCATCCCAGTGATTACACCTCTGCTCTGTACAGATGTGTGCTGTGTGGATAAACAGAACAAGGCGGGCTACACCGCCATCATGCTGGCTGCTCTCTCTACTGTGAAGGAGGAGGATGACATGGCCGTGGTCAAGAAGCTCTTCAGTAAGGGCAATGTCAACGCCAAGGCAAGCCAGGCAAGTCACCTTCTCTCCTTTCACTGTCAGTTATGCTGCTCTTGTTTTAGACCAGGCTTGAATGTGCTGCAGCCGCTCTCGCTGCAGTGATTCTGTTCTGGCTTTGTTGGTATCTGCCTGTCAGAAAAAAAAAAAGCCACATGAACTTCAAACACACGATGATGGAGTACTTTCTGGTTTTGATATGTTAACATGTGTGTTCATGATGTTTTCTGAAAAGAAAAAATTCCAGCAAAAGCATTTTTCCCCACATGCTGTTAAATAGGAAAACAGACTTGACGTGATATGCAAAGATACAGTACCAAATTTAAAAAAAAGAGAGAGGGCCGAATAAAAGTGAATGACCAGCATGTGTCATAAACAAGAGCTTGGGATTCTTGACTCTGCTCCATTGAAAGCTTTAGCCAATTAATAAATGAATGAGTGAATCTAGAGGGATTTGAACACAAGACGTTCAAAAGTAGAAGAACAGGGTTTTTTATGCACTCGAACAACAAAAATATATTTTAAAACTGGTGCTACATGCACTGGATATTTCATTTCATGGTATCCAAAACCCTCTAATTCACACAACTATGGTGGCAGCGGAGTCGCCCAGCAATCTGCTGGCCTGCATGTCGGGAAAAACTCAAGCTTCACTTCTACTTAGTCATGTGTTAACAAGCAGTGGGATGAGGTTATGATATGAATATACATGCTAAGCAATGTGCAGAAGTGGGGAAGCATTTGTTCTGTTTCAGAAATAATGTTATTGCATGGCTTTGTGATGTAACCATGTTCCAGTATAACACACGTGCAAAGTGCGCAGAGTTCTTTATTACACAGCTCATAATCTCATGGTCTGAAGAGTCCAGAACCTTGAAAACGTATTTGTTATTAGCTCAATCGGATTAAAGGGGGGAGTGTAGCCTAACGTGACATCCGTGAGAATCTGTTTGTGTGGTTGGGTTGATTCAATCAGGTTGTGTACTGTATGTGTGAGGGCACAGCGCCTGACAGACTCTGGCAGCGCCAAGTCATAGGACCCTGAATTTATAGCATCACTGACTATAAATCCAATTACTTGTGCTTGTTGATTCTGTGAGGAACAAAACACAAGACACGCAATGATATTTAATTCATACTATTTCATGTGAAGTTTTTTTCTTTTTTTGCGCTGGAAAGTTACGTGGTTTCTTTTTTTTTTCATTGGTGGCTCAAAAAGTGGAATTTAAATGTGACTTTGTGGAAGAGTTGAAGGTGTATTTATACCTTTTCAGAGAACTGAAATTGTATGACAACTTAAGCTTTTAGAAAGTTCCATTGTCGTATTCCATGTTTTTGTTTTGTTTTTTTTAACCTTGAGGAATGTTGAGAGTAGCAGCAGCCTGAAGGGCAGGAGAGTCTTGTTGTGGGCAAGTCACTAATTTGTGCCCCTTCACTGACAAGGAGTTTCTAGATAAACAAATGGCTGCTGCATAATGAAATGCTCCTAAACGAGACACTTAAGCCACTACAGTCTCTCAAGATTGCTGTGGTACAGTGCTGGTTGCAATGTGTTGGAATTTTGATGTAGCAATAAAAAAAACCCCAAAAAAACAATCTAATATTTAAACAGGGGAAAATGCATTTCTGTGTAATGTCTAGTTAAAGCCAAAATGTTTCATTCCCGTCCCATCCCATCTCACTCCCGTTATTTCCCGTCCTGGGACACCAGTTTTAGCATCAGTAGGTGATTTTGTGCTGCTGAGAGGACTTCTGGATGCTGTCTCCTCTCAGCAGTTAATGGATCGGCCCACGTAACAAGCTCTTTCTCTAATTCTTGACCACTGCAGGCTGGCCAGACGGCGCTGATGCTGGCTGTTAGTCACGGTCGGCAGGAGATGGTGCGGGCGCTTCTGGAGTGCGGCGCTGATGTCAACGTGCAGGACGACGAAGGGTCCACAGCTCTGATGTGTGCCAGCGAACACGGGCGAGCTGAAATCGTTAAACTTCTTCTGGAACAACCAGGATGTGACATTTCCATCGTTGACAATGTAAGGCTTTCATTTTTGAACTATGGCTCGTTGAATGCGATGACTCAGGCACATACGTGGCCGTGTGACTTACTTGTAATGCAAACTGATATTTGTACATGAATCCAACAGTCAGTAATGGCTGTTTGCAGTTTTATGGATATTGGCAATATGTGCACTGATATGGAAATTTTTATTCGCAAGACATGCAATGAATTTGTCACACATAATTTATTAAATGTAACTAAGGACATGTCTTGAAGGCCACAATGCATCGTGGATACTTTTACTTCTCACTTCTTCGGTACATTGAATTAACACACTGTCTCTTAATATAAAGCTAATGCAATCACATCAGAATAATTTTTTACTCTTGAATAATCTGCATCAGCCCCCCAAGAATAAGGCTCAAGTTTTTACCGTTTAATGTCCCATCATAAGTAAATAAACACTGATGATTTCCCCAGATTTAAAGGTCTTATAACCTGATCTGCAGTATTCTGGCGTCTGAAAACATCCCAACTAACACTGTTCATGATCCTGTCTCAGTCTACATGTCTGCTTGTTCTGAACCTTTAGCTCAAGCCAGCGACTGAAAACATTGGAGAGTGTTCACATCTGCAGTTCAACTTAATCCGAGCTCAGGAAACAACCCCTCGCGGGAAATTGGTCGATTTACTTTCCTCTCTTTGTCAATAACTTTTCTTTTTGAGTTTTCTCAGTGTTTTAGCAAGATGGACTGAAAGCTAAGAAACCATGATGAGATTAGTTTGGTCTGTCGTCTTCTCAAATCAGTGCTTGTTTACAGGAAACACAATCTGTGGGCTACTCACAAACCCTCAGGGGATGAATTAAAAAGCCGCAACTCCTCTGGTTTGCCGACTTGCAGATTTCAGACACTATGCCCTGCAGTCGCTTGTCCTCCGCATATTTAACCACATGAGCCACACACAAGCACACGACAATTAAGTCCTGTCCTTAAAAGAATAAGAGTCTTAAAAAGGTCTGGGGTGTACAAATGAATCCTTTGATACCTCCTACTATGTTGTAAAGTCAAAGTGTGGATTTTGCCTGTGTCAGCAGAGCATGCATGAGGGAGAAACCCATCGCTTGCTCTCGTGTTTCTTGCCTTTTGTTCATCTGCACTCACCTCATGTTTTAAAGTGATTTTACAGTGGATTGTCTGGATACTTGAACCTCAGCCAGACAGACAGATAATTCAGCGTTCACATCTGTGCCAGAATCAGCCGGCTGCTTCTGGATTGTGTTTCACACAGCACAGCTGGACTGAGGGGGATGATGGGAAAACCCCATCCCACCCCCCAACCAGTCTTCCTAAAACAAAGAAGAGCACGACTGCAGTTTTAACATGTAGCTGCTTCCCTGCCAGTCTGCATGTGATTTATGACTTGCCATGTGACATTCTTTGGTTCGGTCTTAGGAATGAAATCATCCCCGTTGAATTAGCCGAATACTGTTTTTATTAGGTTTACGTCTTAACATGTTCTGAACATAAAAGCTGTCAAGGTGCCACCTGGGAAGTTTTGACAGTGGGAGACTGTTCGCGACACCATGCTAGGCAGCTTAGTCTCTGGATGTCGAGCTCAGATGGAGAAGAAAATGAGTCACTGGAAGCGACTCCAGCATCATTCATCTGAGATTGAAGGTGTTTCCCAGTAATTTTCCACAACTCTAGGCTGTATAAAGTGGTATGATGTCACTTCTTGGGCTGAAGCAATTAGTTCATTAATCAATCAAGATTTTAATATGACATTTGATCAATCATTGTAGTTGCCTCTGCAGTAAAATAACAAGCACTTTCTTTATTAATTTACCAGTTAAAGAGTTATTTGCTGCTTCTCTTTGTTTTTGCAGAATGAAAGCAGATTTTTTAAAAATATGCTTTTTGGTTAATACAAATCCAAGATGTCACGTTGTGCCTTGGAAACTTTTGCTTCAATTTTTCAATATTCTATAATCAAAAGCTTAATCAAACCAACACTAATACACCCTCAACATGTAAACACTGACATTTCCCAGTGAGAATAAAATATTATCCCCGTCTTTGTTTTATTTTCTAGATGTTCAGTACATTCATTTGCTATTCTGTGAATCCACAGGGGGTTGGGGCCAATCCCAGCTGACACGGTTCAGGGTCGACACGTACAGGAACTTTAGAGGAAATTAAACTTAACTGCATGTGTTTTGGTCTGAGGGAGGAAGCCAGAGCAGCTGGAGGAAGCCGACTCAGGCTCAGGGAAATACATCGAACAAGTTACATACCAAAGTGCTGATTTTGTTCTCCTAATATCCACCAGAGTGAGTCACACTGAACGCAGATGAAGATTCACTCTCTCTGTTAGTCCACACCAAGTTTTATCAGGTCAGATTTGAAGAACCAGTTCATGTTGTTTCCTGCTTGATACCTTTTATCTAGTAACTGGAAAAAAACACAAAGTGTGTAGCCATCATGAAAGTGATGTAACGTTCATCAAGTACAGCGTGTTATGACAATCACGCAGTCCATTTGCAACTGCAAAGCCCTTCATCCTCTTTAGTTTTTCATTTTTCATTTCTGCCCCCCCCCCCCCCCCCCCCCCCCCTGCAGGATGGCAGCAATGCTCTCTCCATCGCACTGGAGGCGTCTCACAATGATACGGCTGTGCTGCTCTACGCCCACATGAACTATGCAAAATCTCAGACTGCTGTGGTGAGTTGTTGTTGCTGATTTGTGCAAATTTTCCCACACAGACACAACTCAAGGGACTTTAGGAGCCAAATCATAACAGATGTCATCTCAGGTCATTGTTTAATCATGATGAGAGTAATATTAACTAAACCAAACCAGTGAAACAGTCACCTGTTGTAAAAGTCAATCCGAGATCCAGAAAACTATTGGCCACCCTCAGTTTTTGCCTGCTGCTTTTTTTCCTCTTAAGTTTCAAATGCTGGAAGGAAACAAATATCAGCTTGAAGGAGTCAAAAGTTCAGTTTCTTATATTGCATAATTAAGGGGTTATGAAGAGTTGCAGTTTTTGCTAAATCCAAGCAAGCAGAAGTCAGTGGAGGTCATGCTCACAAAATAACTGTACAGTGACTCCAGTGTTGAAAGCGGAGAGGGTCAGTAAAGCTCCAGGCTTTAGTTTGGGTGTGGGCGAGACTGACTAGAGGTGCACTGCTGCCCCCTACAGGCCTCGCTACACTACAGTTTACATTTAGTTTACAGGCATTACAGAAATACCCTTTGTGTTGTTATTTTCCCCTTAAGATTCATTAACTCAGCTTTGCTGTCACGTCGTGTCTTTCAGGGGAGTCCAAAGGCCCCGCGGAGCCCACCGAGCCCCCACAAGCCTTGGCCTGCAGAGTGACTCACTGAGGCAGACAGACCAGCAAACAGAACTGGATCTGAGCTGTGAAAAGCTCCACTGGAATTGAACTAAATATATATGTATTTATATATTGCCATATGTCCTGCATTTAAAGTATTGTTAATATGAGAATGTTATTTTTCCACAAAAGTTGTGAAAGGTTGTATTATATACTTGACTAATACGAGCTCCTAGCATGTCTAATTGAGGTCGCCATCGCTTGATTTCTCTGTGACACCAGATCACACTGATTATTTGCACTCCACTAGTATATTTCACACACATCATTTGAAGTGCATCAATTATCCCTGGGTTTCTGATTATATTCTGGTTTTGAAATTTGGTTATTCTTATTGTACACATAATAAATACTGGAACATCAAGTATTCAGTAGTGATGACGTGTCAAGGCTGGCTTCCATAAACCTGGTTACTGACTACTTGTGCCTGTCTGGAGATGTGCATCAGTGGCTGGAAGTGTGTGTGTTTCCCTTTTGTCTTCCTGTCATGGCAGAGTTTTCTCCGGATTGTTTTCATACAGCAGTGGCACAGCCCGGAGAGGATGTACTGAGTGAGTTTTATGGCACCTTTTAGATTATTGGGTTTTTTAAAAAACAAACAAACAAACAAAAAAACTTGCGAATTTGCAATCTTTCTGTGCACATTTTACTCTCTTTTTTTCTTTTTTTTTTAAAGATAAAACCTGAATATTCAACAAAGGTGAATATTCAACTTTGAGTTCAACAGGAAGGGAAAACCCTGACTGTTTAACTGATCTGTGAACCTTCTCACTTTCATAGTCTGCTGCACTAACAGTCTGTCCATTATATGTCCATATAAATACAGTACACACATATATTTGTATCTCCATGGTGGAAATAAACATATTTACATAAAGGCTCATGCAAAGTGCTATTTTTTTTTCCCCAGTTAAAACTGTGTATTTCTATCTGTTCAGTGGAAATCTGTGGAAAAGCTAAACGCAGTCTGATGTATTCAATGTATAGTGCCATCATTATTTTTGTCATAAACCACAACAAAACCCCAAAAGTCACATGGATGATGGTAAGTTAAGGCATTCATTGTATCGAAATTAATATCTTAAAACAGTGACTGAGGAGCGTGTCGGTAACACCCGATATGTGTGTCACTGTAACCGAGCGCACGTTAGAACACGCGAGTTGTTTTGTTACAGAATACAAATCCAATAGCTTGTTAGAGAACTACAGTTCAGTTCAGGTCTGAGCATCACTAGGCAGCAAGAATCAGTCTTAAACATCCATCCATCCATTTTCTGTACGGCTTTTATTTATTTCATATTAAAGTTATTCATCTTTTATGTATTTAATCCAAAACTTCAAACTTTGGTCAAAAGAGCACGTGGGGACTCCAAGGGATATAAGTGATGGTTCTGCATCCAATCAGGTGTGAAATCACTTGTATTTAAACCACATTTATTCAGTCAGATGGAGGAAGAATTTCAGTTCGTTTGCATCGTGATGAGATGTGTCGTCTGGAAAGTTTAGATCAACTGTTCTCAAGTGGTGAAAGTATTCACAGGCCATTTTCTCCTGCGTATGTGTTTCCACTCACCGAGGTTTCAGTCGTGGTCTCACGGCACCGCTACAGGCTTTAAAACCAGAAGGAAGTCTTCTCAGGCACCACCGAGCTGAAGCTGGAGCACGATAACAATACACATACAAGGACAAAAGAATCAGTTTATCTTTTTCATGTTCATACATGTACAAAGTATAAACGCTGTATGAATAAATATCAAGTTTTAATCTCTGTGCGATTTCTGACATTTCCATTGCCTGAGAGCTTCAGAGCAGCCAACACTTAAGTCACCAAATGGAAGATGAACCGCTCAGAGTCCAGTTGAAGTCTGTTTTTAACGTTACATTTTTTAAATCCATGATGAGAGGAACTTGACTGGTCTTGGAATCTTTATTGAATCTTACCAGAATGAGACTGGAGCACCTCTCATCACCATGTGTGCGTGATTGAAATGCTCAAAGACAGTTGCTTGAATCATCATCAAACTATACAATCCTCCACTTAACTATTATATCAGGCCTTTTTTTTATGATTTTTTTTCCACGATTGTAGACGATCACAGAGCTATGAGAGCCAGATGAGTGGAGTTTTTTCTGGGGATTAAAGAAAGGCCGGTCACTCACCACTGCTGCTCCAGGTGGCTCCAAGGCCTCACGTGGTTGCAGCCGGTGATGCTCTTCAAATGTGGAGAATAAATAACACACATGTAAAACCAGAGAATAATGCAATGAAGCAATAAAGAGCCAGACGATTAGTCAACATTGCTGTGTGTGTGTGTGTGTGTGTGTGTGTGTGTGTGTGTTACAGTACCTGCCTTGCACACTTGCTATTTGGGAGGTTCACTATGTGAGCCTGAAACAGAAGTAACATCTTGTTGGAACCACATCTGCCATGTTTCATGGTTCCATGAAGTGATGGCTTCAGTGTCCCCTGACCTGGCATCTCACACACCTCTCAGTGCTCAACCCTCCTTTTTTGTTGTTGCACAAAAAACTGTAGTGCTGCACGTTTGTCTCCACCTTCTGACAGTAAGAGTCATCTTAAACAGCTGTGGACTCCGTTTGTAGTGTTGCTGCAGTAAAAGAGTGGTTTTTGAGCGTCGCACAACAATGAAGTGATTCATTTCACCATCAGAATTTGATCCATTTGGTTTGTTCACATTCGGAAAACCTAGCAGAGCAACACGATAAAGTTATTCTCACTCGTTTTTGTTTTGTTTGCTTTCCTAGTGTTTTCCTTTGATCAGCCAGAGAAGGTTATTGCAAAAGAAACATCTCAAAAGTCATCCCACCAAAACAGACTTTGGGCCACCAATCAGCCTGATTAACTAACCAAAAAACAGTGTGCTTCGTTTATTTTAGCGACTTATATAAGCTCACAAATGAATTTCACATTTTCTTTTATTTGATGCCGTGGTACAACTGGAATCACTCATCCTGGGATTTTAGTTTAAAACTAAAACTTCATGCTCAGATTTGTGGTACTGTAGATAGATTTGGTTTGATAAAAATCCTTGTAATCACGACACTTTTGGTATTTGAACTAATGGTTAACCTAATTTGCTTCTGAAGATTGTGTTACACAAACGTAATTTGTGGACCACCTTGTGTTTAATTTGGTCTCTCTGCCTAATTGAAACTTCTACAACTTTAACGTAAAAGGGCCATCGGCAACTGTGTAATTATACGGTATTAATGAGGTCACAGTGGACGGAGGTGTTGTAGAGCAGTGAATTATACTGAACGGGCCTTTCATTCGGCAGCCAAAAAATTAAGAACGCCTCTCAGTATAATTCAGTCCAGTTCAACAACACTGTAAAACTACAACTTCAATATAGAAACGCGCATTAGTTTATACATTTATTGCCGCTTCATTTGGTTGTGTCAGTGTGTCTGAGTGCACTTAGTGAAGAGGCCAGTGACTGAATAGTTAATCTGAGATGTGTTAGCAGCGTGTGTTAGCAGCGTGTGTTAGCAGCGGGCTCCATTTAGGCAGATCTGTCCTTGTGCGTGGAGTGACTGTGACACTAAATACAATGGGACCATAATTAATTTCCCACCTCTGTGCACCCTGTAATATTATGTCACCATGGATACTGTGAATAGGGCTGAAGTTACACAAAATCAGCATGCAAACACAAAAACAACAAATAAGCACGAGAGCAGAAGAAGTGACTCTCCGAGACGTTCTCATTTTTTTCACCACTAAAGCATTAGAGAGCTTTAACCGAGCTATCACACACTGCAGGATGTTTGAGCTGCGCATTGTCACCTGAAATCAAGATCATTAAAAGCTAACATTTAGCTTAGTAATAATACTTTATAAAATTACTAGACTTTGCTTGACAAAGAAAAGAATTTGACATGAAGAAACATGACAAATTGATCTTGTGTGATCCCTCTGCGATGGTTCTGCTCATTTCTCTGCTTCAAAGACGACAGAGGACTGTTAATGATTAAACATGAAATGTTCCTCATGGACCTCAGATCAGAGCATGAGACCTTTAGGGATTTAAATTCAAATCAGAGGATCAGTCAAATGCTACTCCATGGCATTAGATAGAGGACAGTTCTGATTGGGTTTGTATGCTAATTGGACACCATGTCTTTGTTTGAATGCTATGACATCACTTCGGCCTTTAGACATCAAAAGTGAGTTGGTACGTCACTACATGCAGCTGCTAAGCTGTATGAAAATATCCCTCTGAAGCTGAAGATTTCAGTGTGACTCTCTTTCCCAACCATCATATGTATCTTCTTCTTCGACATTCAGTCCCATGTCCCTGTCCCTGTCTCACTATGTTTACTCTTGACAGATTTGACCTCTGAGTTAATTCCAGTCACTCTTATCCTTTTCCTTGAGCCTTTGCTAGCTGCTAGCTCGTAGCAGTCAGCTGACAGCCTCTGTGCATTTCCTGCTCAGTGGCAGATGGCCGACACAGTTGGCAAGAAGATAGCGAAATGAGTCCGATATTATTGATGGGAATGAAAACAGAGCTTAAAGACAGTGAATATTATAGATTCATATTCACTAACTGAAGAAAAACACAACTGATATTCAGCTGAATAACTATTCATAAAAATGAGGAGGAAACTTTGCGGCAGTAGCATGAGTTGGCTCCTTTTCCGCAGCCATCAAATCATTTAGCTCAATCCAAAGTCATTTTGTGAGGTTCTCTGTTCCACTGCAGATTCTCTTGAGGTTTGTTACACTGGAAAATCAATTATAATTCTGAACATTACCATTGGAAACCACTCTGGAAAGTTTGTGAAGTTGATCATGCATGTTAATGCCTTCTTAGAATTAAGTAATTACTTTGTTTCTCTATTAATAGAAAGCAAATTTAGAGAAAATCAATCAGCAACTATTTTAATACTAAAATGATTCTGAATGGAATAATTTGGAGTTTTGACCAGTTGATACAACAAATAAAATAAAAATAGAACTAAAAACGAAAATCACTCCAAAGTTTTTTTCAGTATTATCAACCAATGAGATTCTAACTCTGACCAAAATGCTCTGGAGCTGAAGCTCCTTTCCTGCAGTGCCTGTGATTCCAGTCAGTCTGGTGACAGTCACACTTGGCCATCACTATTTCCACTAATATTCTTTGGTTATCGGAAATCCTCCCAGTTTACTGCCTGTTAAGATTATCTTCTGCACAGTAAAAAATGTAAACATGCATCACATGATCATGGAGAGTGTCACGGGTTGCAGTCTTTCACCCCTGGTTTTTCTGTGTCACCCTGAACGCATCACCACTCACTTTCTCACTCCTTCAGCCAACCTCCTCCGCCACACCGGCTCAACCACCTGCACCTCTCCCCATGTTGTGTAGGTCTCCCTCTCCCTTTGTTCTCCTGGACTCCTGCAGCCAATAAGGCTTTTGAAATTCTAAAGGCACGCTTCACCACTGCTCCCATTCTGCATGTCCTTGACCCTGAAAAACAGTTTGTGGTGGAAGAGGATGCCTCTGATGTGGGGGTGGGGGCTGTGCTGTCTCAACATTCAGCCTCAGACCAGAAGCTCCACCCGTGTGCCTTCTTTCCTTGCCCCTTGACCCCTGCAGAACAAAACTACAACGATGGAAACCAAGAACTGCTAGCAGTCAAACTAGCCTTGGAGGAATGGTGGCACTGGCTGACAGGAACTAATGTTCCATTTCTTGTCTGGACAGATCATAAAAACCTGGAGAACATTTACACAGCCAAACACTTAAACTCACATCAAGCCTGCTGGTCACTCCTTTTTACATGGTTCAACTTCTCTCTATCCTACCACCCTGGGTCCAGAAATGTCAAGCCCGATGCTCTGTCATGTCAGTTTTTGAAGGGAAATTCCCCAGTTGAGGCTGCCCCTCTTTTGCCCCCCTCCAGTCTTGCTGCCTCACTCTCTTGGGACATTGAGGAAAGAGTCAAAGCTGACTCAGCTGACCAACCTGGACCCAGTGCTTGCCCCCCTGATCATCTGTTTGTACCTGCAGCATTAAGGTCAGCTGTGCAGTGGTCACATTCATCCAAGCTCACCTGTCACCCTGGGGTACACAGAGCCAAGGAGTTCCTGTCACAACAGTTCTGGTGGCCCACAATGGAAGAGGATGTGTGTGAATTTGTCAAACCAGCCCTATTTGCAACCAACAAAAAACATCCCATCAGGTTCCTGCTGGCAACCTTCATCCACTCTCACACTCCCTCAGTCTATATGTATTCATCCCACCTTCCATGTCTCCAGAATCAAACCGCTCCAGAAAGTCCCTTGGTACCCCAAACTCCTCCCCCCCCTCCTCCTGGCATGGTTGAAGGCGGGCCTGTTTATGCTGGCCGACGCCTTCTTTGTTCTTGTCGGTGAGGCATGCAATATTTGGTTGACTGGGAAGGCTATGGGCCAGAAGAAAGGTCTTGGGTTCCTGCTACTTTTATTGTCGACCCTCAACTCATTGCTGACTTTCACCAAAAGAACCCTGATCAGCCCCCTCTCTCATCCACCACTGCTGACTCCTGGCGATCTGCCCAACAGTCCCGTCCCTTTCCACCAGTGCAACTGGACAAAGAGGAGGAGAACAATCAGGAAACTCAAGACAATCAAGAAAATCATGGTAATGTTGACTGTGTGGATGTTCAGGATAATCAGGATGCATCTCTTCCCTGGACCCCCTCCCACCCTGCCCTGGATATGGAATGGTCTGCTTCACAGGGAGGAAGTAAAGAGCAGTATCCTGCTGGAACGCCATCCTGTCACTATCTCAGGTGCATCAAATCCAAGCACAAAGTCAGGAAGTGAAATCTTTCACTGAGCGTATCAGTTTGGGTGACAGCAGTGTCTGGTTCACTCAAGAGGATATAAGAGACAATAGCTGGGCGTTTGGACTGTGTAGAGCACACAATGACCATAGTATCAACAAGGAGCCTCTCTCTCTCTCTCTTTCTCTCTCACACACACACACACACACACACACACACACACACACACACACACACACACACACACACAAAACGCGTGGGACAGTACAGTAGTGTAGGATGGCAACGTGAAATTCAATCACAAGTGGAGGTGCATTTTAATGTGTGAACTCACTCTCTCACCTTTCCACTTGCAATCACATCACTCGCGATGCGTCGGGGCCAGCAGGGCCAGGTCTGAACTAAGAGTCTCACAACTTGCTTGAGCACAAGCCGCGAAACATTGGAAACCAGCAACAAGGCTAAGAAGGAAGCACTACACAATGGAAGTGAGCTAAACTGAGCTTTTGGAAGGTGAAGGAGCAGATAAGCAACCTCACCAACATGGTGACCTCATTTGTCACTGTCCCTGACACGGCGCCGATATCACCTGATGTTACAACCTACATTCAAATAAACCTCAACATCTTATGATGAGGTGGTGAACACTACATATGCGCGTGCACGCACACACACACACACACACACACACACACACACACACACACACACACACACACACACACACACACTACATTGTTAACAGGGCAACACAATTGATCGAAAATGAACCAAAACTGTATTGTGACCTCATTTAATTTTCAAATATCAGGGAAGTGCAGGTTTATGTGTCAAACCACTATTTCACATAAATATTTTGGATTTGCTCTGACATCTTTTTCCCCAAATACATCCCCACTAAAGTCCTATATAGAAGGAAATAGTATGATGTAAAAGAAATGAACATTTCCTCTAATATTACAATCAAACTGTGTCAAAATATCCACAAATAATATTTCTTAAAATTTGTGCAGATATTCTATTTTTAGTACATTTACTGGTATTTCTTAATTAGTAAACATACTGAAATCCTACCATTTTTACTACTATTTTTTTATTTGCATTGCCAAACTGAAGAATTCTTCTCCCTTATCCTCATTTAATGCAACGTCAGTATTTGGATTTGTTGGACTATCACTGCCTCAGTGGGACTCAACTGGTTTGCAAGAATCTATGGAACTCAGTGTGTGACTGATGCGACTTATATCGTGTGACGCTTACTGGAAGCTTGAGTTGTAAACGGCTAATAATCCTAGATGGTCATTTTTATAAACAAAAATAATTGTTAAAGAATGTCCTGTTAGTAAAACTAAAGTAATTTCACGATAGTGGTGTCAACAGCTGATGAGGAGACTGTTCCAGCCTGGCGATTGTTCCAGGGCACGCAAGATTGCTGTGACCTCAAGTCAGGACATGAGGTTTCTAGGTATTTAACACCAATCACATGTTGTGTCAAATGCTGCTGTGCACCATTAGATACAAGACAATTAGAATTAGATTTTTATGCAAATTACACACCGTGTATGTGTGTGTGTGAAAATCATAAGTCATCTGACGGGTAAATGATTCACAAGCAATTTTTTCTGCACCAAATTGTCTTGAGGTCTCGTTCGTAGCCTTGAGGAGCAACAACAGGCTTTATAACCAGAGCTTCATCTTCTCAGATTCCACAGAGACAATAAGGAAGCTTCAGACTGGTTTCACGTCATCTGACAGTATCGTTCCCTCAACAAAGAGCCAGGATGGAGTACCAACATGCCTCAGACATGAACAGAGTAGTCAACCAGTATCTGAACATGTGTGCTGAGGTTAAACATAGCAGCGTGTGCAAAGAAGAGAAGGATTCCAAGGATTCAGCAGATGCAACCAAATTATGTCACCTAGAAAAAGCTTACAGCACAGTACTGAGTGAGCTTGGAGAAGACGTGGAGCGGGAGGGACTCCTACGTACGCCGCAACGTGCAGCCAAAGCTATGCAGTTCCTCACCAAAGGCTACAAGGAAACGCCACAAGGTGAGAAAGGGATTTTCTTTCACTGGTGGTTCAAATCTCAGTCCCAATATGTCACAGGTTTTATCAAATGTTTCTTTTAATAGATTGCCAGAAGAGATAAAAGACAACATTTAGTGAATTTTCTTTCTGTCTCACTGCCACAATAGAGAGTTAGCTGCGCTGGTCCCATTTTCAGATTCTGAAACATGTTTGTCAGAGTGTGAAGATTAAATCTGCCCACAGATATCTTGAATGATGCCATCTTTGATGAAAACCACGAGGAGATGGTGATTGTGAAGGACATTGAGCTGTTCTCTCTCTGCGAACATCATCTGGTACCTTTCTTTGGAAAGGTAATGTACTCTAAAATGCATATATTCCTAATAATTTTGAATTGAATTTGAATATATATTTGGCATCAAAAACAGCATGAAATCTAATCAGTTTTTATATGAGTGTGTTGTACCACTGTATTTCACTTTGTTTGTTTTTTTTAATTTGGGGTCCTGACCAGAGGATTCACATAAAAGCCTCATATTTAAATTCATTATTTATTTGAGGAAATGATCAATTTTTATATTTGTTACTTAAAAATGTGATGGAATTTGTTCATTGATTTTTTTTTTCGTCCTTTAAGAACAACATGTTTCCTAATGGAGAGACTGTGTGACACTGATTCAAGTACCTTAAAGTGGCTAAAATTAATATTGCTTACCGACGTATAAAAATAAAGATATTTCAGAGTGTAACGAGAGAGAATGTTACATGTAAATCCAGCAGGTGGAGACAAACACAAACTCCACATTTGTAGCTGTTTACTGCTGGATGTTTAGTGAACAGTTTTACGCTTAAATTGGATTATTTGTCAGTGCTTTTGTCACTGCTTTCTCACAAGCACCTATTATTGTACATTCAGTAATCTACAATGCTATCATTATTTTAATAAGTCTGTTTCAATCTTTCAGGCACACATCGCGTACCTCCCAAACAAGAAAGTGGTTGGTCTCAGTAAGCTTGCAAGGTACAGCGCCTCATAACTACACACCCTGATCCACACCTGATCCTCCACATGATCTAAAGCTTAAAATCAACCCTATACTGCTTCTTAAGAGGAGTCTCAGAGAGCCAATCTTATTATTTTTATTTTTTTTTACATCTTTCCAGAATTGTTGAGATCTACAGCAGGAGGTTTCAAGGTAAAACACCGTTGACGTCCCTTTATTTCCTTTCATTACAACAGTCATTCTGCTCTGTATTTAAATGTGTTGGTCTCTCCACAGTTCAGGAGCGTCTCACCAAACAGATCGCTTCCGCCATCTCCGAGGCCTTGGAGCCGGCTGGGGTGGCAGTGGTGATCGAGGCTGTGTAAGGATTCCGTTTCTATCGAGGGTTTATATGTTCTGGATAAATAAATAGCAGTATTTAAGTGTAATGTCCGGTTATCCTCTCATGAGGGGCCACCATAAGTTGACCTTGAGGGGTTTCACAGTAAATTCAACAGTGTTACTTGTGTGTGTTCAGTCACATGTGCATGGTGATGAGAGGCGTGCAGAAGATGAATGCCAGCACCGTTACGAGCGTCATGATGGGAAGCTTCAACCAGGACCCTGAGACCAGGAAGGAGTTCCTCACTCTCACACTGAGGAAATGAGCCAGATCAGCGAGCAGAGTCAGCTGGGGCAATTGTTTTAACAAGCAACACTCAAATAAACATTTTACTTCCATGTTTATTAAGGATTTTTTTTTACAGTATAAAGCTGTCTTTCATGAGGTTTCTGTGACAAGTTTCTTTTTTTAAATAAAACAAATAGGGAATCACTTTCATAAATGCATTAAGTTGTGAATTCTGTACATGCAACTGTAAATGTACAACCAAAATAAACAGAACGTTTCGAGTGTGTCAGTTAATACAGCGTGTTCCTTTCACATGTTCCGAACACAAAAACAAAATCTGTGCTATTCTCTCACAGTGGATCATCCTCAATCATTTATGTGGGGAAGAACAAGATTAAACAGTCCACGTTTATCGTTTCCCTTCTGAAAATCATGATTTCACTCATTTGGAACGTCATTGAGGAAAATGTGTTCCTTATGCCAAATTATTTTCATTGATTTACTACTTACAAAAATAAAGTATGCGTGGACAAAAGGAAAACGATGGCCGGGAGGACAGTTTTGAGACCCCCCCTTTTCCGCCAAAAATTGTGTCAGTTAAATGCCCGATTATACTCTGGGAGGCATTTGGATTCATGTTTGATTGTTTTTAATTGGGGCACTAGGTGTCGCTCTACCCTAATTGGGTTCACACAATACAGGTGGAACTTTCATGTGGGTGTCAAGTGTTGCTTGACGGAGGAGGAGCACACATAGCTTTTTGACCGCTCTTAATATGTCGTGTGTTTCATCGGGGAACTTTGGAGTTTCCCATTCCTTACTAAACCCCAGCAGATCCAGCAGTTGTTCCTGCCAGGCAGTAAGCCATTCCCAACTATAAGGCCACCCCACGGAGTTAGCCAACATCTTGCAACTTGACCAAATGAGGGGACATCTCCAAACAGACAAAGCCGTCGTACACAGGAAAGGGAGGCATTAATGCCGACTCTGGAGCCCAACATTCAACCAACAGATCTGAGGCATGCAAAGTCGTAAGACCTCCTTACAGTTATGCAAAGGCAAAATGAAATCACATCAGCACTCGTCCAACAACAACACTTATCATCATCACCAGCCAGAGATATTCCCTTATTTGATGGAGATCTGCTGCAGTATATCTCTTTTATGAGAGCATTTGAACAAGGAGTGCAGGAGAACGCCAGTAACGGTGACTGTCCATACTACCTTGAGCAGTTCACTAGGGATCAGCCAAGTGAGCTGGTCTGTAGCTGCCTTCACATGACACCGAGTACAGCTATGCTAAAGCAAAGCAGCTGCTACAAGATCATTTTGGCTGGAAGTGCAAGATAGCTGTTGCATACATAGAAAGAGCATTTTCCTGGCCTATAACAAAGACTTGCACCAAACGTGGACTGTTGTCAGTGTCCAGTTCAGTGTATGACCCACTTGGCTTTCTTGCACCCGTCCTTTTGCCTGCTAAAATCATGTTGCAGGAGCTTTGCAGAAGAAACTTTGGATGGGATGACGCGGTTCCTCCTGACATACTGGATCACTGGGCGAGGTGGATGGCAGAGTTGGATATGCTGTCCAAGTTCAAGGTAGAAAGGTGCATTATACCAAAGGGCTTTGGAAAGATCATACATGCCAACTTGACCACTTTTCGGAAGCTAGTGAGACTGGGTTTGGGACTGTTACTTGCCTTCGAATGCAAAACAACAGAAATGATTTCCATGTGGGATTCCTGATGGGCAAAGCCAGAGTCACACCCTTAAAGGCAATTACCATTCCTCACTTGGAGCTCACTGCTGCTGTTCTTGCTGTTTGCATTGATCTGATGCTTAGAACAGAGCTGCGGATTCAACTGCAAGAATCAGTCTATTGGACGGATAACATGTCCATCCTGAGATATTCAAAGAATGGAGACAAGCGTTTCCACACCTTTGTGGCAAAACAGGGTCTCAACTAAAACAGAAGCATCAAAAACATCACAGTGATGATACATCGATCCCAAGGAAAACCCAGCAGATGATGCATCTGGAGGATTAAGGATTGGGGACTTCATTGATAACAACAGGTGGATTGGCGGTCCCGGGTTTCTCTGTAGGCCAGTAGAGGACTGACCAGCCACTGCAATGGATACTGCACTCAAAGTAGACAATGCTGAGGTCAAAAGGGAAGCTGTTGTGAGTGCAGTTAATGTGCGTGATTCTCTTACTGGTAGCAACCGTCTTATTGCCCACTTCTCAGACTTGAGGAGACCGAGGGTAGCAGTAGCTTGGTTCCTTAAAGGTGCACGAAGCCTTGTTGCATGGTTTCAGCGCGAATTCATTTTTGTCTAAAATCGTAGGTATCTCCCCTTGATCTGCTGGCCGCCTGCCGCCTGAATACACTATGAAAAAGTCCGGTCTCTTGAGACACACAGGGCTCACAAACGGCAAACAAACACTGAGGGCACAGGATATGCACATAAACAAAACAAACCACGTTCCAGCCAATCACCAACAAGATAGTTGGGGATGGGGGTTTAGTGCGCATGCATACACTGGGGAATAAGCAGAGTTGATCGAGTAGCGTAGTAGCTACGACACTCGCAAGTCATTTTTCAATGTAACAGTTTGTTATTCCTAGCATACTCTATAGGTGCTAGCTAGCACTAGGATCGATTCAAGGAAGGAAAAATTCTACCAAAAGTGTCTCTTTCACATAAGCTCATAAAATAATTTTCAATGTATCAGCAGTAACTCCTAACCGAAATTGTGAATAATTACGGAGGAATGACACACAGTAGGGCATCAGTTCGTCTTGACTGGAACAACTCACTCACTCAGTGAGACATTATTGGACACACCCATGAATGTACAGTATACACATGGCATGTGTCACCGACAGTGCATCTTATTGGCTGTTATCATTGTCCATCAGTTAATACTGTACCTGCTTCAACATAGGTTTGCCTCTGTAACAATACAGAAAGAAAACATTTCACGAATACAACTGAGGGCATATTTACAAATGTTAACATATATACGTCTCTTTATAGACGTCTAAAGTTAGACGTTTAAATAACCGCTAATGTACGTCTATTTATAGACGTCTAAAGTTAGACGTTTAAATAACCCGTCTGTCCATCAGTCTCTTCTTTTCTCTCTCTCTTTATCTCTGTCCGTCTCTTTCCTTCTGCATATCTGTCTTTCTCCATTATCTGTCTTTGTCTCTGCCCGCTCTCCTGCTCTCTTTCCCCCCAACCGGTCAAAGCAGAAGGCCGTCCCCATCGAGCCTGGGTCTGCTCCGCATTTTTGCCAGTTAAAAGGAAGGTGTTCGTCGCCGCGGTTGCAGGATGTGCTTGCTGATGGAGAATTGCTGGGTGTAAATTCATTGAAGGAGTGTGGTACTGGACCTGCTCTACTTGTAAACTGTCATGAGAGAACTTTTGTTGTGATTTGGCGCTATATAAATAAATTGACTAATATATGTCTATTTATAGACGTCTAATGTTAGACGTTTAAATAACTGCTATTTTCAGCCATGAGTATCGATACATTAAGCCCCATTCAAATCCCCCGTGTCCCGCACTTTGCAGGAAGAGCAATTCGGTCTGCCAGCCGCTAATGTCGCCGTAGAGCATTTCTAGTTACGCAGACGCCAACGCCTTTCTCATCTGGTTAGAGCTGAGAGATTAAGGAAAATGGCGGTGAGTATAAATCCAGCGGCTGCATGCTTAAACGCAGAGGTGTGGAAACATTTTGGGTTAAAAAACAAGGAAAGGGACGATTTAGACAAAAGTATGGCGGTTTGCTAACTATGTCACACCGACGTTAACAACTCTGGAAATACCACCAACCTGCGAGCCCACTTAAAATGTCATCACTCGGTCAAGGAAATGCTCACTGAGACCGGGCCAAAGAAGCTGCGATGTGACTCGAAACAAACCACGCCGGACAGTGACGGCGGTGGTTGCCACAAGTTCCATCTTCTTCACCGAGATCACAGAAAATTATGTAGTCCATTGCCTACTTTATTTGTCAGGATTTGAGACCTTATTCAGTTGGAAACCACCGGCTTTTGGTGAATGATGAATGCAATGGAGCCCCGCTATGCTATAGTCAGCCGCGAATTGAATTATTGTCGGCCATGGTTTATTTTTAGTTAACCTGGTGACTAGACTGGCTAGTAGCTACCTCATATGTTCAGTATCAAGCTAAAAAAGCTGCCAAAGAAGGCCACTTGCTGCACTTAAACTCTCCATTGTTCACTTTACTTTTCAAAAGCTTGCAAGCTACAATTTGCACTCAGTTACAATAAATGAAACTAATTTTCTTACCACATCTTTGATTCATTTTGTCCAGCATTTGCAAGCTGCCAGTCAGAGCCGTATATTGTGTAATTGATGCTTTCAGTTCAATTAATTCAATCCAAGTCAGTGGAACACTCACAAGATGTCACCAAAATCACTTTGTCCCTTTAAAATCTTTCAGAAAAGGATGTTAAGTGTATCGAATTGTATTGTGAGCTGAATATGGTGATATCTATCGTATTGTGAGATGAATATTGTGTATCGTATCGTATCGCAAGATTAGTGTATCGCTACAGCCCTAGTAAAGATACTGTATAAAGAATTGAATATAAATTTACCTACCGAACAGATGGAGTTTGCACACTCATCAAAGGGTGCTTTGCCAGAGGAAACTAAACATTCACTGATTCTATCCAATGACCAGTATGTAGCAACTCTCATTTTGAAGCACATTCACCAACAACTCGGCCATAGTGGCTATAATCATGTAGCGCCCCCATTGAGGAGACTGTACTGGATTGCCGATGCTAATACAGCTATGAGGAAAATCATGGCGGAATGTTGCTTCTGTAGAAGACACAATGCTAAGATGGTGGAGCAGACAATGGCATATTTGCCAAAGGAAAGGATCCTTCCCAATCATCCATCATTCACCAACGTGGGGGTCGACTACTTTGGACCAATAGAGGTGAAAAGAGGACAAGGTACATTCAAGTGCTATGGCGCTATAAATGTATTGCAGTGATTTATTTGCAGAAGGGTCAAGTTTCTCATATTCAATCTGATAATGGGACCAACTTTGTTGGAACAGAGACAGAGCTAAGAGAGTCACTGTCAAATCTGAATCAGTCATGGATTGAAGGAATTCTACAACAAAAGGGAATCAAGTGGAGCTTCAATCATCCAGCAGGGTCACATTTTGGTAGTGTTTGAGAGTGTGTGATCCGCATGGTGAGGGGAATCCTGAGTGCGGTGCTTCAACAGCAAAGGCTGGACGATGATGGATTTCACAGAGTCGTGTGTGAGGCTGAAGCCATTTCAAACGATCGACCCATTACCAAACTGTCTGATGATCCAAATGATCTCAAACCCCTGACTTCTAACCATATTTTGCTCATGAAAGGAAATCCATCTTTACCACCTGGACTGTTTCAGCGACATCACCTGTACATCAGACGGAGGTGGAAACAAGCCCAGTATATCGCTGACCTCTTTTGGAAAAGATGGATACGTGACTATCTACCTTTACTGCAGGAATCAAAGGAGGAATAATGTTAAACCTGGAGATATTGTTATCATCGTGGACCCTGCTGCAAAATCAAATTTTGCTTTGGGCCCCCTAAAGGCTCGGGCACGATCAGTACGTCTGCAGACAAAGACAAATACTGTTGAAGGACCTGTGACAAAACTTTGTTTGCTGCAAGAGTCATAGGTTAGCCCTTTTTAAAATGTTCATCTTTCAAGCCCTTTGTTAAATGTTTGAACTTGTGGTGTATCTATATATATATGTGTTGTAAACTCTGTGACCTTCTTTAATGGCTCCTTCCTTGCTATGTATTGGAATTGTGTGCCTGTTGGCCATCAAAATTGGGGTCTGAGGGGTATTTGGATTAATCTTTGATTGTTTTTAATTGGGAGACTAGGTGTCGCTCTACCTTAATTGGGTTCACACAATACAGGTGGAACCTTCATGTGGGTGTCAGTTGTTGCTTGACGAGGGGGGGGGGGGGGCGCATATAGATTTTGGACTACTTTTAATACGTTGTGTATTTCATCGGGGAACTTTGGCGTTTATCGTGTGTCTGGACATTACTTGTGACTGTACGTGCACCTTTATGGATCATTGCCACAACATGGTGAGCATAAGTGATCACAACCATGAATAAGTGTGAACTTCTCTTGGTTTGTTAGGGACTTAAATGTGCGTCATTAAAGTGCCAACCACTGCGGAGCTTAAAGTGAGGATTTAGTCCCAACACATATGTTACAAAGAAGCCTATCAAATGGAAATACGTTTCATTTGATGAAAAAAAAAAAAGTCAAGCGTGCATTGGGATCGTTTGTTGCAGCACGACAAAGAGACAATACAACCAGATAGAATGCTGAATAATTATGAAGTATAGACAAGTGCGGGATCAGATGAAGATTAGAAGATGAGGGTGAATACTGTGAGGTAAAAAAATACAAGTAGTTTATTTAATTTCCTCTTACTGTAAGTAAGTACTGTTTATTAACATGATTCAATTCCATATTGGAGCTGATTTTAAAAAAATACTATTTTGATTACATCATCGTGATTAAGAATTAACGGTGGATGATGTGGATTATGGAAGAGGTATTTTAATGATTTTAACCACCAGTACTTCAGTTTTGCCCGAGGACATTTGCAATGCCTGATGTTAGCGTAATAGCTGCCCCATGCCACAGCTGCCCCAGCACATAAAAAATACAAATTACAGTAAAATCAGTAATAAGGATTTTCTAATTAGTCACAATTTACTTCATCTTTCATGCAGGGACGTACAGTTAGACCAACAGAACTTCCTTTCACCAGCTACATCTTCTAAAAGCACCATCATGTGGAGAAGCGAGGTCCACTACGATAACATGCATCTGTATTTTGTACCAAGCTGACATCCAAGATGAATCAGTTGTGTGTTCCTCGGTCTTGTTCTGTGACGATCCTGCTAGGATGTCACGGAGTGAGGTAGAACGATGGTGGAGGGATGGGGGGGGGGGGGGGGGGCTGCTGTTTTGTCTACGGTGACCTAACAGTTTTTTTAACCACTCACTTCCACACCACTTCTTTCATTATGCTGATCTGTGAAGTGGAACGTAATGCTGGCGGAGTTGAGAGGTCAGGGGCTCCCACTGCCTAGATACATACAGTCTAATATTAGAACATTTCCTTGATTTGTTCGCAGCATCTCTGCTGATTCCTGAGCACATGGCAACAGGCCGGCCAATAGAATTTCAGGAGACCACTAAGCACCTCGCTCTGTATAGCAACAGTGGCACCCTTCCTTTATTTATTTATATGTGGGGTTTTTTCCCACCGACTCATTCTCATGCTTCCGTCCCCCCACTGTGCATCCACACTGTGCTCTCAAACTGTGAAAAAGAGTTGCGGTGCGAAGACCAGTGCTGCCTTTTTTCCTTTTCCTTTCCTTTACCTGCATAAGCTCTGAAACCAAATTAGTTTTTTAAATGGATTTTTTAATATTCATGTACATTTTTATGCATTTTTATCAGCACCCCGCACATAAATGGAGTTTATCTTGTGCACAGGCATGCAAAAGTAAAAACAAAAGTGGGCCATGTCCTGGAGGGCTTGATTTTCATGAAGACAGTAAATGTGTCAGTGGAGACGAAATACCTGGAGGAATGGCATCGTGGGAAAAAGTGTCACGCAGCGGGGATTGGACAACAACCAAGTGGAGTGGATCTTTAAAGATGGAGGATATGGGACAGAAGGCAGAACAGGATAGGAGGAGTTGGGGGGTGGAAAGACATAGGATGGCGTGAGGACCAAGGCCAGTGGTTGGTTTGATCTGAGCCACGTGTGCGTCCAGCCATGTCTCTTCGCCGCTTCATGGATGTCGAAGAAACGTTGGCTTGCTCTGCATCCCGCTCCCTTCTGTCTCGGCCCAGGTAGGTGCGGACTGTCCCGTGCTGCTGACTTTCCCAGTGATGGTTCATTTTGTCAGGATGTCTGGATGCTACGTACAACACAAGTTGCCATTTTGAAAGTTCAGTGCATGTTCAGCCTTCATAGCCTTGCAATAACGGCTTAGGTACGGGACGATGGAGAGCTTGACGGTGTCGCAGATATGGCGAATGTCAGCCGTCCCGCATTTGGAAACCAACACTGATTCATTACGTACCATGGCGATATATACGTAAACAACATCAAAGATAGTCGCGATCTGCATTATCAGCTTTAACTATTGGACGTCGCCTTGAAGATTGCAGCTGCCCGAACCTTTACGTTAAGTATGCGACATTTTCAGGAGCGCGGTGTAAAATGCAACATAGGTTGGGAGCTTATCGTAACACTAAATCTGCATCCTCACCAGCCCTGTTCCTCATGGATCTAGCAAACAAAACGACAACACCAGCGGGGCAATGCGATTTACTTTGTTTTGATAAGGTCATCATCAATTACGTAGACAGGGATTGGAATTCAAGATGGCACTTTTTCTGCTTCATAAACAGATAATATATCAATTTACAGAGGCCTTTCCTGATACCAAAAAATGTTTGTCTCTTCACAGACATCTGTGTCCTGGAAGTTTTTTCAGGACGCACAAAAAAATAGAAACTGGGACCGCAAGATTTGATTCAAATGATGGCTGCAATACCACTGAAAATATTTTAAAGCTGTCGCCATTTTCTACTCTTTGACTTATAATCTCTTATGTTGCAGCAAACCATAAATTTAGATACTTCACCACACTCATTTTATGGGAAAATGGACCACATTCTAGGAAATCGTGTAATAGCGCATATACAGATTACGTAAATCTGACTTGCCACATAATCACTGTAACTTGCTTTTTGATGCCTCGGATATATTAAAGCACATTAAAGTCGATGTTGAAAAGCACTTGTTGTCCAAATGCAAAGGCGGAAAAGTCAATGTCAGTGTTTTGTTTTTTTCATTTGCAGCTGGCATTTTCTGTAAAACCCTTTCTAGGATCACATGGAGCTTTTTTTTTTTGCAAAAATCCCCCCAAAACAAAATATTTATTTAAATAAACTCGGATTCAAGTAAGATACAGCTATTTTTGCTCTTGTACGGGAGCTATATGATACTTTGTTTCGTCTCCATCCAATATTCATTTTAAAGGGTATAGGAGCATAAATCGCTGACTAATCCCGGACGCTCGGATGAGAAGGCTTTAACTGCATCCTCTGGAATTCTTTAATGGGTTTCCAATGCGGTGAAGTCTTGTTAAAAATGTATAACCTGGACGCAACACTGTAAAATTCCTAGAAATATCAAAAGGCAAAAATATACAGCATTACTATTTTGCACATTAAGAGACTTGTTTGTCAGGACGACTTGAAATGTATATTTGCTCAAAGCAAAGGATATGCATGTAGATACATAGTTTGAGTGGATATTGACTGTTAGGTTGCATTCATTTAACCGTTTCATTTTGTTTATTGTGCTGTAGAAAAAAAAAGTATATCCTGCAGACAACTCTTAATTGTCTCAGTTTCACCTTCAGCCAAAACCGATGTAAAAAAAAAAAGAAAAAAAAAAAGAAGCAGTTTTGTTTCTCTATGTTAAATGGAGTTAAGCCTGAATTTAACAGGCAACGCTGCACCAAGTTTCAGGAAAATCTGCCTCGTAGTTTTTAGTTACGTAATCCCGCAAATAAACAAATTGCAGTGATCACATCACCTCTTTGGCGGCACGGATATAAATGATAATCCAGTTGGTTCAAGCATTACTTGGCCGGACGTGACATTTCCAGCCTAATACAAAAACAAAAAAACAAAAATTAACTTCGATGAAAAAAAAAGGAATCTCATCATCTCCTTCTGTAGAACTGATTCTCAGACTGTTACATTTGTGTTTTAGGTTTCCGTGTGAGGTGATGTATGACTGTGTGAGGAGGAATCAGTCAGTTCAGTCAGTCACTGTCCATCTCCACAAGTAGAGCCAGAGAGTGAACGAGCCAGTGGCTGAAGCATCCACAGTAACCCCCCTGCCTGTTCTGAGGGTGCCAGGTATGGATCCCTGTAAGCGAACGCCTGTGACGCAGAACTGTACTTAAATAAAGAAACTCCTCTGTAGAAAATTTTTAAAAAAGTGATCTACACAAGATCTACGGGCAATGTCAATGCACTGCTCCAGGATGTGGTTTAGCCGGGGATTCAGGCTGCAGAATGAGCTCTACCTCCACAACACATGGCATCCATGAACTCTGTAGCGTCACCCTCTGTGTCCTCCAACATGAAGGTAACTGTAAGCTGATAGTATGTGATCAACAGCGCCGTGGCACAGAGCATCCCGCTGTTTCCCCACCTCAATAAAACTGGACAATTCAGTCTTTGTTGTGAAAATGGCAGATCAGGTTTTACAGCCTGGGGCAGAGGACAACGAGCTCCAGCCAGCTGATTCTCCAACGTCATCATTAGCATCCCTCCATCTCATGGACGAAAATACCAACCATATGGGGGATAATCCTGAGCCCCATTCTCTATGTCCTCTGATGAAGTCCACACCGCTCAACCAATCACAACCCACCAGAGACTTATCCATCCGGCCAGAGCCATCACCAGCAGATCAAGGTAAAATTAAAGATGCTATTTGCATGTTTTGAGTCATTAATTTGTATTTCTTTTAATATCGGCAACTGTGATCAGTCAGAAAAACATGGGCAAATAAAGTAGCTCCTTTGACTTAGAGAGAATAGCGCCCTCTTTCTTTTGGGTGCGAAAATGCAGCAGATCTCTTTCCTACGAACGCAACGCTATTAAAATGTAAGGTCACATGATCCTTCCAAAACAAAATAAATCCCCAGTAGCTGCGGATTTCTTTTTCACATCATCTGTATCCATTCCATTGTGTTACCCATGAATGAACTTGATGAGCCCACTGTAGCGCCAAAGCGGAAGTATTATACAGTTTGTTTTTAGCTCAGATCAAAGTGTTTGTGCTTAACAGAGCATATGGCTGGATAAAGAAAACCAGGATTATCCCAGACAACAAATGTGAGACTTTAAAAATGAACATTTTAGGCAATTTTGCTGTAGATTGTAGTAGGTCACCAATAGCTTCAAGCTACATAAATACATGCAGTTGGCGTCTTTTGCAATCTGGAGTCGCAGGGAAGTAATGCGGGAGGGCAAAAATGTCTCTGTGAGCTAACCTGAATGATAAAATATACTTTGAGGATGAAGTATCACTTTCACATTCAATAAAATCAAAAGAAAAGGATGAAGTTTGAGGGAATATTTGTGTTTCATCACACAGACTGTTGTTTGCCTCCATTTCTGTCGCTAAATTGCCACCCATACACTTGCAAACATGCTCCACTGTAATCTTAATTGCAATTGATGGCAGAGATTAATTGACATCTCATAAAGCAGTGGACTCAAAAAAATCAAAATCATTGATTTCTGCCTCAAGTGCTATTTAGTGTCACTTTTGGTATTTTTTTTATTCATTTTCAGACCTCCACTAAATAGCAGAATTATTAGCTCCAACTGTAAATCCACCCTGAAGTATTCTAAAGACTAACCATCCACATCACAGCTGCAACAATGTTTCTGCACCTGTTGGGGGCCTGAGTGTGAAGGTGGAGCCGGTCTGGCACAGCGTTGAAGGGGGCAGCTGAGACGTGCTCCATGTTGCGGCGAACTAAGACAGGGTTTTCCGTGACGCAGCATCTTGGGTCAACCCTCGGCACCACACATTATTGCATGATATTTTTGTGATCTGACGTATTGAAGTATGGCTGCAGGGCCAATTTTTTTCCCCCAAGCTGATGTTTGGTGCTCCTCTGTCTTATTGATTCAACTGGTTTGTAAGCGCAGTTGGACTCTAAATCCTGCTCTCCTCACTTGGCATGGCTGCATATTTATGATGCAATTTTTGGTTGTTGTTGTCGATGTGGAAACTGTTGAGACCGTCCATGAGTTAAAAGATTTTGGTGAATGGATTGAAACTATGACTGACTTTTCTGATGTGTTTAATCTTGATGCAAGCAGTCCATATAAGTAAATATTTAGTGAACTGGTGTTTTAATTATAGTTTAGGCTGAATTGACTTTACAGTGACAGCTGTTCTGTTCAGACCCCAAGCACTGAAGGAGCAACAATGAAGGAAGTTCTGACCAAGCACATTATTGTTTTGTTATAGAATTGTGAGTCAAAGGTCATGTTTTTATAACAAATTCAAAGAGGAGCAGTGACATCTTGGGTCACATGGTTCTGAGGGCTTACTGAGTTGAGCTGTTCACATAGATCCATGATTTATTAGAGGCAGGGAATTTATTACCAGGCAGGTTCTGACAGAACTCCACTGTATGTCGACCCTGGGTTAATGAGTGCCCTCGTGCCCTTTCTAATTTTACAGCAGCATACATGTGATTCTTCCTACATACGGCGCTGTCTTCAGTGG
The DNA here is from genome assembly GCF_037954235.1 of Aulostomus chinensis. Lineage (NCBI taxonomy): Eukaryota > Metazoa > Chordata > Actinopteri > Syngnathiformes > Aulostomidae > Aulostomus > Aulostomus chinensis. The sequence goes on along the minus strand of NC_141333.1, from coordinate 8,763,599 downwards.
CAATTTAATGCATCTCCACGCATGCCATCACAAGTGGTGAAGGGATGGTTTACATAAACTGCAAACAGCATGCCGGGCTCTACACCCATGTGGGCATGCATGGCTGCATAGTTACCGACTGGTAAACTTTTACAAATAAAGGTTAAGCTTTTAGAAAAAGTCTGACAGATGAGTTTCTCACCTTTTCTTCATTCTGCGATTAAAAGAAATAGAGGAACAATAAACAAACCCAGAGGCACATCAGCTCCAGTTTTTCAGACCGACATGGCATCTCGCTGCAGACAGCTGTTGTTTGTTAGGCGAGGCGAGGCAAGGCGAGGTCGTGCACTAAGCAACGCTGATTCTGGCGGAGTGTGTCTGAGCGTTGAGGAGTGCCAGTTCTGGTATTTTAGGCAGTCAGACAGTGTCACCTGTCAGCAGACTAGTCTGGACAGAGTCTCCCACATGGTGCAAGACTAAGCAGCACAACGATATCCGTCTCTGGAGTCCTTGTCAATAGGCAAGCAGCAAATGGGTAACACACAAAGTGGGGCAGCCACATACGGACTGGCCAGATCTTCCATGCTGGGTAACACTGAGCAGTTCTACATTTGATGTTGCAGAGTTCTTGGAGTCGGGGCTGGGCCAAAACAACAGCGAGGCTCAGTCTCACACTCTGACAGCGTTCCTGCAGGACCTTTCCTCCCCTGTTGATAATGATGTTTTTCCTGGCCTGAGAACAAACGTCGCCACGGAAGAAGGTACTCTATTTAACCTGCTCAGTCACTTGTCCTCTAAATCAGGAGTACATCTGCAACTATCTAATCATTTTCAGCAAAATCTGTGTTACTTTTGCAACCAGTGACTGAATCTTCAATGTCATTTGCCTTCTTAAAGCCTTCAGTTTTAGTAATTATTGAACTTTAAACCCAGAAAGAAGCTTGTATGAGCCTTTTGTTTTACTGGTGCATGTTCAGCACAGTGGCTCAGTACAGGTTATGGGTCAAACAGGGAAAAACAGACAGAGAAGATTACTGATTTCACTCACTGCCAAAGTTGTTTGTTGTAATTGACAGGAATGAATACTAGGAGCCTGATATTTTCTTTGTACAGACACACGCACTGTCACCATTAACTCAAAGAAAGTCCCTTCTTCTTTTTAAAGAACACTTGGCCACCTCAATTATCACAGTTTCTTCTGTAATTTTGTCTTTCCCTTTTCATTTTCAAAGAGTGTCAACCCAAGAACAGCATAACCAAAGCAATGGCAGCATGTGATTCCAGCAGCGATCATAACCAGTTGTCTGATGCTGAGTGGTACTGGGGCGACATCTCAAGGTACTTTGATGATTTGATATATTGTCCGCTAATGTGATTCAGAAAATTAAGCTGCTTTTTCTTTGATGTAATTCCCTTAAAACTGCATGAGTCTTTCAAAGTAAAAACGAAACACACAAAATACAAATTTGTGCCTCAGTCACACAAGCAAGCAGTTTCCAATAAAACTGAAAGCCCAATGAACAGTAGAGAACGAGGACATCAATAGTTCGCTTGTGTGTGCTCGGAAACTGTCAGTGTGCTAACATGAACGTTTATCACTCACAAACACTTTTGACCGCAGCACGTCGCCTTCCAGTCAATAATGTGTTGCTCTTCCTGAACGCAGGATGATGTCAGTAGCCTACAGTCTCACACTCTGAAACATTTTTAACAATCGTTGACCCTCCTTCTTCTCTGTGCTCATTGTGTGCGAGCCTACGAGCAGCATTTGTCACATGTCAAGTATCGTTGAGGCCGATTTCATTCAGTACTGCAATATATTGCAATGTTTCTTCCTGAGATATGCGATTGATACGCTGATGCCAAATGTCAATGTCTTTATGAAAACAATTTGTGAAAGTGACACCACAATTTAGTGAATCTACTCACAATTCCTGCTTTTCAAGAGTTTTAGGGGAATTCCCCCCTCCCCCCCTTTTTATATAGATGAGTGTAATGACCAATTCCTATGCTACAGTACTCTGACACACCCTCACATGTACTTCTCAGCATTGTAATAATGAAATCTTTAGCATGGAGAGCTCACTCTGTTCTTTGCTCTTTGATAAATTTCAACGTTTTGTACTTAACCAGGGACGAAGTGAATGAGATGATGAGAAACACTACCGACGGCACATTCCTGGTCCGAGATGCTTCCAGCAGAGTGAAGGGAGAATACACTCTCACGCTGAGGTATCTACCGGGTTGTCTCTTACGTGTTGTGGGTGGATGTGAAACTTTTTCAGTCAGGAGAATGGTGGGAACTGTCTTCACCCCACTGAAAGCCTAAAGGCAGGGTAAATTCTACGGGGTACAGCAAATCAAGGGTGACACTTGCTCTGTGTGGATGTTTTAACCTCTGAAATGATATAACAATTAGTAGCAACTCATTGTTATTTTCTGGGTTAAACATGTTCAGAGCAGATCATTGTATATGACTTGGTTTCTGCATGATTTTGAATTTTAGAGGGTGAAGATACAGAACATTATTAACAGACTCAGTTACCCACCAGTGACATCATCTGTTACCCTGGTGTCACTTTGGCAAGGGTGGGACTATGCTGCAGTCTTTAGTGGGGATACATGATACGAATGATAACAGATAACTATTTGCTCCACATGGGTGCGTGGCTGCAATAATTCCCTCATCATGTTTCTCTCTGATGGGGGAGGAAGATGTGTATGTGTGGTCTGAATGAGAGGTTTTTGTTTTGGCATCTTTTTACAACAGTTATACTTCAATCTTTGCAGAAAAGATGGCTCTAACAGACTGATAAAGATCTTCCATCGTGGAGGGAAGTACGGCTTCTCTGAGCCACTGGCCTTCCCCTCTGTGGTGGACCTCATCCAGTACTACCAGAACAAGTCATTGGCACAGTACAACTCTAAACTGGATACACGGTTACTCTACCCCGTCTCCAAACACCAGCAGGTAGGTTTGGTGGGGGGTGGGGGGGGGGGGGTGTATGCTTTCTTACAAACAACTGCACAAGTCACACAAATGTCTAATAGAATGACTTATTCACCTTTTGTAACCCTCTGTCTGAGCAGCAGGTTGTGAGGGAGGTCGACATTGATTCGGTGGGAGAACAGCTGAAGATATTTCAGGCTCAATATGAAGAGAGGAGCAAAGAGTTCGACCGTCTGTATGAAGAGTTTAACCAAACCTCACAGGTACATAAGCGGCACTCTTCTTCTGGAGATTTGTGGTAAATGCAGCCAGTATGAATGCATTCTATTTTTCTGGTTATGGAGTTGATGCAGACGCTTAATGGTTTCTTCCACTGGTTGTGATACTGGAATACTGGAAGTTTTAATATGTAATTTTAAACTCTTTGTTAGAGTTAGCTGTTAAATGTTGACAACAACAGTAAAGGTTGCGTCCTCTCTTCTCCAGGAATTACAGACCAAGCGAACAGCCATCGAAGCTTTCAGTGAAATCATTCGGATTTTTGAGGAGGAGTGTGAGACCCAGGAACGTTACAGCAAGGAATACATCGACATGTTCCTCACCTTAGACAGTAGCACAGAGACTGACAAGTACGCTTCCAAACACCGACACTTCTCACAGCCCAGAGATTTTCACAGCGCTTCATTTGCAAAAGCAAGCAAATACGATCAGTACATTAAATCTAAAGGCGCTCTGCTTAAGTCAAACCAATTTTTAATCAGTTGATCGTCAATATTGACAACGTCCATCCTGCTCATCCTCAAATCAAATCGCACAAAAAATTAAAATGTTTATGTTTTACCCCCAAACTTTAGCTCCTATAAAGTCCTGTACCTTCCCCACACAGGCAATGGTGGACAACTGTTCTCCCGATTCCACCACCACCACTAATAATAATAATAATAATAATAATAATAATAATAATATTGATACAAGACATAGTGCTTTTTTTTAATTACAAAATCTGTAAATGGACAGAAGAACCAACCACTATACAAAATAGAGCCAGAGGAAATCAATCAGTGCAAGCTTATCAGAATTCTCTCCTCAAGTCTGTCCTCGTCCCCCTACTTCAGGATCCAAAACTCTGAGGAGCTGCAGTCGAAGGTGGAGGAGATTCACAACAGCAAGAAGAAGTTGGAGGAGGAGTTGAAGAGAAAGGTGCTGGCTCACATGGAGGTTGACAGGAAAATTAACAGCCTGAAGCCCGACCTTGTGCAGCTCAGGAAGATCCGAGATCAGTACTTGCAGTAAGTCCAAACTAGAGATACCCAGGCAACCAGAATCAGCTGTTTCTCAGCTTTGTGGGCTGTCGCAGGATATTTAAACGAGTGCCGGTGCAGTGCAGTGCAGTGACATCACCAGGGGTTCACACAGAGATTGGCACACATGCTAACATGTTTGGTTTTTTTTCACACGGATGATCTTCCCCAAGAGTGAAGGGACGTTTTACAAACACTGATCTTTGTATCTAAAATAAGCCAGTAGAACAACATCTTCATCAAGAGGTCTGCAAATCACAAAGCCGGACGGGTGAGCTAAGAAGCTAACGTTGGATGAAATCTCTTCTGTCGTCTCAGTTTAAGGACAGCGACACAGCTGAGTTGTAAACACAATCAGCTGTGACTTGGACCAGTTTAGTTAAACTGACTCGGTTGCAGTGAATTATAGCTTGTTGTCCACGTTTCAGGTGGCTCACCCAGCAAGGCACCAGACAGAGCCAGATTAACAACTGGCTTGGTATCAGGAAGGAAGAAGAAGAGTGAGTATTAGCATTTGCTCCTGGTCTAATCCCCCTAAACATGAATAACCACAAAGATGTCAGGTTGCACAAGTGCCATTGATTCAAATCAAAAATAATCACGATCCTTGAACTTTTTTACAATACTATAATTATGCGATATTCAATGTACCATAGTAAAATGACTTCATACCACAAAGGACTTTATTGTACCCTTCAAGTATACAATAGCCTCAAATACACAACCTTGAGGTCATCTTGCAATAGCAACCGTCCAGATCATGAAGTATGATGTGTATGACACAGCAGACATCAGATAAGAAGATGTGAGGTAAAAATAGTTTTTGGAGTACTGTTACTTCTCTGATAAAGCTAACCCCTCCTCCTTGCCTCAGCCCATACACGCTAGCAGATGATACCCACCAGGAGGAGAGGAGCTGGTACGTTGGTGCCATGAGACGGAAAGAGGCAGAAGAGCTGCTGAAGGGGAGGAGGGACGGGACCTTCCTCATCAGAGACAGTCAAACTCAGACAGGCTCCTTTGCCTGCTCTGTTGTGTGAGTACCTTGACTGCATCTTCGGAGAGCCGGAGTGATGTTAGTTTAGCATATACTAGAATTGCTTGTATTTCGGATGGAATTTTTCTGAGTAAGGCTCTCAAAGCCAGCTTTTATGAACCTATAATTGATAAATCATGGTGGCTTTTATTTTGAAGGAAAGATCACCGAACTTGAAGTGATTTTAAAAGCAACTGGTCCGGATTATGTCTGACAAACAAGGCAGCGGGGGAGAAACAAAGTTTTCAGATCACTACTCTTGCACGTTGAAAGTTGGTTACTATGGTGTTTGGTTGAACTTTTGTGCACAGAAAGTGACGGGCTCCTCCTCTCTCTCCTCTCGCACAGCGTGGACGGGGATGTGAAGCACTGCGTCATCTACAGGACATCCACAGGTTACGGCTTTGCCGAGCCCTACAACCTGTATTCATCACTGAGAGAGCTGGTCCTCCACTATCGCCACACATCCCTGATCCAACACAACCAGCAGCTGAATGTAACACTTGCCTGGCCTGCTCTCAGCCAGCAGCCCAGCTGAGAAACCACCAGCACGTTATACTGATGGCACTTTCCCAAAGCTTCACTGTTGTAGCACTCAGACGGCACCCAGATGGACACTGTTACCAAGCCCAGAGGAATGGTTAGTGGCGGCACCATACACAAGATCAACGATGAGATTTGGATGATGTCATAGCAAAAAAAAAAAAAAAAAAGCACGGTAATGTAATTTCAAGCAGTTTTTCCACATCACTTCAAGGGAATAATTAGGTCTAATGTATTTTTACATAATTGAATACTTCTTACCAAACGTACATTTAGTAAGATCACATGGTTCCGTGTTTGGCTCCAGGTGGCAGTTTGTTAGGATCTGCGGTGGATTTGGGTCCAGTCTGATGGATTCATTAGTTCTGTTACCATCTTCTCAGCTGCTTGTCCACATTCAAAAAAAAAGAAAAAAAAAGGCAGCTTTGCTCCACTACATCTTATAAGCTAATACTCTCAATTATTTAACACTGGCACAGCTTTCAAAAGATAATCGTACTGAATTACATCTTTACCTCATGTGAACTGAACTGTTCACGTGTCTGATATGAACTGTCGAGGTTTTTAACGGCAAACATTCTACGCAATGATTCAGAAAGCTGTTGTTGTTTATGGGATGGAGAAATGGATTAAATGGATTGTGCTTTTGCACGCATTTTTGAGTTTCCTCTGGCAGTCAGGTACACAAGTGGAAGTAGCTTCATTTAGTATAATAATGTGCCATTCCCAGTCACTCCAATAATTCACTTCAAAATTTAGGAAAAAAATATGATTTATAAAAATACATCTGGTTGAAGAAGACTTGGATGATTGACCGTTCGTAAAACCTTGTCAAGCCTTTATTTGTAGTCTGTAGCGGATGTCCTGTTGTCAGATCATCCGCTGACATGTTGGGGGTTAACACCATGCCAAAAATCTCTGGTTTAAATGGAAAACTGTTGCACATGTAATGATAAAGTTGATAAAGGCAATAGATCCATTAATAGATGACCCGTTAGAGACCCGTTACTGAGCAAACAGTTGGAAAACCAACTTAAAGAAGCACATTTTCTTTGCTTTATGTGAAGAATCCAACTGGTGTGTGATGATTCCGCTGCTGTGTTTTCACTTGATCTGTGGTTTAGAGGGGATTTGTGTGTGGAGTTGGTGATCTAGGAGCTTAGGAAAGTCTTTAGATTCCTGAAGTATACTGATAGCGTACATGTCTTTCAGATCCAGGATTCTAGCTGAAAAAGTGCTTTTACATGCTTCAAAAATGTGTTTATGGAAAAAAAGAACTCCCAAATTGGTATGTGATTGAAAATATAGATGTTAGTTTTCAAAGGAGCATGCTAACTCGTAGGGAATTGCACAAGGTAGATGACCTTCTCTCCTCTGTGCATTCTGGAGCTGAGACCCACAAGGAGCTGCTCACTGCTAATTAGCTTAGCACCACAAATGGTGGTGGATGGCAAGTGTTAGCATGCCTTTGTCCTCTGTTGGCCATAATTAGTCGTAGCAGATGCTCTTGTAGTCATCAACAAGTATTTTGTTGAGTTGGCTAAAAATATTTCAGGAACGTAGATCCAACTGTGTCCAAGTTGAAAGAATTACCTATAAAAAAAATCTGTTTTTAATTGTGAAGGCACTGTTAGCTAGCTAGCTTTGTTTGTTAGCTAACCCACCGTGAGACTGCAGCTGTTGAGGACCAAATGAAAACCTATAAACATCAAATGTAATTAAAATTTTCAGTAGACTAGAATTAATTTGTTTCTTACATGTTTGTTTTCAAAATCTGTGAAATAATAGTTTATTGGTGCACAGTAACAACACCAGGAGGACATTTTGCTTGTACTCCTGAGGTTTGAGGCACAATCAAAAAGGTGATCTATGACAAGGAATCTATTTTTTGAAATCAAAATGTGTTTACATTTCAGATCTATCCAGGTCCTACCAGATCTGGATAGGTTTGCTCTTTTGATTGTGCTCTCTGGGGGTGGCGGTGCTCATCAGTTACAGTGAATCAAGCTATTTTTATAAAGAGAAAAAAACCAACAACGATCCAATCGCGTGTTACTATGTGTATTACTTCATGTAATACAGACGTTACTGTTTGGCACTGTTTTCATCCCAGTCCAGGTACTAAAGGTTCACCTCCAGAAATGAAAAATATGTTTTGTTTTCTTTAGATTTTTTTTTTTATTGCATCGTCTCCATTATGGGTGCTATGACTCATTTGCTTGTTATTTCTTAAATGCATGTCTGCGAGATCGTTCACGTCAGGAGGAGTGGTCTGACGTGCTTGTGACCACGAGTAGCTGTGGATGCACGCTGTAATTTAAAATCAAAAGTCGCTCAGACTGTCCAATACCTGTGCGCAGCTCTGAGGACTGGGTAATAGTGGAGTAGTCTAGAAGAACACAGATGGGATTCTGTGCGACACATATCTACGCTAGTCTCACCTGTAGGTATGTTTTGTGTGTTCGTTTTACACATGTGACTGAAATTTGTGTTAGATAGAGAATCGTGTGAATGTTAAATTAAATCTATTTAATATTGTACATTAAAAAAAAACAACAACAACAGCAAGACTTCCCATATCCCCTGTTCATTTTGTAGCTTCTAGGAAAAAAAAGAAGAAGAAAAAAAAAAGATAAATGGAATTTACCCGCACGTCACATTTAAGTGAGCCACATCTCTGTGAAGTTGAAATTACAAGCATAACATTTGCACACAAGTATCTCATGTGAGGTGGAGATACGATGACGGTCCTCATACGTCAGACCTGTGACTGAAGCGGGTGGATTTGCGATGGTGCTAAATGCAGGCACGATGTTGATGAGACTTACATGTCGTTAGCACTGGTATCCATAGTACTGATCTTTGTAGTGCTCACAACAGTACTGTGTTGCACAGAGAACTTTCTATTCTATTTTTGAAATCTACACATTTGGATCCTGTTCGTGTCGTCAGTGTTTCGTCGCCCTGCAAACAAAACCATCGACGGTAAATTCCGTGGTGATGGTGGGATTTGATGCAAGGCTCTCTAGTCTACCTTCAGCTGTATTTATGGAGAGTTCTAAAAAAAAAAAAAAAAAAAGTGTTACATAGACAGTTAAAGGAAATATTCTCTTGAAAGACAACAACCTTATTCTGGATTTCTAGATATACCATTGTCTATTCATCCAGGCAGCCAGCTCTTAGGAAATTTATCTGGGAGTAGTTTCAACATCACAATAATAAAATGGAAGGAATAGAGAAGTGATGGCCACTCACGTTTTCATTACTGACTGTTATTTCTTCCATTAAGAATGAGTTGTTTACTTACATGTCTTCCAGACAACTACGGCTATGGGCTCCAACCAGGAAAGTTCTAAATAACCAGTAAAAAAGTGCACTAGGAGGAGATATGGGATGGATGAAGTTGCCTTTAGGGAGGGTTTAAAAACTTGACTGTGTTGTCAACTAAGCACACTTAAGTGGGATGGTGGGAGGGCTGGATGTTGTGAGGAATCACTGGGAGCGAAGGTGTGTGTGTGTGTGTGTGTGTTTAAAAATAATGGTTGTACTGGTAGTAATGCTAGGTTTTAGTCCTAGAAGTCAAACTTTTTTTTTTTAACCAATTTAAGCCTCTAGAGTTCCCATTTTTTCAGGATCCTGTACCATTTACGTCCAACAGCAATGTTGGAACAGCAGTGAAGGAAGCAGAGTACTAGCTTGGTTGCTAATGAATGGCCACGTAATGAGTTTCACTGTTCATTTCCTAATAATTTTTCTATATTTAAAAAAAATCACAACAATCTTTCCTCAACTGTTATCAAGTAACTTTATTTTCCGAACCTTAAATGTGTTGTCATGTTCTTGCATGGATATTGTAACAATGATAACGACAAAATATTTGCACTACTTATTCAAAACCATTTGAACCTAAAACTATTTTGATGCAATCCTTTAGCAAACCATTGCTGAATTGTTCAACAGCAATGTTCTACGTGGTGACAGGGTTGAGATACAGAAATGTAGAATGCTGCAGGGATGACGGGTTTTTTTTTGTGGCCAGCCTGTAAGTTAGCATAGCTGTGGGTCCCCTACCAAAGCCAGCAGAGATTATTAATGAGTGGACAGTTGATCGTCTGAAGCGAAGTGAAAGTTTCTACCGTTTTGTTAAGCGCGATCACGACTAAGCTTTGTGCTTCGTCTCATTTCGGCATGCTGATGTCAAACGTACCTCTGTAGTCTTGTTTAGCCGTTTGTTAGCAACAGCACTTTTTCCCGGACACATTAAAAAAAAACAAAAAAACATCACAATTCACAAGTGTGGTATTTTTGATGACTATTTTATGTCATAGACCAAAACATGAGAATATCTTAAGCTGTAGTTGTTAATAAACCTCACCTCATTTCAGGTATGTAATAAGAATTTTTTCAAAAAAAATTATAAAAACCCCACATTGATTTCAAGACGAGGGACCTGGACATTCAACAACAATGCTAACTTAGGACTCATTCCTGCACCACTCTACGATGTGAGGTATAGTCGTTTCTTTTTTGGGGGGGTGGGGGGGGGGGGTATGTCCACATAAGAGACATAGAGCTTCAGCATAAAGGTGGCATGTTAAAGGTGGCTAAGTGGAAAGGTTGTGCGTGTTGGATGGCTCTGGAGTTGTCATGGGAAAAGTGTGAGAAGCGTTCACAAAGTGCTTGGATTATATTCAGTGGATGAGCGATGTGGCAGGATTTAGCAGTAACTTTTATTTGACAATTTTTTTTTGTTTTTTTTAATTATAGTCATTATAAAAAAAGGACCCTGCAACATTTTGGGTAAATATTTATTTTTTTATCTTACCCGATATCAAATGAGAATATTCTTACCAACATTTTACAATCATAAAATGTTTCAAATCCAGGGACATGTGGGCATGTTTTGTTTCGTGCATATAATCAAGTACCTCTACTTGTCCCTCTATTACATTCAGCTACACACCTATTAATGTTTCTGTAACTCCGGCTTTTAGTTTTTTCCATTGTGATTGTATGAATTTGTCTCTCTGCTTAATGCTTAAGCATTTAGATGCAGTTAGTTAACTTGTCGCTGAGAGAAAATAATGTTGCGGTAAATGTTTACTGCACCAATTATGCAATGACATCGTGCGTTTTGTCCTTTACTGGTTGGTGGAATAGCTCGTCTTTCTTTTAGGAGTCACATCTCTAGACATCTAATGTTTTGAAACATTTTAGTTTGTGTAAAAGTCTCCCTCTACTTCGGAACATCGTTGTTCATGTATGCACTTTGATCCCCAATAAAGTCAAAATGATCCAAAATTCCTGTGTGTTTCCTCCGCTGATTTTTGTAAATCACTGGTCTGATCACCGGATGAGCAGAAAAGTGGTTGACATCAATCCATGAAACATGTTTGAGAGAACAAGTCCAAATTTAAGAGTACAGCAAAGTGTACATCTTACAGTTTGTAAAATCTAGCCCTGTTGATTTTGCCTGATCTTGCTAACAAACCGAGAACCACACAACTGCTATGTGAGCAGATACACGATGTGTCTGCTTTTCAGACGCTCAGCAGTCATACTGACTCTCACAGAGAGAGAGAGAGAGAGAGAGAGAGAGAGAGAGACACTGCTGAGGATTATTCTGATTTGGGGATTACTCTTACAAATGTTCATGCTGTCTTGTTTTTTGTTTTTCCAGGCTGTGTCATGAAAACTTCTTTAAGGATATTTAGTCTTCAAAACATGTCGGTAGAGACAGAGTACTGCAAAGTAGGACATTTAATGTTATGTTCTCGAGCCTAAAAATCAAATATACTTTACGAGTTTGTCTACATCTGCCACTCCATTTTTAAAAATTTTTTTTTTGACAAAGACAATTTGGGTTTTTCATTTTAATCCAAATCAGTTTTAGGAGTTCAGGTTGTTTATGTGGAAAATGTCAATACATTTTATAAAAACTAATGTCAGACTGGCTGTTATTTATTTGTCCATCTAATACATGAAACGAGTCAAGACACACGTGTGTAACAGTCCAATTTTATCCACTTTCAGCTCTTGAGGTTAGTACAGAATGTAGTAATGTGACACTACATGCTTGTTAGATATGAAAATGAGTTTTGTTGTGTTCAGCAGAAGCTTCTGTTCAGTCGGAAGATGTTACTTTTTGAGGACTACACTGATTTGGGGATTACATTTGAGGATTACTCTGAATTGGGGTTTACTTTTGAGGATTACACTGATTTGGGGATTACTTTTGAGGACTACACTGATTTGGGGATTACATTTGAGGATTACTCTGAATTGGGGTTTACTTTTGAGGATTACACTGATTTGGGGATTACATTTGAGGATTACTCCGAATTGGGGCTTACTTTTGAGGATTACTCCGAATTGGGGCTTACTTTTGAGGATTACTCCGAATTGGGGCTTACTTTTGAGGATTACTCCGAATTGGGGCTTACTTTTGAGGATTACTCCGAATTGGGGCTTACTTTTGAGGATTACTCCGAATTGGGGCTTACTTTTGAGGATTACTCCGAATTGGGGCTTACTTTTGAGGATAACTCCGAATTGGGGCTTACTTTTGAGGATAACTCCGAATTGGGGATTACGTTTGAGGATAACTCTGAATTGGGGTTTACTTTTGAGGATTACACTGATTTGGGGATTACTTTTGAGGACTACACTGATTTGGGGATTACATTTGAGGATTACTCTGAATTGGGGTTTACTTTTGAGGATTACAGTGATTTGGGGATTACTTTTGAGGACTACACTGATTTGGGGATTACATTTGAGGATTACTCCGAATTGGGGCTTACTTTTGAGGATAACTCCGAATTGGGGATTACGTTTGAGGATAACTCTGAATTGGGGATTACTTTTGAAGTCCTTGTGAATATTCTCAGTCATCCAGGTCATTGTAATTCTCAAAAAAGATCAAACTAGGCAACTGGACTCCGCTCTTGTAAGTGAAGACGTTTCGCCTCTCATCCAAGAAGCTTCTCAGTTCTGAAATTCTGGTGGGAAGTATCAGGTATATAACCACCCAAGGGAGTGGTGGCAAAAACAAGTGGTCGTAATGCCAGAACAATAGGCTACTTGGGTGGTGATGTTCATCATTGGATTACTTTTGAGGATTACTCTCATTTCAGGATGACTCTCGTTTTAGGTTTACTCAAACTTTAGGATTACACCTATTTTAGGATTACTTTTGTGCAGTACTCTGATATTTGGATTACCTTTAGGGTTTACTTTCATTTTAGGTTTACTTTTGAGGATAACATTTTAGGATTACAATTTTTTAGGATTATTTTTTTATTCCTCTGATTTGGGGATTACTTTTCAGGATTACTTTGATTTGAGTATTACTCCACTGGCTTCTTACAGAAATAAAACCCGCACCAGACACTAATTTTGTTCAGTCATATTTAAATTCTTGATGTTCTTGTGCTGCTGTCTTGTTTTTAGTTTTTATAGGCTGTGTTATGCAAACATCTTCAAGCAAATTTTTCCAAATATGTCTTGTAGAGACAAAGTACTGGCTAGTAGGACAATATTAATCTGTCCTAGAGCCTAACAAACGTATCAAACTGGCTGTTACTCATATATCCATTAAATGAATGAAAAGAGTCAGACCCACATGTTTAACTATCTGATTTTATTCACTTTCAGCTTTTGAGGTTGGTTCAGATTGAAGGTAGATTTTAGAATGGGTTTTGTTGCGTTCAGCAGAAGCTTCTGTTCAGTCTGACTGGGGCTCCTGTGCAGGCTGGAGGCTTCACTCCCTGAAACATCAGAGTCACATCAGATCAAGAAGCTCTTCTTCAGAAATCTATAAGTGTTGATACAGTAAGAAAGTAGAAGCACCAGACTCACATCGCAAAATATACAGACTGATGCAACTTAAAAGACAGACCTCTGCACAAACACAAGTACACAGACTGTTAAGTTATGAGAGTCAATGCGTAATTTTTTAAGATCCTGACTACTATGTATTGAGAACCATTACTTTAGAGGACTACTCCAACATTAGGATTACTCTGATTTGGGGATTACTTTTCCGGATTGGTTTGATATTAGGATTACTTTGATTTGAGGATTACCATGACTTGATCACACTCAGCACTCTGGCTCTTTAGAGGAAAACATCAGCATCAGACAGTGTTAATTTTGTTCAACAGTAAAAATTTAAACTCTAGTTCTTGTGCTGTCAACAAATGTTCATGCTGTCTCGTTTTTTGTTTTTCAAGCCCGTGTCATCAAAACATGTCTGTAGAGACAAAGTACTGGGAAGTAGGACAAGTATGTCTACATCTGCCACGCCGACGTTTTTGACAAAGACTATTTTTGTTTTTCATTTTAAGCCAAATCAGTTTTATGAGTTCAGGTTGTTTACGTGCAAAATGTCAATACATTTTATAAAAACTAATGTCAGACTGGCTGTTATTTATATGTCCATCTAATACATGAAACGAGTCAAGACCCGCAGTTTAACAGTCCGATTTTATCCACTTTCAGCTCTTGAGGTTAGTACAGAATGTAGTAATGTGACACTACATGCTTGTTAGATATGAGAATGAGTTTTGTTGCGTTCAGCAGAAGCTTCTGTTCAGTCAGAAGATGTTACTTTTTAGAAAATGTGTGAAGTGACTTTTCTGGTCAATGGACAAAGTTTGTTCAACTGCAAATCATCCAATAACTGTTTTGCTAACACCAAAAGCAGGAAATCCATTTCAGCATCTGCACACAAATTCCTATCAGCCAGAGCCTTGTTTGCTTAATCTTCTTGAAATAAAAGGTCTGCTTGGTTCAATTCAAACAATGGATCAAGTTCTCACCTTGTAAAGTTGGCAAACCAAACGGAAAAGGGACGACATGGCCTTGTCCTCGTTCTCTTCTGTGTGTTCCTGCAACACAATTTAGGCTTTTTTTTTTAAACAATCATTCACAAGTCAGATAATATCACTGTATGTGCATCCATCGGCCCCACTGTTGTTTTACCCCGTTGAAGGTGACCCAGGGGACGTGTGTGTGCGCGGGGTTCAGCGCTCTGGTCATGACAGCGTTGGCGTGCATCAACCGGCGGCCCAAACCTCCCTTCACACAGGAGTCAACGCTGCTCCAGGAGACAGAGGGAGCGTAGAGCTGAAGACACTGAGATGACAGGATCACACACACGGATATTTAAGCCTCCATGATGGGATATTATATTGTTAAAAACACAAATCTCAGGGTGTTGCAGCTTCATGCTTAAATTATTTTCCCTTATGATTAAAAAAAAAGATTAAAAAAATTAGCAAACATGTTAGTATTTGATTTTTATTTTTAATTTAGCACTTTGGATGTGCTAAAATTTCTATGAGCTGATCTTCAGCGTAGGTGAGAAATGCATCCTTCTGTTATCATTCCAAAATTTGACACATTCAAAAACAAATTTAAGCAGATGATGGGAGTCAATACAACCCAATAAAAGTTGGGACAGCAAATGCTTCTGACTGGAAATCAAACATCTGTGTCATTTAAAAAAGAAAAAAAATATATAAATTTGTCTGATTTACATTCAAAATAATAGTGAGGTGAAGGAGCTGCAACCTGATTTAGGGAGCAACAGATGGCAGGCTCACAGCCTCTGGATTCTGATATGAAATACTTGCGTATGGTGACATCAGTTTACGAGGCGTCTGTATATGCTGAGGTTTAGTCTCATTTCCCTTTGTTGGCATCATTTACAGCAGCAAGATCTGTTCTGCGTTCGCACACACACACGATCAAAGAGTTTATTTTGCATGTAATCATGGACGCTGACCTCATCATCATACTCACCGGCTGGGCAGCGCTGACAACGTTTGCTGCAGACTCCATGCAGTAGATAATCTGAAAGGCTGCATGACCCGTCAAGTGGATGACACAAGCCTGAGGAAGATGTTGATTAATCTTAAAAAAAAAATTTGGGGGGGGGGGGTGCAACTGTGTCAAACAATGCAAACCTCAATCATATTTCCGTGGCATTCAGGCTCTTTGTGCTGGCAGGTGAAGGGAGAGTTCACTGACTGAAGCTCCTAGAAGGAGAGCAGGAGTTTGCTGAGCAGATCTTCAAAAGTGAGTAAGAAAAAGACATTCAAAGGCTTAAAAGTACACCATCAACAGTATTTTAGAGGACAAACTTAAATATTAACTCACTCTTTTGTTTAACTCACTCTTTTGTTATGCTCGGATTTAGTCTTTCAAGAAGTTGGTTTCTGAATATATTCGTAACATCTTCAGAGGACGGTAACGACTTCTAGCGACATTAACGTCAAAGGGTTTTCCTCCAAAACGTTGCCATAATGAACCACTTTTAGTAGCGACTTATCTGAATAAAAAACAAAACAAAAAAACCTTAGCATTGCCATAGGGGATGAGAGTGACCGTCATGATGTCCTGCAGCATCGTCCATGTGGGGAAGAGCTGCTGGGTGATGAAGACTCTGCAGGCTGGACACAGACTCTCATAGTACAGCTTGACAGACACTGGAGGGACCGCCCCGTCCGGCCTGGTAGCGTTGACCTCCATACACTGTTTCTGCACCTACACAACAACAACAAGGCAGCAGGTCAGATGTTGCATAGGTGTGATTGGCAAAGGACAAAAAAAAAGTAGGAAAATATACAGTGCATGTCACGTGATGTGACATCACACACACACACACACACACACACAGACTGACATTGCTTAAATACATTTAGCATTTATTTGGAGCTCTGCGTTCATCTACTAGCCTACTTGTGGAGAGACATGAATTGATGAACACGTTAGCGGTGCCAGTAGCGGTCATCCCCAGCTTGTCTGTCTTAGTGCATGGTCTTATGTAGGGCAGGCACCTGTCTGTAGCTGCCTGCATGAGGCAGGCCTATGGATCGTTTCATTTGGGGTTGAAAACTTAGCACAATATCCGGACCGATCACGTTCTGCACATACAGGCAGCTACATCAAGTTGATTTCCACTAGTTTGTTTAACATACCCGGCATACACCCCCTCAAAAAATAATAAAAAAAAACAGACTTGCATAATTTCAAAGAGCATCATTTTCAGGTCGAAAAAGCCAGATTTCCAGAAAATTCCGGGGGGGGGGGGGGGGGGGGGAAATCACACCCCTGATGTTGGGTTGAAAACACGTAACATAAGACATCTTTGAGCTTTTCTGCAATATTTTTTTTTATTCGTTTACCAAGCTTATCCTTAGAAGACACAATAAACGATCACTTAAAATATAAAATTTCATTAAGAAAAAAACAAACAAACGTAAAGCAGCATTTTCCCCTTCAGTCCTCTTTAATCTGATTAACTTGTCATTGGACACAAGTCATATGAAGAACCTCTGGTGCTCAATTTCTGCAGCATGACTCTCATTTCCAGTCAGGAAGACAGTGATCCCAACTCAATCCCTCCACATTTTGGAATAAATACACTTTATTAAAATTAATTCATTTAGGCCTATTCACGAGGTAAACATAAAATAACCTCCATCAGAAAAAAAAAGTTGCATTGGGAAATGAACTTAATCTTCATTTAAAAGTTAGGGCACCAAATAGGCAGCATTAAAAGAAATGTATCTCTCGATGAAATGACATAGTTCTGTTAAAACTGAATTTCCGAACACAATATATACATATATCATATTAATAATCTTCGCATCTTTGCAACGCCTTCAGCTTCTGTAATATTTCCTACCGCCATTAAATGAATAAAGAAAATATCTCCTGCAAGCAGAGCAACTCACCTTACACTCTATTGCTATTTCGAGGGAGCGACACCACTGTGACGGAGGGTAGCGACATGACGGTTTGGGATGAGAAGTCCCTGAACTCCTCCAGGCGAGTACGAACGCAGCGAAGATCCAGGCCAGTTCCATGCCTCTTACCCGGAGAAAAGTCCGCGTCAAGCCGAGCGCCGAGCTCACTGAAACTGCGCTTCCTAATGAGCGGCGTCATCTGATTAACGCCAGGTGTGATCAGCTGCTGCTGCTGCCTTCAGGGACCCTCGGATACTTCTCTTCTCGGCCCAGTGAAACCACGGGCTACAATGATGCCCCCTCTAGAGGACGTAATGTAAATTTTCTGGTAGATTTCTTTGTACTCGCGCTTGCGTTCCTCTTGTAACTCACAAAACCTTCATGTTATAAGAAGCCATCAGGTCTGACCTCCTGTCTGTCAGACTAAATTGAGGGTTGAAAAAGTCCTCAAAGTTTGTTTCTCTCACAAATACATGTATATTTTGTGAAATAATTTGTTTCTCCTAATTCTTTTTTTTCCTTTTACACAAAAAGTGCGTTGGTAGATAAAGACAGGACACTCAGACGCTGATGCGACAGCAGAAAGCTCAACATGAAGGCCCAAACAGGCAAATATTGGTTGATAAATCGATACGCAGACTAGAGTCCAGGTATACCCACCCCATGTAGTCTGGTTTCTCCACTCAAGCCAGGAGGACAAGGATAGCCTTCACCTTTAAATCCAGGTGAGTCAACAGGCCCCAGAGACCCTCTGTCACTCTAAAAAAACAACAACCCATCAACAGTGTTGCCTGTGGGACGATCAGTCAAGACTAGACAGGAGCTGACTCACCTTTGGAGTCTCAGTTCTCCCTCACAAGAAACAAAAAGTAGATTAATGAACCAACATCACCGCTGGCTGCCGTGACACAGCTGTGTATCTGTAGCAGTGTCACACCTTAGCACCAGGACGGGCCCCACAAGTCCTGGGTCACCCCTGGACAGAAAACACCTCAGAGAGGCAAGGGACCAGAGTGGGACGCAGAGAGTAAGAAAACAACTTCAAATGTTTAGTTTTTATCTTAAAACTACTGAACAATATATTAAAAAGTTATTTTATGATATAAAATAATACAAGCAGCTCAGTTGAAGCCCTGATTCAAATGTGGTTCATTCTCTTCAATCAATCCTCAAGAGTAATCCTCAGGTCAGAGTAATCCTCAAGGGTAATCCTCAAATCAGAGTAATCCTCAAGGGTAATCCTCAAGTCAGAGTTATCCTCAAGAGTAATCCTCAAGAGTAATCCTCAAATCTGAGTAATCCTCAAGAGTAATCCTCAAGTCTGAGTAATTCTCAAGAGTGTTATGTCTGTTGTTTTATTAATTTTTTTATTACTAACTTCATGTGTTTTTGTATTTCCTGGTCTGCCTGCAGACATCTTCACCGAACCAACAGCTCTCCTCCTATCAGGTAAGTGTGCATGCCTATAACTCCGTGGAATGCTGGGAACTGGAGTTCTAATGTTAACTCATAACATCCCATCTTTCCCCCTATAAAAGAAAGCAAGATTCGTCAAACATATATTAACTTGAACCAAACCTTATATTCTTATCCCTTAAGAGGAAATAATGCATTAACAATCTTTCAATACATTCAGATTTCACTTTTCTTTACAGTTTATTTTTTTAAACAGGGACGTAACGATAAGTAAAGGTAGGTACATAACTATAAACAGTCATTTTTAACATAACTTGGGCGTCATCAAGTCCTCGCCGATAGGTAGGTTGGAACGAATACGCCAACCCATCAGCATATGGGCTGGTGATAGGCTGTTCTGCAGGGGCGCACTCCTGTAGATCAGTAAGCTTTTTTGAAAGTCATCTCTGTTCTCAGCCTTCTTCATCAGACCTTTGACTGTCTTTACAAAGCTTTCTGCCAAGCCGTTGGATCTTGGGTAGGTGGGACTTGGAGTAGAGTGTTGGAATCCCCACTCCTTGGGGAAGGAAGCAAACTCACAGCTAGAAAACTGCAGGCCATTGTCTGTAAACAGTTCACACAGGATGCCGTGTCTCAGGAACCCAGTCTTGACGTAGCTGATGACTGTTCTACTTGATGTGGACTGCAGCGTTCCAACTTGGGGAGAGTTGGAAAAGTAGTCTGTGACCACTGTGTAACTCCTTCCGTCACAAACAGGTCAGCTCCTACTTTACAGTAAGGTCTGTTAGGCAACAGGATGAGGCATAAGTGGCTCTGCCTGTTGTTTTGGTCTGCAGGTGCGACAAAGTTCACAAGACGCTGTTGTCCGGCTTATGTCGTGATTGATTCTTGGCCAGTACATCACCTCTCATACCCTGCGTTTGCACTCAACTCCTCAGAGGTGGCCTTCGTGTATCTTTTGGAGCATTTCTTTGCGTCGAGAGGATGGTATGACGAACTTGTTCCCCTTCATCACTGTCATCCACCACTGTTAGCTCCGCTCTGTGGTTCCAGTAGTCCTGTATTCTCCTTGGACAGCTGGCTTTGTTTTGTGGCCATCCTGTTTTTATTTTCTCCTTAAGCTCTTTCATAGTTTTGCCTGCAGCGATTTCTCTCCTGTTCCGTTCTGTTCTGTTCTGTCAGCAGACACAGGGAGCGATGTCACGATCATGTCAACGTATGCCTCTATCTCTGCGCTTTTCCAACTGTCTGCACTCTCCTTCTTATTGACTGCCCTGGACAGCGTGTCGGCAGCGAAAATGTACTTTCCAGGTGTGACTATCATGTGTATGTCATACTTTTGCAGTCTTATCAACATGCATTGTATCTGTACAGGACAGTCATTCAGTGGCTTGGACATGATGGACAACAGAGGTTTATGGTCCGTTTCCACTTCAAAAGCTTGGCCATGAACATATCGGTCAAATCTTCTACATGCATATGAACTTGCTAGAAGCTCTTTTTCAATTTGTGCATTCCTGTACTCCTCGCTTGTCAAGACTCTGGATGCGTAGGCGACCGGTAGTCACTGCTCGTCATGTTGTTGCAGTAGCACCGCTCCCATCTGCGGAGATCCTGATGCTCTTCTCCGGATCGTAGAACTTCAGCACTGACTCTTGTGTAAGAATCTCCTTCATTTTCAGAAAACATCGTTCCTGCTCATGGGACCAGGTCCCCTCGTTTTTCTGAGAGGAGCTGAGTGCGTTGACGACTGTGGTATAAACTTGGCAAGCTAAGTTACCATCCCGAGGAACTGTCTGACCTCGTCTTTGTCCTGGGGCTCTTCCATGTTGTTGATTGCTGATGTCTTTCTTGTGTCCGGCCTCACCCCTGCCTCGCTGACGACATCTCCCACGAAGGTAAGTGCTTTCACTCCAAACTCAGGTTTGTCCTTATTCAGTTTTAGGTTGACCTCTGATGTCTCGTCCAGCACTTGTCTCAGTCTTGTGTCGTGTTCTTCTCAAGTGGACCCCCATACTATCATATCATCCATCATGGTGTCAACGCCTGGTGTGTGCTCAAATATCATGTGTATGATCTTGTGGTACACCTCAGGTGCTGACAAGATGCCATAAGGCAGACAAAGAGAGCGGTACCTGCCCTCAGGTGTGTTGAAGGTACAAAGCCTCGAACTCTCCTCTTCTAGCTTTAGTTGCCAGGAACCTGACCAAGCATCCAGTTTACTGAAGCACCCGCACCAGCAAACTGCACCATGATTTCTTCTCTGGTTGGTCACTTGAAGTGTTCCCTCTTAATTGCCTTTTTGAGGTCCCTTGGATCTAAGCAAATTCTCAAAGCACCTGTCATTCTGTAGGCTCATTTAAGTTCGTCATGACCTCCATCTTCCAGCCTGCCAGTTTCACCTTCTGTTTTTCCCTTAGCGTGAACGGGACCTTCTTGCACAACTGGGGACACACTTTCATCCACAGATATTCTGTGTTTTCCAGGTAAACATCCAAGTCCTTCAAAACAGCCCTTGTACTCCATGAGCGAGTCATGATCATCTGCGGTCTCTGGTGATGTCACGATACAAACATTCTCTTGACCAGACTGAGCAACTCACATGCACCAAGTCCAAGGATTGGTTGAACAGTCTCATCCATGATCAGTCGCTGTGCCTTGACCTGTTTTCCCTTGCTTTTGAAGGTTGTTACACAGCTCCCTTGGACTGGTACATTTTCTGCAGTGTATCCTGTCACTTTCATTTTTATAGGATGGCTCTTGCTCTTTAGGGTAAGTGTGTTGTAGTCCTCCATAGATAGCAGCTTTACCTGGGCTCCTGTATCAAGCTTGGATGCTATTATTGTCTCATTCACCTCTACTGGCACAATCCATTCAGCTTTGTCAGCACTACAAGTCTGCACACTGTCCACTATGAACTCTGCGTCCCCCTCCTCTTTGGCTGCGTGGACTTTCTTCTTTGAGGCCACTTTTTGAGCGTACTTGTGAATATTCTCAGTCATCCAGGTCATCGTAATTCTCAAAAATGATCAAACTAGGCAACTTGGAATAGGTGAGTCCAGTTGCCCACTTTCTGAGCATTTCGAGCGGTGATTGCTCTTTCAAAAGTTGTTACAGGACTTGCCATATGCTGGACATGACTTGGGCTTGTTTCTGCCTCCTCATCTAGCTCTCTTGAACTCTGTGGTTTTCTCTTTTGGTTCCTTTGTTAAATGTTGTCCTTTTCTGCAGCTCCTTTTTCACTGCATGCACTGACGTCTTACCTCTGCATAGCCCCTTTGCCTGAGCTCGAGTGGTTTCTGCCGCTTCCAATTGTCGGCAAGATAACCAGTCACTGCACGCATGAGGGTGGATGTTGTTTATGCGTGACAGGTCGAGGTACCTGGAATGCAGGTCGAGTAATTTACTAGTTGTCTTCAGGAACTATTTAACTATAATTCCTCTCTCCCTCCACTCTCACTGGCCGCCGTCAGGTGAGCGAGCTCGTATCCTGCTTCTATCTTGACTCACGCGACCGTGATCTTATAACGGCTCTCTCGTGGCCCACTGCAGATTGTTTTCTTCACTTCTGTCTTCACTTGCCATCGGCCTCTCCTGACACCATATTATGTCTGTTGTTTTACGATAAAAAAAAAATAAACGAGGCATATTACTAACTTTACGTTTTTGTATTTACCGGTCTGCGTGCGTACACCACTGAATCAACTCCTCTCCTCCGGGAATGCGGAACTTCGGGGCATGCTGGGAACTGGAGTTCTACTGTGATTTACTGCGCAGACAAACAATGTGTCTGCGTGTCACACTCTCAGCAGTAATACTGACTCTCAGAGAGAGAGAATCCGTCCATCCATCCATTTTCTTATCCTGCTAAGGCTTGCAGGGGGGCTGCTCATATACAACACATAGAGACAGACAACCATTCACACTCAGTCACGCCTACGGTCAATTTAGAGTATCAATCAGCCTCGTCCCCTCTTGATGTCTTTGGACTGTGGGAGGAAGCTGGAGTACCAGAGAGAACCCACACAGGAACAGGGAGAACATGGAGACTCCATATAGAGAGATCAAGTCAAAGTCAAGTTGGGGCTTGAACCCTGAACCTGGAACCTTCTTGTTGTGAAGTGACAATGCTAACCACTGCACCACCGTGTCGCCTGTTATTAATTCATAGCATCACAAAGAGTAATCCTCAAGTCTGAGTAATCCTCCGGAGTTATCCTCAAGCCAGAGTTATTCTCAGCAGTATCTCTCAAGTCAGAGTAATCTTCAAGATGAATCCTCTATTCAGAACAATCCTCAAGAGTAACCGTCTAGTCAGAGTAGTCCTCAAGAGTAATCGTCGAATCAGAGTAATCCTCAGCAGCATCTCTCAAGTCATTGCAATCCTCAGCAGTGTGAATGGTTGTCTCTCTATATTTGTTGGCCCTGCAATGCGCTGGTGACCCATCCACGGTGAACCCTACCTCTTGCACGAAGGCTGCTGGGACAGGCTCCACCCCCCTTGACTCTTAACAGGATAAGCAGAAGAAAATGGATGGATGGATGGATTCTCTTTCTCTCTCTCTCTGTGAGAGTCAGTATGACTGCTGAGCGTCTGAAAAGCAGACACATCGTGTATCTGCTCACATAGCAGTTGTGTTGTTCTCAGTTTGTTAGCAAGATCAGGCAAAATCAACAGGGCTTGATTTTACAAACTGTAAGATGTACACTTTGCTGTACTCTTAAATTTGCTCAGACATCTTAAACATTTGGGATAATGTTCTAAGTTTAGGCTACCAGCTCACTGCTGCTTGTTTTGTTGGGTTGGGCTCACCGTGGTGGAGACATTTTCTCTCTGAGACTTTGGTAGTTACCTTTGAATGTGTAGTACTAAAACAGGGGACTGAATAAGTCTAAACTTGGAGCGCAACAAAGTACTTGGACTTGTTCTCTCAAACATGTTTCATGGATTGATGTCAACCACTTTTCTGCTCATCCGGTGATCAGACCAGTGATTTACAAAAATCAGCGGAGGAAACACACAGGAATTTTGGATCATTTTGACTTTATTGGGGATCAAAGTGCATACATGAACAACGATGTTCCGAAGTAGAGGGAGACTTTTACACAAACTAAAATGTTTCAAAACATTAGATGTCTAGAGATGTGACTCCTAAAAGAAAGACGAGCTATTCCACCAACCAGTAAAGGACAAAACGCACGATGTCATTGCATAATTGGTGCAGTAAACATTTACCGCAACATTATTTTCTCTCAGCGACAAGTTAACTAACTGCATCTAAATGCTTAAGCATTAAGCAGAGAGACAAATTCATACAATCGCAATGGAAAAAACTAAAAGCCGAAGTTACAGAAACATTAATAGGTGTGTAGCTGAATGTAATAGAGGGACAAGTAGAGGTACTTGATTATATGCACGAAACAAAACATGCCCACATGTCCCTGGATTTGAAACATTTTATGATTGTAAAATGTTGGTAAGAATATTCTCATTTGATATCGGGTAAGATAAAAAAATAAATATTTACCCAAAATGTTGCAGGGTCCATTTTTTTGTAATGACTATAATTTTTTTTTTTAATTGTCAGATAAAAGTTACTGCTAAATCCTGCCACATCGCTAATCCACTGAATATAATCCAAGCACTTTGTGAACGCTTCTCGCTCGTTAACGCTTCCCATGACAACACCAAAGCTGTCCAACACACACAAACCCCCCCAACAACGTTTGAAGATTATCAACATCTCCCTCAGATGTTGTCAGCGCTGCCCAGCTGCTGAGTATGATGATGAGGTCACTGTGTCCATAATTACATGCGACATAAAACTGTTTGATCTACTTCTTCTATATGTGTGTGTGTGTGTGCTATGTCTGCTCATGAATGCAAAAACAATTCGGTTGTAAATGATGGTAACAAAAGGAAATGAGACTAAACCTCAGCATATACAGACGCCTCGTAAAAACGGCTTGACTGATGTCACCATACGCGACTGTTTCGTAGAATAATCCAAGCCTGTAATCCTCTGGTCCACAAAGTGGATGGCAGTGTTGCTTCCAAAATCGGGTTGAAGATTCCTCGCCTACCTACTGTTATTTTGACTATTATTGGGTTGTATTGACTCCCATCATCTGCTTGAATTTGTATTGAATGTGTCAAATTTTGGAATGATAACAGAAGGATGCATTTCTCACCTACGCTGAAGATCAGCTCATAGAAATTTTAGCACACCCAAAGTGCTAAATTAAAAAAAAAAATCAAATACTAACATGTTTGCTAATTTTTTTAATCTTTTTTTTTAATCATAAGGGAAAATAATTGAAGCATGAAGCTGCAACACCCTGAGATTTGTGTTTTTAACAATATAATATCCCATCATGGAGGCTTAAATATCCGTGTGTGTGATCCTGTCATCTCAGTGTCTTCAGCTCTACGCTCCCTCTGTCTCCTGGAGCAGCGTTGACTCCTGTGTGAAGGGAGGTTTGGGCCGCCGGTTGATGCACGCCAACGCTGTCATGACCAGAGCGCTGAACCCCGCGCACACACACGTCCCCTGGGTCACCTTCAACGGGGTAAAACAACAGTGGGGCCGATGGATGCACATACAGTGGATGCACATACAGTGATATTATCTGACTTGTGAATGATTGTTTAAAAAAAAAAGCCTAAATTGTGTTGCAGGAACACACAGAAGAGAACGAGGACAAGGCCATGTCGTCCCTTTTCCGTTTGGTTTGCCAACTTTACAAGGTGAGAACTTGATCCATTGTTTGAATTGAACCAAGCAGACCTTTTATTTCAAGAAGATTAAGCAAACAAGGCTCTGGCTGATAAGAATTTGTGTGAAGATGCTGAAATGGATTTCCTCCTTTTGGCAATGATCCCTCATAAGGCGTTAGCAAAACAGGCTCTCTCTCGTCTCGTCTCATTGTCCTTAGCTTATCCAGGTCTGGGTCGTGGGGGCAGCAGCCTCAGCAAGGAAACCCAGACTGCCCTCTCCCAAGCCACATCCACCAGCTCTTCCGGGGGGAATCCCGAGGCGTTCCCAGGCCAGCCCAGAGATAAAAATCCCTCCAGCATGTCCTGGGTCGCCCCAAGGCCTCCTCCTGTTTGGGCATGCCCAGGAAACCTCCCGAGGGAGGCGTCCAGGAGGCATCCTCACCAGATGTCTGAACCACCTCAACTGACTCCTCTCGACATGGAGAAGCAGCGGTTGTACTCTGAATCCCTCCCGAATGACTGAGCTTCTCACCCTATCTCTAAGGGAGAGCCCAGCCACCCTGCGGAGGAAACTCATCGGTCGCTTGTATTTGCGATCTTGTTATTTCGGTCGTTACCCAAAGCTCATGACCATAGGTGAGGGTTGGAACATAGATTGACCGGTAAATCGAGACCTTTGCCTTTTGGCTAAGCTCCCTCTTTACCACAATGGACTCCATTGTCCTGGCCGCCAGGACAAAAAACACATTGCTCCTCCTTGATCTGAGGTTCGACTATCGACCTGACCCTCCTCTCCAGTACCCTGGTGTATACCTTTCCAGGGAGGCTGAGGAGTGTGAACCCCCGATAATTAGAACACACCTCTGGTCCCCTTTCTTCAAGATGGGAACCACCACCCTGGTCTGCCACTTCAAAAGCACCGCACCCGATGTCCACGCAATGTTGCAGAGACGTGTCAACCAAGACAGCCCTAAAACATCCAGAGCCCTGAGATACCCAGGGTGGATCTCATCCGCTCCTGGAGCTCTGCCATCGCGGAGTTGTTTTACTACCTCAGCCCCAGACATTGGACGACCCCCCCGTCCAATTATTCATCAGCAGCCTCCCAGCCCCATGGTAAATGTGTGGGAAAGTTTTTCAGTTTTTTAGTCCTAGATTTTTGGGACTGGTGCTGGTGAGTTAAACCTGCAAATACCTTTTTTTTATTGTGCATTTTCTCTCATAATTCAACACGACACACTGTTTGTCATTGTGTTAGGTATGGCTTGGCAGTTGCATCAGTCTTCATATGTTGCCGTGTGAATCGGGTCCTTGTCTTTTCTTACTGTATCAACACTTATAGATTTCTGAAGAAGAGCGTCTTGATCTGATGTGACCTTGATGTTTTAGAGAGTGAAGCCTCCAGCCTGCACAGGAGCCCCAGTCAGACTGAACAGAAGCTTCTGCTGAACGCAACAAAACTCATTCTCATATCTAAAAAGCATGTAGTGTCACATTACTACATTCTGTACTAACCTCAAGAGCTGAAAGTGGATAAAATCGGACTGTTAAACTGCGGGTCTTGACTCTTTTCATGTATTAGATGGACATATAAATAACAGCCAGTCTGACATTAGTTTTCATATAATTTATTGGCATTTTCCACATAAACAACCTGAACTCCTAAAACTGATTTGGCTTAAAATGAGAAACAAAAATTGTCTTTGTCAAAAACATCGGAGTGGCAGATGTAGACATACTTGTAAAGTATATTTGATTTTTAGGCTTGAGAACATAACATTAAATGTCCTACTTTACAGTACTTTGTCTCTACAGACATGTTTTGAAGAATAAATATCCTTGAAGTTTGCACAACACAAGCTGGAAAAACAAAAAACGAGACAGCATGAACATTTGTTGGCAGCACAAGAACAGCAAGAGTTTAAATGTGTTACTGTTGAACACAATTAACAGTGTCTGATGCTGATGTTTTTCCTGCAAAGAGCCAGAGTGCTGAGTTTGACTTGCCATTCAATGCCTCATTCTGTTCTGCTGTTTAAAGGTTTAAGTTCTTCACTACTGACATGATGAAAATGCTGCGTTAACTTGTGCGCGATCCATTTCCCGAAATTACTTGGGGGCTTTTTATGGCGCCTCGAACTAGTTAATTGCATCTGTTGCAGTTTGTTTACAGCATGCAAACTTCACAATTCATTGGTTCCAACGCTACAGAAGAGCTGAAGACAAACTAAGAGTTTACATTCAGCACAATGAAGCATCTACCGCTCCAGCAGTCAGGTGAACGTTGCACATTTGTAGTGATGGTTGAAAACTATTGGCAGTCTGGATTATCGAGTAAAACAGAGAGTAGAAATCCCTGTGTGACCAATAATATCTGTTGGATGGAAAAGACAAAGACCAGCTTGTTGTCTCAGTGTTAACATTTTAAATTTTCTCTTAAAGGGATGCTAAAGAAACTTAAGCATTCTTCAGTAAGCTGCCGAGAAAACCTCAAAGCATCTTGCTCACTATATTTTAAATGTGTACTGTATGAGCAGACAGTTTAGCCTGAAGATGGCAGTCTATGTCTGTGAGAAGCATTATCATCGTGCCATGAAACGCTTCATAATGGTGAGGGCATCTACACTTGATTTTGATGGTGAAAACTGTAATCAAGGTACCGGGGGGGAAAGTAGAGCTTTGCACCTTATGTTCTGTGGCTGACCATTGGATTAATTTTCATAAATCGATACAAATATGATCCATGTAAAGAAACCTTTGTCTGATCCTTTCAAACCAAAGTAGAATCAGATAATTAACAAATCAATGCATTTAATACATTATCACTCATTATGATGATAAGCTGACTTCTTTTTTAAACTACATGTTTGAAGTTCTTCGGATCTCTTAAAATCTCAACGCTTTTCTGAGGGCTCAGCATGTCAAAAATAGCACAGTGACTCTTCAACATCAGGCACCAACCTCCTTTATCACATATAAGGCTGAACATAAAACGTACTGAGTTAATGAAATACTGTAAGACTAGTGTTTCCTACTACTGCCTGACCAGGAAGTGCGTTAAATCCTGTGTAGTGCTTTGCATGCTTCCTGGTGGTTCTACCTCAGTGATGGCTACGAACACTGATCTAGACAGAACATGTACGGACGACTCATGAGCTCCTGAAACTACACACACACACACACACACACACACACACACACACACATTCTCAAGTCTCAGCTATCAGATTAGGAAAGGGCTTAATAGACTGCTTCTAAGTTGCACAAAATCTAATAAATCTGCTTTTAAATACAGTTAACATGAATCGTTGGTAAAAACTAACACTATGTGATACAATCATCAGGTTAAAATCTCTAGTGTAAAAACGTATAGCATCGTAGGCTGGCAGGTGTTTGCGTGTTTTCAACACTTATGGCACACAGTTGTCCCAGTCGAGCACGAACTAGCAAATAAGACTGATGGAAATCCATCTGTATAGTTTGAACTTAAACAAGCCGTGTTTGAAACTGTGCTCCTTGACGAACCTCCAATTATACCTGTCGGCAGGGCAGGAAACGAGTCCAACCTCCTCTGACTTTGGAGAAAATTTCTGTGTGTAGAAATACTGATTTAAATAGTTTGGTATTTGTTGAACAGGATGGTTCTGGCTCAGATGCGTTTAAGGTTTGAGTTAGTAAGATCAAGCTATATCATTTGAACATTTTTCTCACATTATTAGTACTGACTAGGTCCACACAAGGTGTGTGCTCTAAGAGGAGATGAGGTTCAATGTATGGGGCCAACTTCTGAAACTGCCCCCCCATAGGGATTCTTTGTATACATTCATCATGTACTTGTATTAGATTGTTTCTCTCTTCAGTTGTTGTAGAAGCTGTGGTTCTGTACCTGCTCTCTACCGCCAGCATGGCTGTATGTCCAGCGAGTGCCATCCCTCCTCTGCGGCCCTCCCTGAGGTTCCCGGCCTTTTTATCCTTTTTAATTTTTGTATCTGTTAGAGGGGTTTTTCAGGAAGTTTTGTCCTCACTCAGACTGAGGATCTGCCCCTCGAGGTTAAATTGAGTTTGTAACTTTACAAAAAAACCAAAAAAAACTAAAAAAAACAACAACCTTGTAACATCTCGTCCCAATTTCAGGATAAATCCACTGATCTTTCTCATTTGTAGTCAAATCTTCTTAGTGTTGCTAGTGTGACCCAAAGACAGTTTATTTCTCGGCATTATTAAATTGTTGACTAAAAGAAAATTGAATGAACTGCTGTGCTGCACTAGGTGAATGTTCCTTCATTGACACGAGACTGGGACTGTCCAATCCTCAGTATAGCAGTAAATCCACTACTGAACACTGAACTTGAATACACTTGATTATCCTTTGCTCAAAACTACAGTGGCCAGCTGTTTTAGTAACATATGTATGTAGTTTTTTTTTTTTTTTTACCTAAAGCATACATCAAACCCAGTTGTTGTTTTTTATAGAGTGAATTAGGAAGGAATTCATCAAATTATGTTAACAGATTTAGCAGCAGCTCATCAAATCAGTCAGTTTCCTGCCCGCCTTCATGTACGTCGCATCAGATCTTCTGTCCTGTTTTTGTGGGGTCGGTAGGCCTACAGTGGGTGAAGCCCTTTGTAACTGATTCGAAGAGCTGAGCGGCAGAGACGGTAAAGTGCTACTGCGGACTGGAGGCACCCTGATTAAAAAAAATGCTTTTTAAGCACATAAACACAGACAAGACCAGCAAACGTACAACGAAGAACTGTTCAAAACAATGACACCATTAGAAATCTTCTCAGGTTAAAAAAAATAAAGCTCCAACCAATAATACAGGTGGTGTCTTCTTCAGTGCTCAATCTCTGTGGTGCTACACGCTGGTTTAAATATTATTTGATTGCTTCAGGTGCCAAATTCTCTATTAAAGGGTTTTTAATTAAATGTAGAGACAAAACTGGTTCAAAAGAGTCTCAGCTGTCTCTGCTTTAGAGGTAAATCAAACAGGAAGGACAGTTTGGGGTCAGGGGTACCCACTACATTCGTGCTACATTCAATGTTTGTTTCTCTTCATACCCTGAGGTTTAGGTCCATCAGTTTCTCACTGCTCATCTACATCCTGTATTTGGTAAATGATTCATCTCTCACATCACTCTCAAAAGGCTTAAACAAAGAAATCATACTCACGTTCTCCAAGCGGACACGATAACTTCATGTCCTAAATTAAAACTATGGTGCAAAATAATTTCCAAGACCCTGTCAAACCGTCACATCTTCATTTGCTGCTCATGTCCAAATGTGATTTTGGAGGAAGACATTTCCTTTCTTTTTTACCTTTTTGTTCTTGGTACAGGACCTCGCCTCGGCTCAACTCTTCTTCCCAGTTAAAATGCGGCAGCCTTGTTCTGGGACACTCCCAACTGAAGCTACAACAAAGCAGGGTGGGACACAGAGGCCGATCAGGCACCCAAAGAGAGGCAAAATTCTCTTGCTGAAAAACAAAATAAACCAGAGGGGGCATGTCCCTCGGTTCTCCAGAGAGGATGTCTCCAGTGTAAAGGGACTGTGGTGATCTTACAGACTTTATTGGCAAAGGCCTGCCCTGCCTTTGTCTTCTATACCCAGAGGTCCTGTCTCTCAGGCAGGGCAGGTTGTGCTGGTTGTTATGTGCCCATACGGAGGCAGGCAACCCCGTCACCCTCCTGGCTGAGGTCTCTGTCCCTGTCGGCACCTTCCCGCCCTGGTGAGGCTAGTGTTCTGTGAGGGTGGGGGCTCCGCACCGACATGGTAACCAGACTTAGGGTCCGCGAGGGGTGAGGTGAAGGGGGGCGGTACCTGCTGCTGCGGGGGTCTGGGGACAGAGAAGGGGAGGAGGAGTCTTGCTGCCTCTCCAGACCTGACTGTGAATCATCCTCGAGGGGACTCTCTAAGTCAGACTCCAACTCCTCATCCTCTTCCTCTTCCTCCAGTGTGAGTTCAAACTGGAACTTGTCTGTGCCTCCCCCTCCTGGGTGAGGCCCTCCAGCCCCAACAGCTCCCCCTCCTGGTCCCACCTCGGCATGGTGCCCCTCTGGACTGGAGGGTGAGGGGCTGCGGGGGATCATGCTCTGGTACCACTCCCTGTTGTCCTCCAGGGTGTCTAGGATGTCCTGGGCATCAGGGTGCACCAAGTCTGCCCACGTCTCCCACAGAGGGTGAACAATGTAGTCGATGAACCCCACCTGAGCAACATTTAAAATGACAGCAATTAACACACTGATGCAGCGCAAAAACAAGACATTTATTCATACCAGCAAACTGGTCTAGTCTAAGATGTCAGTGAGGAGATTCCAGAAGACACAGGATGAATCAGACTCATAGATAAAAGAGTAAAATATTCTACAGCCACATTTGTTGCTATTCAGCGTTTTAGAGGAAGCATGGCAGCAAGAACACACAAATATAACCTTAAGGCCTTTAATTTTGTCTCAATCTATTTCGTCTAAATGTCTGTGTGTTACCTGGCTCTTCTCTATGGAGGCGTTGTGTTTGTCACACATGGGGCTGATCTCCATGCCCTTGTCCCGCTCTCGGTCTCCCTGTGTGAAGAACTCCACCATGATGCGGTCCGTCCACTTCCGGTAAAGCTCCAGAGGTTTGGTTGGGTTGCTCAGGTCAGCACAGTGGACCATGTTCTGAAGAACCTGGAGGAGACATGTCAGTCAGGCTATGCTACTGTTGTTTTTTGGACACAATAACTTAATGTGCATGCATCTGTTTTACAGACTTTCAAAAAAATTTAAGATAAAATGATCATTATGCTGCTGTAGTTTTGAACTATGCTACAAATACAGCACAAAACTTCCCTGCACTACAAGGAAATTAAAAAAAAATGTGTGTGTTTATATGATTTTGGTATTTTACTGATCTAATTAATTTATTTTTAATCAATTTAGGAGAAAACCACACATAAATGTTCAAAAAATGCACACGGCTTCTAAATCCAATGACTTATCATGTTAAATAATCATGAGTTTACCAAAATTTTTGGGATTAGGTTTCTTGCCTCAATTCAGATCCTACAATCCTTGAAAGAGTCTCACTTCTACTGTACAGTGTTCACTTTTGTCCCATTGTATTTTGCTGATACTGCTGTACCGGCACAAAACTACAAGACATAATGACCAGGATGTGCCCACTAGGCTGCAGCACTTTCACACAAATCTCCATACAAACAGTGCAGTGCGCCCTATGATGGATCTTTTTACTGTGAAAAAGCACTGCTGAGCATTTGAACTACAATATTTAAAATTTTCTGACTTTTCCAACAGATTAATGATGCACTTTTCATTTTACACCATATTTAACAGACTTGTAAGCAAAATATGCTACAATATGTGGTACTGATCAATTAGCAGATATAAATACAGACATTTATCTCTTACCTGGATACGGTCAGAATAGTTGTCGAGCAGCAAAACTCCCAGACTGGTCACCTTCTTTGTCTCCACCATTGTTTTCATGTCTGCCAAGAAGTTCATGTGTTTGGACATATCAGTGGCCAGCACCTAATTAAGGGCAGAAAAACACACACAATCTAAGAACGACGGCTGATACAGAAATATGAATCATAAGTCTTACAGTGACACTTTTAATTGTGTGAGGAGAGAGATTGTTTGTGGTTATTGGCCTTTTAATGCTTAATGCTCTTTAACAACAACACAACCACAGTTTCCTTCATCAAAAAACCCCAAAACAAAACACAAAGGATTAAATAAAAACACTACTAAGAAGTCACAGACGTCAACATAAAACCCTCATAGGATTTTTTGAAAGAACTAGAACTGTTCTGCATGTTCCTGCATGAGTGTAATTTCACTTGTATTTAGCCTTTTTCCTCAACATTCTCAAAAGTTCCACCTTTCGTGTTCTTTTCGAAAGTAAGCAATAAGAGACCGTCAACTACAAATGTATGTCAGGGTTCTATAAAACATGACAATCTCCCCAGAATATGACGTTAGTGTGTGATGTGAAATGTCTCACCATGTCAATCACCATCTTGCGGAGGGAGTCTCTCTGTTTCTTGCTGAGGTTCTGGAAGATGTCACAGTTCTCCTCTTGGAGCAGTTTGAAGCCCACAGCGAGGTGGTGGTTCTCTAGCACAGAGGCATCGTTGTACATCAGTGCCAGCTCGGAACCTGAAAAGGTAAACGTGGAAGCTGGTAAATATGTTTTATAAGAAACCTCAAGCTTAGCTCCTATTTATTCAGTGTTCTAAATCAGTGTTCACGGGAGTCCAATGGACATTGGATTCTGCAGCATATGGAGCACCAAGTATTTCAATAAATATCAGCGTTTTTCGACTTTTCTGATATTTTCATATAGATGTATGAATGTTGGAATATGGCTGTTGCCTTTGAGTGACTCACCAACTTTTTCTTGCTTCAGCTGTCAAAAAATGGCAGCCATATATTTTTTCCTTGACTCTAATGGAGATGAATAACTACCGACAGAAAACCTGTCTAAAACGCCCAGTATAATCCAAGCATGCTAAATGTTTAGTATTTCAAAAACACATTTATTTAAGCTAAAAAAAAAAAGAAGAACCCCCCCTCCTGACTAGAACATGATGCCTCTGGTTCGGCTCAAGTGTGAACGAGCTAAAGTCAAAGTGATTGAGGATTATTGAGCATACAAGTGGATAAAGAAACCTTGAATTATACTGGAAAAAGTGTGTGTGGACAGTTCTGAAGTCCATTAGCTTCCAACTAATAATATGTGGCCGGCTTCTGAATTCTGGAGTGACAAAGAAATAATAGAGAGAAGAATTTCTTTTTGTGGGATCAGGACATCCTCTAACGGGGAGTCACTAAAAGGTGAAACACACTGTTTGGGTGACATCCTTTTGAAATGGAATGTAAAAAGCATTTTGTCTACAAATGTTTTTCAAAGGAACTAAACACTTAAAGATTTGTGTTTCTGAACCTGGTCTGGCAGTGGTGGACAGAAAGAAGAAGGAACCTACTGGTGTTTATTAAGAACTGGTTAGTGACTCCCGGGTGGTCGACATCATGGATGGCGCTGGCGAACAAAACGGCCATGATCTCGAGGTCTGTGAAGACGGCCTGGGACAGACAAGAGTGGAAGATAACAATGATATCGGCTCTCGCTTTACGCTAAGAGTAGTAGTTACTTCCAGGACTACATCCCAAAAATATAACAACTCACCTCTAGTGCAGGGGTGGACAGGAGCACGTGGGTGGACTGCACCACGTCAGCTGCATGGATGTTGTTGTGATAAGCTACATCAGCATGGTAATGGTCCTCCAAGGTCATCATGAAGGTGATGAAGGTGTCAGCTGGGATCTTGAAGGTTTTTAAAAGGTCTCGCTCCTGGCACGGTTAGGAGGAGGAGAGTATAGGTCATGATGAGATGACAACCAATTTTCTATTGAATTGTGAGATGGAAGGATGGAATTCAATTCAACAGTCCAGTAACAAATGTGCAAAATAAAGACACATTATATTTATTATTTTGGTTGGCAGATCCAACCTGGTGGTGTTAAAGGTTGACCATGATAACCATAGTAGTCTCAGATTTAAAATCTTTACAAGGGTGCTGAAATGAGGAAATGGATTGTTTCTGCTCATTCTACCACGATTTCTCTTGCTGGATTCTTTTACCTGGAAGATGGAGAACATGATGACTGTCAGAGGACGGTTTCCAGAAAGTTCCGATATCTTGAATATATCCATACCCCAACGATTGATGTCTTCAATTTCCTGGAGATGTTAAATATGACGTTTATACACGCCTGTTTCTTTAAGGATGCGTGTATGTATGTTTCTCTTGGTGAATACAGACCCACCTTCGCCAGCAGGTTCTCCTGGGGGGTGTTGACTCCGAAGCGGGGAATGCAGGTGGATGCGAGGCTGGGGCTTTGTGTGGCCTTTTTCACACCACTGATCTGTGACATCGGCCTCTTCTTCTTCTCCTTCTCCTTAGGAGGTGGAGACAGGATCTCCACATCATGTTGTTTCTCTGCAATATGATTAATTTTGTATTTTTAAACACATAAACATTGTTGGTCATTTTTGGCTCAATATTTGAATTTTCTAAGTGTACAGACACTAGAAATGGGGGAAGACAGATAGTTAAACATTCAGCAAAGTGAGCAGCTTTTATCAAACTACTGGTTTTCAGTATAATGCATGTTAGCCTGTAGGTCTCCGGAGCACAACAGTACATAGCAACATATGATACAGTAAATGAGCTCTTTAAGCCTGTTTCAAACATTTTTTTAAAAAGCAAGTTTTGAACTAGTTTGCTACTAAAATATTGGTAACTGTTTTCAGTAAACCAATGTTCCAGAGCTCACAGCCACTCTCATCTGATCTCGTCACATCTCTCCAACCTTTCTGACAGTGAACAAAAACTGAAAAACTTTAAAATTAATAAAAGAAGTATTCATGGCAGAGCTGTTTCATTGGCTGGCATTACACAGCACAGGTGTACCTAATGAAGAGGCATATTAGTGTACAAGTTAATCTGCTCTAAGTATATGTTATGAATTAAGCATCTGAGCATTTACTTAAATAAAATGAGAACAGACAGCCTCCTCACTCCACATAGAAGCAGTATAAGCGAATATATATTGAATATGAGTGTAATTAGAGAATAGCAGCTTTTCAGGAGACATAGTTGGTGTTAGCTTGATGATGAATTTGAGAATTGTAAAGGTTTCATCTTGCTTACAGGTTGGAGATCTCCCTGTCATCATTGAAGCATGCAATCCCTTAAGCAAAGCATGGAAATCACCAAACTGAGGTTTCCAAAGACACAAAGATGCTATTCCAGTAATGTTGGAAATGACTCATCAGTTTTTGTACATATCAAGGTAATAAACTACCATTTTGCCAAATAAAAGTATACATACTGCAGGGTACACATCAGACAGCCAACTTTAGTCCATGTATCATCCTCAGTATTTCCCATCTGTTTTGACCCAGATTGTAGAAACGATCAAACATTATCCAAGATCTGAGCACAGAAGCACGCACGCACACACACCACCATATGGATGCAGAGCGACCTAAGTGGCAGCGTCACACAAGGCGCTGTCTGTCCCCTCTCACCTCTCTCACAGTGCCTCCTCTTCCTCACACCCAAAACCATGGTGTTCATCTCCAAACACAGCCAGGCTTGACACCGAGGCACTCATATCAAAACGCTGTTAGACTGACAGCTCAATCCTTATTTGGCTGGACCTCCATCCTGCCGGCAGGGTTGCCGAAGACTGATTCTCCTATTGATGCAACATGCCGTCTAATAATATTGCACCCTGTTGCTACGACAACGCCACACAATGTGTCCGGGAATGCTGTCTATCGCTGTGCCTCCTTGTCTTTTAGGGAAGGAAAAATCCACCTTCTCACCTTCTCCATCCTATTAACAAACAGTCCTCTCCTCCTTTGAAAACAGGCTCTCTCCCTTGTTTTTACAATTCCCCTTCTTTTCCTGCAACGTAAAATACAAAAATCCCTCTCTTTTGCAGTGCTATCTTCTCTTCATCTCAATAAAAACCCTTGGAATTATTATTAATTATTTCCTTTAATTTCTCACTTACTTTTTTGTGTATGTTCTTCACCCCCCCCTTTTCTTTAGCTACTCCTGTACCTCATCTGTTTGATAAACCTCTACATTTGGAAAAATTTGCATGGTTTCCTTTTAAATACAATTTTCTTTTTCACACTGCTCTTAAATATATATATATATATATATATATATATATATATATACACACACACACACACACACACACACACACACACACACATATATATATATATATATATATATATATATATGCTAAAAATCATCTCAAATAAAAACACAAAACAAAAACACACTGGTTAGGCAACATCGTTAATCTTCCCTGTTATTTATTTTAAAAAATTGCACTATGGCCAATACTGCAATTCTGAACTTGCAAGCAGGCGCAATATTTGTGTGTCAAAAAAACATTTCTAAATTAAATAATGTGGTGCCACAGAGATGTCCTGCCTACATTTCATATTCTTTAGTCTTAAGAAAACATTATTGTTTAATAAAGATCTCCATTTTAATGAACCTTGGATGAAAATGAGAATAATGACCAACACTAGAATAATTTCTGCTCTACAATGATTTTCATCTATTTATGTTTTTATTTATTGTATTTACAGTACTCCTACCACACTCACATCCTGTAAGCTGGTGTAACACTCATATAATCTGTTGGAGTGCCACCACAGGCACATAGCACTGACATAAGAGTTAAAATATGTAATTTACACATGGACAAGAACTTCTGTTTCCACTGCATTTGTATCAATGTGATTAGACCAAAAATGAGAAACACCTCTCTGTATCACACTCTGCTAATTTTAGAGTTCATGGTGCTGTTCCAAACAGTCAAATCAGGACCTTTCTGAGATCATTTCTTTAAAACTGCACTGTATAACCCTCACAAAGGCATGATACACTAAAGGTCCAACAGTATTACTGAAACTGTATGTATGAAATACAACAGAATAGACTGAAAATAATGAACAGTTCAATTGCCCTCAAATGACAGCAGTTCAATGGTTCTCCAAAATGAAAAATTATCATTCATGGACTCATTGCTTTGCAAAAAGTTTCTTTTACCACTGATTTCAGCAGCAGCCCATGCAAATATCCTGTTATTGTTTCTGCTTGCTGTTCAAACTCACCAAGGAAGGTGCTGGCGATGAACTCTGACACCTGATTCCCTGAGCGGCTGGTCTCTGATAACTGTGTCAGTTCACGGTTTAGCATCCTCTTAAACTGTGTGGACACATCAAAACCACAAACAGAGGTGGGATTAGTCCTTGTAAACTTTAAATAAGAATTTAGCATACAAACGCAAACAAGGTTAAAGGTTCATGTGTTGCTTCCTCAAACATTAATATTGAGGTGTATAACAATTATGATAACTGGACACGAGCATTTGGACCATGTTGGAACAAATTGTGATTCTATACACTAAGACCACATTTCTCATCATCACCCGGTGTCATCATGTTTTGATATTTAACTGTTAATTTACACGATTTTTCTGTCCCACTGTTGAAAAAAAAATGTTTAAAAACTCAAGATTATTAAATATCAAAAGAATGTGCAAAGTTCAACGCAAGATGTATGCAGTAAAAATACAACAAAGGTCAGACACAACTGACATACAGCAACTGAGTCCTCTACTGTTGAGAACAGTAATACAGCACCAACATCAGGGATGGAATAGTGCATTTAAGCAAATTCATTGGTTAATGAAAAAAAATCACATGAACAGGGCAGAAATACTGCCACTTTGGGGCTCAAAGATATATTTTATTGAAGAAATGTCTATTTTATAAGAGCTCTAATTTCTATAGCTGAGCTGCCAGTTTGCAAAATCCAGAGAGGATCTGTGCTGTTTGGATGAACAAATACCAGCGTGTCATATATTCCCCAAAAGTATGTTTAAAAACAGAAGTGCTCAGTGTCTCCCCCGCTCAGTTTTATGGCAGCGGTAGCTTCCAAGCAGATTATATAACATCTTTGGCACGTGGTGGCAGTGAGGCGGGAGGGGAACTCGGAGAGAGAGTGATGCTGCAGTGGTAACACAGATACTATGTGACACACATATAGACAAACACAGAAAGATGAGACATAATCGTGCACTGTAGCTGCAACCCCATGTATATAGTTTAATTCAATAGCTTCTTAATACAAACACTCACTCTGTCATGCTTTTCTTTGCTTTTTCCTCCCTCCATCTCCTGAATATATAATACACATTCCTGTTGTTATAAACCATTCTCAGTTTTTCATATTCTGCTACGTACAAGTCCAGGTCCTCCCTCTGACATGCATGTCTTTGTCTCCTTTTTCCCCCCTCATATCTGTTTCGGAGCCAGTCACATCCGACAGCGAGACTCACTCACCACTCAGCCGCCCTGTCAAGCCTGCACTACTGATCAATGCATTCAAATGTAAACAAGGCAAACCAGCAGCGCTCCTCGTCACTCACCTGTCTGAGACTCCCGCACAGACAAACCCAGAGAGCCGGCGTGGGCATGCCAGCCCACGCATGTTCTTTATTGTCTGCTAAAATCCCAAATCATGGCCAGACAAGTTTGCTTGCTTAGTTATGTCTTGTAATGTACTCTCAGTTCTTCAGCGGGGGCAGTTTGAATATGGAAAGAAGTCCCCATGGAAAGAAAAGTTCCCACAGTCCCATGTGGACTCCTGGAGGCAGACGCAGGAGGGGTGGGGGGTAGGGGGGTCCAAAGGGGGAGAGTGGGGTAGGGTGAGGTGGGAGGAGAATGGGGATGTGGTCTGCTATCAGGGGAGAAAGGGTGTGACTGCAGTCGCTCATTCAACTACTGTCCCACACTGTTGGCCGTGAGGACACCCCCCCCCTTCTCCCCCGCCCTGCAAGCTGGTTGCCTCTCTCTGTCCAATCAGATTGTTCTGTCTTTAGGGGCTGGGTAGAGGAGATTAATGTGATTGGCTGACTGGAAGATGAAGGAGGGTTGAGTGTAGCAGCCAGATGGTGGAACAAAGCAGACGGGGGGGTGGTGGTGGTGGATACGTCATTGAACCTTTTTTTTCCCTCGTATGCTGTTTCTAAACAGTGTAACAGGGAAGGTTTGCTTGCTCCACCAGAAATATGAACTACAAAATCAACTCCACAGCTTTTGAACAATATTTGAAAGTTGAATTAAAACTGATGCAAAAACATAACACAAAATCATTCCTCCCACATTGTGACATGGTAAATTTGTCCCAAATGATCTTCAAAACTTGTGTCTGCCATTGACAAACCAGTTTAAATTAACCTTTGGCCAATTCTGAGTTTTTTGACAGTAAAACCTGTTGACACCTGCTGACTGATGAGAGTAATGGACCTTTTGGAGAAACTGACGTCTGTTTGAAGTTGAGTCACCTCACCTTATTGGATGCCATCTCGCTGACCGAGTGTCTCGTCTGCAGCGTCTCTAGCTGGTCCAGGCACCAATCCAACTCTTCTAGTGTCTCCACGGCAAGTTTCTGGTAAGAATCCTCTGAAAGGGCATGAAAACATGCAAGTGGTCATGAAAGTTTTAAAAATTTCAAATGTGCATGATTCAACTATGTGGTCATGTTTTGTTAAAAGCTGTTTATTTTGGTGAAACACAGAAATCAGGGTGGTGGTACATTGTGTCTCTCACGCCATGTTTTTATTTCATGCATCAAATCAACAATTACTGCATCGTATTAACAAATTGCTGATGTACTGGTGCGGGCCACTGGCATCATATTAGAGAATGAGGTTCATCTGTAATTAAAGAGCATCCCAGCTTTCAGTGATGTTAGCACTTACCTGGGAGACATGGCTTACACATGGCTGGCTGGTTACTGCTCGATGGCCGCCTGGATCAAGGAACAGGCGAAGTGTTAATTTAAAAAAAATATACAACAACCAGTTGCATAATCAGTCTATTATCATCCTCTTACTTGTTTCCCACACGATCTTGCAGATGTGTAAGAACAGCAAAGTTACTTCTTACTGTCCGTAGACTGGCAAGAATCTAAAAAGAGTATCAAAGGAGACATATGGGACAGAGGAAGAACTCCATTTATTATTGTCAAACAATTTCAATGACTTAAGTAAGACACAGTACAGAGAAAAGAAATAAGTACTACGCCGGTTACAACTACACCAACTACTATTTCCCAGGAAGATATTTCTTAATGGGACCATTTCAATGTGATGATATGCAATGATTTCATTCTGTGATAATCAACATCTTCCGTGTAAAGACATGAATTAAAACATTTTGTGCCACACTCCAGGCTCTCTAATATAGAATTGATTCCATCTTTCACTTCCACGGTTGTGACAGATTTCTTTTTCTTTTCCAGGAGCTGCTGACATTGATCATATGTCTAATAACTAATGCATTGATCAAATAAATCAATAGGGACTGTATAAAGCAGCAGCTGGATCTACAACGAGCTAGTTTACAGGCCGAGGGTTATTTAAGTTCCCCTGGCATGAAGCACTCTAACAAGACTTTAAGAGATACTTTCTTATACAAATATAAAACTAAACAGAGAAGCATTGAAGTCATATGCTGCAGAGCCATGCTTCTAACACTGCTGCTAAACATTGTGTGGTGAGAGAGAGAGAGAGAGAGAGAGAGAGAGAGAGAGAGAGGAAATGTTGTGCGCTCTGTAAATACTACTTACCTGTGCAAAGGGAGTCACAATCATGTCTTCTCCATGCCTGTGAATAACACAGTCAAACATTAAAAAAGGCATGTTGAGGGAAAAAAAGCCTGTGAGAAGCCAGATTATTCCACATTAAAAAAAAATCTACACAGGGACAGTTGATGAAAGCTCCAGCTGACTGAGACCCATAGCTGATCTCCAATATCACACGGGGTGGGGTGGGGGTGGGGAGTGTCATACATGTGTGTGTGTGTGTGTGGGGGGGGGGGGGTGGCAGTTATACAAATATTTCTTAGAAGCAAAGATGCTTTATGAGCAGATTAGTGAGAAATGAATGCTAATATGGCTTCTGTGAGAAAAATTCATTTCTACTGCATGTGCACATTGATGTTTTATTTAGCGTACTATATTAAAGCTGAGTTAAGTGAATTTTTAGGGTTAACTGGGAGTCTCATGACTCAAATCAGTGTCAAGTCTAAGCTCACTTTTCTTATTTCCTGATCAACACATTAGTACTAATCTGATGTTGCTTATTAACTTCACCACATAAAACAATGACAGCTATTTCAGGCAAAGAATACGGATGTAACGGTACTCGTACCCATTATGTGCCTGGTGGAAAATCAAAATAGACAAATTCCCCCTGAGACATTTTTGAGAAATGTATCTGAGATCAGATACGACGACTAGATACTCTGTCTCTGTCCGTCAGGTAAGCAGGCACATGTTTGCTATCCAAGCCAACAGGAGAAGGCAATATCAGGCCTTGGTTCTGTGCGTGTACTTTTATGGACGCTGTGTGGCATAAAGTCTTTTAAGGCAGATACAATTGTGCTCTAAAACAAACTATGCTTCCAAGATATACTTGATGGATAGAACTGCTGTATGTATGTGCAGGGGTGGACGGGTGTTCATGCATCAGGTGCCAGGAAGGTAAACATTTAGTCTTCAGGGTAAATCCATGCAGCCAGTGAGTAGTTCAGCAGCAGGTGTGAACATCCCTCACGGCTTCTAGTCCAGCAAACATTTTGACGTTGAATAAGTGCAGCTATAATGGCCTGTGTCGGCACTGACAACCTGTGACTACTCTGTCTTTGTTGACAAAGCTTAAGTTTCAAATTGATGTTCTTGTGTCAGTTTTGCTAAGTCTTATATTCTCACATTAAACTTGTATGTCAAATGATTGCTGGGACTGAGGGTTTTTTTTTTTCTCCCAAAAAAGGTTCCAAGTGGGGATGCTTTTGGAGTTGAACATCAAACATTTTTTTAAGGTTGTGGT
Organism: Aulostomus chinensis; assembly: GCF_037954235.1. Taxonomy (NCBI): domain Eukaryota; kingdom Metazoa; phylum Chordata; class Actinopteri; order Syngnathiformes; family Aulostomidae; genus Aulostomus; species Aulostomus chinensis. The sequence continues at coordinate 8,720,398 of NC_141333.1, read as the reverse complement.
CAGGAAGAGGTGACGACTACGAGGGAAGCTGTGAGAAGTGGTGGGTTTAAATCATGGCAGTCTTCACACTTGATCTCACCGAGGTAGCCAATTGATTTCCCAATGCTTCAATCCCTCCTCCCTTCAAAACAAAGAGTGACATCTATTGGTGGTGGAGGTGCCGCTTACACACGCTTAAAAGACACACGGCTAGCAACACAGAGAAACCTCAAGCCTAATAAACAGGGTGAAAAACTAGCTGTGAGCTAAAATTGCAACTGGAGCTAGAAATGCTGTGCAACTGAAATCGTTACAATGACAACTTAACATCTGGTGGCAACCATGGATAGATGTATATAGGAGAATATTCACAAAAACTGTCCACACTTCCTGTATCTTACACATGAACACACTCCTAAATGAAATATCCTCAATGAAACACAGTTATACAGTACTTCCATACAAACAATGATGCATTTTCAGAATCTATAACATTTGCATTGTGACGACTGATATCACTACTCTGAGGTCAAAGGAGAAACATGGAATGTCCAGCAACTAATACAGAGGGAAATAAATAATTTGATGATTCCTTATCTTGTCTGATTCAACAATGTGAAATGCAAGTAAAAATGGCCAAAGCCCAGCAGGCTTATTTAGGTTCAGGTTGTATTCATTAATAACAGTAATGCGTCAACTTCTCTGGTGTTGAAATGATTTACAATACTCACAAGTCGCTGGCAGTGGATGAGTTGCGTGACATTGTTTTGGGCGAAAGGTCAAAATCAGAGTCGGAGCGGTAGAGGAAGGACTCGCGGCGTTGACTGTGGGGGAAGTTGGCCTGCAGCACCAGACCAGAACCCGGGCTCGTCTGAGAGTCCATTGGACTGCGACCCACTGAGAGGCCATTCTCCACATCGAAACTAAAGAGAGGAGGAAAAAAAATACATAACCGTTGGGGCTACTGTTTTTACCTGCTGGTAGCGCAGCAAACATGTGTTAAAAAGGTGTGTGTTCAACAAAATCATAAAACAAAACATCAACATTTTCTTTACCTAAACCAAAGCAAACAAAGCAGAAGTCTGTAGACATTTCCATACTACAAATACAGTTTTAGGCGTTGTCAGAATTACATCTTTAAACTCTTCTTTCAGGAAAACAAACGGAATCAGTTACTCACAGGTGAAATTTAGTCATAATCATACAGACAAAGCAAGAAATAATTTGTGATGTATTAACAACAAGACCAAAGACGTGAAACAAGTGAATATTTCAACAATCAAGATCCAAAATAATTTTAAAACACACAAAGTTTCGAAAATATTTTTTTCCATAAACATCACAAATGATTTAAGGTTAAACAGGTATTCATTCAGGGGAGTGCTGTCGTTGAGTGTCCTCATGTGGACGGTTGTTTGAGGATTTAGTTTTTATATAGAATACTGAGGGTCAGGAGCATTCTATTGATATATTGTTTTAAAACAGGTAACCTTGCTTTTATCACACAAACACACACACACACACACACACACACACACACACACACACACACACACACACACACACACACACACACACACACCTTTCATTCCTGAATGACACAAACATTGACGTCATGCAGGTTACGTCAGTGGAGCTACGCCCCAGACACAGCTCCACTAGGCCTGGAGATCACTTGAACACCCTTTAAATGTTTCCAGCCAGGATGAGAATGGACTGTCTGACTGAGTGTGAATGTCACCGAGTTTTCACATAAATCCCGATAACCCGAATTCCTTTAAACTAGATTTTGTAGTCTGGATGCAAACATGAACAAGCAAGGAAAACTGCATTAGGAAGAGAGCGAGAAACAGAAAAGACCTTGATTTTCACTTTTGGCCGAGCTCAAGGGGGTGATAGCGAAGCGGAGGCTAAAAAGAAGAAAGTCTTTATTGTCATTTGACAGAGTACAATTTAATGTATCCTCTGCATTCGACCCATCATCTCCGGAGCACTGGGCAGCCGCAGTGCAGAGCCCAGGGGATGCACTCCAATTCTTTTCTACCAATGCCTAGGTCAGGTAGCAATTCCTGTCCTGACCTCATCATCATGCATTTTTTCCAGCCACTCCGGTTTCCACATTCCCTCACTGGGTTTGTGTCTTGACCAAGAACATACAGATGCTTAGTGCAGGATGCATTTATCGTTCAGAGACTGCATCATAACAGCAATTAACTTATTCTATGAAATCATCTTGTACACATGTAGTCATATAGTAACCCAGGAATAAAATGGGAAGTGATTAGCAGTAAAACCCAGTTTCATTTCATCCTTACTAAGTAGCCCCACCCCCCACCCCTGGTTTAACAATAGAAAACAGAGCAATAACAGAGAAAAGGAAGGTTGGCTGGAGGCTATTTTTAGCACAGCCTGTCTGGAGCACTCCAGCGAAAGCAGCGCCTGCTAAATGAAAGATGGTTATTATGCAATTGATGCTGAATGAAACAGGCCCAGTTCACATAAGCGCGGGGGGGGCTGTATCCAGTACTGTGATGTGGTTCATCATCACACACCTGATTGGTGTGACATGGTAGAAAGGGGCAGGGCTCCAGCAGGGCTTACCTCAATGATGATAACCCCCCACCACCAACACCACCACACCCTCACCAAGCCCTATTTCAATCCCCACCCTCCCCCTGGCTCAGTGAAACTGGCCGTGACGAGGCTCCGGAGGAGACCAGTGACGTCAGAAGCTAAAAATAGAACTGCCTGCCAGGAAAGAGGGGAACTGGGAGAACTGTGAGCTTACATAGACCCCCCCACCCCCACCCCACCTCGTCATTACATATATGAAAGATGTTCGTTCTTACTTTTGACTGGCGGATGTTCAAGTATCTCTAAGATGATCCTGAATGAGGTCATAGTAGTCATTTATGCCGCTGAAGACAACGCTTTCATTCATCCGATGCTGTCAGTGAGCAGGGAGGCTGTTCAAATGTGTTGTTCAAGGACACTTTGACAGTCTAGATTAACAGAGGCTCTCTGCTTAGTGTGTGTTACTTTGTCAAAAAAAAGAAGTTAAAATTAAATTAGTTCCAGTCAGTAAGATTTTTTGTCTTTAAAAGAACAATTACTCTGTAAAAATAGGGTATCGAACAATATAATCAAAACAAGACAGACCACAACAGATTAAAATCAATCAAATATTGGATTCAGCCTGGAGTGAGTCATATGAAAAGCACTATTTGATGCCACTAATGGACATGGAGGAATTATGTTTCATTGGGATTTTGGTGCTGGAAACAGTTTCATGATATACTGCATCCCACACAGTCAAGATCAACTCAGACCCCGGGCTTCCCAGCAGTTCTAGGTTACTGGTGCATCCTGCTGATCAATAGAGACATCCAACAGTAGGGAGACAGCGACCACTATTGATAAAAAGAGAGTACTGCAACACCCTGCACTACTGCATCTGTCCAGTAAACTACTCATTGGTGGTAAAGTAGCTGAAAAGTAAGTGATAAAGAACGGACAAGAATATGTTCTCAAGAGCAACAGTTAAGTGTGTTAAGAAAACTACCACAAGAGAAGAATATTAAAGGAGTCTCTGACTTAACTTACAGTCTGACAAGGGAGTAGAGCACATGATAAACTATAGAGTGGTGGACAGATGGAACCACAGACAGGCAAGCAGACAGACAGAGAGAAAGAGAGTCAAGCAGGCAAGCAGACAGGTAGACAGACTGACGGTCAGGCTGGCGTCTTGCTCAGTAACTGCCTACACAGCAAGTTGACCTTGGTCTTTCCCTGCCTCCAGCATTGTTCTCCATTTCTCTGACGTAAATGACAGCTCCCTTTTCTCTCTTTACGTCTGTTTTACTAAACTTTTCTCACACACCCACATCCTAAATGCCGCTTTTGTTCCCAGGATGTTTGGTTTGCACCTCATTGCCATTCAAACCAAATACAAGCCTGGAGTTCGTAATCTGCTTCAGTTGTGGGACTGATTTGAGATCACCAATTTCTCAAGTTTTATAGGGGGAAAATTGAAACAGTTTGCTTTAAAAGTCAGATCGCTATTTAAAACCACACATTAAGGTTTCAACAAAAGGCGCCATTTAAAAGTGTCACTTGGGAAATGTGTTTTCACAAAACAAGTTAAACTTTGATCCATTGAACACTCAATAATTAAAAAGGTGCCTTGCCAGTGCAGTTCATAGCAGCAGTTAACACCCGCATATATTCCTCCCTTCATTAGCTACAGTGTCATGTAATATTTTATCTGGAGTTTTTACAATAAATACCAAGATTTTTTTCCCATCTGTGTCTGTTGATTTAATTGGTTTATGGTCTGAACTGTATTGCAGATTCAGGTCAACAGAGTTTAAGAGTTAAGTTTAAGAATTTTTACTTCTTTTCTTTTTATCTATTTATTTTTTAAAATCAGACATTCATTTATTTCAGGAAATGAGATGAACTTTTACATGAAAAATCTGGGGCATGTGTCTGATACTTTTGGAAATATCTCCTTGTATCTGACTCAAGAGTGCGGGAGTGAGTGGGGCTCTTCGAGGGCCCCTCTGATTGATTGTGATTGAGCGGGGTCTTCGGTTACTTTGATAAATATTTCATATTTTGTCATGCCTGCTGGCGACAGCCATCATGCTATGGGGATTGTTGGTCAGGCCGTCCCATTCATGTTAACGTGATATCTCAGGAACCCCCAGAAAGAATTGCTTCAAATAGAGAACAAGCATCCACTAAAACACAAGGATGAACTGAAAATAGTTTGGTGGTCAAAGGTCAAGGTCACTGTGACAGGCACACACATAAAAAAAAAAATTCTAATTATCCCTACTTGATAAAAATGGGATAGGCAATGACACCACAAATTACAGCCTCCAAAACAACGATAAATACTGTATAAATCAACACCACTCTTAAACAAATTCAATAAAAATGTTGCTTCAGAAACATTTAAAAACATAATGATCCTTATTTCATGAAAATTATAATGTTCATTTTTTAATTGTTCAGTTCTTATTGTTCAGTCTAATTATACTGCATTATTTTAAACTTGTTATACCTAATTAGTTGGAACCTCGTAATGGTTCAGAGGATGATCTCCAAAAGTCCTTCTTTCAAAGCATTTTTGGGGTTCATAACTGCACAAAAAGTTACAACATGAGGATGAGAAATGCCAAGTACAAGCAGTTCCTGTTAGTGTGCATGTATGATGCATGCGTGTGATGTGCTCATGGGAACCAGGCAGACGGATTTCATTTACTTTCTCTTGTGTATGTGAGACTGATACAGAACACAACAGTCAAGACCAGATGTTATTTGGTGGGTGACACAGGACCAGGGTCAAAGGTCAACACACACACATAAACACATGTTCCCTCCTGTTTTCTTTCCTTGTAGCGTGGGAATTGGCCAAGGGGCCTCAAACTTCACACCAGGAAGGAGGCAAGAGGTGAGGAGGAGAGAAGCAAAACAGACAAGGAACACTTAATGAATGTGTGTGTGTGTGTGTGTGCGTATGAGAGAGAAAGAGAGAAAGAGAGAGAGAGAGAGAGAGAGAGAGAGAGAGAGAGAGAGAGAGGCACTACTTAAAAAAACAGCACAAACCTTCTATAGGCAATGTGTATGTATTTGTGTGTGTGTTCATGTGTGTGCATGCATGTGTGAGTGGGTTCAGGGAGTAGAGAGGATTTGTTTGCTTTGCACCTCAAGCCTATTGTATATTTGATCTGAAAAAAGCAGAAAAACAACCTACTTCCTTCATCCAGTGCCATGCCAAACTGATCTTTCCTTTCACTGCCACTTGTGTGTGTGTGTGTGTGTGTGTGTGTGTGTGTGTGTGTGTTTTTGTGTTGTCATGACTGCACACAGGGAGGAGATGCTAGGAGGCAGGGTGAGAGAAGAGCCAGCACAATACTTATTTATGCAGACCCAGATAGCTGCGGATCAAGGCAAGAAGCAAACCGCAGCCGCTAGGGCTGAGCAATTTTATAGATTCTGAGATGTATATGGATATTTGTTTCCCCAGAGAGTATCGATTTTTCAGCCACGAGTATCGATACATTAAGCCCCATTAAAATCCCCTGTGTCCCGCACTATGCAGGAAGAGCAATTCGGTCTGCCAGCCGCTAGTGTCGCCGTAGAGCTTTTGTAGTTACCCAGACACCTACGCCTTTCTCATCTGGTTAGAGCTGAGAGATTCAGGAGAATGGCGGCAAGAATAAACCCAGCGCCTGCATGCTTTAACGCAGATGTGTGGGAACATTTTGGGTTCAAAAACAACAAGGAAAGGGACGATTTAGACAAAAGTATGGCGGTTTGCTAACTATGTCACACCGACGTTAACAACTCTGGAAATACCACCAACCTGCGAGCCCACTTAAAATGTCATCACCCAGACAAGGAAATGCAAACTGAGACCGAGCCAAAGACACTGCGGCACCACCTGAAACAAACCACGCTGGACAGTGACGGCAGTGGTTGCCACAAGTTCCCATCTTCTTCACCGAGGTCGCAGAAAATTACAGAGTCCATTGCCTACTTTATTTGTCAGGATTTGAGACCTTATTTGGTGGTGGAAAACACTGGCTTTAGGTGCATGGTGAACGCAATGGAGCCCCGCTATGCTATAGTCACCCGCAAATTGAATTAGTGTCTGCCATGGTTTATTTTTAGTTAACCTGGTGACTAGACTGGCTAGTAGCTACCTCATATGTTCAGTATCAAGCTAAAAAAGCTGCCAAAGAAGGCCACTTGCTGCACTTAAACTCTCTATTGTTCACTTTACTTTTCAAAAGCTTGCAAGCTACAATTTGCACTCAGTTACAATAAATGAAACTAATTTTCTCACCACATCTTCGAATAATTTTGTCCAGCATTTGCAAGCTGCCAGTCAGAGCCGTATATTGTGTAATCGATGCTTTCAGTTCAATTAATTCAATCCAAGTCAATGGAACACTCACAAGATGTCACCAAAGTCACTTTGTTAAAAGGAGGTAAGTGTATTGAATTGTATCATGAGCTGAATATTGTGATATATATTGTATCATGAGCCAATATCGCGTATCGTACCGTATAGCGAGATTCGTGTATCGCTACAGCCCTATCAGCCGCCCTCTACAGCTTAATAACTCTGAGTGTAAATTCCTTTGACTGAGAGGACTGTGTCTTCTCTTTGGTTTTAAACTTCATACATTTACCTGGTGCTGTTCAAATAATCCCCTTTTTTCCCATAAAAATGCTTTTTCCTAGCATCAAAATCTCTTCTATTGAGCCATTGCATGTTAAATTAATGTTTCAGTTTGCCAGACTCCCCCAAAGTACCTGAATGAGTAGAATATACTATAAACCCTTAAATGAATATACAAACCATTACAAAGGGATAATTAAATTGCTATAAAAGGTAATGAGTACCCTTCATCAACCTCATTTCGTCAATCATGTTAGACCTGACTATAGTCTGGTATGTGCACCTTTCACCTTGAGCATACTAAAAACAGAGAACATAAACAGAAAGTTCTCTTACATGGTACCACTGCAATGCAAATCCTGTTACTGATGCATTATTGGTCAAATGATCGATTAACATCATCAGAGTTTGGTTTGAAAACAGGACATCTCAACAACTAATGGACAAATTTTGATCAATATTTGGTGGAAAGATGGGCAATATTACAAGAGACGAGTGACAGACAGTTGCAGGCCTTTTAAAATAAAGTTATTGGCAGGACATACAGTAGCAAGTAGTGGTATTATTCTGGATAGGTTAGAAGAATTTGAATACAATTTCTTGGAAATGTGCAACAACTATTTTTTGAGGTTGCGAAGAAAATTTATGTATACATTTTGTTGTTACTATGTTCCACGGAGCATCCTAGGCAGAGGACAGTAAAAAATAGCTAAAAAAATTCATAGATACAGAACAGAATTCAATTTTGTTTGAGACAGTATTTCACCCTTTCACTAAATGTTTTCAGCTCTGTCTAGGTGTTTATTTCTGAGGGCAAAGCTTTCCAAAAGCACGACCAACCTTAAATAGTGGTGTTGAGGTTTGCTACATTTTATATGTTGAAGAAAACACTGACGTATCGAGGAACCAACATCATCTTCAGGTTTCTATTTGCCCAGTTGCACTACACCATGCTGGATTGGAACTGAGGCCACACCTCCAAGAAGAGCCAGCTACTCTTTCCATCCACCTGACCAGCCACTGTGGATCGTTGTCCAAACAGAGCAAAATACTCTGTTTCCAACATCAACATCTGATCTCAGAGCAGCTCATGTCTCTCTAAATATAGCTTAGGGGAGGAGAAGATTGTGTCAAGTCCAGCCAGCAGCTCTGTTTATTTTTTCTGTGTGATCTTTGACCTACAGGGAGAAGATGGACTCTTGCCTTTGAAAACCGCATGAATGCTTTTTTTGGTAAAGCGATTAATCCTCTGATAGTTTCCCGTTAATCAGGTCATGCAGTACACGTTGGGTCAAATGTTGTGGTCTGAGGTTTCAGTACAAGACACGACAGTCAGAGGACATATGGTAAACACCTCTGTCTAAGCATGTCACTTGACTTCTGTCAGTGTTTTCATACGGTTTCCAAAATACCTTCTGACATCCGACATGGACACTCTTTTACCTTTCTTACTTTTACATGTATTGAGCATTTGCAGAAACAAATGGTGGCAAGTTCTTCTTTGTTGCATCGTCATCACTGACTTCGTCACAGGTCAAGAGATCTGCCCAGCAACTGTAAAATTCATTCTAATGACTGCAAAACTACTCAGGTGATCCACTGTCATGGCGGACCTCAAGTCCAGTCCAGTGAGCTCAAGGTTGGAAAAGCTCCAACCCCAACCATACCTCAGTCTTCATTATTAATCTATTTCTTAGACATCAGAAAATCTTATAGGCATTGGAATAAGGTAGCAGTTGAGGTATTATGCTTGAGGTTAAGAAGTGTGAGGGTGCAAGTTCCCTTACACAGTAAGGGAGAGAGGCGCAATGAAGAAAGACAACTGCTTGCTCTTTCTTTGTTGGGTAATGGTGATATTTGTCAGGAAGCTGTTTTCTCTTCCATGTTCCTCTTGAGGAAATCTTAGAAGTTGGCAAGGGAAGGCAATAACTCATATTATGTCCCAGATACTTAAGTAGGGTGTGACGTCGCTGTCATACGTGTTTGAATGGGTTTGCTGAGGTGAAAGGCTAGAGTGGCCTCTCATGCAGACTGCTCCTATTAATATAATCTCAATTGATGTATTGCTGAAGTGGTTAAATGTTTGGAGTGCAGGGTGCCTCACAGGTTGATTCACTTTTCCGGACAGGTATCGATCCTGGAGTCTATGGGCAGTGATTAGCTCTGTCCGTCCAGCCATGCAGAAATCAATACTGTGGCTGATCAGCATTAACATCATTAGAAACTGGTTAGAAAGGTAACACACTGGGCCAGAACCACCCAGAACCACACAACACACCCAGGCAGTGTGTGATTAGAGCCACAGCAGTGGAGATCTAATTCTGGCTTCAGCATTGATCTTAAAATCGAACAACCTTACATCACACTGAACCTGAACAGGCGAGTTCAGGGCACGCACGCAATCACATGAACACATGCAATCGCATGCACACACACACACACACACACACACACACACACACACACACACACACACATGCAATCGCATGCACACACACACACACACACACACACACACACACACACACATGCATTTGCTATTTGCCCAGTAACAGGCTGCGAGGAGCCCTCCTCTAATCATGTTCATATAGCACTAATTGCCACCTTTAAGTATACAGTAATTGTATCCGGTGGTGAGGCCAGATTGTGCCACTTCTTCTATTAAGCGTGTGTGTGTGTGTGTGTGTGTGGGGGGGGGGGGGGGCAATTTATCTGGAAATCACAGCAGGACACAAATGAAGATACCTGTATGATTTCTTAAGTCTTTCTCTGACCTTTGGGCACTTATATTTGAGTACAATTATATCAATCTATTACAAAATATTTCTTTAAGGTTGGAAAAATAAGTGATGTATCAAAACTGAGTAGTTTTGTAAAAGAAGAATGGGTACAAAAGTTGCATTTGACCCTATCGTTTCTTAATCGCGATGCAGTGGAGGTAATAAATGTCAGATTTTTTTATTGTCATGACCAAAATTATCTAGCAACTGTGTGAAGTGTTCTGAACGAATGAAAAATAAAAAAAGATTTTACTCCCAAATAGTATCTAATCATTTATTAACATATTAATCAAAACACACGTAAACTATTTTAAATGGGTTGATGTGAATGATTTAGAGTAATTAATTTTTAAACATGTAACACAAATGATATATTTTAATACAAATAACTTGACATATGTTGATACAATAGAAATATCACCGGTCCAAAATTATACGTGAGATGACAATTTCACGATTTGGAGGATTTAGTTTCTCTGAATGTCGTGCCATATGCAGATATTAGAAGTTTCCTTTTGAGTGTGTGGGCTGCGTCAAACTAATATCAGAGACACCAGCCTTCACATGCCAACACCATCCTGTCCCTAAAACAAGCGGAACCCCACCAGATTTTCCCTACCTGCCATCCTGCAGTGCAGGCAGGACTCTGAAGACTACGGAGATGAAGTTCAGCTGTGATTAACTGCATGAGGATGGCGTCTTCATTTCCTCTTTTGCGTTGCGTTAAAGTCCCGCTAAGACTCTGCTATCTAATCCTGCTGCAGTAGTCAAGAACAGAGGCTCTTTGCGGCGCGATCATCTGTCCCTGAGTCGATCATGATTCCTGGAGTCACAGAGAAGAACACTCTGTCTGCTACTGTAGCAATGATATTTTATGCAATGGTCACACAATCACAGTTGCACTCATCTACTGACGTCAGCTGGTGGTTTAATGTTGTCACTATAATGCCAATCGACCACCTCGCAGGCCTTCAATTATTGCCGGCTCAATGCTCCGCTCAGCGCACTTCTGTTGTTCCACCAAATAAAAGAATACAACACAAAGGATACTATGAAACATACAGCAAGAAGATACAGATGGAAAACCAGCTGGCCGAGCTTGTAGACGCAGTGGGATTTCTGTTGAGGTATGTTTGTTGTAGGAACAGAACAAGTAACTCGAAGCAGAGGCGTCCTGCGGTTCACTGGCTTGAGGCGTCAAGCATGAATTATCAACATTTTAGGATCAAGTCCAGTGAGCAGCTGCTCTCTCATGTTCCCACGTCACCATTTCCTGTCAATCTTCAACTGAGGTCAAAAGCTGTCATTGACAAAACTGTAGATTCCTGTAATTCTCATTTGGTCTGAATCATTTTATGACGCTAGATCATGAATACTAGATCATCATAACAATGTGTCAGTGAATCTTTTATATAGACATTATGTTTTCAACATCTCTTAGCACACCCAAAGGAAAAGGACACCCCGGAGAAGAAACCTGGGGTGATGTATGACATCATCGTGGTCTCGCATCTAACAGCTGTGGGAATACTGTATTAATGAAATGGTGCTCACCCTGCATGAGAAACCAAATGAATGTCATCAGCTGTCTGAGAATAAAACCAGTCACAGCATGGGGTCAGCGGTCACTGATGAGGAGGAGGAAGAACACATCTGACATCAGAGACATCTTTGAACATGGACAGCGGTTTTGTCTTCCCCAATACATGATTGCTTAGGACCGTAGTTCCAAACTCCAGCCAGATGATAACAACAGAGCCATCTCCATGACAACGGGGCAAAAACAGTCCAAGACTGTAGGAAGCGGTTGAACTATTTTAGCTGATAAACATCACTCCTGGCTCTTAGATATTTCCCTTTGCCAGCCTTTGGCACAAAAGCAACAAAGTTCCCTTCAAACATTTAGTAGAAATGGAATGATCGTCTCATAATGCTAATCTTACAAGATCATCAATTAATGAGGTCAAATCTCTGCAACACTTGCAGTTTTAAGAATTGTGATTGCTGAAGTTGAGCAGGAAAAGAAATCCTTACTTTCAGGTTACACTCTATACAGCTCCTCTCAGTGACGAGACACTTACATTTAATGGATACAAACTATTCGTTCAGAAGAATGAATACTACTCTTGAGGATGGGGCGGCCCAGTAGTGCTGAACACTCAACAGAACCTACTCAGAATTCTCAATTGTCACTCATATCTGGGGTAAGCTTAAAAATACAAGAGACAGGGACAAAAAATAAATACATTAAAAGTCTAACACGCTGCGGGTGGATCATCAGACTGCCGACACAGTCTGTGACCGTCACATCTGATAATCACATCTGACTCACTCTCTTAACTTTCAGTGCCCTGGCAGACCTGACATGGCTCTGCAGTTACATTATGTCACAACATGCTGGCAGCTTTCAGTGACCTTTGACCTTAGGGAAAGTGAGCTGTGCGTCATGTCTCAGTGTGATGACATGGGCTGAGGCCCAGAGGGCTAAGTAACCTGCTGTGACCCCATCAAAGGTCAGATGCAGATTGCTGAACAGGCTGGAGAGATGGGACACAGAAAAAGTTAGCTGATGCCTGCATGTGTGACACTGCACTTAGATGTTGGCATTGGTTGTTAAATATCTGCATTCAGCAAGTCACTGTCCAGCTCTTATGGGAAGAAGGTTTCATTCTAGGTAGAGCAACAAAAACACAATGCTGATAGGACATTGAATTTTTTTCTTAATTATTCATCTAAATGTGAATGTCTTGTAAAATAATCTTTGTTTAAAATCAAATATGCATCTCATGCTGTTCATGGCCGCTGCGGTCACTGCTGCTGCCAGCAAGTTAGTCAGTCAGTTACTCAGTCCACCAGTTGCAGGAACCTATTTCACTGCTGTCCAACATCAGACTTGGCTTGTGGCACATTTTACATGGCTAATTACATTTGTTAAATCATACAGAAGTTGGAACTAAAAAGCCAACTTTGAGCTTTACACTGGAAAGGTTTCTGTTAGTAAATTAACATTAAGCAGAGTTTTATTAAAATACAAATTCAAAGAGGACACGAATCACATACAGAGGACATTTCAAAACTTGACTGATTTCCCCAATTTACTTTGAGCAAATCCCCTCTTACCTCACTAAAGGTTGCTTTCCCTAATTTTGCCGTGAGTTCATTTAAAAAAACCCATCACTATTGATTTCCAGGCAGCCGACACAGAGGGAGGGGTGGCTTCACAAACTGAAACGCCAACAATCACATCGACATAACAGCTGTGGATTCCTCTTAAGTATACTACACCCTATTGAAAAGGTAGGTTTCAAGATGAGTAATGCTTTTCATGCCTCATCTTATCTGCCCTCTATCTTAAAAAAGCAGCATCTATTTTTGCGTCATTTTAGGTGATAGAAGTAGAATTCATTCTGCTGGGGAGGATGTAGGCTGATTGGCTATTGTGTATTGCAGCTTTTAAGTATTCTATTTTCTAATGGCTTGAAAATGGTAAATGTAGTTGCTATGAATGGGGAAAAAAATCTTGCTACAGGTTGGGGCTAAGCCCCAAATGTTTACATCACCTGGCTCCGCCCTTGTTTTTTGTTTTTTTTTGTAGCTCTTATATTATCATCCCTTTCTTAATGTAGGAGTCAATATCATGACGTGGTGAGTAAGTCTTGGCAATCAGCAGCAGCAGCATCATCATCACGTATATCACTGACTTTACTGATGGAAAGCGCAATCATGAAGGAAATACAGGACGACTACGACACAGTTAAGGTATCCTAAAAAAAAACGTCCTTTGGAATGTGTGTGTCTGTGTTTGTGTTCAGCACTCATTGCCCGTGGAGTCATTTGAGAAAACTGAGAAGAAATGAAATAACCTTATCAGTAGTTAAGGAAAAGGGAACTAACTGAAACATTACGACTGCCACATTTGCACACACTGTAACAAAATATCTGGACTGATGCACTTGAATGTCTGTTTGCCAAAACTAACTGTAAAACCACAACCTTTATGATGTAACGCGATGACGATTGGAGCACTATGTTTCCGTCTAGGAATTAATGGAAACTACACAGGGTGCGGGGTTAAAGGGGTTTAGACAATTATAGTCTGCTGCTTTTTCACTTAGTTATTACACACATGTGGTCCATCCATCAGGCCTATAAATACAGTTGACTCTGCCTTCATTAGCCGTATCCCTTTGAAGGCTTTTTTACTGGTTGGCTGACATTATAAGATACTATCCCCTCCTTGCCCAAATGGGCTGACGCTGTCATTACTCTCTCGAAGGCTGACTGCAAAATTAGTCATATTTCCTTTTGTGACTCTTAAGACAGCAGCTGCTTTTGGGTATAATCATTTACATGAGGATTGGTATTCCCAGCCAGACAGAACCAACACTTAAATGGACCCTAAAAGATCAACAGGCTTGCTCTTCATATTTCACACCAAATCTATAAGAAGCATGTTAAAAAATTGTGGTGTCCCACCTGAGTTCAAATAATTTCATTCCAAAATTATGATATACACATGACTCCAAAGAAGCTGCCTCTGTAGCTTCATACACCTGACAAAATTCAGAAATCATTTCAAGGAAAGAAGCTTATTTCACTGTGGGAATACTGGTGAGAAAAAAAATCATCCTAGATTGTGCTGATAAAATCAGAAAAATAGAAAATTAAGATGTCCCGAATGTGAATGAAAACAAAGCAGTAACATCAAAAAAAGGAAGATTTTAAGATATAATGCCGGGATGTGAGAGGATGTCATCAATGCGCTGAGGTCACTTTAACTCTGAGTAACACTTGCGTTGAGAGTTCACGATAGGAATATCATTAGTAGATACAAATACAAGGTTAGTGCAGACATTAGCAACGCAACACAAACACACACACACTAGGAATTAGTGTAACTGAATGTTTGTCAAAAGGCAAATTAAGAAGTAAGACCAGTACCATGACTTACATACTACAGAGGTTATGCATGAATCATGTTTTGTGGAGAAAGCGAACAAAAAAGAAAGTAATAATTTCATCAATTTAAATCAGCCCCCAATCATTTTTCTGCAGTTGAATGTTTGAGCCTAACTGAGTAGAATGGTGCATGTGCAGAATTTGACACGATTGTTTTCACATTCATTTTTACAAGACTAATTTCTTCTGTGCTCAATAAAGAAAAAACATTTTAAGAGGCAGGGCTAAGAGCATGAGACATCTGTTTTCCTCAGGTAAACTTGTGGAAAGAAAAAAATATTGCACACTCACAACATTTCTAAGGAGGGAAAAGGAGAAGATGAGTAATTCAATATTTATTCATCTCTATTTTGTGCAACACAGATGCATTATTTTGCATTTATACCATAGTAGGCCTACATGCGTGGAAGAATCTTTCCATGACAGGGAGTGTAGCTGCTAGTGCTTCATAATAAAACATGTAAGAGTAAAAACAGGTTGAAAACTAAAACAGACATATAACACATTGGCCTGACAATCAATTTATGCAATATGCTGACAAACATTAGAAATGAAATGAGAGGTAAGACCGTCCTGACAGTATTGCTTTCCTCTTTTAATTGTAAATATTGCAGTTAAGACTAATCATGATAAAAATCTTTACAACTCTCTACTGGGGGCCTTTTCTTTGACATAAAATGTCAAATGATGTGACAACATAGCTGTATTAAAACTACGTTTCCCCTACCGTCTTCGTTTCTGGACGATGTCGATGGGCCGGTTGACGGCGCACGGAGATCCGCAGATATTCCCGTTACGCACTTTGAAGTAGCGATCCTGGACTGAGGGGGACAGGTACACACAGTTATTCGGTAAACTCATCTTTCGGATTGTTCTGAACTCCTTTCTGATTGTTCTCAACTAATCTTCCCCTTCCTCCTTCCCCGGGCGCTCCATTGCTCCTCGGTTCTTGTGCGCTCTCTCATTTCCCTTCGCACCGCACCGGGTTTCCATTGACGCATGGACGGACGGGGGAAAACCCTCCTCGGCGTGTTTCAGCGGCATACCCACAGTCAGAAACATGGAATGAGTGAAGAAACGATGAGGGGATCAAGGCACTGCGGGTTTTAAAGAGTCATTTCCTTTTCCTCAGTGACTGTTTCATGCGGTTTTGGAGAGATGAACGCGGAGAGTAAAAGACTGGAGGAGCGCGAGGCGGTTCGTTTCAAATCCTAATTGAGGAGCTCAAGTCTCTTCTGAGGGTACACTCCTCCCTCACTTGGTCTCTCGATTTGTCTCCTCCTTCTAGGCACATGGACGGAGTGACTCGAACTATATGTGTGTGTGTGTGTGTGTGTGTGTGTGTGTGTGTGTGTGTGTGTGTGTGTGAGAGAGTGAGTATGTGTGTGTGTGTGTGTGTGTGTGGTTGTAGCAGCTGCATAACCAGAGTGTGTGCAGTGAGTTTTTGACAAGTGAGGAATCATGTGGTGTATTTGTGAAGGTATGCACGTCTCTGCTGGTGAAGGATACAAGTCCTCCAAACCACACGGCTATGTAAGCTGTTTATGCTGACCCTCTGCCACGACCCATTTTTAGCACGGTCTGGTTAGATTTAGGCACAAAAACACTTGGGTTAGGAAAAGATCCCGGTTTGGGTCCGAATGATCACGGCTTAGATGGAATATGGAAGCCAGCGCTCACCGCTGGCAACAAAATCCACAGCCATCAGAGAGTAGCCTCCACATGTCTCCTGCACCCCTCACTTACACATGAATATAGATCACGTTTTTACCATCTGAGTATGTATCAAAGGGGAGCGTAGTACACACACACACACACACACACACAGTTGCATGTCGTATATGTACTGTATGTGGTTGACAAATAATAGGAACAACCTGAATAAATGAGAGAAGAGACAGGGTGACAATGCCCCATTCATAGAGCATGAGTGGTCAGTGAATGGCATGACTGTGAACATGATGACAATCACATGCTGTGGCCTTCACATTCACCACATCTCACTGCAACTGGCACATATAGGAGAGGTTGGACATGTTAACACAGCTCTCTCCACCGCCATCATCTAAAAACCTGATAATATTTAGATCTTGCATGAAGCAGCTCATGTATAAACTGCTGTGAAAATATCACTTCTGGTTTCCACTAAGTGGTGCTTTCCCTCTCTCAATCACGTCTTTCCGAGATTCAAATTTAGAGATTAAGTAAACAGTATTTTAAGCACAAACACATCCAAGTTAATTCTGAACATATTCGAAGTATTTTCCTTTTGACTCTGTTGTCTGATATGTCTGATAGTCGCCAGGTCAACAACTCATCATCCTCTCGGGCCATCTACTTTTATGCTTCAGGGGTGCTGATAAGGCAGCTGTCACCAACATCTCAAAAGTTTGGTGTGTCCCGTTCTTCACTTGGTTAAATTTGTGGTGCTAGCATTTATGTATCCAGCGAGGGACCGTCTCTTATGGGGGAATCTCTCTGAGGCAGCGTTTGAATATGTTAACAGCAGAGACTCTGGAGACACAGCCAAAAAGAACACACACAAAAAAAACCCCTGCCACATTAAAAGACATATGCTTTTGATTTTCCATTTCATGTATTTTAATTTGAACATTACAAATGATTTATCTTTGTTTACAACTGCCCCTGATGGTGCACATACTCATGCAAGCTGCAGTGTGGTCCCGCAACAGAGTGATGGACTCACTGGACCTGATGATCTCACTAACTGACCAGCGAGCTGCTGTCGCCATCACAGGCAAATATTTGTCTTTTGAGACACAGGGCGGGCAGCTGTGTCGGACGTGTCGGCAGGCACATAGGAGAGGAGGGAAGAGAAGTTGGTGGTGGTGGGGGGACCTCAAAAACTGAAACCTAGCAGAAACAGTGCTCACGGGGAGGATGTGGTTGTCAGGACCGTAAAGCCTTATCTGAAATGTGCCTTTACTCAAGTCTGCCTGACCTGACCACATCACTGCTGACCGCCAAGCTCTGATAAAGGGCTGGATTTCAATGTCAATTTCAGATATTTTCAATATGTTCATACTGTGTACAAAATGTTTTGTACATCAGTTATTTATCGATGTAATCTACAACTGAATGCCTGCTAAGATGTCAGGCAACCTGTGATTCCTATTTTTCAAATAGTATTAGTAACAGTACAGTATGTAGGGAGTGAAATTAAAGGTACACGTCAACTTTTTATTAATATGTTACTTTGCGATCGGGCAGAACCAGACAGGAAGATAGATCTCTATCTTCTGTTTATGCATTAGAAACCCACAGAGAACTAGGAGCTAGCTTAGCACAATGAATGATAGTGAGTAGTTAGTACACCTCTGTCAAAGGTAATCAAACACACTTTTCTCCTCAATAGTACTTCCCTGCATTATGATAATATAGTTGTGAATAACATTCATTATGAAACAACACTTTTAAATGCTGACAAGAGATATTGTATTTTTAGAATCCGACACAGTGTTTGAACAACTTTTCTGACCAAAACCCAACAAGAAGAGGGGTATTTATCTCTGGCTCCAAGACATTGGCCTGTTCCTGGAAGTGCCAAGTTCCTTTAACAGTCTCCAGAATATAAAGAATATTCAAGGCTGTAGGGCAAATACTTTTCTGTGTTTGTTGAGACAAAAACAAGCTCACTTCCTTGCTCAAATGAAATGATCCCTCCACCATTACCAGTTTATCAAACTATTATCCTGAAATATGCTGTACACTGACTTTCTCACTTTCAGCAGACTCAAAACTTATATTCCATGCATGCAAGCATGCACGCACACATACACGCGCACGGGCCCCCAACATGATCCCTGAGGGATGCAGTCATTCTCCATGTCAGTCAATAAACACACCTGTTAGGACACTAAGGCCACTATAGTAATCTTGCCAGAATAAAGTTCACTTATTGCTCCTTTTGAATCTGAGGGTCCTTTCATATATTGTCCCTTTAAGTAAACCAGAACTCGGTCCTCTTTAAAGGGATCCAAATTGGATCTCCGTGATCCGTTTCAGCCAAGAGGTAGTGAATGCTGACAAATCTGTCAGAGTTTGCTGGGATGGCTGGAAGGGACCAAGTGTGAAAACACCCTGAGATACAGGTTCTGATTCAACTTTCCAGGATTCTGACATGTCTTTCTGGGAAAGTGGAATACAGTATGAATCCAGTATTTGGAACAGACCCTAGAATCCTCTCACGCCTAAGACAGGTGATAAATAAGGGGAAAACCTGAGAAAGTGACTGGAGAAACAGGAGGGATCACTGGTGGTTCGGTGAGTATGAACATGATGTGAATCATATGTTTTAGCCTCCGCAGCCATCAGATCTCCACCCAACTATGGGAGGACTGGGGAACAAACCGTCAGACAGCTCTTTCTCCCCTCCATCATGAAAACACTAACTTGCGATTAATTCAGTTGAAAACTCCCAGCTGGTTGGAGTTACTCTTACGGTTGAAGATTAACTGGAAATGAAAAAAAATCACAACTGTAAAAAAAACAGTCACATACAGCCTGCCACCCGTTGCCGCTCCTACTTTCTTGCACCACGCTTTCTTTCCTTCCTTCTCAGAAGCAAAACCAACCATTAAACTCATCATGTTGTGGTTCTTGATATCATCTTCAGATGCTTAATACCTTGTCCTCCTGCTGTAATCGACAAAGTAGAACCCCTACTACCCCTCCCACTAACGTCCTCCTGGCTTCTTGTGCAACATGCTTGTGAAACAGATGCTGGCGTGGATGTGTGCTGAGAATGAGGTGTTTGTGAGGCCACTGTGTAACCGATCCACCGGCCAAATGGCTTCAAGGGCCCAGCTGCCTGATGGCTCCTATGACATTAACTCTGCTAATGAGAATAAGATGTGAGGGAGGAGCATAATGTATGTGTGTTTGTGTGTTTTGGAGCGTTCAAGAATGTATGAGAATCAGTAGTAATTGTACACTGATATGTAATAATAAAGTTACGTTGACTATTTAATCAGATATGAAATATCAAGCATGCCGCCTGACATGATGGAAGTAATGAAACCAGGCGGGTTTTATATAATAATTCATTTAAAGGGGTAGGTCCACATTCCTTCAACCCAGATGTCTATTAAAAAAAATGTCTGTGCTATATAACCCTGATTACACAACCTCACTGAGCTTGAGAGCTGATGAATTTGCATTCCCACTGAATAGAAACAAAGTACGATGAGACAATGGGGCTCCAGGCTCCAAAGAAAGAATAGATCTCCTTTTCTGAAAACAGGAAGTTCATAATATAGTGAGACATGTTTATACTCAATGTTCCACTCAGAGACTTAGTATGCTGTCTTCCACTCTACATTGACGGTATTACCAAAATGCTTTCCAAAATAACAGCCTACGTGACAGACTATATTGATTTGTGGCAGTTCTCTGATCCATTAAAGCTAAGTTGTCAAGTATGTGAGTTTCCTATCATTACAAGGTCTAAAAAATAGTTTATTCTGTTAAAATAAATTGTTTATTAAACTGTTTAACAATGTTAATAATTAGCATCATATATTTAAATCTTTAAACATGACAGTCTAGGTCGTAATACCGTGGACATATCCTTTGTTAGTTTTAACTGTTACTTAATCATTTGTTTAAAAGAACAAAGAATATGAATATAACTGCACAAGTAAATAGGGTGTGACTGCCTTTAAAAGCTGGCAGAACTTCAATTGTGGGTTTGCTGTATTATTGGAGGGAATTTATTACAACAAATCAGAGGCTGTGTTGCACCACCTTCTGGAGAATAGCGGGAGTTACCACAGAGGGACAACCATCAAGTTAGAAGCTGCTTTACCCTGCTAAAGACCAGCACATAAAAAAAGTCTGTGTGGTGTTTGGGTTTGAATGACAATCTGCATCGAATAGATAAAGTGAACACCATCCTTGTCTGTAAAATGTCCCCACCCCTACTGAAGGACCTGGAAACTGGATAAATCAGAGAGTTCTACAGTTTTCTGATCATTCTTCATTGGCTGGGAACTGTGGACATGGATCACATGCACAGGGACAGAAATAACTACTCAAATTGGGATCTGAAGAATGTAAGTAAATATAATTCAGCATCCTGTGTGTGAGCAATAACAAGAAACGCATAGCTTTGAAAAATTTGATTTCACCCAGTCATAACTCAATTCATGGGCAATAGGCCTGTAGAACATTGCAGGTGCATACATGGACAGAAATATTCCAAAATTAAATATTATTCACAAGTAGAGCAATCGTCTGAATAAGACACTGCAATGTAAACAGCATTCTCTAACAATGACTAGAATAAAGTCACAGCTGAAGAATGCAATAATCAAGACATAACAGCTCTTCCCATTAAGTCTGTCAGCATATATTCACCTTAATCACACAACAAAGTCCTGCTGGATTTTCACAGCATTTAGCAACACATGTGGCAGTCTAACTACTTTACCATGCAAGGTCCAGCTTCCAGGGAGTGAAGCAAATTCAGCTGCACAATGTAAGTTATTATTAGCTAGAAAACACTCAAAATATACCATGATTCAAACATAACAAATATGGTTTTGTGTCCAGATGGAAACCTAAAACGCAGCAATGTAATGTCAACATGTGTTTTCAGTCAATCTCTTTTGGCTCTATAGCAACAACATAGGAATATGAACGGATCATTCTATGATCTTAATCCTTAAATATCTTTAATCAAAATATTGTCTGATTAAGAATCAACTGAGTGGACAAATTATTGGTGTCCATGTAAGTGTGCTGAGGAACCTAATGAAACACACTGGCATCACAAGTCTGGTGCCTGTTGCTTATTATTCTCCTCTACCACCCACAAAACACACAACCTGGAGGTTAACAGACTGTGTTTTGTGTTATTTTAGCGGGTATTGTCCTTTGATTTGGTTCTTTCTTTGGCTTTAATCTTTATTTGCTCAAGATTAGTGGACTGGGCAAGCTTCAGCAGTTTCAATACCCCGATTGATATTAACTGAGTTCACTTAAGTTAAGCTGAGGTCAGAAAATATTGATAGTCCAGTAAACACAGAATGTTCCTGAAAATGATTGAGTAACCAGCAGAGGTCACTGTGTGCCTTTAAACTTCCATACTCACACACAACCACAGATGACCAAGACAAGAAACACATTTTATCCCAAACTAATTTCTTTCACTCAACATCTTAACTATATTTCAACAGGAGCAAAACTCTCTCCCCTTGTTTTTCAGCACTCATAACCCAAACTTTTCTACAGGCAGCAAAGTATCTACAGGGATTCTCTGCTGGAACAATAAATATGGATTCGGGGACTAGTGGCTCTGGGAGTGTGTGTGCATGTGTGTATACACGAGAAACAAGAAACACATGTCCCATTCACGTGTAACGCGCAGCCAGGCTGGCGGGGCTGAGGAACTATTCCAGGCTCGGGGGGTTTATTTTGGGGGTCTGCTGAATTATTGTTGACCCCCGTTATCACTCCTGCGCCACTTGGACTGGCCGCGGCTGCTGGGTCAGAGAAAGTCTCTTGCTGGGAGTACAAAAGCTGATAAGATGAGACTCATATGGAGCTCCCTCACAGCAATTTATAAAACGTAAAAAGGTTGTAAACAAAAGTGCTGTTGAGGATATACAGGCATCAGTGTTTGGTCTGCCAGGGTCCCTCAGAGTTAGCAACTTTATTTCACACATTTGTATCTGTCTAATCCATGACAACTCAAAACCTGCTCACAAAAAGGTTGGGCTGCTCTGTTATAGCAAAAAAAAAAAAGAGTCATGATTGTGATCATTTCTTGACAGTATTGAGATCATTTAACATGATTTATCCTTGACTTTGGAAACATCATGCTCACTTGTTTCTCCTCTGAAAGCGTGATATCAAAATGATTAAGCTGAATTAAACAAGCCAGAGCCTGACTGAGAGTAACTTTGTATATACAATATATGCAAAGGCCATTCATGTTTTGATAATACTCTTTGTATAAGAGGGAAGATACTGCTTTTTTTTTTTTATTTTTAGAGTGCTTGTCCACTTTACTGTAGCTGGACAGAAGTGCTGTTTGCGTTCCAACAACGTTTTATGTGATGAGTTAATGAGGTCAAAATCTGTAGAACGTGAGGTTTCGTGGTCTGAGCTGTAGCACTGGTTGGTTAGCACTTTAGCAACCTCTTCATACTGGAATGGTTTTAATGGCAGCAAATGTAGAATCTGGCTTTGTTTTAGAAAATAAATTAGCTATAGCATGTTTTTTTTTTTTTATAAAACATTAAACTAAACAATTAATTACATTAATAAATAATTTGTCTCAGCCAATATCGCATTAGAAAATGTTATTTCTTGAAAAGTTGATATACTACTCAGCTTTATTAAAAACATATTAAACAGTCAGACGGAATGTAGAAAACTGCACACATTTGTGTAACCAGGATTACATGAATCCTTTGGTCATTTTGACATCAGTAACAACAGGCAATACACTCCCTCCTCTAAGGTTTCAATAACAGTAAGAAGCATTTACACAATTCTCACAGTAAAGTGCATTATTGACAGATCAAACCACTCATAAGAATGTGAGCAGTACTGTTTGATCATCTATTTTTTAGCTGCTTATGCAAAAAACGTAAAGATGGTCTAACACAGATCTCAGCACTCAGTCAGCTACATTTGTCTCTGGGTCACTGAGCTGAGAAAGTCTCTGGGAAAGGTTCAGTAAAAACAGGAAGTCTCTTGCTAGAAACTGCTCAAAAGCTCTTGGGTAAAAAGCCAAAAAAATTTAAAAAAAAAGAAAAAGAAAAGACAACAACACTGCAAAAAGAGAACAACCTAATCACATACTGATGTCCACTCACAATGTGCTAAGTAGCTCAAGCCAACAATGTGGATCTATACTACCATTTTTGCAGTTCACATCGTACAACGTATGTTATCAATGTCTATGAGATAAGTGTCACAGGCATTTTTGAGATTATTTGGGTAGGATATTTGAACAATGCATCTGTATCTCAAATAATTCATTCATCAGAACACCAATAGACCAAATTCATCTCCGTTTACCTCGTCAACACAATTGGTAATTTTGATGAAGACTCAAATTAATCTGACAGGGACTCCATATTAGGGAAATGCTCAAAATTATACTGAAAAAAGAGATACCATGTGTTCATCCATCTTTAACTTCAAATGATAAATTGTGCCATGATACATCCATCTAAAGTTGTTTGAACTTGACACCCCCCCCCCACACACACAGAGTATACACTATGCTTGTGAATAATCACAAAATGTATAGTGTATTTTCAATTCCATACATTTTTTTCCCCACAACTAGATCAAGCCTTTGAAAATAGTGTAAAAATGGATATAATAACCTTAAAAATATTGCTGGAAAAGTTATATCAATAAAATGTGTTCATTTTCAAACATCAAGTGAAAAAAAACTCATCATCACACAGTAAAAGCAGTATACTGTATGAATTATCAACAATAAACATGAGTGGAGCACCAAGTGCCTGCTCTACCGAGAAGATATCTTCTACAGCTACATTATTTCTTGTCTTCTTCTGAAAACCATACAGTGAAACTAGTAAGTGAAACAGGTAAGTGAGCCATGTGTAACTTTGTCTCACAGGCTGTAGAGCACTCCCTCTCATGAATAGGAGAACCGAAAGGATGCATACTTTAACAACCTACCCCAGCCAGGAGTGTCTGCGACCAGGTCCGAAACCTGCTGGCGTCCCTTTCCTTGCAAATTTGAGATCTTTGTTCATTGCTCCCTGAAGTCAGACTCATATGACACCGTTGAAAATAACCAGCGCATCTGAACCAAGGCTGGAATAGAATTTCTTGATCTTTACAACTTAGCCTGTTATTTTCACCCTTGAACCAGCGGGGGGGTGTGGATTAACTCCATGAGGTTTTGTTCTTCGATAAACCAAAACATGGGAAGACTCCAGGTGAACAAAAAAATAACAAAAGAAGTATAGATAGGTTGTATCGAGTTAATCCACAGAGCCTCGGGAAGCAGGGAAAAAAATGTTGAGGAATGTTGCAGAGTTGATCCCCAGAAGTCCCAGGCAAGCCTATACAAGAGTAACTGGAGTGTGATATTCAATTAGTCTGTCCAGGAGGAGGAAGCAGAAAGGAAGCTGTTGTGCATGGAGATTCAGCTATAACGAATTTGTCACTGTTGTCTCTCTTCAACCATTCGTTTATTCCTGTAAATTCCAAACCTAATCTAAGACGTGACATCGAGAACATTTATAAACGAATCATGTCCATAACAAATTAAAAAAAATAAAAAATACAACAGTAGTTGCTTTGTTACTGTACTCCTCTGTCAGTCTCTTGCTCTGTTTCCAATAAAGGTAAAGAGTTGAGTTGCTGCTACTGCAGGGTAGCGTCAGCGAGGATTGACCTCTTCCTCCAGCAGTGTGAGAGCTTGCAGGGTCCCCTGAGGTCACTGCGGGGGCTAAGGACAGCCCACTACGTCCGCGGGAGCTGTCAAGGAGTCTGTATTTTACAGGGTATCCAATGCCAGGGCAAACATGTAAGAGTGTAGGCATCAAGTTACCGGTTGATTCTCTTTTAAGCTACACTTTTCCATATACATGGCAAAGCCAAACACCAGAGGACATTTGTAGTGTTCCAACTTAGAATACGGAGATCTGACTCTCATGTGTGACTGGTGGGTGGTTTTTTTATGTCTGGTATAGCTGGTTTGGCCCAGCCTTTGTGGAGACATGAGACCAACGGGCCGCCTGACCAAACATCCTCCTCTACCTGCCCTGTAGCTACAGAATTACAGGGGGATACTGTTGGTGCTGCATGGGCAGGGTGCAAGGGGGGGGTTGGTAAGGAGAGTTTAAGCTGCTACACAAAGGAGCCAAACACAAACAATTTACTCAAATTATTTATGGCACACTGTGAATTATGGTGACTGTTTGTCAAACACTGCATAAAAAGTTCAAATCAAGCAGGAAAAGTTAATTTCTACTACCAGAGCCTGCCAGAGTGAGAGGGGTGCTAGAAGAAGTGGATAACGACACATTTCACAGCTTCACTGCTCTCATTAACTTTTCACACATTATGATAGCAAGTAAAACATGAACGGTGCCACCACAGCCAAAGGAGAAATGAGTCAGAAGTCAGAGGTGAGATTACACCCCAAGCAAACACACACACACACACACACACACACACACACACACACACACACACACACACACACACACACACACACACACACACACACACACACACACCTTCTATCTAACTAACTAATTGCGCAATAAAGCAGTATAGCCAGCATTCTAACTTCCAACCATGAGTGTTAGAACAGGGTGTCGTGTGAAAATGGCCTTTGGTTCAAGATCTACCTTCAAGACAAAGACCATTTTGTGACAATTAGTAGCTGTGGCTAAATCAATGTAGATTTTCTGACCTCTGTTATATAATCTTAATGATCTCCTTTTAGCTGGAATTACTCAAAATGCATGCTTTCATATCACATGTGCGCAGGCAAATATAATTGTGCCAACAAATAAGCACAGTTCAATAGACCAGTCATTTGGGAACAGAGCGAAAGTTCTTCAAACTGAAAAGAAGCTTGATGACATAATATTCCATCTTGTAAATATTGGTGCCTTCCTAGATTCAAATTTAAATGTCAGTGGCCACATCAAATAACAAATTTTATCAGCCTCCTGCCATCTTAAAAATATCTTAAATATAAAAGATTTGATGTTCAGACATGTCATGGGGGAACTTGTCTATGCTTTAACAGGCTGGAATACTGTGGTGGATTGTTCACAGGTCAGTCTAGACACCAGTCAGACAGCCTGCAGCTGCCAGGCTGAGACCCAAGACCAAAAGAACACATCATGGTTCCAGTTCTCAGAGCACAGCAATGGTTAACAGCTCCTTACTGAATCAACTTCAAGACTTCATTGGTTGACCATAAACAACTCATCAAGTTTAAGGTCGACAATTATAATCAGTAGATCTCCTGACTCTAATCTCACAGAGCTCCCAGGTCGGCTGATTTGGGATTACTGACTCTTTCTAGTGTCAGAACTGCCTTTAGCAGCTATGCTGCTCAAATGTGGAACAAATTGCTAGAAGAGCAGAGACCTGAGACAATAACGACTACTGTCACATTCTAGCTGAGGACCTGTGTACCACTGCTTTTAGTGTACTTGCTGCAGGGAGAATACATTACTGGGTATTAGGTGACTGATGAGAGCCCCGGCTCTTCCAGAGACTGTGTCCTTGAACAAGACATTCAACCCCACTTGCTCTGGATATGCTGGTTGGTGCCTTGTACGCCCATTTGCTTGTTCAATTGATTTTGTAATAATCTTTTTTTGAATGTGCATTTGATTGTATCATTTACCAAATCACAACTGAAGCACTTTTGTGCTTCCTATGGACTTTTCCTTAATTAAGTCTAAATTCTTGCTTGTGTTGTACGTCGCTTTGGACAAAAGCGTCTGCTAAATGAAATTGTAGAATTGTAGAATTTACATGTCTGTGGGTCTTTGTTTGCATTTGTGTATTTAGTCTACGTTTTTGTGTTGTTGTTTTTATTCTGTTTTGTCTGCTCTGTTAGCCTCACTTTAAATTCACAGACTCTAAAATCACAGATTCTGCTCTTGATAAGTACACTTGTTGCATGGCAACAGTCAAAGCCACATCAACCACTTTCCTGTGTACCTACAGTAATAAACACTGTCAAACTATTAAGAGGATGCTCATGCTGAACAGATTTGGTACAGTAAAACTGGGCTGTCACATGGTGGATATATCCGACATACTTTATCATTACAATAAAATGAGGTAATGCTAGTACAGAAATATCCAAGTTATGAGCTTGACATATCTAATGTTTATCAAATTACTGTATTATTTATGTTTTACACCCACATGCAGAGGTATCTAACTTACAACCTTCCTTCTCTGCATTTAGTAACCAGACAGGCAGGAATATTCACATGACTAAAGATGCTCTAAAGTACAGATTTGCATGCATTTTCAAAATAGCATGATGAAAAAAAATCAACATAAAGAGGTAGTTTCTGAACTGACAGATTGGATTTTACGTCATTGGTGCTCTTTATCCTCCCCAATTATATCTTTTTATCAATTATATCATTTCACCTTTTTAAATAACACACCACAGTTTTTCCCCTTGTTAACTGAATGCCAAACTATGATAGGATTAGTTTTCTGCTGAATATTAAGAGAATAACAGCCTATGTTCTAATCATCACAAATGATAACAGCATTCTTTTTTTAGTGCAAATTTCAAGAATAAAATAATTGTCAGATTTAACTTGACCTTTGACTATGAAGCTTTTGTCTTCACTTCACAGTTTAAAAAGAAACTTGAAAGGGCTTGAGCATAAACTGGATTAATGAGCAGAAAAGGAAGAAGACGCAAAGGTGGGTATAGTGTCTATCCCAGGCTCAATCATTTAATCGAAGTAATTATATTAGAAATGGCACAGTACATCATACTCAAACATTAACATTCCTCTGGGTTCCAAAGGTTCTTAAGCACCTCTGTTTCGTCTTTACTGTGTTTATATGGGCGTCATATGAAATTAACAAGATTTATAATGAAATTCACAGTATAAACACAATATTACTGCAGCAAAACGGTTGCTATCTCATTAAAGAGATCTCATCAGCCCAACGATGACAGCATGTTGATGATATCAAATGACCAAGATCACTCTTGAGATAGCTGAGAGAAACGCCACTTTTTCCACAATAATGTCATCTTCAGAATAAGCAGGTGTCTGTAAAAATATCTCATCAAAATAGATTTGAAAAATTCCTACAAATTACTGAATTAATCAGTTGCTTACACACCTAAGGGTGGAGTAAACCCTCAACAAACCTGATAAGTATATTTTATGTATTTTTCTAAAGCAGACTAGTGTTCTTCAAGGACAGTCCTTCCTTGATTAACTTACAGGTCATCGGTGGTCAGATGGATATTTATTTCACCATTCTATTACCTGCCAGACTGCCTTTATCTGTTGACAAATGATGCGTCCCAGAATTCTAAATATATTTCTAATCATTTCAATTATTAGTACACCTATTTGGACAACCTGAAAATTGTAATCAGCTTTACAATCTGTTCTGACGTGAAGAGGACACATGCTGCCTGTTTTCAGCCTTGAGATACGAAAAGAAGGTGAAGCTTTTGCCGTTAACTTTGTTAACTGTGGTGGGGTATACTGAATCCCTCTGAATTCAGCTTTGTTGTTCCAAAACAGCCACCTCAGGACTTTTTGACTTTTGCCAGGCCTCCTGAATGCAAGGTTGAACACCTAAGGCACAACACAACGCCTGCGCTTTCATGGCAGGAACAAGGGGGTCTATTGAGATGACACCATTCCTGACATCAACAAAATCATGATTTCCCACAGTTACTTACTCATTAGACAATGGCTCTTTTTTGCCTCAGCAAACCCATGATACATAGTTTGATCTGAAAATGCAGCCTCTGCAACTCTGTGATAAACCTCCTTAACTATCAGCCTCTGAAGGCGATGCAAGTACACAAAGTTTATACAAATGTGTTTGGGCCATTGCCAAAAAGCCTCAGAGGGTGACCTCTCTGAGCTGCATGCTGTGAGCTCTCTTTGTAAACAAACCCAAACACCCCTCCCCCCCCAAAAAAGACATGAAACTGTTTTGACAGTACCTGGGTGTGTGTGCCAGGGTAAAGCGTCTTTGCAGGGCTATGCTACGGTTCACCAGCAGCTTGCGGAAAAGCAGGGGTGAATGATGGGGAGAGATGCGAGGAGAACCACAAGGGGACATCCTGGGGGATCCACAAGGCGAGCCAGACATGGACTGTGTTTTCAGTTTGATGGGCTGAGTGCTGCTGAGTGATGAGGAACCAGCCTCCTCAGAGCTATCCCAGGGCACCTCACTCATGCTCTTGTGCAAGGGTTCAATGTCTTACGTTGATCTCTTGTGCAGCCGTCTTGACTTTGACAGGTAGTCCAGGTGGTCCATCTCAAAACAGCAGCATTAAGTTCCTTAAGGGAATTCTTAAAGCAACTCTGAAGTTTGTCCTAGAGTGAAGCAAAGCATGCTAGCAGGTACTTGTGGAAGTCTGGATTTCACTAATCTACTTATATTTCACGACATGAGAACCTTCATTATCTTTCTTAAGAGAGCCATCTGAAAGCTCTGTTGATGGGCACAGGCACGAGTGCAGGAAAAGAGCCCTCCCCTCTGCACTAAGCTCTGTTTACATAGCACTGAGCCCTGCCTAAATATGGCAAGGCCTGAATTATAGAGTCGTCAGCTCGTACCATGGGCTTTCAGTAGCAACGTCCAGTACTCCTTTCATGCAGGAGGAAACTTGCAATGGCAAAGCACACCAGTTTACATCTGCCTCCTTCTTCAGCCCATCAATACACAAACATTAACAGTGATTACAGCTCTGCCTGTGCAGACAAATACCAGAGCTGGTTTACGTCAAGAGTAGGCAGCCAAGATAGATTTTCATGACGCTGGTCAGTGGGGCCCCATTGTCTAAAAGCAGAGCCAGCTTCAGATAAAAGATAACAAGAACCCTGGAAATGTCACTTAAACTTTTACTTGTATCTCAAGTGAATAGTGCTTTCCCAGTGGAGCTTAGACAGGGATAGAAAAACACATCAAGCAGAGTTCCATCTTTGACCCCAATCACTGCTTCCCAAAACAAAACTTGAGAACTAAAATCATGTTGTTAAATATTCCCCTTTTGTAAGGCAACACAAATTTCTCCTATATTACATAAATTCAGATCAATACACCTCAAATACCTTTATATTCCATATGTATTCCTGCAATTCATCAAACTGACAAGCTGGAACTATGTTTAATTTTAAGCTTTTAAGAGATCCTAAAGCAATAAACATAATTTTAAGCATAACCTTTGGATGAAAAAAAATATTTTGACCCCATCCAGTCAATGGAGGCTCGTAGACCAGGTTGAATAGGTTTTTTGGCCAACTGTCCAGGCGCTTGGCTAAGACCTTGGCAAGAACCTGTTGATGTACAACATAATGGATCTTTCTTTAGATCAAGGCCTGTTTCAAAGTACGAGAAACAGAGCATAAGGGGAATATTTCTTTACAAATTGTTTTAGATTACAAAGAAAAAGAAATTAATAAGATTCAGAGGGCATATTTTTTCAGACATCAAAATGTCAGCACTTTTAAAGGAGTTTAATAACAATCAGGGTAATCACTTCATTCTCATGTATAATGTATGTCACTGCAGGTGGCAGCTCCTTGACAAGCTCGCCGTGCTAATAATACGCCTGCCATATCGCCACAATCTGAATATTAAATATGGATTTCAAGACAAGATCTGTTGCCTCATCAGTGGATATAACATTCAATTTCAGTTTGCTGCTTTAAATGTAACTTATTAAGTATTTCTGATTCTTCTATCACTTGAGTTAGGCGACTCTTAAATCAGGTGGCTCTGGTCTTTTTGACCATGTTGAATTGGATACAATGCACACAACAAATCAGAATTCCACAACACAGAGCAGCTTTAAGATTTAAACAAATAATGACTGAGGAATTGTAAAAACATCGTTCTTACTCTCGAGTTTGCTTTTTCCTGAACCTAAAGTCATATAAAATAGCTGTCACATAACAGCCATGTGACACATAATCGGACCAATAATTACAGTCATGTCTGCATTGGCATTTAAGCCATTAACATATTTAGATAAATATAGAAGGAGGTTCAAAACATATTATTCATTTTCCATAGTGTAGCTTTGCATCCATATTAATTACATTATACTAGAGAGAGAGAAGCTCTTCGGTCTGAGGGCCCAATTGCCAAAGTACTGATTTAACTCAGGAAGCGTCAGGAGGGATCACTGCATTTAGCTCACCAACAAAAACACAGCTGTTGTCTAAACTGCTGCCAAATGTGGCCAGCAGATGGTGCCCACACACAAACACTATCATGAGTATGTCACAACGGCAGAAGCCCAGGACCACAAAATGTCAAATCATCCTGTGGGGTTTTGGCTGCAAGAAAATCAACTTTAGAAAATTGGGGTTCTGACATTTGGTGAAACATTGATCCAAAAACCTGAAAGCATCAGAGGTGTATTTCCAGGAAAGGCAGCCCCAGTACTGGAGTTTCTCACTCTGGAAATGATCCACATCACCAGCTAACACTACTAGGGCTGTATGAGGGGTTGGCTGAGTGGGTGAAGATAAAATTTTTTTTTTTTTTTTTTAAAAACATGACAAATAAAGACTGTGTGTGCCAAGTCAATCACACTGTTGCCATTATGAGTTAATGAGGAGAAAAGACAAGGGGCTGAATCCCATTTACATGACTAATGCCAGGATATGTGGAAGTATTTATTGAAGTGAGTCACATACTGTTCCTCCTCCCACCACCAGGAACATATCAAGCACAAACACAAAAGAATACAACTACAGCCGGTTGATCTAAGACACACACACACACACACACACACACACACACACACACACACACACACACACACACACACTAAAGACAATCCTGTGTTAAAAACCTTTTATATTTAACAGTATGCAAAATGCTTTATTGGCAAAAGATGTGGAGGTGTGACACTGTTTATCAAGGATGTAATAACAAAAAGGATGGAAATAACCTAACGACATACTCACTTTCTTTTAATCAACACGCTCCTCTCCTCTCAGAAGCAAAGAGGAGCTCCAACTGAACGCCACTTTCTCAAGGCTATGATTTTAATAGATTTCCTTCTAACGTGTCTGTATTTTCACCAGCTTCTCTAATGAAGAAGCCTTCAAGTGCTTTGTGAGGATGCAGCGGGGGTGTTTTATGCTTCCACAGTACGTGATTATATATTTAGGGGCTTGTTTGAATTTCAAGGGGTTCTAGGCAGCACAAAACAATGAAATTTCAAAAAAGTGATTTCAAGGACCAACCGTAAACTGAGAAGGACAAAACAAATAGAGCATCATGAATAATGTACTCAGAATTCTCATAGCTTATCAGTGATGCTTGGTTTTATATAGCAACACATAGTGACAAATAATCGTTGACAAAAAATAAGTCAATAAAAGCATCATTAGACTAGAATGTACATGTACAGAGTGCTAAAGTAGCCACCACCAAGTGATGCAACTGACGAATACTAAACCTTATCAGCAGCATCACTGTGGACCAGCTGGTGCCTTGTTTTCCCGCAGAATGATGGATTATAGCAGGCCAACCTGGTCATCGCACAATTGTGGTTTTATACCTCATCACTACATTCAGTATCAGTTTGGAGATGGTGTGAATATTTCTGACATAGATGGTAGTGCTGCTGTATTTAAAAATATTATGAAACTATTGTTATTTATCTTAATATAGATGAAAGGTATGCCATTACTTTGTTGAAAATAAACTGTGAATAGTCTTAAAACAGAGCAAAATTTTGAAATCTTACAATTCCAGAGTGGCCAGAGTTCTTGTGGCCAAAAACAACCAACAACAACAACAAGCACTAGGCTAAACTATTATTTCCACCTAGGGGAAAACTTCTCCCCCTGACTCAAGGATAAATTACGGACATTTCCCCACTTTTTTTTTTTTAAATATTGTCTTGTAAAATACGAATAATATATATACTGCTTTACGACACCTTTGATTACTGATGTGTCCCTGCCGCTGTCACATCTGTATGTCAGGAGAATATGCTCACACAGTGTGACGTCCAATATGAAGTTTACTATATTCAAAACAGGAGATTTTCCTACATCAATTAAAAAGCTCCAAGATATCTAACCCAATGTGACAAAATTCATTTTTATTTTACCTTATTTTTTTCCCTTCATCTATCCAAAGTCATTTCAGACCAACGTGTGCTACGCTCCTAAACAAGCGCTGATTAAATTCAACGCTTTCAAAACATTGACATCGATCATTGAGGGCAGTAATATCAATAAAAAATTTTTAAATTGCAGGAAAGTGAAATATTTCTGAAAGGTTAACTGTGTGTCAAAATACCATTTTACATAAAACATGATGGTGCTGCAGAGACGTCTTGCTGACACATCATATTATACAGACTTGACACCTTTGATACAGACATGCACGGACATCACAGCATAATCAGTCTAATGGGATTTTTAATGAAAATTAGAATAATGGTCATGAAAATTACAATAATGATATATAAATGAACACTCCTATTTTCAGAAATCATTTCTCATTTGGATCATAAATCAAAATGAAAGCAATCAGATTTTTTAGGGTTAATAATGCAGCCCTACAAGAACTACTTTCTCCCAGGATGAATTTGTTGTTGGTTTTAGTCAACAATTGTTTGAAAATTAAAAATACTGAGGATAGGTAAATGTGTAAAATGTCTAATTTCTAATGAAAAGGTACCAGGAAAAGCAGGAAAAAGAGAAAAAGTTGGGATTTGGTTGCAGAAAGGAGAGATGCAAGCTTGTCCAGATGGCAGCATTGAGCCGCAGCCAGGTCCTGAGGAGACGACCCAGGAAGAGGCTCGTTCTGGACAATGTCTTCTGGAAAAGGCCAAGAGCTGGGACCAAAGCCAGCATCCTATGTTGTGGAGTCTTTCACCACACAGTCAAAACATCCCTGCGGATCCAACCACTAGATTACCACATGCTTGTCAAGATCCATGTTCAAATGTTACACATTTGCAAGACAAATTTTGCCATTTTACTGGTTTAATATGATGCAGTTACTGAATCGAATACCACAGAGAAACTTAATTCAGCAATTATCCTAAATAAATCCCTCAGTTGCTGTGAAAAAAAAACATTTTAAATGTAAATTAAAATTGAGTAAATGGTACAGTGAATTTAATTCATTTTCCATACCTTTCTTTTGTCCTAGAGGCTCCTCCCTTTGTCAGGCGATTGTTTTATATAAGAATTTATTCCTAATGGCTTGCTTGTTAAATAAAGGTAAAATAAAAATCAATATAAAAAAGGAACCAGCTGGATGAGGTTTAAGAGAATTACCTATCTCACTGAGCCTCCATGAATCATTTTTAAAAGGACTTGTATGATATTTTTTCAGTGGAATACATGATTGTATCTGACATTAAAGCTATTCATATTGCAGTTTCAATACACTGCAACAACAAAAATATTTAAAAAAATGAGGGGGGAAAAAATCACATTAATGCCACAGAGTCTTTCTTATTAATAACCCACTGTCCCTGTATTACATAATTTTTCAGGTAAAAACACAAAAAAGGTAATGAGAAGCAGTTTACTGGAGCACACGACATGTCTGTGCACTTTCATTCAAGATGATCTTCCATTACTCTAAAAGTAGTTCACTGAACTGTCAGCCGCAAGCAGGTCTTTCAAGTTACCTTTTCATGTTTTTACGTGAATTTTTCCTTTCACGCATTAAATTAAACAAAAAAAAATGTTGCAAATCATTCGAAGAGTTTTTCACTTTTTACCGTGGGGAAGTTTTTTTTATGCCTTTTTCAAAAAAGAAGCTTAAGTGACTTAGAGCCTGAAAAAACTTGGTAAATAAGTTCGAAATAGTAACTCATAACAAAGGGACTGCCTCCTGCAAGGACAGACTTTAATCAAAGATGAGGCTGAGTACATGATTTATATTTGACATCGACTGAAAATTAAAATGAAAAAAGTCTAATTCTGTAAGAGAAAGAGATGGGATGTAGAACATCAATGTAGTGGATGGAAACATGCATTAATTCATATTTTCTTAAAAATAATTTCTGAAAATGTACTTAAAATGTCTTTAACACATAGATGGCATCTTGACTGATGTTTCTTGCCCTGCTACAGATTCCACTAACCTCAACTATGAGGTTGCGTGATGTGTGTCTGATGTTTAACACCTGGGCCAGACAATCAGCTAGAAAAAGACTCAGCCATAACATCTTTCATCACACTGCATCAGATCTGTCTGTCAGGGTCTGTTGCATCTCCTAGGCAACCAGGAGCTCCTCATTGCAAACAGTGTGTTGTTATTCAAACAGCACAACTGCTAAGGTATTCCTTCCCTTTAATCCTTCTTAAAATCTGAGACTGCAGCCACTAAATTAGTGTAGTTAAATCCCACTGATCTTAACATTAAAGGTAAAAAAAGCAAAAAAGTTGAGAGCCAGGAGTTTTGTTACGGGAGTAGATATTCAGATGCTGATAGTTTCAGTTATTATAATAGAGATAATCAGACAGAAACAGTTTTTCTTCTAAAAGCACTTTTATAAGAGAAAAGATTAAAAAAAATAATAGAAAAGTAAAAACATAAAGGTAAAGGTTTTTGCTGCTGCTTATACGGATTTGAATGCACCTGCTTTTTGCTACCTTTCTGATTTGAACATGTCCTTTCTTTGGTCTAACCAGAAACAAAAAATTCTCAGCAACACATTTAACAAAATGAAGACGCACAGCTTGTAGGGACAACATATACCACATATGAATGATCCAGTTGATACTCAGGGTCCCATTATACTGGCAATGACAGACGATATCCCTCAGACATAGAGTGACTCAAACCCCAACAAACTCTTTTCTAGTCTAGCCCTGACTGTAACAAAGCAGATCTGCTGCAGCAGACGTTCCTTGATCATAAAAAGTAGAGCAAAAAAACAACTCACATAGCCGCAAAAATCATGGCTTTAATTAGCAGAGCTGCACCCAGAAACACACATGCTCCCTTTACATCTCCCTTTAAATATTTCATATCTTGCTGAATAGTCTATCTATAGGAATATCAATGGGATTCAGGCATGTCTGTAACAGGCTGGATTAATGTCTGAATCTCACCACCCACCCTGCCAAATTTAGTAACTATTCTGCCTTCAATTAAAAAAACAGACACTATTTGACCTGCAGTAGCTGTAACAGCCTCGTGATCACTACGGGACATTTCCATATTAAGAAGCAGCATATGGTCTGCTGGGAGGGGAATGAATCAACAGCCGATAGTGAGGAAAGTAGCACCAGAATGTGTTATTAAAGCTGAGGAGTGTTCATTTACACATGTCCACACTGCTGATGTCACCATCCAATTACACTGCTTCACTTGCACTACATGTTTGATGGGCGGAGGCACTGAATATAGGTGGTCCAGACTGCCTGGAGAGGTCTTCAGATGTGGTTTTCTTGGCTTTTTTTTTTGGGGGGGGGGGGGGGGGTGTTTTCATTCAATCAATTTGTATTCATATGATGATTGAAAAAGAATGGATGGACTTATAAGGAAAATAGATGCTTTGATTTTTCTCTTGATATGGTTGGTATTCTTTTCATAGCACAAAATATTCTGGGGTCTTAAAATATTAGTGAAAATGATCAAAAACGCTGACAGCGAAAGAGTTTAAAATACGATGTCTTCAGCAGTACAGTTAAAAGGTTTATCTGACAGCACCCATTTATTGACCCCTTCAGCCCCAGGCTTGTTTTTTTTTTTTTTAAATCACCACCTTGTTCCTCTCACCAGCCGATTGTGCCTTGATAGGGCTTTGACATTTTTAATGAGTCAGTAGACACTGATGATATTGAGCCTCAAAGTTTGAAGTCTGATTTCATCATTTTTACACCAAAATTCAAAATAAAACAGGACAGTAATCTATCCTCTTCATACTACTGAGGCCAAATTAGCTTATAAGAAAGGGAGAGGCAGGAAGGAAGCCCTAATCCTAAAACAAAGAACCATTTGACAGTCCCACGGGTGGCAGTCATTGATGAAGTTTCAAAAGAGAAGGTCACAGCTCTGTTTCCTTGGGATTAAGACCCTGGTTCTGTCAGCAAAAGGTCAGCACATAACTCTAGGTGGTTCTGAGTCTTTTTGGAGAACAATCTTTATTCAGTGTACAACCTTCATCTCTACCTTGAAAGTAAATAAATACCATGGCATTTCCAGTGTTGATGTGCTATTTTCTCTGCTTGATTATCTGAAAAATTTACAAGGAAATGGCTCTAAATCTAATTTGTTTCTTGACATTAAACTGTTCTGGTTTTTTTGCATTGTTTGCACTACATATTTAGGTATGATTTATCTTTAATCATCTCATAAATGCATCAATATTTTCAGGTGTTAATGGCAAGCTGAACTGATGACTAACCCATTGGATAAACAATGA
The DNA here is from genome assembly GCF_037954235.1 of Aulostomus chinensis. Classification (NCBI taxonomy): domain Eukaryota; kingdom Metazoa; phylum Chordata; class Actinopteri; order Syngnathiformes; family Aulostomidae; genus Aulostomus; species Aulostomus chinensis. The sequence goes on along the minus strand of NC_141333.1, from coordinate 8,682,348 downwards.
TGTATTCAGCAATAAATTCAGGATTTGGGGTTTCCTGCAAATGATGTCCAAGCTGTTATTTACATACAACTCACACCATGTCTAATATCACTGTTTTCTCATTATGAAAGATATTCAGCTATGGGTACAAAACAGACAATTTTGGCACACATTTTTTTCCACCTCTAGCACATCTCAGTATTGTGCAGTGTGGCTGGCTAAATAGAGCACATCTAGCACTGTCAAAAATACACTAAAAAGAAGGTATTTTAGAAGCATATTCTTCCACAGGTTTAAACAGTCTCTCAATTCTTTCTCTTCTGCCTTTTGGTGTAAGCTGAATCGTGACTGAAATCACTGGTCTTTCAGGCAAAAACTGTATACCTGTGTGTGTGGTGTGACGCCTGGCAACCTCAATGAGGAAATGAGAAAGAACAAAAGCAAGGGATGTCCCTCCAGAGACTTAAGGGAGAAAAAAATCCCATGAGACGCAAACACTTAGTGGTTTAGAGATCAGCCCCCCTAGCGAGCTGAGCTTTCCTGACTCGCTCACACTGTGTTATAAAGCCATGATGTTGACCCTGATGCTTATCAGCAAATGGGTTCAGGAACAGTAGAGAACATGTCATCTTAAAGGTCATCTGAAATTTAAAACCAGAACTGTCACTGTCTCCAACACAAATAAATGATTCAAAATTGTTTTGGGAATATCATTATTGTCATAATCAAAAATATAACAGTGGCTAAATGAAAACTAAGGTGGTGACACTTGCCAGGTTTACAGTGCAGATGCATTATTCAACAGAGGTGGGTTTTTTTTTGACCTGCCAGCTGCATCCCCTCCTGTAATGACTGAATGTTCAAAAAGGCCACATTATAGGCTATTATGATCACTGCTTTGATTACATTTTCAACCACTGATACACACAATTCAGTCATATAGCCTTGTTTACAATATAAAATGGTTGAAAACATATTCCACAGACCTGCAAGGAGCAAAATTAATTTGTGCAGCTTCGTGCTCTCTCTCACACACTGACAGCCCTTCCTTGCTGGTCGCTCGTGGACAAAGCCCCGATAGATGATAACACAATACAGCAATCATCTGTCTCTGTGCTAAGGCTCAAGGTATCACATCTGCACGGATACAAGTCTATACAGCAGGGTCCAGTATTCATGCTTTCATGCACCCATACAGTCCTATAAACACAGAGTTGTGACCAGTTCAAGATAATTTGTCCTTTACAGGGGCTGGGCAGTAATGTAGTAATATTGTTTACTGGGGGGAAAAAAAGCAACAATGACAATTTGATTACCACAATTGCTGTGAACACATTAAAAGGGGAGGTTCACTTTTTTGAACATTTGGCCTTATTTCCAGTTTACCCAGGGTGCTACCAGTCACTGCGACGCATTTGGCCTGGACCTTCTGCCTACGCTATCTGCAATGCTAAAGCTAGCGCCTGCCATTCAAATACCACCTTCCACACTCCACAACACATTCCAGGCTATTGAAATAAGACTTGCGAATGTCAATTTAAAAGTGTATGTTGACAGAATATCAATCAAACCACCCCTTTATTGTCATGACTACCGTTAGTCTGTTACGCTATGGCGTCTTACATTTTGTTTTATGTTGTAAACCTGGAGCCCTCTCCTTCTAGCCAGTTGAGAGACTGGAGAGAGACATAACGTATTTCTGCCGCTGAAGATGAAAGAACTGTAGCGCTGATTCAGTCCACTGGAAACACCTCATAACTGACTAAAATAGAACAGAGTGTAAGAATTGTAACGTGGTCGTGGCTGCAGCACAAAGAAATATGACTGATCAGTCACCCAGAGTTTACCTCTATGGCCTTGTTCACACCTTTAACATATTAATCGGATCTCACTTTAAGCCAGTAAATGTTTTAAACTTTTTTTTAATTCCTTGACAGTTTGTAATAATTGTGACAGACAGGTGTGTATGTCAGTCAAACCGTGCGGTGGTGAAATGTGGTAGATCCAGGTCATGATTGTTGTCTTTTAAGTATCCTGTTGACCAACAAACCCAATAACTTATAAAACTTACATTTAAACTGCTGAAGAAACTACTGTTAAGAGTACTACAGAGAGTGCGTATCTCTGTCAAGGTGCTTCACCTCATGTAAAACTAGGTTGTTCTAAAGAACACACACCGTACATCACGTAAAGCCAACACAGTTTAATTTTAATGTAGGTCAAATTCTGTTTTGTTTTTTTTTGCATCAGGCTTACTTCCTGTGTCTTTATTTTCACATTCTTTCTGGTGTCTATAAAATTTAATCAGATCTGATCAACAGCCTCTCAGCCAGGGGACATGCCGTATCATTGTTTTTTCAGCACTAGGTTGTAAGTTAGTGTATTTTAATAAATATTGCCCGATGGTACTTTAATTTTGTTAGAAATAAATGAAAACATGATTCATTACTTTATCTAATTAAAATAACTCTGACGGCTCAGGGCTACAGTGTGATTATTGCTAGTGCAGAAAAAAAAACAGACCTACTGTGAAGTGAATTATAGAAAGATAATCACACCACAGATTTTTGGTTGTACATATTACAAAACACAGCCTTTTCACATGAAGCACTTTCACAATAGAAAGTTATTTAACACTCATTTTGATTCACAAGTTGAGTGGGACAGACAGCTTCATATTTTTTTTTTTTTTTTTTTATTACAAAATACTAAAAAGCAACTACAAGCGACCGGATCCAAATCTCATTCTATTTTTTTTCACAGAGGATGGAGGTGAGAGCAGACAGTTGGCGTGATTAAAAGACAGAGCCAGAATTGCAGGAGGAGTTCAGGATAAGTGAAGTGATGAGTGAGGACATGAGAAGTTCCTTGAGAAGGTTAATGGGAAGGCATCCAGAACACAGGTGGAATTTTCCTTCATGCCTTTTATTTGGACGGCTCTGTTGGAGACTCAGGGAGAACTGAGACTGAAGGGAAGGGGGATGACTATCATGGTGAAGAAAGCAGTCTGGTTAGTGGAGCCGTAGTGTGGGCCACGACTGAGTTTTGAATTTGTATTTTTGTCGAAGATATGTAGCTTGGAGATGGATTGTTAAGACAGTTTTCTTTGACAGTTTTTCAAGATTTAATTCAGTGTAGATTTGTATATCAGGGAATATTTAAATGGAAGAGAGCTGATCGAGACAGGAGGAGATTGTGTCGTTACAATAACGGACAAGATCTGGGAGATCATCAGAAGCAGAAGAGGGGAGGCAGAGATTTCAGGGGCATATTGAGAGGCTGAAAGAGCTGATGAGGAGATCTGAGATTCCTAATGGTGATTTTGCATTGTATTTTAGAGTTTTTTTAGGGATGTGAATGTTAAAGATATTGAGGGTGAAGGTGAGGAGTTGACAAAGGAACAGACCAAATTCTGGAAGTTGATGTTTAGTGCAAAGCACAATAGCATTTACAGGAACTGTGTCGTTAGTGTTCACGTTAAAATAATACAGGGGGGAAGTGGAAGTTGGGTCAGTGCTGTCGCGGGGGAGATGTATTGAAGGTAAAAGCTAAGAGCTGATCTGGAAATATGAGCATTGTGAAGTCTGTTTTTATTGGAGCATACAAAGCTGCGGGTAGCCACAAACTCATGGGAAAACTGTACCAGCCATGTTGTTGCAGCAAAGTCATTGATTAAGCAGCAGAACTTATGTTCAATGGAGCAGCTGCCAAAATAAACGCATCAATTAATTGGCTTAACAAGACAAAGAGACAGCAACCCAAAATGCAAATGCATGGAACAAACAGTTTCTAGTCTTGTATAAGCAGTTATGGCAATTAAACTGTGTCTAATTGAATTTGGCAATGTTTTGACAATTATTAATATTTTGTATCATTGATTTCATAATGGTAAAAAGAAGAAAACTGTTTGCAATGCTGCCCTACAAGATGGTTCTCCTGCTGCATTCCCATTCTCGGCTTGTGCCTGACTAATCGGCACCAAGATTCCCCTTGACTCAACACACCAACAGATCTGCATGTGATGAATCAGAGTCATTATGCCTACAGCCTCCTGTTTGTTACTAGAATGGATCTGCTGTCTTTGCTTCTCATATTACTGGTCAAACTAAAGCAATTAAAGATATTACAGATTTATTTTTTCTGTGGGAGGTGGCAAGCAGGGCAGCAAAGAGAAGGGTGAAGTTGACTAACTACCTGTTGGAAACAACACGCAGTTTTAAAATCAAGTGGAAAAAAATACCTGCAAAAACAGCAGCAACGTCATGGACCTGCAAAACAGCTGAAATTAAGGGAATTGTTTATGTTGGTATTTGTTAGCATTGAAATAACTGTATTTAAAGATTATGTTTAAGTTCAGGAAATGTTGGCTGTTGTCTTTAGAGTTGGTTTCTGGCTCAAGCTCAAAGCTTTATATACACTTTTAATAGTAGTATAGAAAATTATGTTTTATGTGTTTAACTGTTTAACTTTGTCAGGGCTTGCACATTATCAGGGGTCAAATGCGTGGTGGTCTTCACAGAACCTGGGTCCCAATCAATGTGTTAAAATATCTCATACAGGTGTAGACCCGTTCTGTCTGTTGTTCTCCACAATAATCAAAAGGGGAAAGTGAGGTGACACCAGGAGTGTGAACTGTGAAGTGCTGGGGGGAAAAAAGGACAATTTGCTCTTCTTTTTCTCGACCTGCCTGTCTCTTGGATCTGTTTCGCCCAATCACATTATGTACTGGCTCCGTTTGTACTTGGTTAAATTTAATACTCAGTATGAATACATTTTTGAATGGGTCTACTTTTTCCATAATTTTTCTTTTTGTATGTTAGATGGCGATCCGTGCCATTTTCAGTGTGTTGATTGCTAAAAGAGGTGGAGAATGCCTACTGAGACAATATCCTGACAGCAAGCTTATACCCACAGTGTTCATTAGTCCACTATTGTGCCAATTATTAGTGATACTTATTTTCAATCTGAAGTTTTGAGATATGTTGGAAGTGGGCAAAGATGCGTGTCATCCTTGAGCTCTATAGTCTGACAATGGCAAAATATTAGGAGATGAATGTCCCCTCTGTCTCGCCACACTGAGGGGAAATTAAACAAAAGAAGAATGACTCAATGACAAGAGTAAGGTCAGAACAGGGGCAAGAATATAAACATCTACTCTACTCACAGAGAATTGTTTATTAATTCATAAAGGTTTATCAAGAGCTGCTACATTCATTTATCTGATAAGATAAACAATGACTGAATCATTGAGCATTGTATACACATGGACAGGAAGTGCTGTAATCATGTCCTGAAGTGCTCAATTGCCAAGATATTGCTCTGTTGCTTCCAGATAAATCAGAATCCCTTTTTGCTGCTATGATTGCTTGCCACACAGAAATACGGTGCCATAACCCCTCATAAACCAATCTACTGTGGATAAACACAAAACAATGGCCTTGGTCACATTAGAGGTTTTCTCTTTCTATTTTCTTTTTAAATCTCACTGAGACAGATGAAATTGAGTGCAGATGTGTTTTTTTAAAACATGCATCCACACGAACCCTTCTGAGGGCTAAGATACACATTAATTGATGGCCTTAACCCCATCCTCGACATGCAAACGTCTAAATTCATGCTTTATTGATATTTGTCTATGCATTATTGATCATGGAACAATAACTGTCAGAAGAACTGACTCTGACTGACCACTCTCCATGGTGCTGATCCTGCTGCTGTGAACAAACACTGTGAAAACTGGCTAAATCAACAAACTCTTTCTAACAATGTTTGAAAGGAATCAGCCAAAAACAAGGGATGCACCAATCACCCAGCCGGACATTACGTAATTTCTAACTGGTCACTTGGTGGCACACTGTTTCACCAGGAACAGCGGTGAGTCCATTTCCAACGGACAGCATGTCAATCTCTACAGAGCAGATCCAGCCAGACAGGAAATCTCCACATGAATAGCATAGCATATCTGGTCAATTTTCAAAATAAAACACCGTGTGCAGGCTCCTGATTTCAAAAACAGACCTGTAAACACCTACTCTACGTGCATGTGACAGAAACATAAATCAAGAGACAATGACCCAATCAGCAGAATCAGAGCAAATTAACAAAACTGGCAGGCAATGGGAGATTGCAGCTGTGTGGTCAACCAATGTGATCGGTGTTGCAGCCAGGACACAGCAAAGCTTTACCTGGTGGGAATTCTGGTCAAGTGTGGAAGTTCTTCCATGTGAGTAATGAGGACATAAATCTCACAATGTGTAAAATATATCAGGCCAAAAATGAAAATAAACATAATCATCAGCCCAATTTGAGGAAGGTAAAAAAAGGGAAAGCAGTTTAGGCTAGTAGGCAGAGTCCAGAGCCAAGAACTAGCCTGTAGCCTCTCCTATCCTTCATTGGTGGCTGTATTCAACCGCTTTCGTTCCATATGTAAAAGATATATATTATATATATATATATAGATAGATAGAAAGGTAGATACAGTATCTGCCTATCTATCTATCTATCTATCTATCTATCTATCTATCTATCTATATATATATATATATATATATATATATATATATATATATATATATACACATACACACACACACACACCTATATATATATACACATACATACATACATACATACATACATACATACATATGTATATATTCAGACATAGCTAGATATACAGCAACTCATTTCTAGAAGAATTTTATTTGTTCCTCTTTCTAGCAGGAGAGCTTTTTAATTATTTCTGTATTTTTTTAGGGTTGTTGGATTAAGAAAAGTACAGGAAATTGAAATCAGCAAAAATCTATATTGGCCAGTCACACAAACAAACAAACAAAAAATCAAAAATTGGAACTGGCCAAGAAAAAAATGCCATCGGTGCATCTCTACTTTCTCTCTTAGGAGTGGGATGCCATTTAAGAGGTGATAATATATATATATATATATATATATATATATATATTGTTGTTGTTTTTTTGTTTGTTGTTTTTCTCTGTTGACAATCGTGTTTTTCCATTTCCTGTTTATCTGGCATTCTCTGCATGAGGGATTTATTGCTGGTCCATTAAAGTATATACTAATCCTATGAGTGGTTTTAATATTAAGGCTGATCTGTATATATAAACATTAAGTATCCTGTTCTGGTGCTATTTCATTATCACAAGGCAGCCTGTGAAATTGTGCAAAGGTTCTGAAATGGTACATTTTGACATCACTAAAAATGTTGACAAAATAATGAAAAAATATTACATTTGTTCAACTCTCTTTTTTCATAACAAGGTGATGTTAAATTATTGCCACTATGAACTAAATGATGGAAAGCAATAGAAATTCATGAGACAAATGAGTCTCAAATGTGTCTCCCTTACTGTGTATCTGCAAAAAAGAAAAAAACTCCAATCCAATTATAGCTGCTGCTCTGTGCTTCTAAAGTAACTATTGAAAGGCAAGAATGAAAGTCTGCACTCAGCATATAGCAGATCATAAATTTAAGTATTGTGTTGCTTCTATATATAGTTAAAATGTATAGCCTTCGATTTAAAGCCTGCAATTTTTAATGTTAAGACTTTTGAATTTGAAGCTGCACCCATAGTGAGGTTTTGGAGAATCATTTACTGTTCTTTTATAAAAAATAAATTTTTAAAAAAGGAAGGCAGTAAAAAAATACATTTGATGAAAGCATGACAGGGATCACGCATCCATGAAAAATCACATCCTGACTAAAATCAACAAACAAATTTATCAAGCAGGCAGCAACAGTAGTTATTTTCTGGAACACGCCTGACCTGTTTTGTCCTCAGGCAACTGGTCTGCCTAGGAAAGAAGTAAACACTGTCAATTCTGCATGAAGCTTTCAACCAGCCTCTAGGCAAATGCATACACAGCAAAAAGGCATCAAACATGTTTTGCAAGGGATGTGGATTATCATACGATGCTAATCTACATAACTTAAAATATTATGATGTCTATCATAAGAGGTGTGTACATTTATATTAAAATCGGCCAGAGATTGAAACTATAAACTTTTAAAACATTTAACCCAAAACTGTTAAGGAACCTAGCACTGTTATAAAGGAATGGGAATCAAAGAGAAAAATTATAAACGAAACCTCAGCCACCACACAACTACAACTGGCTCTCACTAGCAGGACTTAAAATCCACCAGTGAAGACTTTATTCAGGATGAATGCTATGTACCACCCTCAAACCACTCACCTACAATACAATAGCAACAGCCTTAACATATTAATGAAGTAACATCAAAAAGGTCAGAAAAGGTGAGGATGTCAGAGCAAGAACAAGCATAGAGCAACAAAAGAATAAGAAATCAGATGTGAAATTGGTATTGCAACCCAAGAGGAAGATGGCAATTGGCTGGGCTCAGAATACAAAGCACAATGTCAAACACAAGCAGAAAAGCCCTGACATAAACCCTCAGGGGAAGAGGGAGAACACTGAGAGAGCAGAACCTCCTAGAACCAGCCAGATATCAAGAGGTTGGAATACATCTGGTATCAGGGTGAAGAGAGAGCCCATGGAAGAGTACCTATGAGAGTCCATAGTGATGGTCTATTACTCTCCAATAGGTTTGTCAGGTAATGGGGAACACATTGGGGAGAATGAAGCAGCAGGGGTAGGGAAAATGTAACAAAAATAAAGCTTTCGTGGGTTTCTCTTATCCAACTCCTGATATGTGTCAAGCGAACTGGAGTTGGTAGGATTTTTTTTTTTCTTGGAAAGTAATTAAACTTCATCTGATTTACAATTTGATTGCATCACACCCTTCATCAGCAGAGACAAAGAGGAGAGAAAACTAAGTCTCTGTCATGCACTGTTCCTGAGGAAAATTAATTAAATTAATTAGGCATCATGAGCCTGTTTGAAGAGACTTAATGGCCTTTACAAAGTTAATTTCCAACACTGGGACACTACAGACGATAGCAGACAGTGACAAAGGCTGCTGTTACATAATACCAATAAAATTTTTGTTTCACTTTGCTATTACAATTATTAATATTCTTGTAATGCTTCTCTTTATCTCCCTCTGGTGCCAACTGGTCAAGACAGATGGCCACTCACCTTGAGCCCAGGTCTGCTCTGATGTTACTGCCCATTAAAGGCCATTTTTTCATCAGCAATGCCTCCAAGTGCTCATGCAGGAATATTGAGTCATTAATAATCTGTGAATGTGTCGTGAGAAAACTTTGTCGTGATTTGCTGTTGTGTATTGAATTGGCCAGGCAAAAAATATATTTTGTGTGAAAAATTCTAAGTGATGTTAAATGTTAAAATTGGGATGTCTTGAAAAAAGCATGGAGCACTGAGGTCTAATTCCAGTTTGAAATGTGATTGGTAGCAACCTTCAAAATTGACGCGCGCACACACACACGCACACACACAGACAGACACACACACAAAGTACGATATTTTTCTAGCTTATCATCAGTCTGTCATGTGTCTGAGAGCCGTGTCCAATATCCTGGCCAATCTTTACAGGAAAACAAACTCAGGGACTGAACAGTTTCCCCCCGGACTTGTGGTAATTGTCTTTGGCTGACAGTCTGAAGGAACTGAGCAGACCGCTTCATGTTTCCTTGGTCGACTTTTCAATAAACATCAATAATTTAAAAGAAAAAAAAATCAATACGGCAGCCACAGTACTTTCATCTTCACCTTTACAAAAACAACTCATTCTCAAGCCTCTCAAAGACACAACCTAATTGCTTGGTCACTCAACAAAAGCGATATTGATTATAAAATCGTTCATCAGGACCAGAACAAATCAGACTATACTGACTAGACTGCAAATGTAAAGAGAATTAAAATGCGGTGTAAAAAAGAGCTGTCTAAGGAAGGTCATGTGAATTGTAGATGATGTTCAGTTCTTCTATTTCAGTTGCTGTCCTCCCCTCACTGAACTCTACATACAGGGTAGCCTCTTCTATTCTTATCAGTGGAAAACAGGGATAACAGTGATTCAGTTGCTCCACAATCTTCCAAGTGTAAGAGGTACCTCTGGAGAAGAGCATTGCTGTTGACCACTGGTGTAGTGTCAGACCAGTTTCCTTTCTCACTGCTTATGAATTAGCCATTCAAAAAACACTACAGCATGAAAACATATTAATAGAGTTCATTTCATAAACTAATTTGTTCTTACAGAGAAAGATGTTTCCCCAGAATAATTCAGTAAAAAGGTTAAAATAAATCCAAAAATCCCTGTCCAGCTATATGTTTTTAACCTCATTACACGTCCTCAGTTATTAGGAGACAGAGACTTCTGTGATTACAACATAGAAGTTGGACTGTCGTCACTATTTTACACTCTACTCTTGACATTTTAATCTCTCTTACATTGAGGATGTTACACTTTTTTTAAAATGACCATCTGGATGGGTAAAAAAGGAAAGAAGTATTCAGCAAATAATAAAAAGGAAATGCAAGTGGTGTCATTGTTGACTACACCTACTGATTCACCGGTCTGATTTCCACCATCATTCAATGGTGATATTCACACTGCTGGAACAGTAGTGACAGGACCTGTCAAAGTAGCACTCTAACAGCAAGGGTGAGTCTTTTCTTGGCAGGTAAGTTAGGACCCTTTAACCCTGCAGATGTTCATGAATTCACCCTTTTGCATTTTGATATCAATATCAATTTTTGTTACCTCCACACAAACAAAGTGCATCATCTCACAGGTACATTCATGCATTCGCCATCTTTGATAAGAAATTCTTCTCTACTGTAATATCGAGGCATTTCAGCCATGGGTCTAGAAGGTCTGATGCAACTTAAATTCTTGCACTTGCAACAGTCAGATCAAACTTTCTGATCTTATTTACAATTAATCAATAGTCTTTTTTTTTTCTTGATCTCTACTTAACTCTTGGGTGACAATGTTCCTAACTTAACTACAAAATTTGTCTACCAAAGGAATGTGGATGAGAGTCACAGATTCAGCCTCCCATGCAGATTAAGTGACAGAACTTGCTCAGGTTCTGTCTGGCGGTAGTTAAAAAGACAAGGTCCCTCTAACTTTATCCTTTGTCACTAATTTTATTTGTCAATATAGCATTACTCACAAGAAGGCTGACAACATTCAACTTAATTTAAGGTGTCAGTTGCAATGGTAAAATAATTATCTTTAACGGAAGCTATGAAGGATCCTGGCTAAAGTGCACTGTCCATGACATTTGCTCCAGCGGCTGGCAATAAACAGAACAATATGTAAAGGACACCAGCTATACTGTGAATTTGAATGCAATAAAACAACAGACAGCAGGCACAGAGTCCCCAGAGAACCTTGCTGTTAAGCAACAATAGCTTCATATCAAGCACAGTCACACTCTGTTGATTTTCATTTTGAACTTCATGGACTTGAGTTTGGATTTCTGATGTTTTCTGTTTGGGAGAAGTACTTTTGTGTTATGTGTATTTTGGTGGCCTTCCAGCTCGGTGTGACCTTCCTGTCTTCCTGTAGCCCCTCTGTCGTTACACCTGTATCTGCCCTCATTATGCCATCTGCCATCCATTTTATCACATATTTCTTGTTGTGTTTTCATTTTGTTGTATTTTAACCCTGTGATCAGATTTTGTTTGTTGGATCTTCTGTTCATTCTTGTATGCCTGGTGATGTCTGTTCAGCTTGTAAGTATATGTCACTAGTTTCAGCTAGTCACTGAGTTCAAAGTTTGCTTCATTTATTGTCCAATTATGAGAATCTATCCGTTTAATATCTTGGCTTCCTTGCCTTCTGCTGCTGATTTCTGCACTGTGGTCTACCCATCTCCTGTCACAGCAGCACACAACAAGCCAGAAGAATATCAGGTTTCTCATAACAAGTCAGATGAGGTTTCTACTGTCCATTTGAAAGCAAGCCTCTAGCTGGGCATTCATTTCATGATGTCTGCACTTTGGGGGAGGTGAAGGAAAGCTGACATCGCCTGTGGTAGCACCAGCTGGGGAGAAAGGGGGAAAAATTGACTTTTCTGTTTCTCTGATTGATTGAAAAGTGACACCCAGAGGAAGTCCAGCATGATTTTATATGGGACAGAGTAGGTACGACTTTCAGCCTCGTCAGGCATTATTTTAGTGCAGCATAGAATGGGTTGTGATGAACTATCAACTTCTCCCAACTAGCTGCCAGACACAGATGGATAGATTTCTGACATGTCAGAAATGTTGCTCAGCCATAGTCAAGCAATCAACTATATCAGTTCCACAATAATTCCCCAAATCCACTGCTTTTATTTCTTCTTGCACCTGTAGAAAGTGGAATATACAGTGGCTTAACACCTCAACATGCATCCAGGCCACAGGGGGGTGACCCCCCCCCCCTTTTTTTTAAATTTTACAGTTTATGTTCACTTTTAGAGTCATTAACATGATAAAGCACCCTGGAAACAAAAAAACTCCAAGCAACTAGAACCAGAAAATATTTGACAATTTCCTTCAATCAACTAATTAATTAAATGTTACAGCTCTGATCAAGACCCGTTTTAATTCCACACTCATAATGCTGATGTACACAACATTGTGATGCTTTAACAATCCTCCTCCTTTCATGTTCCCCAGTGTTAAAGATATCTTGCAAAATGAAACAATTTATCGTGATCATCTTATCTATCAGGAGAGAACAGCACTTCAGCTTGTGTACGAAAAGTCTCTGAGGTGAGACGAGCTGCTGCCATCACTCTGTGCCAGCACGTGTCGTCTGGGGAGCAGAGCTACTGTCAAGCCTGACCAACTTAAGAGCTGGCAATCACACACTTTTTAATTAAAATTTTCCCCCGTCTTTTCTGTAGAAAACATACCTTGAGTATCCAATAATTTTCACTGTATCACTACACATATACATCATCATGCAACCATTTTTGGATGTTTTCCCTTTTATCTGCTGGAAAGGGAATTTCGTCTGTCCGATAATCAAATTTGCATATTAGCTGATACCAAATACTGTACATAAAACTTACCCTGTATGGATTGATTGTACAGTATGAGCAAATACACCCAGAATGAAGCCAAATAACTTTGTTTTATCATCTACTTTGACGGACATCCTCCAGACTGCAGCCTTATACTGATCATGTCACTTTTTTATTGGTGGGATTTTACGCTGTAAAATATTACCACATTACTCAGGATGCAAGACAATACAGGCATATTACCAGTATTAGCAGATTTTGATCTTTTTTTTAAAAAAATATCGGTACTGGTTTAGAAAAATCAAGATTACTTTCTTCATTTTTGCTCATGGTTGTTTATGATGAAGCAACAATGAGTAATGGCCATTTCCAAATTTTTGCAAATAAAGAAAATGTTACTCTTTCAGTTTCAGTTTTTGTTATGAACAAAATGTAAATACCATATAAAATTGTTTTGATATAAATATTATCAGCTTCTGAAAATATTGACTACTGGCCAAATCAGTTGAAAAATATCTGCATATTGGATGTCAGCAAAAAATCCAATATTGTGCATCCCTACACATTATTGACATTTTGTTCATATCGACCACTAATGTTACATATCAATCAGTTCTTAACTGGCAGTAGTTGCCAGTAGAAGTACAATGTACAGAACAACTTCCTGCGCAGGCTATTGTTTTAGGGCAGAGAAGAATTAATTTCCCGTACGTAACAGTCAGCAATAACAAAGCAAACTGGGAATTAATAGGGTCCTGTTTCTGATTGATTGAACTATATGGTACTGGATTGGTGCACAGACTTGCATACTCCCAAATGCTACATCTGTAGTCCATTATTAGATGCAAGTCTGATGCTTGTACTGGTATCTATCTCCATGGCACATACACTCTGTTTATACTCTTAAATAAAGACCAAATTCCATGCTAAGTGATTAAATTATTTAAAAGAGATTCTTGATTTGCATACAAATTTGGAGACAGGGCTTTTTTTCCCCCATAAGTTAGTTGATGTCATTTCATAATTTTTCATTCTAACATATCTGGAGGCAATCTTTAAATTTCCATGACATTACATCTCCACACAGAACACTAAATAATAACGTCCCACTAAATGAGCTTCCTGTGAGCCCATATTGATTAAAATACATTTTTCATGGAGACTCATGCAACCATAGTGAAATGTGAAGTATTGCCCTCTTAACATGGCCATTGGAAATTAATAACAGCTGATGCATTGAATTCTATAATTGCTGTGCAGGCTCTGTGTACATTGTATATCTACCTTGCAGATATTAAACATTAACTACCTTTCACTCTATCTTTCTCCATTTCTAAAGGATATTGTCATTTTACAATTGGAAAAAGAGAAACATGAACACCAGCCATTGCCCTTAACCCTCTTACTGCTTATGTAGAAGCCAGTGAGGAATGACGAGGAGGAATGAAGTAAAAATGGTCAGTCCTTCAGTTTGGCAAATGGGCTTTACAGAGCAGTTCCCTGTTCGCTAAACCACCACTCGCATCTCTACTACCATCCCTCATGGTGCATCAAGTAGATGAACATAAAGTTCAGCTTGCAAAACAGGTAAGAGACCCTTTCAGGTGACATCCACGAGACTCACAAAGTGCAATTTTGTGGGATTTCTAAACCAATACACCAGCTACTACACAGATTACACGGATTCTAAATTACAGCCTTCTGTATTTTTGCCATTTTAGACCTTTAGTGGGCTTTCCTGGTTAATTTCAATATTTAGAGAACAAAATAATCATATCATTGCATGTTTTCCAAGCATGCAATATCAAACACCCCAAGGACAACAGTGTACGTGTGTGTGTGTGTGTGTGTGTGAGAGAGAGAGAGAGAGAGCTACCCACAACTACATAAAAATAAAAAAGGAACTTGAAAATGATCTTTCATTAAGCCTTCTACATTGTTGACAAAACACATCTTGTAATGAACCGTTCCCAAGGAAACACATTAATGGGTGTGATTTATGCAAAATTTACTAAACAGACACCATCTTAATCCACTGCAGATAATTGGAGTGTGGGCAGACTGACTGAGTTCAGGGGTGAAAAAAAAAGTCCCAGAAATTAAATAGCTCTTAACCCTCCATCACCCTGCACTTATGCAGGTCTATCATTGAAAAGTGTATGGGTGGACAAGCGTCCTTTAAACACGCTGAATTCATGTTTCAGCATCTATTAAACAAAACAAAACCATTTGATAAAAACAGAAAATAGGCAGCTGCTGTATTTGAAAAAAAATTACAGAAAAATGACTGTCTGCAATAAGATATGATGTCACTAGGCTTTACACAGTGAGCAGTATTTACACAGCATTGTTTATGAAACACTAAAAAAAGAAAATGCAGATTTTTAACCATGTGAATAAACTACATCCAGCATTTAATTTGGAAGCTATTCGAGATAAAGCCAGCATAGTTAGCAGTTATTAAAAAAGGTTGACCAATTGTACTGTCAACTGAACATTGCATTAAACACAATGTGCCCGACCTATGAAACACTCACAAAGAATTGTTCCTCTTAGTCTGAAATTGTTCTTAGTCTAACAGACAGGAAGCAAAGGCTGTCAACTATTCGTAACTAATTTCCTCTGACATCTGTTGTTTACCTCTTTAAAAACCTACACCATCAATGTCAGTAGTAAACAAAAACATTTATAATTTCAATTTGTGCAATTAAATAAATAACAAATGAGGCCCAATAGTAGTTTAGGAACTCTCTTCAACATAAAAAAAAAAAATCTAGTACCTTAATTAACAGCAGAACTTCACTAACATGGCATTCATTCTATCTGCTGATTTGAAAATTTTGGTTCCAGAGGAAGTGGAAAGATTTTGTCCAAATACTGATCACCTGAAGTGCCTCAACAGCACATTGTGTTTCCAGTACTGAGGGTACAAAGGACCCCCCCCCCTCCGTTTTTTCTCCCCATACAACCACAGTTTTCTCTTTGTCACCAAAGAAAATGTGTTTGTTTCTGCTGAGCCGTTGCGTTAAAAACAAAATGACCAAACCTTGCTATAGTCTGCTGGAACTTTTTCCTCCGTGTGGCAACCTGAGGCTGACACTTGTGAGTGTTTTTCTGCGTTGACTTTGGGGGGGGGGGGGGGGTTACCGTTTCAGCGAAGAGGGCCAAGACATGCGGGGTTTCTTCAGCACGGGTCGAAGCTTCTCCAGGGTCCGGTTCCGGCACAAGTAGCGCTCGGTGTCCGAGTTGAAGCGCTGTTTGATGCGTATGTGCGTCCTCGGCTGTCGCCACAGATGTTTAGGCGGCTTGGCGAGCCCTGCTCCCTCCCGGCTCAGCGTAGCGCAGTCCATTTTTCTACTTTATTAGCCCGTTGGTTTGTTGTTTAATCGAGTTTTTTTTAACTTGAGAAGGTGTAAAACAAACAAACAAACAAAACAAAACAAATAAAACAGGCGAACTGCTGGACAGAAGAGGAAAGCCCGCGCTTAACGGAGCGGCGCGTGCAACATGCTGGTACGCTGCTGTCCACGAGCCCGAGTGCTGAAAAGACTGTCTGCCTCTCACTCCAAACACGCTCTCCTCCTCCTCTTCCTCCTCTTCCTCTCTCTCTCTCTCTCTCTCCTCACCTCTCACGTCGCGCCTGCCAGATTTCCGTATGTTTGTCTCTTTAGTAACAAAACTATCCCGCGGGCGAATATTTCATAGAAGCGTTTTATGTCACAATTTTCTCAGTCGAGGCAGCAATTATTAGCAGATGACGTAATCAACAAAAACGGAGAGACATTTTGATAAATTTATTGATTTGTTACAGTTAGGACGGGAAGAATGGGGATTTGGGTCACAAAAGCAATTTTATATGACCCTAAAAGGTAAACACAATAACGTTAATTAAGGCCCTGTTCCATTTAGGTGGGCTATGGCCTCATAATAAATGTAAGCTATATTAACTCATTCAAATGAGTCCCAAAGGTTATCAAGCAGTGCAGTCAAGGCTTGTGCAATGAGCTAACAAGCTGTTTATCCAGGAAGGTTTTTAATGTTATAAAGTTTGTCCCAATCATCGATGGGTAGACGGTATGATTCTACACTTCTAAGCATGAAAATGGATGTTTATATGTCAAGAGAGCAAAGATATGCAGTAACTATAATGGAGAGAAATAATTATACACACCTACGACAAGCCTCATAATTGGTGTGAGCATGTGTGTGTGAGTGTGAGTGTGTGTGTTCCCTCACTGTCACTCAGCTGACTCACTGTCACGCTTCACTTGTTCAGACAGAAACCCTGCTGTTCCCTTGGTGTCTACCTGAACCGAGGCAACTGCCGTGATAAAGGATACTCAGAAAACTAACTGGCTGACTCTTAATCGAAGCTTTAAGACAGTGTAAAGAAAGAGGTCTTCTGTCCTCACAATCGAACGCTGATATTAGAACCCAAGTATTATTTTCTGGCACAATGACACTTTGATTGAATGTTCTGGAGAACGCCTCAACTTTGATCTAAAATCATGTCATATCACATCACACATGCCACAAAAACTTTCCACAATGAACAACAAGAAATAAAAGCCATAATATAATAATAAATGTTTTAGTGAATGATGACAGTTTCATTAAGCTTTTAGGAGGTTTTTTTTTTTTTTAAGTGATGTTTTTCGGTCTAAATGGGTTAGCCAAGTTAGATTTGGAAAAGAAACCTTTACTGCAATGACCTTTGACCTCAAAAAAAGCTGAAGTGGTACAAACACTCAATAGCGTTACAACAGCAAAGAACCACTTGATGTGAGTACAAGATGAATACAAAGCAAGAACGCAACTGACCTTTGCTCGTCATGGCTGGCCAGCGCTCGGCTATACAGTATTTCCAGTCGGTCCAGCGGCAGCCCATGGGTTGCAGACGGTCGTCGGCCATCAAATGGGTGTTCCTGGCAGGAGTGTCTCCTCCACAGCGGAGGAAGCATCAACGGGCCAGAGAAACGCCGTCGCACCACCTGGTGGTTCGTAGGAAGTGACTCCCGACGACCCTGGATGTCGAGAGAAATGCAGCAGAGGTGTGAGTTTGAGTGAAGGGTCAAACGTGCACAACAGTGGCCTGTTGGTTCCATGCAGTTAGAACAGTGCTCAGCGTTAACATAAGTGCTTCCCTTGATCTATTTAATGACGCATCCTTATCACCTCTGCAAGAGAAGATTGTGTAATCACCAGTGTGTGTTTGTTTGTTGGTGAGGAGGATATTTATTAAGTTTGCAGTACAATAGGTCTGCGCTTCTGTGGTTCCAAAACTTTTCAAGCCCTTTATCCCACGAATCATTCAACTTGGCACTGTGTAGCGTCTTTACCTTGACAGACGGCCAAATCTCAGAAGACGATACATTCTTTGTGGTTCTGTGGTGTTTATTCACACACTGTTTATGACTTAACATTAGAAACAAGCCAAACAATGAACAGCTGCTTGGCCAGACATATATGGACAATGCGTTCTCGATCATGTGTATGACGGAGACGTTTTTTTCAACTGGCCACACAAAAACAAAAATGCTCATTAAAAGCCCATTCATAAAACACTGAATACGAGATGCAGTTGTCCCACAGAAATTAGGACATATTATCTAATCAGCGGCAGCTGCCAGGAAAAACAATAACAATATATTTGTGTATAATTCAACAATAAAAATTCAATCCAGTCCAATTCAACAAACAATTTAAAAGGACCAACATAATAACAATATTGATGTATAATCTGGCACTGAGAGTTCTTAATGGTGCACTGATCTATGGCATCTGCAGTCATGGCACAAGCCACCTTTCAATTGTTTGTTTGGTTTTTTTTTTTATTTCTGATCATCATATTGGCCGTTTTTTTGCAGCTTCTCCTGGCAAATGCATTTAATATGCAGCATAATGGATTGCTGAGGTGAAAGGCAACAGGAGGAGAGACAGCAGCTTTGTCTGGATGACAAATGAGAGCAGGGCAAATCCAAGTCTGTCTGTTTTATATGTGTGTGAGTGTGTGTGTTTGTGCAAACAGTACACGAAGTAACCCATTTTAAAAGCGTCAGCTGAGACAGAGGCAGCCAAGAAAACACACACCTTGAAAATCAATGCCCACTTAGGCTTGAGCCCCTGCAGCTTACAGTCATTACATAAGCTGGGTTTCTAGTTTACTTGACATTTAAGAAATTAGCTCAGTGAAGAAACTTGGCAAAAGATATTCCTTTCTTGTTACCCGGTGTTAAAGATGGCACAAAAGCTTACTTTTTCTTGTCCTCATAACAAACACCAAACTACACCTCAATAAATTATAATGTTACATTTTCTTGCCGAGGTTGACGTTTGAAAGGTGTGACACTGTCACCAGCACAATATATGTCTGCATTCTCAGCATGCTTTTGTTGTTTTTCGTTACTTGAATGCCATGTTCTCCTGGAGCTAACTAGCAGCAAGGAGCACTGTGACTACCTGGCTGATCTCCCACCATGCCAAACACAGGAAGTGAAAATAAGATGGAAGCAGCAAGGACGACGTGTGATCAGATGGGAAAGAAGACGCTCAGCAGGTCGCTGCTTCTAAACACCAATGAGCTGATTGCTCTCATCATCGCTGTGCTTCTCCATTAATCAAGAGTCTATGCTTGTGACTCACACTCGCTCCCAAAATGTGTTTCATTTTTATGGCGCAGCGTGGCAGGACATCAAACCCCAAATCTCATCTGTTTCAGTGTCTGCGTCACAAAGTAATGGCTTATAGTAGATGAATGTGTTTTGTAACAACAACATAGTCATTACCAAATACTTCAGCTGAGAAGAATAAAGAAAAATAATAAATGAGTACCAGAGTAAGGTTAAAAAAACAAGCCTTTCTAACAGTGATCCTAGTTGTTCAAACGAGCTCTGCTTTGAAACATGAGCAAATCAATACATCACAGGCCTTCGCGCATTCGTTAATCTTGCATCATGCTGAGCTGAAGCAGGGGGCTCGCAGTACCCAAAACTGACTTGACTCATTGCTTAAGTTAATTAATAATCCACAAATATAGGAGCAAGACTGAACAGTTTTCAAAGTCAAATATATTCACCAAAAAAAGAACACTAAATGGATTTAATGCTGATTGCCACCATTCTATAGAATGCTGGTGATTATCCCTAACAAGCTGCAGCCTGTCACAGAAGTGACTCTCTGTTCTTCTCTGATGCTAGAACATTCCCTGCAAGAAGGCAGACGCAAGACTGATTAGGAGCATCCTCACAACGTTCGAAAGAAAGTCCCGAATGTACATCACACTGCATCTCTACATCCACGTCATGGAGGCACCAGGACCAAGTCCACCAGTGAGGGGGTTTTCAGCATCTAAAAGAGTTTCATCTTAGAGGCTGAACAAAATAAACTATGTGGAAGAACTGAATTATTTTCGTTTGCAGGCTCCAGCGCCATCAAATAAGGAAGAGCAACAATAACTGCTGTCATTGAATTGACAAAAAAAAGGTAAATCATCTAACGACACAGCCCACTAATCCATGGGTGACGAAATGTAAAAATCAGGGGAAAAAAATACCAAAACAGTAAAGCAACAACACTGCGCCGCCTCCATAACATCATAGATGTGTCCCCAATGGAACCAAAGGGTACGTTTGACCACTGAGAGGAAGAACTGACGTAACTGCCTGACCTACATTGTCTGCAGCTGCTTTGCATTAAAAACTTGCTTGCTTTTTAACAGTAAACCACTGTTTTTATTTTGATGCAGCTGCAGAGTGCATCAGCTTTTGGAGGTGAATGCCAAACTGGCACTACTACTGCTAATGATCTACATTTTGATTTGAACATTGCGTCAGTGCAGAAGTCATGGTTAAGTGTATCCGCATGTAACTTGTACAGGATATGATCATCTCTGCTGCTGACAGCTGACAGCAAACAATCCAACAAAATACAGTCCAAGTCTTCTATTTTAGCCAATCAATCCATCCTGATATTCTGGTAAAGAGCCAGTGACCGACATAAATAAACAAAACGGCAAAAAAAGTCACCACGGAGATTTAAACCCAAAACAGGAGGCAGCACCTGATGTCCGTGTGCATGTGTGTGAGGTTTGCTGAGAGCACCATCAGTGGAAGCTATGAGCTCTCGCTGTTAAGACCTCACTCTGACATGCATCCACAGTTTGATGCCAAAGGGATCGAGTCGGCTCCATCCTGCTGTGCACAGCATGCACACATTCACCCTTACAGTGTCCCTGTGCATAAAGCACAGGGACGTGTGAAGTATTCGCTCACAGATGTGTACATACAGATGCAGTATGTATGTTCTTGAGTCAGTCTGATATTGCTGTTTTCATAACTTCAGAGTACACGGTAAGACATATTTCTCTATTACATGTCTTTACTGAGCCTCTGAGTGGATACTGGATCATCGATGAGAATGTTTCAAACTCTCAGTTTGGTGATAGAATGTCTTTGAGTAAAGAAATAAATCTGATGTTGGTTTCATCATATTTTCCTGACAGTGCACAAGATCTCCCTGTAGTGCCTTTCATACACTCCAAAATGTATTTCATTTTTAAGGAAGCTCTGAAGCTTTAAAAAACAGACAATTCATAAAGATTTGCAATAAAACATTTCATCTAAATCAAAGTTAACTGTGCCATAACAGTTGAAGGAAAACAGAGGTAAAACAGAGAGTAGAAATGCATCATCATGACAGAAAGGAGTGTTGGTTTATTTCAAGATTAGGAAGCTGACAAATGCCAACGTAACCCCCCCCCCCCCCCCCACAGCGTAACCCCTGGGTGCTAAATTTAACCTTTTAAGTATTCTTTGGAGATTTTTTGATTTTCTGAAAAAATATTTTGTTTGTGCCTGCAGATTTAATAATGGTACACACACAAACACACACACACAGAGGTAGGGGCAGAGTAAGAGGGAGAGGATGATAGATACGGTTGACTGGAAACAGGCTCTATACCAGAAGTGATGCTAATCACACTCTTTGTACCCTGGTGTATCATGATACATACAGTTTGATCTTCATAAGAGTTGGTTGTCTGCTGTGATACTCACTCACACAAATCAACCATCAGACACACGGTTAGAAGGTACATCCAGGGCGCTGTTCACACCCCTGCGTTGAATTAATATTCATTTTCCACATTAGGAAAATGGCAGCAGCTTTGTTTGCTCTCATGAGTTTGTAGAAGACCAGCATAACCTGATTAAATGCTCTTATCATCTCTGATTACATCATCACACTGTTAAGAGCTTGTGTTGGAGCGCGCGCGCGTGTGTGTGTGTGTGTGAGGTAAATTTTTAATCACCCCACAACATCACATTGTTGTGGGGACTCAAATCCCTTTCTGTTGACAAAAAAAGAATGTCTTCATTAGATCAATTTTTACATCTAAGGTGAGGACTTGTTATGGCTTAAAAATAATTGTGTGTGTGTATGTGTGTGTGTGTGTGTGTGCGTGTGTGTCTGTTTCAATGTTATTTACCTCAAACCAAGACATTGATGCTGGTTAGTTGTTGCAGTAACACAGCAGCTGAAACAAAGAAAAAACAATCATGAGAGGCAGCGATCACATGACATCACTCTCAAGATCCAGTATTATAAAAAGTATATTGTCAGAAGTCATTATCGGGCAGGGCACAAGTAGAACAGGTTTGGTTCTAAGGGGAGATTGGGAAACAGGTTCAATCCCAGTGGACACTTCCCTGTTAATGCTCACTGACAAGTTAGAATAAAAAAACTTGAACTAAAAACTAAACTAAATGACAATTACATCACATATTCTGTTATAAATCTAACTACTGCTTTTCAAGAAGTACTACAAGAAGTTGCACTGTAATAATTCATGTATGAACAGGGATTTTTATCAAGTATAGTGTATATACTGTATGGCACCATGTAGCATACATGTATTCAGTGCTGTTGGATGAGCAGAAAATGAAGCATCAAATCATATTCATGAAGGAGAGAATAACTTGAGTATATGATTTGCTTATAATCAAATATGAAAAAAACCCAGTCCTCTTAATTATACAGATACAGACTACAGTAAACTGATTTACAACACGATCTAGTTTATCATCAAAGCCAAATTCAATTAGTGGACATTTTTAATGCCTGATATGAGGAACAATAAATCATAAATTGTAAATATACTCCAGCTTTCAGAAAGAAACAGAAAGAAAGAAGGAAAGAAAAGATAGATAAAGAGAGAGAAAGAAATGCTGAAATCAAAGCAACAGTGTCACCACATTACAGGATAACCCTATACCAATAACCAACCTATAGCAGCTCGAGGCGACAAGGCATGAGGAGCGGAACCAGAGATTTGTGAGCGAGGAGTCAGTTTTATTACTTTTTAGTAATTTCTTCTTAGTCACAGACGTCAGTGGACTTCATGCATTATTAAAATTCCCCTTAAACTTAATAGTCAAATCAATCAAATTTTCTTTTTTCCTACGGTTTTATTCTTTTTATAAATTAAAAAAAATGAATCTAAACACAGCCATCCTCAGTCTACCCCAATGATTCAGATTTAACCGGTTGGATTGTAACATCATGTTTACTTGTCATACACCTCGTGTGCACCTGTACTTCCTGTATATGCTGCAGCCATATTTACATTCATCCTGTACATACCACAATATTTGCAAAGTACTTCTCATTCATTAATGTAATTATACGACTTATCTATTGTGCACTACTACTTCTATCATGTAACTGCTGCTAACCCTGGTACAGACTTCCTCACCTTATGTACGTTGTTGTGTTGCTGTTGTGTAACCAACTGCACCGCTCTCTGCTCCCTTAATTGCCCCCCACAGGGATAAATATTTTTTTCTGAATCTCAATGTGAATCAGACGCTGCCCACAAACAATATATCTGAGTTTTGGTTTGTTTTTTTGGTCTCTTTTTAATTGCCACTTCTAATCATCTGTCCTCCGGCGCTGGGAGTTATACAACTGACTGTGTGTCTGACTGAGACACAAGGCCTCGAGGTGGAGACGCACACACGCCTCTTCTCCACACAAACGGTAAACTTGCAGAACGAACTGCGTCATGAGCACACTTCAAACATTCTTCAAATGACGCATTGAAACAGCCTTTCTCGAGCCTTTCCTGAGCCACCTGAGTCTCATATGTGCATGTATACAGTAAGTAATTAAAAAAGACAAACGACTGGATCTAATCTGCGCTTGCTTTTACGTAAACTAAAAAACACACAGTCAGCTGCCTAGCTGCAGCTAATTCAGTTTAATCCCACAGTCCCCCAATAATTGAAAAAAAAAACTCTAAGGAAATTTTTAATGTTCATAAAGTTTGTGACTGTTTTAGATTTTACTTTTGCACAAACACCAGGCATGGAGCCAGGGATTAGAGTGAAAACAAAATGGCTGGTTAATAACTTTGGCACATTTACTTTATCAAAAAAGAAAAAGAAAAAAACTAAAAAACGTACCAAAAAAAAAACGCTAAAATGTTTGAAGCTTTAACTTGTGACGTGGCTGTGGCAGCCTCTCACTTCTGTGCCAACACTCTGAAGAGAATTACTGGTGTAAAAAACAAAACAAAACAAAAAAAACTCTAAACAATCCACTTGCTTGGGGCATTTTTGGTAAAATAAGAAATAAGAAATTATCAAGTGAGAGTGTGTGTGTGTGTGTGTCAGTTTTGTAGTTGTGATGTCTAGCATAATTTTGTACATAATTCAAAATGATCAACATGTCATTTGAAAAAAATTGGTAGCAATTCAAGCATAAAATAAAGCTAAAAAAGAATCCGTTGAATGGGCATGACACAGCACCTGACACACTCAAACGGACTGGACCTTGGAGTCCTGCTGTGAGCAGGGTTCCTTTAAGAGCCTAATCTGCAAGCTCTTGGGTCCTAATGGCTCATGTAATTAGTGCCTCATTAACAAAAGGTGTATTTGGAAGGTCAGCCTCTTACACCATCGCACTAACCTGGAAGCAGTTATTCACTGAGCCCAGTGAGCTGAACCCCAGGAGAGCCTGTAATGATTAACTACTACGGAGGTGATGTCCTCGTCTTCAACTCTTCAGTCAATGGTCACAATGGGAACACAGGGCTTCTTGTGATGATGATGTCGTCATGGTGACGCACAGCAGATAGGCTGGTTATAACCTAAGCTGATATGGTAGCAAAGAGTCTGAGCAATGTTCAAGAGTTTCACTGAAGCACAATAAAGCCACTGAGGGTAAATGTGATTGTTGCCTCTATCATCCTGACCGACACACACACACACACACACACACACACACACACACACACTTTTCCATCAACCCTGTAAAGCTTTAATTGTTTGCAATGGCAGTGCCGCATTTCTGCGCAGTGCGACAAACACCTGAGTGTTGGGCTGCATGATTTTGAAATATTAAGAGTGATTATTTTTGACTGATATTGTGATATCGTTTGCACTATCATAGGGAATGTTCATGTTCAACGTCGATTTTTTTTATTTTCATTCCAAAACCAGTAGGCCATTCTGTCATTTGCGATTCATTCTGCAGCTTTAGCTGAGCATCTGGCTTTCTTCTGAGTGACCAAGGGTTGAAACATTTAAAAACGCTGATCTTGTTCTGCTCAATATAATAAAGAGGGAGCTCTTGAACCAGACGATTGGACTCGCCAAGACGTTTCCCACACAGACCGACAAATCCAAAGCAAAGGGCAGAGGAAGTACTCTACCTAGTACAGACATTTTTACTTCCACCGAGACTCCGTATCATGGCAACCCAAGTGTCTCAGTTGAAAAATGCTACACGCCTCCTCCAAAGCCTCCCAGCCACGCGTTTTCAAATGCGTACGTGGTGTTTTCAGCTGGGAGAAAAACAAACGCTGCGGTGAACACAGTGCCGTTACTCACTGACTAGGTGTTTTTTTCCTGTATCTGTGTTCTTTTTACTTCAAAATTTCTCCTGTGTGAATCAGTTTCATGTACCATAGTGAGCAGAAATCTCAAACTTCCAGTGCTTCTAGCGTAGCCCCTCCTTCTGCAACACACAATCTGGGAGCTGAAGAAGCTCTGTAAATACATCAGCAATGACAGCTGTTCTGCTCCTGGCAGCAAAAATAAATTTAAAAAAAATTGAGCAATTTGTCAGAAATTAAGCAGCTGTTGTGAAAAACTTCACTCGAGATGAACACAGCTTGTAATTTAGTAACCCATCACTTAAAGTCTATTTTTCTTACAAAGCGTCTTCTTCTCGTGAGTGATTTCTTTGAGAGTGAAATGACAAATGCTTTTATTTCCTGTCAGATTCCCTCCGACTCAACAAACAACAAAGGGGAACAGATTTAGGTTTTTATCTCTGCAAGTGTTTGCAGGGCAAACAGCTTCAGATGGGGATGAATGATAAGAGCAGGCGACTCAGCGCTGCAGCATCATGCCATCTAATGGACACACACAGTACGATCACAACTCAGTAATGCCAGAATTGATGACAGAGGGAAATTTCAAAGCAACACTTCTGACAAACAGCCTTAACGGCCCCGCCCCCAGGGGTCTGCTGCTACTCTTATATAAGGGTACTGTAAGTGTGTGTGTGACGGTTAGCACGACATGTACACATTAATGCTAAATCAGTTTTGCATCTCTGTGACTGAACTTTGGGATTCAATATTTGATGATTTCTGTAAGATGACAAACAAAAACTGGTTCTGATTTTGAGAAGTGGAGGAGCAGGTTTCATATCACTAAGTATCATTCCACAGTCTGTTTTTATTGAATCTGTTATGTACAGAATGAGCAAATTATTTCTTTTGCCAGAGCCAATTAGCTGTATTGTTATCGCCAGTTTTTTAGACACGAGACTGCAGTTGATGAATATTAACTTTATCCTGTGGAACGAGAATGATGACGGTCAGAATCCCACAATCTTGGCCTCGCTCACAGCTATCGGCAAATAAGAAGACACACACAGAGGGCAGTGTCCATGTTTATGATGTGAAACGTTTTTTGTTAACCAGGCACTAAAGGGAGAATAAAGATCAACAAAAACAACATAAAGAAAAAAAAAAACCTGTCAGTATTGACGTCACCTATGAGCTAAATTATCATTTCCCACATCATCACAGATGTACGTCCATCTGTGCATCTCGAATGCTGAAGTATCGGCCAGTTTTGGAGCCTTTTTCCTTTTCTTTTTTACTGCACATTTCGCCCCTTGCTTTCTAGGAAGATACAGTCGGTGGTTTGAATCTGCAGACAGACCCAGAGAAATGAATACGCTCTTTTCGTGAACTTATGAGCAAGGCATTAAACCACAAAAATTAAAAGTTCAGCGCAACAGACAGACACTACAACTGATAAAACCGCAACCGTCCTGAACCAGGAAGGAACAGAGAAAAGGAAACAAAATATGATGAATCTTTCTCCCTCGTCCCCTGAGAAGACAAGGAGAGAAGGGAAGAAATAAGAGTAAAAGCATGTGGAGGGACCTTCTCCATCTGTTGGGGTTGAGGGGGGCAGAATAAAGGAAGCAGATATGGAGGAAGGAAGGAGATAACGCCAGAAGGAGGGTGCGGATAAATATTTTGGGGAAATACATTCCATGTTGATTTGCTCATGAAGTTGAATTACAAACAACTCAACAGATCCACTGCTGCTTATGGCAACACAATAATAAAGAATCCTGAGAAATACCACTGAGGACACGGGAAAAGATGAGCCAGTGTGGGAAAACCCATGACGATGAGTATCATAGAAAGACTTCAAATTCTTCCAGCACAGTGATAGGGGGGAAAAAAGAAAAAGAGAGAGAAAATCTTCTGTAAAAGAACCGCTTCTAAACTATGAACTTGCTGCAGGTATTGCTGAGATGAAATATGACTTCTGAGTATGGACCAGAGACGTTGGGAATGCTTCGTGTCCTTATGTGAATACTGATGCAGTATCTTTAATCAAGTCAGGCCACGCACAGTTCCTCCCTGAGAGGAAACCTGTGCGTATTTAAGACATCGACTGTTTCATTCAGGACATCGAGAAAAGCCCAGTAGAAGAAAATGAGTCAAGTTCTTTATAAAAGTTTCACTCACCCGGAGCTTCCACTCCTGATCGATTCCTGCAAGGAAATGACGTTCGACCTGTAGAAGTTGTCAGTCAGGTAACTCTGCGGCTCTCACCGTCGCCTTCATTTTTTATTGCTGCAAGTTAGTTAGTTAGTTCCTTAGACTTCAAACTCTGCGACATGTTGCGCCGCATGCTCCGCCGTCACCGTGACGTCGACAACCGGATCACATGACAGGACGTAAACAACTGTACCACACAGGCGGCCACGAGGTCTGCTGCTCTGGCACTTTTCTTCTCTTTTACTGGCAAACATTGACGCAGTTGCTAACGCTGAGAAAAAAAAAATCATGACACTTAAACAAGAGCTCATTTGTCTTTGTTTATGTTTTATCAATGCTTCTGTCTGTCTATCTATCTATCTATCTATCTATCTATCTATCTATTTGTTAGGTCAAAGTCCAACTTGATGAGTGAATAAAATCCATAATAAGAATAAAGTACTTTAACTCAAGTTACTCTGAAGGACACAAGTACAGACACTGAGTATTTTTGCCTGTGTATAGAAAGACACAGTCAACAATAAATATGTTTACTATTACAGTATCATCTGTACTATCAGCAAACTCAGTTTGCAAAAGTGCATTTACTTTATCTGATTTCAGTTAAATATGTAATATTTTGGGCTTTTTCCTGTCTAGCTTCCTGTCTAGTTTATACTTGTTTGTCTGTTTCATTGTCATCTCTGTTGCCACAACAACTTAATTTCTCATAAAAGAATGTTCACCTTCATTATTGTTTATCATGTTTGTTTGTTTTTTTTAAATTCATAAGCAATCCAAATCATCAGGAAATGTAGTGGAGTGAAAAGTACAATAATTCCTGCTAGAATGTTTCATTACAGTCTGTTGCTTAATTGATTTATACACTGAAATCTTAATATTACCAATGATTGCTTAATTTTCCATCCTACAGTTCCTAGTCAGTATGTGCACTAAACATCACAAGCCTGTGACAAAAGACGTTTAACCAAAAGTTCCAGTTGCCTGAACTAGGAGAAACTTAACCAATTCAGGACTAAGATAGGAATTAGGTTAGCTTTAGGTTTGAAAACAAACCTGGCAAATCTCCCGGATGCTTGCAACAGTGGCTTTAGGTGGCGCTGGGTAGGCTCCTGACTGCTGGCTGCTTTAACGGTTGCCCTAACGATCCTAACGATAAAGACGATCACAACGAGAACTAAACATTATAGTTCCAAAGCGTTGGTCCTTGTACCCGATGAAGGTGTTTGAGGCACACAGAGGAGGATGAGTTATGTAATAATGATGAACTGATTAAAGAAAATGGAGATGAATACATGAAACTACAGCAAATTCCCTTAATTTGATAGTGTCATGATGTTTAGACTTAATGAATATCTACACTTCGGCTTGCCAGCATTTGATAGAGGTAAAATAAATGAAGAGTTGTTTGTGAATCCTGTAAGTCATCTGTCTGATGTCAATCAAATGTGGTGAGATGTGTTTATTTCTTGTTTCTGCAAATGATTTTTGCACATCTGAACCAGACTGCTTTGAATACATCATATCAATAGAGGAACCAAAAAAAATACATGTATAGATTTTTATGGAGGGGTTTACAAAATATTGAAATTGTTTAAGAACAAATGTTTGGAGGGCAACAGACTCAAACCTGCTAATGAAATATCTGCAGTCTCTAAAGGCGAGCGTGACAGATTGGAACCTAAACGTTCCAAAACAGCATAAACAGAAGCACTTCAGTTTTGTATTTGTATAATTTGTACAATTGTCATTCGTTACACGCCAGTGTTTCTTCACTATGAAAACCTTTTTGTGTTCAACACATGAAAATAAAGGTACTGCTTTTTAATTTCCAAGGGTTCAACATTTGCTTGCATTTTTAATTTCTTAACTAACATTTTTTCCTTCCACGCCGTTGACTGTTTGTATTCAGCTGAACCAGCTTCTATTTCTGAGGGGAGGACATTATGAATACATAAAAGGTGGTCATTAATCTTAAAAACAATATTTTGCATGTACTTGCTTATCTAGTTAAAGCTGAATGTCTGAACATGCAGGTGACACTACGCTTTTTACACCAGGTAAACATACTTTCAAGAATTTGAAATTATTCGTATCAACATTGGCCACCTACATTGGAGCGCAATTACTAATTGTAAAGTGCTTAAAAGGGAATTTGACAAATGCTGCTTTTTGTTAATGCAACAGTTTGGGACGAATTCAATCAGGCAACAAAGCTGGTCGAAGGTCAGACAGAGGTAGAAATATTCCTGTCATTCACAGGAAGGAAGAAGAAGAAGAAAAAGAAGAAGTGTTATATGATGAAACAGGAGAGAGTTGTTGTTGTTATCGCTGCCGGTGTCGATTTCTGCATTTCTCATCTAGAGAGGAACTCCGCTGTCATTTTGAGTGCTGTGCGAACGGAGACGACTCATTCACTCTTTCCTGGAGAGATGAAAAAAACAACAACACAAATCAAACAGACGTACATACACAAACACAGTCGGTCGTTCGGGGTTACAAAATTGCTTTACATGTCCTGACTGAGCTCATACTTTACAGCTCAGAATTAACATGGTCGCATGATAGAGAATTTATTCTCAGTTCAGTAAAATCAGTGAAGTAATTACCAGGTTACATTTCCGTTGCTACGATTGTTAAATTGTTCACAAGACAAGATAATGATAAGGACACAGAATTAAGGAAGCCAAACTATTCAGTAATGATATAGAAATGTTTAGTTAATGATATGATCACCAATTGGCAAAAATGCTGATTAAAAAATGGTAAATTTGTAAAAAGTTCTAATAATGAGGTTATATACATGCTTTAATATTTGATATTGTAATACAAAAAATTTCCATGAAATAGAAACCTAAATAGGTGATTACCATCTTCAAATACTAAGAATTTGATGGTAAAAATAGATTAAACCACACCAGGCCCATCAGGATTAAATGGAAACTATTATCATTAGCGAATGTACCACAAAAGTGGTACCTTGAATTCAACAGAAATTCTCTGCATAGGATCAGATTCTGCAGTGTCAAATGTACAGCACGTGACCCAGGTTTTAATCATTTCATTAACAGGAGGTTTTAGTGTCTGCCATCATTCATTTGACCCATCCATTGTCTATCTTGGGAGCTGGAGCCTATCCCAGCAGCCTTCAGGTGTGAGGCAGGGTTCACCTGTGACAGGTCACCAGTCCATCACAGGGCCAACACATAGGAGACTGACAACCATTCACTCTCACAGTCACACCTACGGTCAATTTAGAGTATCAATCAGCCTCGTCCCCTCTTGATGTCTTTGGACTGTGGGAGGAAGCTGGAGTACCAGAGAGAACCCACACAGGCACAGGGAGAACATGGAGACAGAAAGATCCTGTGCTGGAGCCGGGGCTGGAACCCGGAACCTTCATGCTGTGAGGCGACAGTGCTGACCACTGCAACACCGTGCCACCCTAATTTGAAATCATTTTACAAAATAATTAATAAGAATCAAGTGGTTTTCAAATGTTAAATTGAGGGAAATTAAATTGATGACCTGAGGATTGATTGATGTTCACGTTCCATGGATGCAGAATATTTTCTTGTGTAAAACTGCTTTTCTTTACTAACTTCAAATTCTCCCTCCTTTTCATACTTCCTTGAAATTAAACTTCACATTTTTTTTAATCACAAACAAAATCAATAACATTTGCTTAATTTTGGATCAAGGCATCATAAAACCAGCAAGTTTTTTTTGTTCTGCATTGTCCTATGGAGCTTATGAGGATGCAGAACCCGTCTATCAGTCCTGTCACTTATTAAGCCTGCGTGTTATCTGCTCATCACCTGCTTAGTTTGCAGAAACTGAAGCAAATGTTGTCGGCCATGTGCTCTACGTGCTGCAGCGTATGTCCATATGTCGTGCACCCTGATGGCCTTTTACAGCAGCTACAATGCGGCAGTAAAGCTTTATTGACAGTTGTAACAGTCTATCATGTTTCAGGTCAAGCGTCACTGGAAGATTAAGATGACAGAGGCCTGACAATGAAATGTGAGGATGCTGAGAGTTTCTGAGTAAAAATGCTGACGTAGTCATGATAAACTCTCATTTCTCATAAAAGCGCTTAGTCATGACACGCTTTGTCACACACAACTATCGGGGCAGATTTCCTGTTTGTGTAAAAGAGTGAACAGAAAACCACTTTTGTCATTGCTGAGGGAGGGAAAGGACAAAGTGACGCTTGATTATGCGAAAAAGTCACAATTTACCCAGATTTTAGACTGCAACAGGTCGACTCACACCTGAAACAAACCAGTCCTCTTGGTGGTGGGACTGCTTGCCCTGCTTGCAAATTTTAGCTTCAAAATACACAGGTTGCTCTATGAAGAGGGTTATTTTTTACTAAAAGAGTGTCAAACTGATTTTATCTCGATAAAAGCACACACAAGCCCTGCAGCTATGGATTAAAAGCTTTCTTGGGGACTGGGGCAGATAAACAACACTTGACTTTGAAATAACTGCAGGGAGTCACACTGATTGTGAGAATGGTTGGGGGGGGAAAAAAGCCCACTGAATTATCTATAGGCTGGCGCAGAGGTTATATATTCTGTGGTAGCGTGAGTTCTAATCTTAAGTCTAGAGAGCAGAGGTAGTGAGCCACCACATACCTGCCTAATAAATAAGAATTGAACTACTACTATTTACATATGGCATATTCATAGATACAATGATACTTAAGGGTACTACATACCAAATTGAATAATTCAACTTTACAGTCATATATATTTGCGGTGCTCTCCTGTTCACTAGCATCCTATTAGTCTTCCTCTGCTGGTGTGAATGCTGCTGTCATGTTACACCATCCAGGCTAAAGTTGACGTCCTGCTGGAAGGTCAGGCCAGAGAATGCATGGGAATGGGTGGTGTAACTGGGTGCAGGGGGTTGATGACGCACAAGAAGCAGACTTTTGCAGTACTATAATATGATGCATGTGGAATGTGGTTCATCTGTCTTGGGGCCAGCTACAGTTTATTTGTTGCCCAAGGAGACTGAAAAATAAATCTGGAAACAGCATATTTCTTATTTTTTCTGTATTTCTTGACACGCATAGCAGAAAACCTCGATTTGTAGATTCTTCTTATTTCTTGTGCACTTTAATTTGCTCCATTTCTTTGTCTCATAATATTATTTGTGTTCATACTTGTTTACCATGGGGAGCAACTATGTGCACGTCGTGAAACGCTCAGATCATGTCACATAAACTGCGTGTACTGCAAAAATAGAAAAATTGACAGTGATAACTTCTTTTTTTTAATAAAGGCAGTTTCTAACTCACCATCGGCACATCGTCAAGCCTCTCAAAGTTGGACTTCGGTGAGTGGATACATTTTACTGTGGCCACCACCAGCACGAGGAAGAGGATGATGCAGAAGATGCAGAGAACTGCCACAAGGCCGGGATTTCCAACTAAATCCCCTTTTTTAAAATCATGTGTGAGAACTGCAGATGAGACAAACACAAACATTATGTTCTTAAACAAATCAATCTATTTTTAAGCCTGAAAAATATTATTTTCCAAATAAGTCAGCGCATTTGTAACTTAGAAATACTGTACAATAAAATCATATGTCACCATACCTTGGGGGCAAATTTCTTCAAATCTGGCACAAATGTCTGCTGGGACTCAAAGTGCTATGATTTTGGTTGTCAAAGGTCTGTATTCCTACTTACTTTTGTCCCATTAAATTTAAAATAGAGGAAATGAACTTGCTTCGTCAATACACCTGCATAAGAAAACATCCTGCATTAACAGCTTTCTCTCCTCAAAAAATTGAAAGTGATGAAAGACATGAACTTAAGTTTCAAAAGAAGATGCTGTGAGCTCCTTTGCTACCATCGTAACTTCAGCGCTACCTCAGTGAAAACTGGATTTTCAGGGTATACTTGTGCTTTTGATTTTTGTACTGAATTTTTTAGAGGTCTTTGACTGAAGTTAACTCAGGTAACCAACTTTCTCTTAAATATTCTGACGGTGGAAAAGCTTTATGACCTGGATACATGCAGCATCATACATATTGGAATCTAAACTCCTTCCTCTAGCAGCTGTCTGACCTGGGCTTGTTGTGTTTACGCTGGGTGTTGCAGTGTCATTGGGCGAGGCTGCTGGGACCGTTGATCCCAGTGTGACCGTCTGGTTGGTGGTTGTACTCCGAGCAGGAGGGGTGGGATGAGTCACCTCCTCTGTCCCGTTGGGTGTCTGTGAGGGGGTGGCGGGCGGTGGTCTCAATGACGATGTCCCTGCAGGAGTAGCTCTCTCTGTTTTTTGCTGACGTGTGATGTTGGTGGTTTTAACACTTGACGGACTGATATCCTGTATCGTTGTCTTGTGAAAGCTGGTGGTGCGGAGTGTAGTTCTTGCTGGTGTCATGGTTGCTTGTTTAGACGTAGAAGAATGAGGAATGCCTGCAAAGGAACAGGGGGGAAAAAAAATCACTGCAAATAGTTTCAAGGCCTGCTGTTTAAAATATTTTGTAAAATATTGTTTTCAATTTACATATACTTATTCCTGTAACACAATGAAGTACAAGGCACATTTTTAACATATTTCTGATTTGCATGTATTTCAGTGATACTGGTATATCATTTTATGGAGGTAGCATGCACATATTTAATCATTTCTGTTTATCATCCCTGTATCAGCCCTCTATACTTTCATACTTGAATGGGAGAACTTGTAAAAACACCCTCCGCACAAGAGGAAGTTTCCAGTTTGCAGAAGATTTAAAGGCAAATTTTAAATTAAATGAATCAGTATAAGTGATCAAAAAAATGTAAAAAGCTGACTTACTCTGACAGACAGTCACTGCTAACAGGAAGATCAGTACAGTGAGGTGCATCGCTTCAGGCATGCTGAGAAAGGAAAAGGCTGTTGGTCATATGGTCAGCCCTCATAAACACACACACATACACACATATAAACACATCCTTGAGAGCAGGATGCGGTGAATGGTTGAGGAGGAGTGTGTTCAGCATTGGGCCAGTGGATATCAAATCCTTCCAGCTGGTTAGTCACTGTTTGAACACGCTGTATTTGCTCACAGCTCCATCCCTGCTGCTATTGTTCAGTTAGACAAGAGCTTTTAATTCTCAACTGACTTTAACTCATTCATGAGTTCTACTGGTTTCTACAGGTGAGCGTCCTCACCTGTCTGACTGTACTGTATTTAGCCGCTTCACGTTACCCTCGATACACCCTGTCTTGTGTGTTTTAACATCATTTAGTAATCTTTGGTGAAACACTTTATCATGTTGAAAAAAAAATCCACTTTGGAGAATATAGATTTAGGTACTGAAAAAAATACCACCACATACTTGGAAACTTGATTTTTATTACATTTGACAAATTTAATATCCTTTTCTGGCAATACTGATTGTAAGATAAACAAAATACAATTCATCAGCATGTAGAATTCTCAATTTTTGTATTTTTATGTATTATGCTCACAACATCCTTAATGCAGTCAATGTACTGCCTTTACATAGCGCTTATCTAGTGCAAAGCACATTACAACACACACTCACACAGGATTAGGGCTCAAGGACACTTCGGCATAGCTTCTGCACGGGTCAGGAATCAAACCGGGAACCTTATTCTATCACCATTGCACCTACTGAGCTAGTCAGTAGCTCATATTTATGGTAAATCTGACAAGATAAAAAAAAACAAACACATTAACAGTACCAAACAAAACAGATGTCAACAAAATTAGACATACATGTAGTATTCAATTGATTTCTAACATCAGATCCATTTGATGCCACTTTTCCCAGCTTTAATCAACCAGACAAAAATGACTAAACATATATATTAAGTATACACACTATCTGGAGGAATACACCACTTAGTCAAGTCTATCATGATATTTACAGTAAAAAATTCAGTGCAGTTTCTAAAAGTGAATTTTGCACCATCAGATGAGTGCGACATCGTAAAAATACACACCCTATAATTAATGATTTAACAGCATGAATTCTCGTGAGCAGATAATCACAAACATGCACCTGCTTTTAATGTTGAAGGAGAAGAAGGTTGAGAATATTTGGCATTAACACAGAGCGTAGCACTAGACTACACATTAAGGCAAAGTTGACCTGCGGATGAAGGTTAAAAACAAAAAAGGTTGATATGTGAAGCATCACTTTCTTTTTTTTAAAACAACAAAAAAAAAAAACCTGACAAATTCCATTGGACAAAATACAAATATTGCCCCCCCCCCCTTTTTTTTTCATTTAGAATTTTGGTCCAAATCGCCACACAAAAATAAAATGCTTTAATGTTTTGGATGATGAATTTTCAACTGTCAACTACAACTGCAAACCAGTGTCAACCACTGGAAAGTAGAGACTAACACAGCTGTGCTTTGCTTGAGATTCAAACAAACAACAACCTTCACAGTTATCAGCATGAGAGGCAGTGAAACAGCCTTTTCTCCCTGAAGGCTCCTGCAAACACAAGCATCCCTCACACATAAATAAAGAGCCAAACAAGGACACATTAAAACTTCATGATGAGGAGAGTGTTCCAGCACTTCTACTTAAAACATCCACAACTTCGAGTTTAAACACGCAGCAGGTTTAATACTCGAGGGGGGAGCAGTTCGTCCGAGACCCATCCAGTGAGATGTTCGAGAATGTCATGTTCCCTCCGGTTTCTAAGCTTTCTCCTCCACAGGTTTGGATTGAGGCAGAGCTTCCTGCTGCTTGTCTGCCGTGCTGCTGTCTGAAAAGAGGCCAGACTGCTTGCTGTCATCCTGTCAACACAATCGATACACACATCAATACCACTTCACCCTTTGTACTACAAAGCAAGCAGACACAAAGGGAGTGTGTAAAACATTTCAAAAGATGTTGTACTTTTTGCATTCAGTACAAAAGCAGGCAGATCCTGTTTTCCAAGTTATATATGATAATGAATTTTACCTCCTGCATTGCTACTTACTCTGTGTTTGAGGTAGGAGAGGTAGGTGTCCCACCCTAAGGTGACAGTGTTGACGTACAAGACGCGGAATTTGGGTGAGAGGAAGTAGAAGTTGATCATCTGAGCTGTGGGCCAAACACACCAGTCGGCCTGCCAGCAAGAACAACACAGATTAGCATAAACAAACCTCGGCTGATTACCCAGAGCAAACACGGTTTAAGCATGAGGAGGGAGGTCTGCTGCTATAACGGGCTACGAGCCAAACGCTGGTAAACATTCAGCGTGATGAGGGGAGCTGCATTCGCTCCATCACTCACTTCCAGATGGACTGCAACCAA
Organism: Aulostomus chinensis; assembly: GCF_037954235.1. Lineage (NCBI taxonomy): Eukaryota > Metazoa > Chordata > Actinopteri > Syngnathiformes > Aulostomidae > Aulostomus > Aulostomus chinensis. The sequence goes on along the minus strand of NC_141333.1, from coordinate 8,645,070 downwards.
GATTTCTGTCTTGATATATAAGAGCAACAAATGAGGAAACCACCACTGGTTTTCTTCAGAGAAACTATTCTCCTGAACAGAAACACGTCTCAGAAGTCATTCAGAGTTAGCACGGATCACATGTCAGAGAATCAGCCATTCAGGACAAAAGGAGGAGAGCGACTCAAGCAGAAACGACAATGACTCTGCTCGACATGTACACAACTGCCCGCACTTCAGGCTTACAAAACACAGGGAGACGAAGTCAACAGTGGTGCTTTGATTCTAAAGCCAGCACGGCACTTTGGGCTGACTCATATATCTAAACTGTACTGAAATAGCATTATGGCTCAGTAGTGCTATATTCAAAGTATTGGTAAAGGTGAAATGGGTGCTGCAGAGATATTCCAGCATATCTACAGACTTCAGAAAACATCTTTTAGTTTGGTCCAACTTTCCAAAACTCAGACTGATAAAAGACTCACAACAGAATGTTTTCATATATTTGGTGTACTTCAAACTTAGGTAAAACAGCAATACTCAACTAGCTTGGCTAAATAATCTAAACAAATAACACAATACTGATAACACAGAAGCATCCAGAACCAAAACTCTAATAATGTGAAGAGGCTGGGCATCTTATTCAAATTTTGTCAAAGAGGAGGCCCGCCGACAAGCTGCAGAGGCATTAGCAGCTAATCAGGATTGATCAGGAATGTCTCATAATAGCAGCAATTTGGTAGCTCACGAAGAAGGCATTTATCACGTTGATGTTTTGGTCACATGATCAATCACGAGATTAACTGGATAGCAGGGCAGCAGAAGTGTGATGGAGAATGGTTTGACGTGTTTTGGTTTTCAAGAACAAATGAAAAGAGACCATTACATTCTAGAGTTGTTCTAACATACCAGAGAATCATGCAAAAAAAAAAAAAGAGATCAATTTATCACACCTGCATTCATTAGTCCGACACTGTTGTGTGCACTTACCTTATAGAACTCCCAAAACTTGTCTTTAAACTCCTCCCATCCGTCAGATAAAGTGTGTCCCTCCATGACACCCATACCTGCAATAAACCCGGTCGTCAGTCATACATGCGTCAATGCCACGCTCCATCAGGACAACGTCAGATAAGATCAGAGGCTGGCAGAGGCGTGCCATGCTAATAAAACATGGTGGCCATGAACAAAATATCAAACTGAAAACGATTTATCAAAGACGACCTTTGATGTTTACATACTCTGGCTTTTGTCTTCTCTCGGCCATGTCTTTCAAGTCCAACCTTTGCCTCGGAGTGTGAGTATGTCCCAGCGGCAAATGTGCCACCCCCTAGAAACGCTGGTGTGTGTATGTGTGTGATCAGGGCAGCTGATGAACTCAGTAATCCTTCTTACCCAAGAAATACCACATTCCGAGTGCTGGTGAGGCGATTAACTGGTCCACCAGAACCTTCTTGCCCACCGTTTTTAGAGCGTTTCCCACAAATGCTCGGTCCAGCCAGCTGTACCAGTAGTGCAGAACTGGGCCCATGGAGCAGCCCACCACAAACATACGACCTTCAGGAGGAGAGAAACAACAAAAACAGAATTCCAATTGGGAATGCGGTTAATTAAAAAAAAACAAAAAAAAACATGGCACAACTGGTCTCCAACATTAAACCAAAAGCATTTTGAAGGTTCAATAGGAAAATTAACTTAAAATATATTGTTGTAGAGGTTTTTCTCTATTTAAATGACCGTTTATACAGTCTGGGTTTAAAGACCCTGAACAACAACAACCTCAGATGTCGTGACCCTGGTAGACGCCAGAAGGGACCACAACATTGAAACTGTGTCAGAACCACCATCATCTTCACAACTAATCCAGGATCCACTTCATAACACTGCATGGGCTTGTGATAACAATTGGCAAAAATCTCGATTGGATTTGTTCACAAGGAAACCAGTTTGCAATGTTGGTATACAACCGAGGTCCTGACACTGCTACATTACAACATTGGACTTTTGTGAGTGGTGCAAGAGCAACTAAATACACCGGACATGTCATAAGGTAAAAAAATTGGCAGATATTAGTCTACAGCGCTTGTATACAGCGCATCGGTAACAGTACAACTTTGCCCAAACCTCTACTTTGAAAATCATCTGTTGTTGATGATTAAGGAACAATGAGATAAATATATGATGTATTGGCTTTTCTAAATGTTTTGACCAAATCAGCTGTGAATATCAGCAAAAAAACAAACAAAAACCAATCCAATATCGTGCATCCGTACCTGAACAGCTCCTTGTCGTACGATCTCAGGCACGAGTATTTATTTTATTTTAAAATCTGAAAGTGACCACCCGATATTAAACATATATTGAGTTTTGTTATATAGTTCATCGAAGTCGAGCACAAGTCATTTTAAGAAGACTTTTTTACAAAGTGTAATTTACATGAGGATCAATATCAGTAACATTTCACATCATATCAGATTAAGCCCATGGTTTATCAGTCCTCTTGCTAAATTTAATTGAGTCTCGAACGTGCACCTACACTTCTAGGGTTTATGATACTTTTCCCACGCTGAAACAAATGCTATCCCGGCCCCATTCGTCCCTCTCACCTGTCCTGTTCCAGTCCCGAATTCTGCCCGGGTCGTTGTGGTTCTCCCGGCTCTGCTGCAGGAAGTCTCCCAACGCCAGCATGCCTCCACCGCTCAAGGTGTTCGTGAGTAGCAGGTATCGGCCCTGAAAGAGTTGCTTCCAGGGGAACCGTATGCGGACCAGAAAATCTTTACCCGCCCGGGGGAGCATGTCTTTCGGACCGTAGAGAGAGAACTGTCATCTGAGGAAGATCCTCTGGTAGAAAAAGCCTCGACAGACTTTAAATGGTCGATATTATTACTGTAATTCACTGACCGGGTGTTGCTAAATGTTAGCTAAGTTAGCCAGTCATTCATTCACAGCCAGTAATAACAACCAGGTTTCCTTGAGTTTGCAGACGGAGACAAAAGCTTTCGATGAAGAAACACAGGCGATGAAAAGGGTATATTGACTTAAAATTGAAGAAATTCTGTATTGATGATAAATTATTCAAACTGACACGTATTTTGTGTGTCCTTGTCTGGTCCCATGAACTCCTCATGTAACACAGGCTAAGAGAAGAAGCAGGGAAGTAGATTAATATGAGCGCCACCTGCTGGCTTGGAGGGAACTAGCATCTTCAACCATGAAGAACTAAATTTAAAGTGTTAAAATAGATTTAAAGTATTACCATAGAATCGTTTCTTGCTTGAAAACGTAAATTGTATTTGAAGTATCAAAATAAGAAGTTGTTCATAGTTGAATAGTAATTTAACTCCTTTAATGATGAAGCTGAACCACACAGCCTGTCAAATTAAACTCCAGCAGAGGGTCATTCTTTGATTCTTTATGCACGACAAAATGCACCATAGTATTTGAGTCAAGTTGTAACAGTTGTGTGCTGTGGCATCTCAGTATGTCATCCAATCACCACGAGACCTACAGGCGGAACATCACATCCCTTAACATCCCTCAGACGTGAGTGAGTGGCCAAATTTGGGCACCATGTCAAAAACAAGCAATGCACACATCATACAGAAATAAGCAAAGTACATACACAGCAATGAAATTAAGTAAAAGGCCAAAGTCTGTGAAATATATTTTATACATACAGCATAATATCATATGAGATTATGATAAACAAATGTAATAGTCCAATCTTGTCCAGTTTAAGGCAAATGTACTGGGGCAGAATGTTCATTTCCTCCTGGGTCTTAAATGTATTTGTTTAAGAATGAGGGGTTATCATGTAAGGAGAAGATACTAAAAAAAAAAAAAAAACCACGGGATTGAGGGAACAAGGTGTTTCACAGGCTTTTCTAAATTGGTGCTAAAGTTAGATTAAACATTTTAAGGTAGATTTATTTCACTGTATTTCACGAGAACGATAAAATTACAGGAAAAACGGGATTGAATAAAGAGTGTCATTTGGAACCAGACAGCTTGTGTTTTCGCATGTGCTGTCTTTGCTGATAGAGCTGTTGAATGACAATGAGATACACAAGCAGTCTGACCGCCAGTGTGTGTGTGTGTGTGCGTGTGTGGAGCTCCCCCCTGTGTTTCCCCTCAGCTATTACAGCTAGTTATTTTAAAAAAAATGTATCCAAATGTCTGCATGTACTGATACTGTTGTCTCATAAAATACCTTTATAATATTTTCATTGCGTTTAAAGATATCGATTCTTATCTATGTATCTTCCTGTTCTTGGCTTCTACTGCGTGATTGTGTGGTGATATTTTACAGTTCTCATCGTAGCAGCAGAGTTTGTTACTGGGTGAAGGTGGCAGCAGCGGTTATTGACCTCTTCATCAGTAATTCAGTCCCTCCAGCAGCGCTCTTCAATAATAAATGACTGGTTGAGTGTTTGAGGAGGAATATTTCAGGTCGGTTTACAGCGCAGCTTCTGATTGGTCAGACGGGCTGTCAATACACCGCCCTCTTGTGATTCATTAAGCGTGACGAGGCGGAGCTAGAGAAATACCGGAAATCAGTCATCGTTTCAAAATAAATTCTAAAATAAGCCGGTGTACCAAAAGTATGAAAGGTAGGTAAAACGGAATGACTTCATTTTGACTTTTGCAACTTCACATTTAAATAAGTTATATCAAACATGTTTTTTTCCCGCACTATGGCATCACACTTACGCTGAATTTACCAGTCTTTTTTTCTGGAAATTCTTAACCGGAAGTGTGCTTGCTCATCTTTTCTAACCTGACGGTAGTGGTGTCTCTGCGGGTGCTGGACGCGGTGGATAGCCGGAAAGAAATCGACAAAGGTGCGATTTCGGTCTTTATTCGTCTTATTCACATAAAAAATTAACACTGTTCTGTTTTTGTGCTGCACTGTTTTGGTTATTTGCTCTTTTAATGGTGATTTAATTCAAATCTCTAACTAATAATTTCAGAATGAAATCGTTTCATAGACGATGCAGGTGATGGAGCAGCTGTTTTCATTGTGAAAACCACAAAAGCTTCATTCCCAGAGATAAAACGGTGTATGTATTCGGCTGAGCGGTGGATGGATGTTGGGGGCCAGAGCTGGTGGTTCTCTGAAGGATCTGTGGTGTGACTCAGGGCCCGTCCTGCGGGTAAAAGCGTTTCACTGTCCGATTGTTTAAAATCCAGAAAGCGGGTCCAAATGGATCTGAGATATTAAAAACAATAAAATAGTATTACCAGTTAATTCCCCTCATTAAATTGACAAGAGTGTCTTTTTTGTTGGGGTTGGGAAATAACATTTTTATAATGTTATCATGAAACAAGATAGAAAGAAGATCAAATAATGCCACATACGTCTCAGTAGCACATTGGAATATCGATGGATGAGGTCCCAAATTAAATGCGGTTGGAGAGGAGCACTACTGGGCCACTGCTGTTTTCCGTGGTCAACTAAAACATTTTCACTCGTCAAATCTCGGTTAGTGTCTTCATGACAATTGCAAGTAACTTAAATCTGCATAACTGAGTCATTCAGTGTTTGTTCTTCCCTTAATGCAACATGACAACGTGGTTTTGAGAAACCGATCATAATTTACAACATCATACAATATATTTTTATCGATGCTGCGAAATTCCATAAGTGTGTGTGTGTGTGTGTGTGTGTGTGTGTTTGACTCTTGTCCACAAAAGATTTCAAAGTCTTACAGTATTTTTTACTCTCTGTGATAATTGAATTATTGATTCAGCTCAGCCTGTCAGCAGTTTGGTTAAAATCAAGGATGTTCCAGGATCAGCACAGACGATGGGACATTAGATTATTGTTGGCTTCAAATTAGGCTGAAGATAAGTGTGCTGACAATAAAGTTACTGGCAGTCAGACCTGAGGGCAAAAGTGATGCGTCTGTTCTTTCTCAATGGAAAACATATATCCATGGTGCTACAGAAGAAACAAACAACAACGAAAAACTAAAGTCAGATGGTTTCTTTGATTTTGCATTTCCGATGTTAATATAATTTTAAAAGATTCTTGTCTGACGTTTATTTTGTTCATTAAAGACCCGCTCCTACTAAAAGAAAATCCCCTGCATTCAGTCGAGATGTTTCTTTTCCCGTGGTGGTTTAGAGCTGTGTATTCGCTAGAGAGAGCATCTGAAGGACAGAAATGCCAGAACGTCTTTATCAAATATCAATAATGGTTCTCAGCCGATTCAAACTATCAATAGCTGGACTATTTATATCAATATCAAAACCTAAAAGTACCAGAAAAAAAGCAGAAAGTTGACTGCTACAATCATATTTTTAGGAACAATTACATTTTTCAGTGGCGTTATGTTTTGGAAATTGGAATTATACACAAGAGAGTCGAAGGAGACGGCAGGTATATCAGAGAGAAAATATGTACAGGTTGATGTTGAGACCTCTGGCTGTTTTTAATCCACCCGTCCTGGATTCACCTGCATCAGCTCCCTGCATCCCGACTGCACCCCCCAGCCCCCCACGGCCCGCTCTGCATTTCTGTTTGCTGTGGAGAAGAAAAAAGATGAAGAGATGCTATTTTTAGCTCCACTCATCTGCATCCACGCGCTTCCTAGAAAAGGAGGCACGTGATTGGAGGAAAAGGGGGAAAATGCCATCTCAGGAAACCTGCTACATAAGAGCGGAGGAGACATCTTCTGTCTCAGTGCTTTCATAGTCATAGTTTCTCACTCGAGCGAATAAGCTGGGCTTGATTATTGGATTTTATTAAAGAGCGTTTATTGCTGATGTTACAGGGCTTTAAATAGAACATCAGATTATTTAAATGCTTCTTGATAGATTAATCACCTTCAACGAAAAGACTTTTCTGTCAGCAGGATTTCACAAAAACGACCATGATTCTGCATTGAAGGAGAAACCCGTAAAAGTTAAAGAGTGGATTTGCGTCATGAGGCAGAAACACAAATGATTTCCTGCTTTTGTTAACAAGGCAAGATAAGACATTAAATAGACAGGATGTTCAGAGCGGGAGATGTTGTCAAATTTCCCACTTCAACACATTGATTTTTCTCAGAATATCAGTGAGGTTTTTTTCTTTCACTCAAGCAAGAAACAAAAAAACCCCAATTTCACTCATAAGCAGACTCCCTCCTCAGAGGAGCATTTTAAATATGAATTTTTAAGTTGAATTTAAACTGGAAGAGATATTTTTGTTTTGGAATGAGGAGACACTTCGTAGTTCTTAGCTACTGGTCCGCCTACGCTGTGTCTTAAGTTTCAGCTGCTTAAACAATTCTCATGAATTCAGTTTAACAAAAGCCATGTCACGTCAATGTGAAGGGGTACTCTTTATTTGTTTAATGAACAGTTTCTAAAACTGCAAGATTAAAACCAATAGCGCTTCAGCACCACGGACAGCTCCTGTCAACCCTCATAACCTGAGAAAGCAACTGTGAAATTCAAATCTCCATTCAGAGATTCTCCATTTTCTGTTTTATTTTGATTCTTTCCAGTGACATTTTTTTTCTGGCAGCAACAGGATTTTCATTGAAACTCATTGTTTTAGAAGCGCAACAACCCAGCAGACAATGGCGCCTGCGGTTTTCCACAAGGGTTAGAGGTCAAACAACTGCTGAACTTGTCAGAAAACGGCAATAAACCCTCAAACTGAATTGATTTTGTTTTACTGGTCTGTGTGTGTGTGTGTGTGTGTGTGTGTGTGTGTGTGAGAGAGAGAGAGAAAATGGAACCGCAACATATCCTCACCTTTACAAAATAACTTTATTCTCCTTTTAGATTATTATTCTGTTCCTCGGTGTTCTGCTAGTCTGTGACATAGTTCAGATTTACCACATTTACCATTAGTTCTGATTCCAAATGTTTTTGTTTTTTTTTCCTGTGTGAATTTAACTGGCTACTGGACATTTAACGTAAGCAGAATTTGCCATCCATTCATTTGCATTAAGAAGGGCATTTGTTGCTAGTGCTAACACAGCAGATCTCATTTGTTTGTCTTAAAAGGGGCTGTATCTGTCTGACCTTTGACCTGTGAAATGGTAAAACCCACAAATACCCCACCCCCTTTTATTATGCCTTTTTGTGCTGAAATAATAGGAGAGTGTGAGGAGACATTAGCTAGTTTCTGACCTTGATGTCCCGCTGCTGTATTTGTAAATCTAGCTTTTATATTTTGCAGCTTTTGGTATTTTGGCACATTCATGCATTTGTTGCTCCTGATAGTGGGACATCAGCCAGACATGCAGGATCAACCTGCATCTTCAAGCTTCCTTCCCAGAGATCGGTCTTTTTAAAAAATTGACCGAACTTAAACCAATAGGGTTATCTCAGCATTCACATAATTCTTCTGCCTACTTTGGTGTTTATAATGTTGCCTCTGGGGTCGGCTTTAGTTAGATATGTTGCTGTCGCTTGTCTCAGCTGGTTTGGTCGCTGTCTTTTAGCGGGAAGGTGTTTGGGTGATCTGGGATTAGCGGAGGATTAGCTGTCGACCGACAGGAAGTGAGCCGATACTGATTAAAAGGTGCTGATTAGCTGGCCGCAGCAGCTCTTAGCTCCGGATCAATCTCTCTCCTTCCAGCCATCAATCTTCTCCCAGTGACAGGTTTAGGGGAGAGCTTGATGATGTCATTGTCTAGTACAGAAACACGCAGCTCTTAGTCATGATTGAATTAGAATGAAAAAAAAACCCAGCAACCTCTTCCTGTGGTTAAAGAGGCAGAAAATCTGGATAGACTATTTTCTTCTCTCCAGTAAATCAGAGCTCTGAGTTAGATGAGCGTCCGGTTGCTGATAAAAAGCAATGTGAAGTAGCAGAACTCCTTCTCATGAATCTCCTTCATGTTTATTTATGTGAAATATTTAAAACGATGCATTTTCATAACCTCAACTGCAATAAAAACTCTTCCATTTTCTGCTCTATGATATCAAAATACAATGAAACCTGAGCAGTGAAATCAACGCAGGTAGAATGAATTGCTGTTGTATGAATCAGTAGATTACAGTTTTATTATGAGAGGCCTCTTTGTTCACGTGTTGAGGCCCCGATAGAAACCACGCACGTCCTCTTCCATCCCTCTGAACTCGTCTGTGACCAAGGAGCCGAGTGTGTCAGTCTCCATTTTGTCCCACGTAACCTCTAAGACGACGTCTCTTCTTAAGGTCCTGTTTTGGGTTGCTGATGACGAGTGTGACGCACCGAGAGTGAAAGATGTAAGCGATCACTTTCTCTCTTAGGGTGAAAGATGTAAGCGATCACTTTCTCTCTTAGGGTGAAAGATGTAAGCGATCACTTTCTCTCTTAGGGTGAAAGATGTAAGCGATCACTTTCTCTCTTAGGGTGAAAGATGTAAGCGATCACTTTAGAGGTGATTTTTGGCTCCTTTATCTTCTCCTGTCACACTTGAGAGGCAAACTGTGCGAGTTAGAATCACTTTGTGTGCAAGAATGTTGAAAGTCTTAAAGATATTTTTCACGTGTCGAACAAGCGCTACGATATTTTCCAGCAAATATGAGAACAACATCGATACCAGAGGAAACTTTATTGATCCCTGCGAAGAGGCTGGCTGATGATTCAGCAGTATGACATCAATAGAGCCGCAATGATTAAGCGTGAGAAAAATACATCCCTATACTGGAATTTCAATAAAGCAATACCACATATATACCATGTATGATTTTTAATATTGATACTAGTTTCTGTTTTGTGTTTGTTGTTTTTTTCATGTTGTATTTCATGATGGGTTAAATTGTTTTAGTACCCCCTGCATTCAGATTTCCCCCGGGGGATAAAGGCTGCGCATCAAAACGGTGTCCTGCTTATTGTCATGGTTTCAGAGTGTCTCGGCTATGTTGTGCTTGTAAGTGTCTTTATCTCGATTTGATAAACGTGGTTATGTTATCTGAAGTTCCAGACAGACACCAGAATACTGCAGCATGAATAAAAAAAAACCCAAAAAAACTGGCGCAGGGCTGCAACTGATAATTAATTTCAACATCGATTCATTTGCTGATTATTTTCATAATTAATCTTTTCACTCAAGAACATGAGAAATGCTCATCACAGTTACCCAGATCCTAAAGTGACACGGTCAGATTACTTCTTCCGTCCAGCCAACAGTCCAAAGACCCTACGATATTTTTACTTGGGAAAAGAAAGACTAAAAAAAAACAATTATCAAAATATGAGGAGATTACTTTTCTTTCCATCAGCTAATGGATTAAACGTTTCCATGCTGCATTTCTAAGAAATATTGAGAGGATGCGGTTCTGAGGAATACTATAACTGATGATCAGAAACCTGGAAACTTTTGCTCGGGTTTCATGCGAACCTCAAAACCACGATTCGACTCTAAATCATGTTTTAATATCGTTGTTTTTCTTTTGCTTGTTTTTCAGATGTTAAATAGTAACAAATTCATATTTTATTGTCTCATTTCTGCACACCTGATTCTGTGCACAGTCCCTCGACCATCAAGGCAGAGTGAAAAGCACCCGCAGCATCCTGCAGGCTGAAGGACATTTGCATAATGAGAATTTGTTAATTACTTTGAAATTAAGCAGGACTGAGTCTGTAAGCTTCTGTATTGAATTAGTGTTTGGTGAAGGTTGAGCCAACTCTCCTCTCCTCAGATAAACTCGGAGGGAAGGCTGCGGTAATCTCACCACACCGTCACACACAGCCGACTCTGAGCAGCCTCTTCAGAAAAGCCCCTGACAGGCTGTGATAGTGTGTGACGAGAGCCAGACTTTAAACAGCCGCTGTTCATTGTTAACCTTCTCTCTTATTAACGTTGGTCATATTTATTTCCTTTTTTAAGATGTTAAACCAACAGTTGGGCTTTTCTGCGTACCCATCAACTTAAATTTAAACATCAAGTTGAAGCAGATTTAGCGAATGAATGTGTACGTTCCAGTTTGCGTGGAGCTGAGTAGACACAGGAGTAACATGAGCAGATCCATTTTTAATAAGCTTGGGAATCCAACACCTAACCCTGTTTGTGATCAAGCGTGACCTTTTCCTGCTTGTTTGCTGTGACATTTCTTGCATTTTGGTTGATTAAAGGGCTAGTTTATTGTCATATAGACAAACAGAAAACTTAAAGTTACCAAAATATTCCACAATGATGGTTCAGACCAAGCAATCTGATTGGTCATGTAGACATTAAGAAATGAAAAAATGCTTCATCACTCGATCTTGATTGGAACTCATTTTCTTCTGTTCTTTTTTTCTTTTTTGCTTGAGTCTGGTTTGTTTTCTGTTGGAAATAGCAGTTATACAGGGACTGTGTTTATCATATATATATATATATATATATATATATATATATATATATATATATATATATATATATATATATATATATATATATATATATATATATATAGGTTGTTGGAGATCAATGCATGGGCAGCAATGCAGGTCTCAGTTCTCAGTTTACCTGGTGATGAATGTTACAACCCTCGGCAGACACGGGAAGTGGGAAGTGTACGAAAGAATGAGACAGTGTAATTAAGTAGCCAGAGAGACTCCGTCACACCGAGAGGAGAAGTGCAATGTGATTTCATGACAAAAAGTTTGTGTCAGGTAGTTCTTTAACACACGCACACACACACACACACACACACACACACACACACACACACACACACACACACACACACACACACTCCTTGCACTTGTCAAAATCAAGCAAAGTCCCAAGACTGAAAGAAAATGAAGCTTTAAATGTAAATTGTACAATAAATTGAAATCCAATTCCTGATTATGCATGATATGTTCAACACACACTTTACCACTCAGAATACGTTTAATTTTAGGCTTTTAGCTCATATCTTGTATTTAATGATGTCGTCGTCTTCCATAAATAATCGGCTCAGTCGTTTTTTTTTCCAAGTTTTTCATGAAACACCAAAAAATGGAGACGAAACAGTACTTATGCTTATGAGTTGATTCAGGCAAAAAAAAAAAAAACAAACCTGTCAAAAACCATTTCATTTGAAGAAGCCGGGAACAAGCTACCTTTTTCAAACAGATCAAGTGTTATTCACATTAACTTCTGCTCTGTTATTATTTTTGTCCTCTGCTTCCTCTGGCAGCGAGCAGGACAGAAGACGTCTGTTCTGCCTTTGCGTAACAAACGGTCGGCACTTTGAGGAAGGGTCGGTGCCTCTCCATTATTTAGGAAGCATCTCTCTGTTCCTTCGTGTAAGCTGATAGGAGGTTGGAGTTGTTTTGTTTGCACTTTATTCCCTGAGAGTTCTAGTGTTCCACTGCAGTCACGTTAAGATAACAGTCTAAATATAGAGCAGGGCTCTGAACCCCTCAAGTCCTGTGGGCTGAAGTCATCATCCTTTCAAGAGCTGACAAGTTTTCTTCAATCAGTTTAGTCCTGGTGTTTCTACCGTGCTCGCTATGTGCCGTGCTCGCTATGTGCTGTGTGTTTTAGCTCTGCTGAAGTGCTTGTTCAGTTCAGGCCGGGAATGCTGGGTATCGGCGTGTTCAGCCGGGACGGACATCCAGAGTCAGAATGTCTCTCATAACGTCACGTCAGAGGAGCTCGAAACACGTTGTCTACTTAAACCGTGTGTTTGTTGCTGGAATTCTGATCTCTTGTTCCGACACAGGCAGCGTTGAGGGTGGGCCTATGCAAGAAGCAAAAGACAACATTCACTAATCGTGTGTGAAGTCTGGTCCAGTATGGAAGTTCCTGGAACAAATGGTAAAACATATATTACTGTAGTGACAGCTAGTGAAATAATACAAGAGGTACCAGAGTAACTGCCTGTTTCTCCATCACTTCTCCATCTATTTTTATTTAGGTACCTTGAAAGGTGCCTGATGTGTTAAAATTATACTTTTTAAAGGGTGAATAAACCCTGTGTATATATGAGAATAGACTGACAGCAGCGTGTCACTCCCTCTCTCTCCTGTTCTCATACACTCATCTTCGTCTCACTGTATTTGTGGAAATAATTTCACTCGCTGAGGTTTTGGGGTTTGCAGTGGATGATACACAGAAGCCCTTTGAGTTGCGGTAACAAACTGCAGAGTGCAGCACTTCAGATACATTTCAGCTGCAGTTATTTTTGAGAGTGGAGACTACAAATCTGAAATCTGATTGGTGTTGCAGCAGACGTCAGGGTATGTTTTCTTTTTTACTGCCGATACTTTAATCTGAAGGTTCATTGTAGCAGGTCGTGCATCTACCTGCATCTCTGGGATTCTGCACCTCCTTCATCTGTGCAGTTAATCAACATGTTTCAGATCTGAATGCTGGCTCCAAAGATATTTTAGTATGCCAGTAATGCATATCAAACTCTGAACTAACAGCAACTTGGCCTGCAGCTACTTCCCCTTCACTGCATACAAGATAAATTATTCCTCACACATCTCCAGCTGATTATGACTGATAGAGCCATTTGTCTCCAACAATTTACCAGTAGAGAAAATTCACATACCTCCTCCCTCAATATTGTCAAAGGCTGCTTTGATGAATCACCGTGAAGCAAACGTTTTATCACTGTCACCTATTATACTGCCACTGTATCATTTTTTTTTAACAACATTAATTAGAGGAAGGAACTTTTGTGTGCTATTGTGCCTCTCGAGCTCAGAGAGTCCTTGGTTTAATTTCATTATCTCTGCAGAGGAGTGTGCATTCAGCGCTGTCCGTCTGCAGGGTTGTGCAAAAAGGGCCGACTTTCAAAAAACTTGGTGCAGGGGTGCAGCTTGTGGAATCATTTTCCATTTTGATACAGATCTGATTTATTGGGGAGATCTTTATCTTACACTAATATTAAGAGGACCTTGATGAGAATTGTAGTCTCTTCTGGTTCAAAAATAGTTCAGAATCTTAGTGAAATGATTGTTACTGTTCGTGGTAGAACACATTTATCACAGGATGCAGATGTGCGATGACAGACTGCTCATTATCTTAAGACTACTAATTACTTCCCCCTAACAGCCTCCTAATGTAATTTACAACCCAGTTCATGGGTCCCTTCTCGTCCATAAAGCGCATCAACTTTTCATCGCGGTATCTTCATTCACGCCAGTTTAGACATCTTGCATGTCCAAATGCGCTTAAAGGTCTACTTTACTCTTGCTAGTTCTCAAATCCATACTCCAGCAGTGATGCAGGTTTTTCACTGTGAATAATGAAAATATGACTCAGTTAAAACCACAGTTGATTGCAGGTTTAACTGGCTGTGACATTCTGAACAGCAGCAGCACAGCACAAAAAAGCATCAGTTCCCACTTTACCAATTTACAATAGCAGTAGTGTCCTGATCTCGAGGCCTTGGTGACAGCAGTTGGTATCTGTTAAGGAAACTTAGGTTGGAAGAAGATTTTTTTCAGTGGAGTCTAATTCAATATAAATGATTTAAATACTAACAAATATCAGTAGTTGGGATGCTGAACCACCTGTAATACAACTGGAGGAACAGACAAACAGCTAATGGTTTCACAGGTGTGTTTCACTTGGGGCATGGTGATTGAAAACGAGCGAAACAGTGAAGTAAGAGTCCGACTGATGAATAAAGTGGTTAAAATCAACCTCTTTTAAGAAATGTCTTTAAAATGGTCAGCGGTATGATATTATAGTGTAGGAATCAACTGAAATCAAATTTTCTGGCTGTGTCACTCAAGCAGAAAATCTTGTATACAAACTGAAAGACAGGTTTCCAGCAAGAGTAGCTCAGGGGTCGGTGCGGAGCTGCGTACGGTTAGCAGTGACGTGGGAAACTTGCCGCTGAATCACAGCTGCCTGTGAGAGTTCCAACTGCGAGTGGCTCACCTGCCAGCGCAGCTGCTCTGCATTTACTCACCTCACACGTAGTAGAAACCACTCGCTCTTTCATTCAGTTTCTCCACACAACACACACACACACACACACACACACACACACTCACACACACACACACATTGAAAGTGAGCTTTAATCTGAAAACAGGTGGGACCACAAACACTTGCAATTTGTAGAATCTGGTTCAGGGTTATGTGGACCAAGACTCACTGCTGTCTTTTTCTTTCTTTTTTTGTTTTCCCTCTTTTCTTCGCTGCATAAGATGAAAACTTCAACCAGAGTCAGTTCTTGTTACCAATGAGGTCAGGTTTTCAGGGGCGTCTCTCCATTTGTCTGTCAGCAGGGTCACATAAAAAAAAAAAAAAATCACTTAAATTGCAGGTCCAATAGTACATAGCGCCAACTGGTGGCAACGAGAAATTACATGTTGTTGTTTTTTGGTTTAAACCGTTTGATTGATTTTTTTTGGTTTTAAACCGTTAGATGTACTCTAACCAGCTGATCGATCAGCCTCTTCTTGAAATTGATCGTAACTCCCTATAGTCCTTGGCGATGGGTTACCGTGAAGAGGTGCTCATTTAACAGTGTTAATGTGGCGACTCCTGAATTTGATATTTCACTGTAGAACATGAAACTGTAACGACTCTACTCCACGTGGTCGGATCCTTTCTAAACTAGACAGGCATTTGATTTACATCAGGATTACTCTCGATGTACAGATGTATAGTCGAGGTACACGGAGGTATTTGTTCTCCGAGTGCTCGCTTGTTGCTGCTGTTTTACCTTCTTGATATTGTTTGTGAATCTTGAGGTTGAAACGGATACGCGCCTCAGTTGCTCCGTCTCTTCATGATTTATTCTAATCCTATTTCCAGTGTTACACTATCTAGCCCTGTAATATAACCTACAACAATACAAATGTATGGATATTTCAGTGTGGAATGTCAAGATAAATTGGAGACTTTCCCCTGAAACTGGGATTACATCACTATAATGATGGAGGTGGATTGATCAGGAAACTCAACCTTGTTCTATCAATAAAGGTCATTGCCACATGGAGATGTCACAGCGGTCTTTCTTCCGTCTCTGTCCACAGATGGCCTCGGCAACAGCTACCTACGGACAGAAGGAGTCTTCAGACCAGAACTTTGACTACATGTTTAAGATCCTCATCATCGGCAACAGCAGCGTGGGGAAAACCTCCTTCTTGTTCCGTTATGCCGATGACTCCTTCACACCCGCCTTCGTCAGTACAGTGGGCATTGACTTCAAGGTGAAGACCATCTACAGAAATGATAAGAGGATCAAACTGCAGATCTGGGTAAGACATCTGTTTAGTTTACTTAGAATTACATGAATTTAGGAAACCAATGAGCCGCTGAAGAACTTGCATGGATGAGTAAAGAGTTCGTAGATTTAAGAAAGATATCAGGCTTGTTCAAAGACACGTTGAGCAAGAAACTAGAGTTCATATATTCATAGTCAGGGCTGTTAATTTGGATCTGTGTGAAAATCATTGATCCATTTGACTGCTTCTGTCACAAATATCCAGAATGACGGGTTTATCAAAATTGGTTCAACAAAAATCTGCTTCATGTGCCGCACAAACATTTGCGAAGAACCCCTGGAGCTGGACAACGAGACTCACTTTCAAGTTTACTGTGAATGAAGCGGTTACGTCTAAACCAGGTGGCTATAATTTCCCCATATTTGCATATCCCCATTTATCACAGGAAATATTTCAAGACAGTTTCAGGTCCACTCTGGCATTTGGTTCTGGGAAAACAGGTCACATATGGCGTGTGTCTCCTTCCGCTAATGGTGTCGTGGTGTAGTGGTGTGGCTTGGCAGGCTGTACTGGAGAGTTCACCAGCGTTCAATCAGACTTGGACCCGTGTGCCACAGACATCGCAGGGTACGCGGTCTCTGCGTCATGCATCCTCAAGCTGTGCCAGTGGAAACGTCTGTCTATCCTGATGGAGGGCGTGTGTATGAACAGGAGCCAGGACACTCCTTTTGAGTCAGCACCTTCTTGTCCTCCATTTATATTGTAATAACACACATTAAGAGTGTCCAAAGAGCACTTTGCACTCTCGGGGTGTGTCCGTTTGTTCTCAGGCTGCTGCCAAAACATGATGAAAAAAACAAAGCTACCATCAATGCTAGCAGGGAATGTTCCTACAACGTTTGTCAACCTAAATTTACATGATGTAAAGAAAATGTTTCAATCTTGCATTTAAAGACTTAAAAATGATTTTCTGAGCATTTTTTAAAAAAATAAAAATTAAGATTATAATTCCGTAGGGCCCTGAAGAGGGAACGTTTCCTTTTTTCTACCATATTTGAGTTTGAGAACAGGCGAGTGAGAGGCAGTTTTACTCTGCGATGTACTTAAAAGCAGGATGAGAGTGAAAGTCACACTTGATGATGCTAGAGACGCGCTGAACTCTGACAGACTAAGGCTGCATTGAAGCAAAGTAACTGAACTGAACTCTAGTGAAGTGACAGGAAAGAACAGTTTCCTTGTCTCGTGGAAATTACGAGTCAAAGCGAGAATGTTGGACCTACCTCATGTAGTAATACATGTCAAAAAAGTACAACTGCCAGTAACTGATTATCAAAAATGCTATGAAGTACTTGATTTCATTATCAAAGCATTTACATTTGATAATCCTAGTCAGTGTTAATTGAGATACACGGGTGATGCATCTGCAGCATTTCTTTTGTTTTTCTTGATGAGGGTCGGTTGGCTAGTTTCAAATTACGCGCTACGAGTACTGATATAAATATGTGCATACATATTCAATAGACAAGGAACTCAAGTATTGCGATGCTCAGTGCTCACTGGAACACTGAGGAGGCAAGGTGAGAACATGACGCACAAGCATTTGCAGGCAGTAGCTGCAGCAGCACCTCTGCAGCTTCCTCATTCTGCTGAAATTCGGATAAAAAAAATACTGCAATGCAATGCAATATAAGAGAAGCACTGACAAAACCACAGCTAGTCTCAGTGACATGGCCTGAAGAACAAACAGGATTGTGTTTGTGTGAGCTGTGTGGTCACATCAAACGTGTGTGTGGGCTCCTGAGGGCTTAACAGCAAACACAGTTGTACCAGTAAAGAGGAGCGTGTTGGGAGAACAGGATCCCCAAGGAAACTGGTGTGTCAGTATCAGGATGTAGATCTTAACATGAGACTGTGAGTCTTTTATTTTTTTCCTGGCATGTTGCTATTGTAATCAGTCCTCAATCCTTCAAAGGGAGGTTGGAGTGTTAAGAGCTTGTTTTGAGGTTAGATTTGGGGTTTAGATTCAGTTGAGGGTAGAGGGTTAGGGAGTGAATAATGCCAGAGAAATGTCCTCATAAAGATAGCTATACATGCTTTTCTGTGTGTGCCTCTGTTGTCAGCCTTTACCAGGTCCTTCCTCTAGTAAGGAGGAAACAATCAGCCAATCAGAGTACAAGAGAGGGATGACTGGGTGCTGTTCTCCCCTCCCCCATTACTACACATCTCAACACTTATTACACCACACACACACACACACACACACACACACACACACACACACACACACACACACACACACACACACACACACACACACCCTACCCCCCATCTCAGAATCCTCACGGCTGAGAAGGCGAGTGAAAATGAAAATATGGGCCCAAAATTCATTTGGTCCAGGGTGTAGGATAGTATAATATACATAGTCAAACAAAAATTAGTACAAAAATCATTTAATCTACCCTGTTTCCCATTTAAGAGTAAAATAATGGCTCTTTTTAAATTTCATTTAAACCTTAATATCACTATTTCTTTATACTGTATCTGTTGCAGATGGTTTTTATGCTGTCATTACAATGGCAGGATGACTTTATGGAGACATTAATGTAGTCCAGTGTTCAGTAAAGTCAATGACCCAATTTCTCCGCTTTTCTCATTTAAAACATCAAGTGCTTAAATACATCTGATCATGCATGCTGGGAAAGTAACACTTGAATGTATCTGCATATAACCTGTACTAATGTACATTTTCAAGGCTATTTTGGTTCACGAAAGATGACTAACAATGTGTTTCTTATGTAACAGCACTCAACACTACCTACATTGACTTTTTAGGCCTGTGATGGTGATGATGATGATGATGATGATGATGATGATGATGATGACGATGATCTTAGTCTGCTGCGCATCGACAGGATGACCAGAATAGAATGTAAACCGCTGTTGCAGAACTTTAAAGCACAAAATATGGAGATGAAACTTCACTAATTATTCTGCATATACAGACAGGAGATACAGTCATTGCAAATGTCTACTTCCATCCAGACGGTGCAGTAGATACCTGTTTGCTGTGTTGATCTCCATGCTGACAGCAGATTGATGATGTTGGATCGGAGAGACACAGGGTGTTGTGTATCACACACACCTGGCCTTCATTCCCTTTGAATTCATTAGAGCTTGGTGCTGAAATTCAAGCTCATCTAGATCTGTGGCCAAGGAGATCCAGCGAGGGCGGAAGAGGCGAGGACGTGAAGCGCAACAAGAGCTGCTGGAGGAGCCGATGAGGTGTTCCCTGCTGGCTGATTGAAAACCTCCCGAGAACTTTCAATAATATTACGATGCAACACAGCAGCAAGGCGCTAGTCTGTCAGGTTTAGTATTTGACCCTTGGTGTGTGTATTCTTCATTTTGTGGGGACATAAATCTATTCACAGTCAAACTGTGGAGACTTGTCTTCCTCTCATATAAAATTTAATGTACCCAATAAAGTCAGCCATTCAATTCTTGGGTAATAATTCAGATTCAAGTTAAGGGTCAGAGGTCATTTAACGACTGTTAAGGTCAAACAAAAAAATAGCGCCCTCAAATTTCAGGGGTTCCTCGTGGGCTGTTACCTTGGAGCTGTGTTTGATGTCTGACCACCTGATATCAAGTCATGTCACCCCGACCCCCCTTAAAAAGACATCTGAAGTCAGTTATGACATCACATTAACTTCTCATACCTGTTTGTCTTTTTAAGGACACAGCGGGTCAGGAGCGTTACCGCACCATAACCACAGCTTACTACCGAGGAGCCATGGGCTTCATCCTCATGTATGACATCACCAATGAGGAGTCCTTCAATGCTGTCCAGGACTGGTATGTGATAAGAAACCACAGGGGAAACAATACAGTATCTAGATCTTTTTCCTTGTAGCGTTCCTTTAGGTATCTGAGGAAACTCGAGCCCCAGAAAAATAGACATATACATGCCAAAACTTTATTGGCATAATGATCATCTTTTATAGCTGTCTTGACCTAATGTCATGAAAAATTGAAAAATTGTTTTATGCAAACTTTCGTATGAAGTAAACTGTGTGTGCGCAAATCTTTAACAGCCCTATGCACCCCAGGGTCTGTGGAGCCCAGGCTGGGAACCGCTTATCTAGATCATCAGAACAAATGAAAATCAATTCAAAGATTTTGTATTTAGAGATGCGCCGGTTTATTGCACCGCTGTTGTAGCTTCCCGTCCATCTGATGGGTGTGTCGGTCCCCAGGTCGACCCAGATCAAGACCTACTCTTGGGACAACGCTCAGGTGCTGCTGGTGGGAAACAAGTGTGACATGGATGACGAGCGCATGGTGAGTGGAGACAGAGGCCGGCAGCTGTCCGAACACCTTGGTGAGTACACGGTTCACACAAAGACAAACACGTCATACCTGTCGGTCGATTTATGTACCCCGACTATTTTAGTAACCTGAAATATAGTTCCTTTGTTTCTGAATGTTCAAGAAGATTTTGACATTTGCAGGTGAGGTGTAGAATATTTTCAATCAATTCAGATGAGCTGTCAGTGTATTGCGTAAAATGCATTCTGCACAAAATTTTGTGTTGATTTTTAAGAACAAGAGAGATATTTCACTTTAAAATTGTTCCTAACTCCGTAGGACCCCCCACCACTAAACTATTCAGTCACACAGAGGAACAGTGTCTTCATGAAACCCTTCTGCATGTCTCACACCTCATTCCCCTCCAGGATTTGAGTTCTTTGAGGCCAGCGCCAAAGACAACATCAACGTGAAGCAGACCTTCGAGCGCCTGGTTGATATAATCTGCGAAAAGATGTCAGAGAGCCTGGATGCTGGTGATCCCGCCATCACAGGGGCCAAACAGGGGCCCCAGCTGACAGAGCAGCCTGCTCCACCTCATCAGGACTGTGCATGTTAGAGATGACTACTCCCCACTTTCCTTCAATCCCTCTGTCCTCCTCCAGTGGGACCTCAGGTCCATACTCCATCACCCTCTCACTCACTTTTCTGTTTCCTTCTATAACTTAGTAAAGGATTGATGGTCACAAGAACCAGCTTGGAAAGTGTCTGAAATACTCTGAGGTGTTGGCAGTCCAGCGTTTGTTGGCGTCGGTTTCTTTGTCATTGCTGTTCAAGTTCTGATGCCGAAGAAAAGTGTTTCAGACTCTCTGCAGCTCAGGTTCTTGAGGGTTCCTGACCCGTGCTCCTTTGTTCCCCTGTTTCTCAGTGTGTTTTACACAGGAAGGATTTGACGGCGTCTGCCCTCATCGTGCCATTTAAATCCTTCTGATGTTTACAGTACTTGATTTCATGTCAGACTTGGATCTGGTGACCAGGGAGTCAACAGCTGAGTTGTGTGTTTGTCAGGACAGAACAATCCACCTGAAATCAGTTCCAAATCAGTGTGTTATGTTTCTTTAAAGGGTCAACAACAGATTCAGACGTCTGTGTTTCATCTGTTGTCTCGATACCGGTTTTTGTTGAGCCTTTTCTTGACGTTTTTACACTTTTTTTTTGTATTCTTGCTCCCTTTTTATTCTCTACATACATTAAACACTGAATGGGGACAGTATGAACAAGATATAGCTAGATTAAAAAAAGAGAAAACACATTTTATTTAATTATATTTATTTCAGTTGTACATATGAATATTGTGCAATATATAATATATACAGGTATGCATTTCTGAAGATGAACTTTATGAAATTCTATGAGGATAGTATCAAATATATGGGGTCTACGTGGGGTTTGTTTGGATGATGTGTGGAATTGTTTGCACGTGTAGCAACTCCTCGCCTCATTTCCTTGTTGGTTCAGTCTCACGCTGCTTTACTGAGATTTTGCAGAGTCAGAAATTTCCACCTCCTGCTGAGAAATATGCAGTGGAATGACCCTTTAAACTGGGAATCGCAAGTCGGAAATTTGGTCATAGGTTTATCGTTCTCTGAGTCTACGCAGAACCGCATGTGAGATTAGAAGAAGATGCTTGCAACCTAACTGTTGTTTCACCCAGAGAGTGACCGAAGTTTGTCGGCATATGGACGCTACACCGCTAAGAAAACAAAGAACATGTAAAGAAACGGTGTGTTGGTCAAACCTTGCTCACTGTGACGTGACCTCTGAGGCTACATATCCTGGTTGAACAGTATTTCCTCATCAGGCAAAGAAAACCAGATGCAGGCATCAGAGCTGCTGTGAGCCCCAGAGGTTGATGTGTCATTGAATCAGCTGGCTATTTCTGACGTGAGACTTGAACACAGCGCTTCTCTTTGTTTTCTTCCTCCTGATAGCTGTTGTGATGGTCACTACTACTTTAGGAAATACGGAAAACTTCCCGTAACAATTCAATTTTCTCCAGAAGAGGCTGGAATGGGGATGGGGGACATGACAACTCTTGTTTTGTTTGATCATTTTCATGGTTTTTGCCTTGATTAGTCCAGTTTGACACTGGAAAGAGACTGAACAGAATGGGCTCTTAATGGGTTGTAGTGGGATCTACTGGTTTACTTGTAACACCATTAAAACTTGTGCAGCAATGGTAGTTTCTGGCTGAATACATCAAAGCAGAACAACTTTGTTTGGAAACTACAGCAGTTGTACAGAAAATTGGCTAGCTGCTTTTGAGACTTTGAGACCCTAACGATTCCTGACATGTGGAGTTCAGAGCAAACACGCACACCGCAGAATCCAGTCTGATGTGACAAAGAGCCCCTGAGTGGCCACAGAGAGAAAAAAATAAAATTTTGTTGCCATGAGATATATCTGTTCCCAAAGTTTGATTCATTTTTGGCCACAGGATATATTTTCTTCCCTCACTCTGATTGATAGAGCCAACGGGATGTAACTTGTTTTTTCAATTTAGTTAATTTGTGACCATGAGATGAGACGCGTTCTCTCAGTTTGATCATTTGTGATCACATGATAGAACTTGTTCCCACGATGTAATTATTTTGTGATCAGAAGATTTTGATCAATAACAAGACTCTGTGTGTGTGTGTGTGTGTGTGTGTCGTGCTTTCACTCTTTACTTAAAAGAAGAGAAAATTCCTGAGTGCCCTTTTGCTTAAACAACAAATGCTGCTCACAGTGAAGACCTTTACAGAATCAGTATGATTACTCTAGAAGCTGGTGAGCTCTTGTCTTGACTTCAGTTTACATGTTTTGTTTGTTTGTTTGTTTGTTTGTTTGTTTGTTTGTTTGTTTACCTCCCATTTTTAAAGTCAAATAAGGATTAATGCTGCTGACTTTATTTTGAGTTGATGGAAGACTTAGATGTTGCGTTCTCTTATTTTGTCATCGCGATTACCATTGTTTCTGTGGTCAAATCAGCATCACTCGATCAGGACAGTTTCCTCACTTGAAACTGGTTTGCTAAGTATTCTTTATTTCATAATTCACCAAAGATTGTTTTAGAAGCAGCTGTTTTTACTGTGGGATGCCAGAATTCGCATGTTATGAAATATTAATAAATCAACTGCTTGAGTGAACCCTGGTTAAGGAAATAATGTTTGGTGTCATTGCCATTCCAGTCGGTGCTCCAGAGCAGCTCGATACGAATTTGAAAAATCTCACAGAAGCATGATAACATGTGACATTATGGACTGAGAGGGCAAAGCACGATGAAAATGAATTCAGATAGTAGAGCAATTTACCTTTGCTTTGGGATTTTATCTAATCAACATCCACTGGATTTTACTTTCCAAACCTGAATCGAAGTGTCCCACCCAAAATTGGGATGTTCCTATCAGAACTGATCGGTAGTGATCAAAACAAACACGTGGAGACTCTTTTACTTCTTCTTACTGGTTGTGACTATTTTTTTTCCCAAACTGTTCTCCTTTCTGATATGTCTTCCTCCCTATGTAAACCTGATATATGAAGTCATACGTGTGGATTGAGTTTATATTGACTCAGGCTTGCAAAAAAAAAAAAAAAAAAAAAAGAAAAAGAAAAAGCTGGTGAAACCCCAAAAGAGTCATGGTGATCTGTATCTGCATTGGCTTGCTTGTGAATGAATGTTTCACTCAGTTACAAAGCAATACACACTACAGTATCTACTCCAATAGAAATGCCATCAAGCTTGGTAGAGGTTGCCGACATTAGATCTTCTACTAGCACGCAATGACATGTACTTTGGTCTTGTATCACTGTTTCCACAAACCCTCCTCAGTTTGGGCCATTAAGGTGAGAGAATATATGCTGTGGGTGTTTTTATCTGTACTTTGTGGTAAAACAATAAAAATGTTGCTAACATACAGAGCCCTGTTTTTATTTAACAGGTTTCCTGCTTTGTTAATGAAGTCAGCATCCTACAGTGAGGCGGTGTTAATGGACTGTTGCTTAAGTTGTTGATATGAAGGCTCAGAATCCTCGCATTTGCAGATGTTTGGACACAAATGGTCCTACAACCTCAAGATTTCACCGTTTATGGTGGCAGAACAATGTAAATAACAAAAGGAAATCTGAAAAAAAAATCCATTAAAGCAATACTTCACACAAACAGTGAATTTAGCATTTACTTTATTTAAATATATAGTTCTATCCCTCCTGCGTTACTGCTTTGTGACTCCAGAAAGAGCCAGCTACACGTATTTAGCTTAAAGCTAATGTTAAGCCTCTCGACATAGCAAAACTGTCAGAAAAAGATTGTATAAAAATTTACATCACGTGGTTTAATTCATGTCTCATTTGTCCAGCGGTTTCCTCAGTTATTCACTCATACTTTGATTTAAGATTTTTTCAAAAAAAAGAAGTGACTGCAACCCCTCCGCTTAGTCACTCACAGTCAATGATGAATGAGTGAGCTATGCTGTTTGTAAAACTATCATTTGGTGAATGTACACAAGATAATTTTGAAGTGGATCCACACTTGGAGAGTCAGGTTATGTGTGAGGCTTAGACGTAGATAAGTTATCGTTGGCCTGGAAAGTTTGTGACAGGCTGATTTTAAAGAATACATTTCAGAAAACGCTCCTTTGCTACCGAAACGCGTGCAATTCATCAGCCAGCAGAGGGAGTTAGACACCCGTGTGCTGCAGAATCATTCGCACCACTGGATGCAGTGATAGCCTCCATCTGTCATACAAACCCAGCATGGCCTCGTAGTTCCATATTTATTCAGAATCCAATGAGAATAACTTTAATGAATCCTTGTTAACTTTTAGTGTTTGGCAAAATTGTGTATGTCAATGCATATTTTACCCCTTATAGGTTTGCTGCAGTGTTTCTGCTGTTGTAACTGAAATGTGACATTTTTTTGGGGTAAATTTATATAACTAAACATGGTCTTCCATGTTCATAATACACTTTTCAACATAGCCCAGTAAGACATAAAGGGGGATCTACTGACCAGGCAGGTATATATTCACAATACTTGTAATCAGCATGCACATTAAAGATGACAATTTTGCCAAAATGGAGGAAACAGTGTTTATTGCCGAGCAGCATTTAATTCAGACAACATAGGTGTGTTTCAGCCAAATAAACATAGGTTAGAGTTGACAGCGACAGTCAGTGCAAATACATCTTTTCACATGAAAACAACAAAAAAAACCCACATTGAAATAAGGCATGTACAAAAGTATGTATGTGTTTGTGAATGGGTAAACACTAATGGCGCCCTGTGACACCCAGCTGAGGGCAACATTCGAGTGTCAACAACATGCAAATTATTCCCCACAGGACTATGTGATAAATAGTCTGTGCGCAGTGTTTTTTCTATATCGCTTACATCTCCACCTATCTTACTTCGATGTTGATACTGTGTCATATGTGCACATTACTGTAAAAAATGCTGAAAATCGGTTTGGTCCAGGTTAGAGACTGTATGGAGACAGTCTGTAAACATTGTACTGAAAAAACAAACCAACAAAACATAATATCTTCACTACAAAAAAATGAGCAGACAGCCCTGATTAGCACATTACCAAATTCCATTCAGAAAACTGGCAGTTTATGATCCCTCATCGTCTGGTAAACATACATATCCGTAGAAAAACGATTTTTAACACGTTTGACGAATGAAATGCAACCACTCTTCTGTTCGGCATGACTATAATCGTTTGACATTAATTGAATTAAAATCCACAGGGTTATTCTTGATTTGAGTTGTTGGTTTTGCGCCTGCTGAGCAAAACGGATTAAATCCGATTTTTTTTTAAAGAAATAAAAATGCAGCTCATAGCCTAGCGATGAGACAGTCTCATTCCATTGTTGTAAACCTTTCTTATCTGGTATAATGATAAAAAAAACAATTGAACAACCGATTATTAGTGGCTATTTTGGCCTACGTGGCCTGGCATTCCTCCCACATTAAACGGCGCGCGCGCACACACTCACTCACACACACACACGCACGCACGCGCACACACACACACACACAGAGTCGTGTGCGAGGCTTTATACAATAAACCACTGACAAATGTCCGTCAAGCTTATCCGCTGATCAGTGCTCCGGTGTGGTGGCTCCGTCTCTAGTGCACTTGAACTTCGTGTGGCAGCAGCTGGCAGCCGCTGCTGACGTGGGTGAGGACTTTCTGCTTCAACTGGGCCACTTGCTCCCTCAGCAGGCTGGCCGTGGAGGCCAGGTCGATGTTTTGGTTTTTCAGTGTTTTGACCTTGTCCTCCAGCCTAGAGATTCGCTCCAATTTGCGCCTCCGGCACTTGGACGCTGCGATCCGGTTCCTGAGCCTCTTCCTCTCGGCTTTGATGCGCTCTTGAGTGTCCATGTCGATGGGAGACAGCGGCGGGCTCTCCCCGAAGCTCTGTACGTCTGGGACCGTCTGAGGCTCCTCCTTCGCCGGCTGGACCCGGGAAATCTCCGGCTGCGGCGGGGCTCCCCCGAAATGATGCGACGGAGGAGGCGGGAAAGGTACCGTGTCAGTGGAGTAGTTGACAGTCGTGCCCAACGGCCCGCTGCCGTAACTGTTCAGGTTCGTGTACACCGGTAGGTCCAACTGTACAGGGACGGACACCGGGGCGATGTTGGTACCCAGGTCCAGGTTGCCGTTCGTCTGTGCGGTTCCGTTTAACTGGTTCTGCTTGTGTAGGTCTTCCAGCGCCTTCACGAAGCCCTCCGCGAACTCCTGCTCGTCCGTTACCGTTTTCGGGTAGAGGAATTGGGAGCTGGTCGGTGTTGTGGTAACCATCCCGTTGGATTGGATAATGAGCCTCTCCAGCTCTGGGGAGGCCAGTTTGAGGAGCCCCAGGTCTGGGGAGCTGAGGATACTCTCGGCGTCGCGGAGGTGCGGTTTGAGGTCCGCGTCTTCCGCCAGACTCAAGTTAATATCCTTCTTCATCATTATTTCCGCAGGTAAAACTCGTACTGCTCGACTCACCGTTACAGCGGTGTCCTGCCCATAACCCGGAGTGTGAAATATCTTAAATAAATGTGACTGAAGCCCGTGGTGGTCCGCGCTCTGGCAGCGTCTGACAGGAATGCGCGCCCCCACGCAGCGCCGCGAGCTCTTCTATGATCGCACGTTCCATTATGTCACACCGGAGCGCGCGTATTGGTCAAGAATCACGTTTTCTAATCATTTGAATTAAAAGAAGCAAATAAAGGGGGAAGTCTCACTATGATGCATTAGGAATTCACCTAAATGATACGATGGACAGTAATAAAGAAGAAATAGACAAGTTAGTTTCTTAGGCTGTCGGAGTATTTGCGCTTTACAAGCTACGTTTTATTTATTCATTTATATAACCATACATTTAATTAAATTAGCGCACCGCACAAAAGAGACTGTTATTCCAAATCTGAAATGACCCTTTACGTCAAAAAAGCAGTTATTGCTGATTCAAAGTGGAAACGTCAGTACAAAATAGTACTCTGTTAAAAGTAAACGTCAAAAACCCCTAATTGGAAGAAGAGCAGCATGGTTTTAAGTATCAAAAGTACTACACCCTTCATGATGTTTCCAGTGCTGGGGAGCCTTCAACCCGCAAACCACTCAAACCTCTGGTCGGGTGATAGTGGTTGTCACACCTTCAAATTTGAAAGTACATCATCATCATCGGGTTTTGATTTTTTTTTTTCCAATAAGTGGTGGGTTCAGTAATGAAAGTTTTTCATTTCCCTTGAAATGTTGTAAAGTAAAAAAAAAAACAGAAAGAAAAAGTGTAAAGGCCCTCAAATGTAAATAACATTAATGACAGGCACCTCAACATTATAAAGAACAATGACTTAAAGCTTTACACATGGCCACACGTTCAGCTTTCAATCATGATATGTCACTTTTGGGGGGGTCCAAATTTGAGGCTCACCCAAGTGGATTCGGAAGATTCTTTGTGACATGAAACTATACATTTTCTTACAGACATGGAGTACTTCGTCCACTTCTGAATATTTGTACTTCATTCCTGCAAGCCTGCTTTCGACACCGCAGCAATTAATAGCTGTGCTGTCTTTCCCAATATTGTGGTTTTTATTAGGAGACCATAACAGAATGGGTGTTCCAGATATACGTTGATACCTTCTCAGAAAATAGTTTGCTCACTTCTGTTTTGTTCCAGGACAC
The DNA here is from genome assembly GCF_037954235.1 of Aulostomus chinensis. Taxonomy (NCBI): domain Eukaryota; kingdom Metazoa; phylum Chordata; class Actinopteri; order Syngnathiformes; family Aulostomidae; genus Aulostomus; species Aulostomus chinensis. The sequence continues at coordinate 8,616,468 of NC_141333.1, read as the reverse complement.
TTGATGCATTCGTGCTGATGAGAGTTTAGAGAAGTTGAATCCGAAACTAATTGGATTTCAACACTTCCTCTGGTCAGTTAACAGTTTAGAGGTTTTTTTTAAATCTTTTTTTTTTTTTTTTTTTTGGTGTTAGTTGGATTCACGCTCAACACACGCAAAGCTGCGATTTGTACATTTCCATTAAAGTTTCCATTTATGTTTTAGGTTTTCTGGTTTCAAACTGGTGATAAGTTGGCATCCAATAAAAACCCATTTAACTTTCTTTTGAACATTTATTTTTTAAGATCATTTCAGAGAGGCGTTAAGGCTAAACTTTCATTTTAAGCTGAAGTCTTATCTGTTTACAACTGAGTTTTCAGTGGGGAGGCTTTCCTGCTCTTGTCTGTTTGTTCAAGGTTGGTAAATGTTCACATTTGGAAAAACCCCACTGTGGCATGTCACAGAGTCCCGCTGCTTATTGCAGATAAACTGCATTTGTATTGAATCAGTCAAAATATTACAAGTTCTTAGCATCAGGCATTTGTGAGTGTTTGACTTCTCTGGCATACAAAGGGTTACGCAGAGGAGGATCTGCATGTGCGTCACAGGTAGGCTCCATCCATCACAGCAAAGCATTGTGCGGGCGGATCATGTGATGGACCCTGTGATGTCAGATTTCTTGAAGCTGTGTTGGAAATGGAGGTGTGTGTATGGGTGTGTGTATGTGCCTGTGTGTGTTTGTGAATGCATGTGTGTTTGTGTGTATGTGTGTGCGCGTGCGCGTGTGTGTGTGTGTGTGTGTGTGTGTGTGTGTGTTCAGGGGGTGTGAACTAACAGAAGAAAAATATTTTCGTCTCAAATGGGAGCATCAGTGCTGAGCCTGCAGTTGAGAAAAAGGCAGGCAGCATCTGGAAAAAAGATGAAACACACACACACACACACACACACACACACACACACGCACACACACACAAACAAACACATGCTTTGATCTCTATTTCACAACCTGAATGCACATCAAAACAACACATGAGCAAAATTCAATGGTAAATGTCAAATTCTTTTGTGAATGGATTTGCAGTTCCACCACCTCTTAAGATGATGAAAACCACATCACCTTTTAGAGAGTGTCAACGGTGTTGGAATCCACGTCCAAATCCCTTGCTCATCTACTCCTTTTGAATTTCATGTTAGAGTTACATTTGTCCAGCGTCGCGCGATTGTTGCCAGTGCAGTGAAAACACGTTCATGAGGCATCAAATTCACAATGTGAACCCACGTTTTTACAATCTGGCTGAAATACAAATCATCTTTTTCTGTTGCACCGTTTAATTTTACACCTGTCTGCCATTTGGTAGCAAAGGAGCTGGTAACATTAGAATAAATACATTTTCAATTTAAATATTTACATCTCATTTGTTTTTGTGTGACATGACTTCCAAACACTCTGCATAATTTCAATTCAATTTAATGTGAAAAATTTGAAAAAACAAACAAACAACAACCTACATTTTACATTTCAATTCCCGGTGGCTCTTGACTTTCATTAAATCAACTCAGCATTCGAACAAAACCCAAACATTTCAATTTTGTACTCATCGTACGTCAACGACGTGTTCTAAATTTAACCCCCAGTTGAGGAATACACACTGGAACCCAGAAATAATTTGCATTTCTGTGGGTTTATGCGACAAGCCAAGGCAAGGAAAGAGGAGCTGTCAGGAAGGTTTGAGCCTCCGGACGGCCAATCAAGAATGCGTTGGTATTTACGAGGCTGTCGTGTGGTTTGTCCTCCAAACACTGTGCACATTAGGAAATAAGCATCCGTCCTTTTTTGTCAGACAGAACCTTTTCAAGTTTGCTTATTTTCACCTTCGTCTCTATGAATTTGAGATTTCGCCATTAATCTCAGAAGCTTGACAAAAACGCCCATGGGCGTAATCAAATATTGTATAAGGGAATTCTTTCCCAGTGGGTGTGGTGGGTTGAAGCAAGATGATTTGTCTAATAAAATGAAAAACCCTACATGTGGGGTTTCCATTCATTTAGTTTGATTATGAAATAGAAACATGTAAATGCTGTGGAATTTTTTTTTTTTATCATTACTCCCTTAATTCAAAAGAATGCTCTCTCCCCGAGAGAAGAAACTTAAGTAACTTAATTCTAGTCAATTAGATTTAAAGTTAAGAAGCTTAGCCTGGATATCCACAGGTTCTTTATACGCCTATTTATGACTGTATTCAAATTTTTTTTTCTAAGTGTGGATGGGTGGCAGGTTGATCTACCACATCCGGACTGAAACTCAGCTTCTGCATGGTGGTAAAGTGTCCCTGCGGTTAATTTTGTTGCCAGGAAGTTCTCAGCATAGAAATCTGCCCCGATCCCTTCTGTGAGGGACTTTTTGTGTTCCCATTTCTGTGGTTTCCTCCCACAGTCCGAACACACTGAAGAAAAATAAATGCATCACTTCGTTTTTTCTTTTTTTTGGCTCCCATTTTCATTTGCTCAAGTAAAAGAAGACTGCTGATATTCTCACCACAGGTTTCTTTATCACTAATTTTGCTCACATCTGGGTTTGTGACCCCTTCATTTTTGCCAAGAAAACCCCTCCACCTGACAGATGTGTCATACCAGCAGTCTGATTCAACAAGATCTTAATACACAGCAGTGTTTTGGACTGGTCACATAAACAAACACTCTAAAATGTGCAAGTTTTATCTCAACACCAGATTTCACAAGTTTTGAGGAAGTGCGCTATTTAGGTGCTGACAGCAAGAATGTCCACCGCACTGCTGCCTGTCAATAGAACAGTAATTTTACTGTCATAAACTGTGTTAGATGGTGTTTTAGACGCTGGACCACCACAACTGGCTTCTTCCCCTGCTAGAGCTGAGACCGTGCTACCCAGACAGCTGATGCTAGTGGGTTTACACAACCGAAGAATTCCTGGGAAACCTACAAAAAAAGAGTCCAATCTGAGAGCTTCTAGTCCTCTCCTGAGTCTTGGCTTGAGTGCAGTCAGTCTATGGCTATACTTAAATGCTTTACATCTTTAGTTTCAAGGATACTACTTTGTACCAAACAAGGACTTTGTAGATGGTCTCTGGGAAAAATAATCTGCTTTCCCACTGGAATAATACTGCTTCTTTCTTAACCTCAACTACCCGTGAGTCATTCTGATGTTCCTAGGCTACTTGTGACCCCTGACCCCCATGTGTAGAGGGAACAGTGTAGACTATCTCTATTCCTAACCTTCTCCAGTGCTGCTATCGTCCCAGTTTAGTGGTTAAAAATATGACTTGAAAGTGTTCCAGGGAGATGAACGGAGAGAGAGAGAGAGATGCTGCGCGTGGGGAGAAATGTTTTTGTTGGCTGGATGGGATTAGATGCAGTTCTATAAATATGTCGGACATCTTGGTAGACTTTGTGCCCATTGGTAAAAATAGGCCTTCATCCCAGGGGAAGTGATGACGTCTGCAGCCTGCCTGCATCAGCAACCACGATTCAGCTCCATCCTCATACTGGAAGAGGCAGAGAGAAGTGGGGGGGGGGAGCATCTGTGATAACCATGGCAACACATGGAGAGTGACGCAGGTAAAGGCAACAGAGTGGAGGAGCAGCACTGATTGGCTGGCGACTGCAATAGTGTGAGTGTGTGTGTGTGTGTGTGTGTGTGTGTGTGTGTGTGTGTGTGTGTGTGTGTGCGGGGGCGGGGGGGGGGCAGAGATTTGTTGTGGGTGGTGAGGAAGAGGAGGAGGACTCAGTAACCCAGCAAGAGAGATTAGCCTCCACACCCCCAACACACACATGCACACGCACACACACACACACACACACACACGGTCCAAGCCTGTTAGCACGGTCAACAATTCAGCCTGGCAATGAGATGATATGATTTAACACGCTCCTTGAGCATTGACTTCAGAGGCAGTTGCAAATAATGTTGTTTTCCCCCCCTCACAAATGCCATCTCTAATATATGCATGGATGCTTGAGGGTAAAATTTTCCCCCCATATTAACTTGAACTCCATGAGCCTTTCCTCATGTTTCATTTCACTGCCATTAAAACAGACCTTCCGGCAATTCAGTGGCTTTGGCAAAATCTTGATTCTGAATTTAAATACATTTCAAAGGTTATCCTACCTTCTGGTCTTCGTCTTTATTGTGGTCTTCATTCTAGTCCTTAAAACCTCTTTTACAACTGGAATATGTAACACAGTCCAGCTGGTCCATCTTGTAATTGCTGGATTATATTCAATATTCTGACATCTGGTATTGATCATTTGAGACCAGTATTTACTGAAAAAAGTTGCGTCATATGGAGGTCTCTCCATTTACTGGTTGTCTACAGGTCACTTGTGATAAAAGCAGCATGCCAATGCAGCTGCATTATCGAAATATTGATGTTCAGCAATGTTATTGCACTTGAGCTATCAGAAAGTCTCATCACGCACTTGCGTATCACATGACCTGCACGTGAGGATTTATTTGTGTGTCCTCACAGAAGAGTATCTCAGGCGCAATTCTGAAAACTAGAGGCGCAAAAATCGGTTGTAGAACACAAGAGTCAGAACATCTGAGATTATTTTGCAGAGGGGGGAGCAAAACATCAGAATAATCTTCATGACCAAGTTGACAGGAGCAAGCAGGAGGGGTCAGTGATACGGGCCAACTGGCTGGAGTGATCTGGTAAATGTAGAAACGCTCTCTAGTGCCACCTGCTGAACACAAAGGGGAAAAGCAGGGTCTGACAAAAGCAAGTCTATGGAAGCAGCATGAGGAATGGGAAGGTGAGTTTGGGTTGTGCTTTTATTTACTGTCTGTGATCAGTTTTCTTTTTTAAACACTTCATACTGACTCTATAAGAAAGTAACTTTCACTGTACCCACCAGTATATGCTTGTACTGTCTATCACGAGCGATGCACCCTGGGAGGTGAAGAAGTGTAAGGAAGTCCGGCTAGATGAGTCTGACAGCAAATTTGCGTGATTAGTTTAAAGCTAACTGAAACAGTTGAATCTTCAGTAAAAGGAATGTTATAATTTAACATGACACTTTAACAAAGGCTGTTTTATTCTCATCTTCTCATGGAAATAAATTACAACACTGTCTTTTGTTACAAAAATAAACCTAAATCCAACCAACAGGACACAATGTTGGACTTTACAATGTCAGCCTGAAGCATGAGAGACATTGTTTTTCTTCTTCTGGAAATCCTCTAATCATAATCAACACCAAATCGTTTTACAAATGCTTTTTAACAAAAGAGTTCATTTTCACGGACTGAATCTCCATGCGGTCAATCTACCGTTCCACCCGCTGTGCGGCACAACGACACACAAAAACGAAGGAAAAATAAATTGTGAAGATATTCATGCAACAGAGGTTGGGGCTGTTCCTGCACCATGAGAGGCTTGAGGAGATAAACAAACAACCAAAATAAACAATAAGGAAATAAAAACTTAACTCCAGTGTACCATGTGAAACAAAAGTATGTGTGTAATGATACAAAAATTTCTACAAAGTGTTGCTGGTACATTTCACAATTTAAGAAGAGAGGACTAGAGGACTCTGCTAGTTGCGACTGATACACTGGTATGAGGGAATAAAAAACAAAAACAAAACGTTGATACAAATTTAAAGACTGTAAATGCTAAAAAACAAACAAAAAAACCTAAATCCAGTGCAGACTCACAGCTTGTTTCAGCTTCTCCTAGTGTGATTTCTGCACTTGCCAGCAAACATCACAGCAGAAGGAAACGCCAGAGTGCGTCTTTGTGTACTGAGCAAACAGGTTCTGTAGCTGAAGAATCAACGTCGTCTGTCAGTGCTGGTTCTTCATCCCCTGTGGTTTGCCAGGTTTCTTGTCCTGTTGTTGCTGCTGCTGACCCTGCGGACCCCGACCAGGACCTGTCATTCCTCTGCCACGACCACCAAACAGGCCTATTGAGAGGACGCAAGAAAGTCAGAGAAGGAGACAGCCTGGTAGCAAAACTAAATAATGTAAAGCAAGATCAAAAAACTAGCAATTCTTAATATTTGCAGTTCAACCACAATTTTAGAATGATAGTGTTTCTGGAAAGTAGAGCTTGGCTTATATCAGACCTTGGTTCACCTGACCAGTTAGAGTGTATTGTCTCAGTATTAACAGGACCATGTGGATATTCATGTGGCGACAGACAAACCCTTTTCCATGATAAAAAAAAAAAGCTAGTAAAGCAGTCTGTCGATCAGCCGCGGGTGTTCCCACCACTCACCTCGGCCGGCTCCTCCTCTTCCTTTGCCCTGCTGTTTGTTCTGCTGTGCGCCTCCTCGCCCACGACCCTTCGACACCACCTCCTCCTTCACCATATCGATGATCTCATCTGGGATTCGAAGATACTTAATGGTGCTTCCTCGAATGTAGCACTCTGGCATCCTCCAGAACTTATCTCCATCCTGCGAGAGGAGAGCGGATGTGTCAGTATATGCCATCTGCTTTAGTGATTGTTGTTTTTTGTCAACATTTAGGTGTAGATGTTACTTTCTTGGATGATTACAAAACTGAGAAAAAAATCCATGGGAGTGGAGAAACACATTAGACAGTTCAACAACAGCATCCTCCATGACACTCGCAACTATGTTGTAAATCTGGTTGTCCACTTTTTTCCTCCTTGTTGCTGGAAGAATTATATCAACATTTGCAACCAAAGATTAGCTCAGCTTTACCCTTGAGGTGCAAATGACTTCTCTCAGGTTGATGTTCATCCAGTTGTCACAGCTGACCAGGTGACCATTGTACGTCTCTCCATTTTTCAGCTCCACCAACTGTTGACAGGACACAAAAAAAACACACCAATGGCATTACAGTCTTGGCAACACAATGTTAGATAGCACAAGCTAGAGCTTGATCGGTGGTCGGTGAGTCATCACTGAAGGATCTGAAACCTTATTATATTACAGCTTTATTAATTTGATATATTTTGAATGAAAGGATTGGTTGTAAATAGGAAAGATGCGAGCAATGAGCCTTGAAAAATGTTCATTTATTGACAGATCCAGCATCTCCTCACCATGGGATGGTTCTGAGCAGTCTTCAGCAGTGACAGAGGAAGCTGTAAAGCAACAAAAATCATGGTAGATCTTGTAATTTCATCCACCATTTACATATTTAACTAAATGCAAAAATGAAATTACAGTTATCAGTTTAACCCACGTTTGTCTTCACTAGTAAATATTTCACATTTTGCCTGCCAGTATATGTGACAATAAGTTTTAACATTTGCTAGAATTTTATCCTGCAGTGTTCTATTCCAGTAAAACAACTAAAAGTATCCACATTCCTTTTGAAGAAAATATTGAGTTGCAGCTAATGCTAAGTTACTCATGTCTAATATGTCCAGCAAACGTCTGAAGGACCATAAATAGTCAACTTTGAAGGTAAATGACTCCAGCAAGGCGTGTGGACTTGTATTTCACTACATGTGACACTCAAGTACTTCAAAGCAAGCATGATTTATAAATGTTTGATTTACAAACGTTACAGCAGCTAACTAGCCAGCTAGCGAGCAAGCGAACGTAATCATTTTAACGCAGTTAGCTGAGCGTAACCCAAAACACTTTTTTGTGCGAGATAACTTTTTTATATAATCACCAAAATACCTACTTACCATTGTGATAATAACGTTATTTCTTTAAGATTTGATGTGTTTCTTGTGTCTTTTGGCTCTCTGCTGACACATTTACCTCAGTCTTCTTCTTCTGGTAGGTTGCCGACTCGATCGTAAATATGGCAAACACCGGATGCTGCCCTCTACCGTCGGTCGCCTTAGAGTGGGTACGTGCTGAGACGAACGAAGAAACTGATTCATATTTACAAAATACATTTAAAGAGCTGCAGGTTAATTAAGGAAAATAAATCATAGTAAAATCAGTGTAAAAAATGTCAAGTCGTTTTTTTGCAGGGTTAGAAATGACACATCCTATTTGATATTTGCTATCTTTTATAAAGACGTTCTCCTGATAAGTGCGGTTGCATTTTTGTTTGTCTCAGTACATCAGAGAACAAGGTGACTGGGAATATGTAAATGCATTCTGTTCAACTCCATGCCAGTTGATGGCAAATGGAAACAAAAACAAATAAATTCTTACAAAGGAAAGCGCTGGTGTTACACACACGGACAGTAGGTGGCGGTATGCACGCAGCTCGGTTTACAATCCGCCATTCATTTTCAGAGAAGAAGCCGTGAAAACAACGACCGGTTTCTCGTCGTTTGTGTGGCAGGCAAAAGGAGCCTTCAGCCGGGGAAAGCCACCGGACTTACTCTATGGTCCTTCAACTCAACTAAAAACGAGAAAAGCGACGAGTATTCCGCATCACGACGGGAGATGGACAACGGGAAACGGACTGTGGTCGTAACAGGTGTGTCTTCGGTTTTGCTGCTATTGTTGTCGCGTCTCCTGGAAGACTGAAGAACTCGTGGAAAAGTTATATTGATGACAGCTGCTGTAACGTTAATGGCGACTGCTGTCGTTGTTGTTGACTGCTGAAAGAAACGCTTCGTTTTCACCGATTCAACTGATTCTATTTTTTTACGCTGTCGTTAACCAAGCAATGGCTGCGACAGGTTTTTGCCAAATTTGTGCGTGTTGAAAAGAGTGTCAGAGAGAGAGAGGGCATCCTTTAATATTACACCGTTCTTGATTCAGAAATGTCAAAATGATAAAATGTAAGATGTGAATTCACTGAATATGCACGCGAAGGAACCGTTGACATTTGTGGTCTACCCGAACATTACCAGACAAAATATTGTGGTTACCAGGACAAAGTTATATGTTCGTTTTTTTTTTTTCAAAGAAATGACTTACAATTAACTTACATAATCTTTAATATTAGTTGACATTTACTCTCCCATAAAGCTGCGCTTTAGTTTTCAGACTTTAGTCCACCAGTTTGTGGGGTCCCCGATGTAGAAGTGCATAAAAGTTAACCAATTATTCAACCCCCATCTATTAAATTTAGTTGTCATTGTATTCTATTCAAAGGAGTAAGCTATGCCTAGAAATGAGATTTGTCACTGCTTTGCAAATCTTTTTTGTATTATTCAAACTCAGAAACATCAAAGTATTGTTATAATTGTGATATTAATAATACTTGGGACCAGCACTGTTTTTCCCTCAGTGAAACTTACATCTTAATTTCAACTTAATGTTCTTTATTATGTAGTATTATTATTACAAAATCAAGCCTGTAGTATTTTCTGTGTTCGTCATTTAATTAGAGTGGAAGTACCAGTAGAAGTGACTCAGACACAAAGGCGTCCAGTCCCAGCTGTGGAAGACGCTGAGGCTGCCTGGGAACAGCACCCTCACAATAGCAGGCCGGCTGGCAGCTACCAGCCCCTCACTCAGCTCCCTTTCAGCAGCCTGTCAGACAGACTGATCTTCCCTCCACCCAACCCCCAGGGACCCCGCTGACCTTGGGAGGGGTGGTAGAGGGGGATCAGCTAGATCCCTATACAAACAAGTGAATGTCGGTCGCCTGCTGCTGTGATTCTTCCAGCGATAGAGATGTTTAGTGAGAGTGATTGATTTTATTTTTGTTACTCAAGGAAAGCAGGATTGTTGGAGCAGGCTGAAACATGACCATCAAGTCATTTCTCTTGGTTTTTAAACAAATAAGTTACCTTGTGGAAGTGGAACAGAAAAAAGACGAGCAGACGGCAGTGCAGTTGAGTTGCTCTTTACAGGTGCACTTCCAACGCAAAACTGATTACATTCAACTGCCAAGGCCAGCTTCAACACACAATCACCTCCACCTGGGCTGTCTCTAATTATTCCCAATCCCCTCCACCTGGGCTGTCTCCTCTGAGGTGAGAGATCCCCAGTTAGTGTCCACCACAACCTCACAATTCATCAACTAACTTGGCCTAATGGAGTCACATCTTCCTTTCTCCCATCTTGAATTGCCCCCCTTTTGAATGTAATGTTTGTGAAAATGTAATCACACAAATAATAGCTTAGTCACCATTTGTGCAGTAGCTTAGCAGCTGAAATAACTCTCATGTTTTGCAGGTTTTGGGCCATTTGGAGAGCACACAGTCAACGCCAGCTGGGTAGCAGTACAGGTGAGTTTTCCCTCTCTGTTGCTAATAGAATTTGTGTGTGTGTGAGTGTGATGATGAATGATCACAATACCAAACAAGCTAGAGATGCACTGATTACCCATTTTTTCAGTTATGATCCGATGGACTGGTACCATCATTCCCATATCTGGATGATTAATTGTGCCTTTGAAGATGTTCTTTTATCTCAGCATTTGCATCTTCGTATAAAGTACGGACTTTATCGTTATTTCACTCGGCCATTATTCACCTTCATGTCCAGTTCGTAATGAAGTAAGAGAAGGTTTGACTTTTTCAAAAATGAATATGGTCTCTCTTTTTTTTCTTTTTTTTTTCTGTATGATGGTTCTGTGGTGCCGGCCTGCAGTGTGTCACAGGCCCCTGCTGGCTGAAAGCCCTTGTTGGGGGATGTCAGTGGTTGTCAGGGTGTCTAGACGAACTTGATAAGGATATTAAAAGCAAACAAAAGGCAGCTCTGTGGCGAGGTCACAGATGTGGTCAAACAAGCCTCTTTTCAATACAAGAGGGGGTCAGTGTCCAGGACTCCAGGGCTATTTGTCCTGCATGGAGACAGGGGGTGGAGTCTGCCCACTGACTGTGAGATTTAGAACAAATTTCTTTTGATTTTTCACCAATATTTTCAGTTACGTCTTGTATTTTATTACATTTAAATATTGATTCTATTTTACTGCATTGTTTGATACTCTAATACTTTAAAGATATAAATATAATGAATGACATGAAATGAGTAAAATGATAGGAAGTGAAAGTGGACAAGCGGAAGGCCTCTGTTACTGTAATAGTAGAAAACGTTGCATCAGTTGGTGTGTAAAGGTTATCAACTGTATCAGATGTGTAGTGCACAGCAACGTTGGCTTGTTGTTGTGGTAACACCCTTGCATTCTCATCCGCTCACTGTTCCTGGTTGAACTGCTGTATTAGATCGGTGTATCCCTCCAGTTGAGTGCTGTGTCACCAGGTTGTGGATGGAACCTGGTACCAGACATCCAGATCGCCAAGATTAACGGAACCACAGGCTAAAACTGTGCCAACCATCATTACTAGAATAATCGAAAGAGAAAAAAATAGATCCCGTGACAAGTATGTTTGTTCTGACAGGAACTGAAGAAGCTTGGACTGGGAAGTGAAGTGGACTTGCATGTATACGAGGTTCCTGTAGAGTACCAGACAGTCCAGAGTTTAGTCCCGTCCCTATGGAAGGAGTATCACCCACTGGTAAGAGATTATGGGGTTTCTTGAACCAACACACGCTTTGTTAGACACAGTTCCAGTCTTCAGATGTATTTTTTTTGTCAAATGTACATAAATTCCCGTCTGTTACAGTGGTTATGATACCTCAGGTTCAAACACATTAAGCAGTTGAGAATGTGAAGTTAAGTAATCAATGTTTATTTTATGCGGCGCCTTTCCAAGAGCAAAGTTCACTTACTGAGGCGGTTTAAGGGGGGAGGAGCAAAACTTAATCCACTCGATCCTGAGGGGTGCAGACTTGGTGAGCACAGAGAGTTTGATCTGCCACGCACAGCAGATGGTTTCACCCGAGGGAAGTAGGCAGTTGAGTGAGAGTGTCTGGTAACAAGAGTTTACAGCACGAGAGTCTGACACTTAAGATCAACAGGAAAACAGGGAAGGGGAATGGCTGAGGAAGAGCAGGACAAGTCCAGGATGGTCCCACAGAACCTCCTCACATCCAGAGAGCATCACCCGCACCGTGGCCCTGATGTGGCCCAACTCTGTATGCTTAAAGAGAGGGTGGCACGAATGGCTGTTAGGACAGAGAACGAAAGAAACTGGTGGTAACGTTTCCTTGTATGACAGAATATGGAGAAGCCGCTTGGATAATCGGGTGTCACCACACAACCAACAGGAAAGACTTGAGGTGACAGGCAGGCCACACAAGTGCCACACCTACAGTAGCTGCAGCTGCACCGTGGGTCCCTTGTGCCATTGGACCGTACCATTCTCATAACTTTGTTTTTTTTTATGTTTGTTTTCCAGCTGGTTGTTCATGTCGGAGTGTCAGGTATGGCCACCACTGTCACACTGGAGAAGTGTGGCAGAAATCATGGCTATAAGGGCCTGGACAACTGCAGCTTCTGTCCTGATTCACAGTGTTGCATTGTGGGAGGCCCTGACTGCATCAATTCTGTTATCGACATGGAATCAGTCTGCAAGAGAGTGACTGCTTCTGGGCTGGGAGTAGCTGTATCTGTCTCCAAAGATGCTGGAAGGTATAATTCCATTTATGATAAATGTCTTCATAGTTTAACTCTTGAGGGGTAGAGACATGAAAATGCACACAGCTCTTCAAAGCAGGAACCATCAATATTTATTCTGTATGAAGAAATTCAAATATTGTGATAGGATATTACAGGGAGCAGAGATGACATGACATGTGGTGTAAAAACTCCCCCCTGTCTCATAGCGTCTGAAATCATAGGAAGCTGATCAGTGTCTGCAAGCTAACGGGTGTGAGAGAGGTGTGTGTGGCTGGGTGTTACCATGGCAGGGCACTGAAGTCCCATATTTCCAACTTCGACACACGCAGTACTTTAATTGTTTTTAAATGTAAGAAAACTGTCAAAATATTTTTCCATCATAGATAAACTTCTGTTGTCAGTAGTTCAGGCTATTCAGCAGACATTTGTGCTGCTCTACGGAGAAATACTGTAAAATAGAAAACTGTAATTTTCACCCTATGAAACCAGTGCAAACATAAGCTGGCTGCCTGCAAACGTGGTAATCACTGCGAATTTGGACTGTGCGTTTGTTCAGAATAGTGGTGAAATTTAAAAGTGACATACATAATACAGTGTTATAGTGCTAGTGATGCCCCGGACTCTAGCAAAAGTTGTGGTTATCATTTCTGATTTATCTATCTATTTTTTTGTGAAAATGGAATGTCTAAAATACAACAAGACAAAACGTCCTGAATCACATTGCTCACAAGGTCATCAGAAAAGCACAACTAGTATGTATGCAAGTTTCTTCAAGCCAGACCCTGCATTCATGTGTGTCTTCTCTGTATTCCAGGTATCTCTGTGACTTCACCTATTACACATCCCTGTACATGAGTCATGGCCGCTCCGCCTTCATCCACGTGCCTCCTATTGGAAAGCCTTACAGTGGTGAAGACCTGGGCCGCGCGCTGCAGGCGATCGTCCAGGAGATGCTGGCGCTTCTGGACCAAGCCAAGGACAAGATCCACTGCCAGCAGCACTTCCACTAAGTGACCTCCAGATGCCAACCAGCCTCTCCTGCCGTTACCACACGAGAGAAATTGCACTCAACTACAAGTAGCCAAACTTCTTCTTTAAATTGTTGTCTTGAGATGGACACAGTCAGTTTGTGTTTTTGCTTCTTGTTTTGGTGGACCTGATTTATGTATGTCTCCAGATCACCTTTTCAGACGAGCTTTTGTCCCGGTGAAGTCGCCATTAACGATCGATTGTGAGTTAAAATGGATATTTTTGGTTTACTAAAAACACAGTGGAAAAGGTGCAAATAACGACTTGTTTCTTTTTCGTAGACCAAGCAGCTGCATTGGTTGACTTTTTAAACGCTTTTAATTTTTAACAGACCTTCACAGGCTTCTATCAGTGGGATTCACCACCAAAGCCTCTAGGTTTTATTTGTTTGTTACAAATATTGTTAACGTTTTTACAGTGAACTGTTAGGTTTTAGAGCAACCGAAAGAAACTAACTGTGCTCTTTCACATTCAATGTTGAATTGTTTCTTGAGTCTTTTTCTTTATAAGAAGTTGTAAATTTGCCTTCTTTGACAAAGGTTATTTAAATCAGGGAACGGGTTGGTTCCAGCTCATGCCCCCTCCCACAGTGTGTAGGCCCAGTTCTGACAGGAAACCACAAGTCCATCCCTCTGAGATCTGGCTGTGCAATGTTATTTAACAGATCTCGAGGTTTTTCATCACTTAGTAGCTGCACAGTTTTTTTGAGAGCATTGTGAATAGAAGATTGGAACATTTCCAGAGTCCAGTATACAATCAAAAAGTTGTAAAGCCATTAATAATCTTTCTGTTGGAAGCACAAGTTTCCTAGATGTCAATGACCCAGAATAACGTAAGATCTTTTCTTTCTCATCAGTTTTTCAGTGAGTTACACTCTGGACTGGATTTGTTTTTGGCAGAAATGTATTGAAATTTAGAGTTATCGTTTTGCTTTGGGGTCTAAGGTGTGTGGCATTTCCTATTTGACCTTCACCTTTACAAGTACCCTCTCTCATAGAACTCATTTAAAATGAAACTGTTAAGAAAACTGACGAATTGTCATTACATTTTGCAAGACCAAAACACGAATCCCACTGCACAATGTGCAGTCCATCGTAATATCCATCAATGAGAGCTTTCAGTTCTCTTCATCAAATCAGACGTAATTGCTGACTTCTCCTGATTCTCGAACTCGGGCCAGTTTTGTTTTTTTTTTTAATTTCTGCAGCACTTTTCCTTCTGTTTCATTTTTACCTAATCTGGAATTTGGACAGCATTTTCTGGTAATGTGAATTCTCTTTTTGTTTTAATTTCCCTTTAAATGATGACGTAGAGCTCTGCAAACGCTTTTTTTTTTTTAAATTTTGCCCTCTTAATATTCTAATGAGGTGTAGCTGAGTTCGCTTTATTCTTGCTGAGGTTTGTTTGTGTAGTTTTTTTTTTCTTCCTGCAGCAGATGGATTCAGTCTGTGTGTGATGATGCAACCCCCAGGTGTGAATGTTCTTTTTGTTGTTCTTTTATTTTTAATCGGACTGTCCTCTGTTTGTCCCTGTTTCCTTGACTTTTGAGTCAACAACAGAACAGGATGTTAATACCTTCAGTAGAACGTTTAGCAGTGAATAGTGTATGTACTGATTCTGCAACATCCGAACCCCCAAAACCCGTATTTTCTATTTGTCTGTGAGAAACTTGCACTTGCACACACTACCAGATCCCTGCGTAACATTGCAGCAGTAGTGCTCTCTCTTCCTTTGCTTGGGCTTTCAGTTATTATTTTATCAAGTTAAGCAAATTGTCACCAGTGAATTTGAGTGAATGTTCTTTTTTTTTTTTTTTTTTTTGTAGCTTAATGTCTCACTTTAATTGCTTTACAGTATCATGTTTGTTTGAAATAACGAAGTAGCAACCTGGAATACCGGGCAGAGCTGAAGTGAAATTCTTTTCAGACCTTAATGTAATCTTATTATTTATTTGATGTTTTGGTTCGGTGATCCAAAATACTCATGTGAAATTCTGGATTGATCGTGCAGGATTTCCCTCTGACTTTTTTTCTGTGGGCGGCGATGTGAAAAGAGAGTGCTGCCCCGTGAAGTGGCTGCTCACAAAGGTGAAAGCCCCCATATACAGTATGTCTAGTTAATGTATGACACCACCTTTGACCCTTACTCTATTCCGTGCCTTGCTGTTGATGTGTTTTGTTTTCTTTCTTTTTTTTAAAAAGGGCCTTAAAATGTTCGGTGGGTCAGTTTGGATGTGTATACGGATGCTTTCCAGGCAGATGTGTGGCTACCTCAAAAATGACTTTTTTTTTAAGTGTGTGCTCTGTTGTACTCGGTCTTAATGGCTCCGTGATTTATTGTGAGTTCCTCCTCTGAAAGGTGTCTTCTCTGCTAGTGATATCAAAGCACTGTTTTAACGAGTTATGTCGGCTTTTAAATACAGAACATTTAAATATTAAATGTAACGGTCAGTCTCTGCATTTTTTTTTTTTATCAAAACAAACACAGAATACTGTTTAGGGTTGGAATACTGCAAAACTGCACTCCACAACAAATACCAGCTTCAAGTCAAGATTTCATCATCAAAATGTGCGTTTAGTGTTAAAAAAAATTGCTAAATTTGCATTTAATAGTTTACAACTCAAGCATATTATATAAATTTAAGATTATATGGGCAAAATCTTCAAGTACAATGTGTCAAGTAAATATAAGATTTCAGTTCCTCAAAGGTTAACAGTACTTGTGTAACTACACTTTATTTCTGGAAAATAGTTGCCATTTTTTAAAGCTGATGTTTATCAAATGTAAATATGACAAATGTACAATTTCCTGCATTGAACCTGACTGAGGAAATGTAGACTGAAATACAGAGCTGTATTAAATAAATTCTATTTTATGAAAACTCAGTAATGGAATTGTCCTCTAAATTAATTTACAGTGAATTAAACTATTTACAATAAACTAACATTCGTCACATTCTTATTATGGAAAAATGTAATGCATTTCAGAAATTCAAATATTTCAAGAATCAGTTACAATCAGTCGACTTTTCGAGGGCGGTTTTGTCTGCAGTTGGTATTTAAAAATTTTATTTGATAACTGGAACTAATAGCCGAGTGAGAGCTCTTCCTTTTAATCGCGAATCTCTACGCCACAGGGTAAACGTCACACGCAGAGCGGCACCACTCTGAAGTCCGTCAACGTCGCTGTTGGACCCGCTGGAGCCTGCGAGGTTCTGCTCGTTACCGTTTTTTTTTTTTACTTGGGTCTATTTTGGATATTTGGCCTTGGATTTAAGAGGAGATACCGATAAAGACCTACTGTGTGGATTTTAGTCATCAATAGGTGCACATCGTAAACCTTTCAGTAAAGCGAAAGTTGTGCCGAGATGAGTGTGGAGGCGTACGGGCCGAGCTCCCAGACCCTCACCTTTTTAGACACCGAGGAAACGGAGTTGCTCGGTGCGGACACGCAGGGCTCCGAGTACGACTTCACCGACTTCACCCTTCCAAGCCAGACGCAAACTCAAGGCCAGACCCAGAGCCAGTTGGACAGCCAGGTCGGCGGCTTTCAATATCCCATGAAGGCACAATAAAGCGCGGTTTCCTGACGTTAGCGGTGTCTAGCTAGCCGACACGGCGCTTCTAGCCTGCTATTATTGGATCCGGCGTCACCTAGCTTCGCGTTAGCTAGCATTAGCCTTTAGCTACCCTCTAAGCCAACCCTTAAACTAAACTCCAAAGTATTTTTAGTTGTGTGAATATCACTTGCTTTGAGCTTGTGTCAGAAACCAAGACTCATGGTTAATAATTTAATGACCAAAGCTTAGAGAAACGAGCTCTGACAATGTGACAGCTTTAACATAACTTTAAAAAAATCCTTCTTTTCCGCACTCTGCACCCTCGTTGCTAACATTAGCTTCTGGTGGTTAGCATACAGTGTTTACGCTATCTTTGCGGTAAAGCTTGTGTTGTGCTACAGGTTAATGGTCCCGATGAGGGACTTCACAACGGCGGAGTGGAGGACTCTGTGGCTAAAGCAAGTCAGCTGTTGGCCGAGCTAAATTTCGAGGAGGATGAAGAAGACACGTACTACACCAAAGACTTGCCTGTGCACGCCTGCAGGTAAGTCACACTTGGCCAGGCGCGTCCAGATCACTATGGAAAATCATTACTTATACATCATATGTAGCACATTTTCTTATTTTTCATATTGTAACATACATCGTGTTCATATTCGTCGTTTAGGAGAGTGAAGCAGTAAAGGTTATAAAGTTTGATGTTTCCACATCATGTTTTAAAGTGAGTACATCGTGCTGTCAAAGTTTTGCGCGGAGCTCATCTAAGAGGAGTTCATATCATAGAAATACACCGCCTATTCTTCAGATCAAGTTTGAATTACAGTGTGGTAATGAATGGGGATGTTGTGTTATAGTTTACATTGAATCCCAGCTTGATAGTTATGATTTCGTCCAGCATGTAACTCTCAGACTTGATTTGTGAAGCACATGTCATACAGGTTAGTTGAAGTTCATTTTTAACACACTTACACAAATTGTAAAGGAAACTGAAGATTTCATTGGCAGTGACTCAAAAAAAATATATATATATTCTTCTTCTCTTGTGCAGTCAACTGTCAGTTTGGTTCAACCGCATTTTTGCCTATTCACGAACAATTTTGGTTATTTATGTCAGATATTCTGACACTGTTTTGATGTTGTGTTTCAGCTATTGTGGCATCCATGACCCAGCATGTGTGGTGTACTGCAATACCAGCAAGAAGTGGTTCTGTAATGGACGTGGCAACACATCTGGCAGGTGTGTCGTCAACATTGTCTGATTTCATTGGGATGAAACTCTCCATTGCTACAAACGATTTCCGTCATTTAAATTCCATGTGTGAGATCAGTGTTTATTTAAATGGGGAAAAAATGAGAGTAGAAGTCTGAGACACAGTCAGTCTAGCTGTGTTAGTAAACTCTGAGCTGTAGAACCAGACACAGCCAGCATAAAAAAATGGCTTTCTTCTATGACAGCGTCTTAAACAAATGAAAAGAAAGAACCATGCTCTGTTCTTTTTCACATGTTGCTGTCATGGGTGTTAGCACAAGCTTCTCGGTCTGCTGCTCGGTTGAACGAGTGCGGGGCTCAACACACATATACATACACTGACAGCAGAACAGGCTGTGTTGGAGACAGAGAACCAGATGTGAAGTGAAGCTACTTTTTTAATTGGGTTGGCTACAGTTCAATTGGGATGTGAGGGGGGAATAAAAAGAACTGTGATTTGCCCACTTGTTTTTGTCCCCAGTTATTCTAACAGCCTCAATGTGTAAAATTAACTGGAATAAGTTTACACCTGGACTATGTCATCAGTGAGCGTATTGTTTTTTGTTTTGTTTTGGTTTTTTTTGCTAATGCCAGTGTAATATGATGAGCTGCAACCTGTTTACTTAAAATGTGATTATAGACCTCCATCACCAAAGCTGTTCAGGTACCTTAGGAAACCACTTGGAATATATTTGAAAGGTAAAACTGCATTTTAATGACCCAAAGGCTGAAGTTCACATATTCTAGTTGTGTGGTTTGTTTTACACACACTTCACATTTTTTCCGCTGTCTCTTAATCAGGAGGAACCTGCCTTTTCAAAATCCAAATTCTTTCAGATTTTTCTCTTTAATCTCAGGTGGTCCCTTATCCATTTAGCAGAAGTGTTACAGAAATTGAAGTAGCTTTCAAAGTGTTTTCTTTTTCTCAGCTGTTTAACTCTCTTGCTCTGTCCTCCAGCCATATTGTAAACCATTTGGTGAGGGCCAAATGCAAAGAGGTGACGCTTCATAAAGATGGACCGCTAGGCGAGACGGTACTGGAGTGTTACAACTGTGGCTGTCGCAATGTCTTCCTCCTGGGCTTCATCCCAGCCAAAGCTGATTCTGTGGTGGTGCTGCTCTGCAGGTTAGTGGCCTTGACAGCATTTGCACAGAGCAGAATGTCCTGTCCAGCAGGACCTTGATAGTGTCTTCGAACCTCTGCTCTAGAATCCTACATTCATTTAAAAAAAAAAAAAAAAAGTGACAATTTCCAGGCCTGGAAAAGTTTTTTGAAAAATAAGCCAGAAATGTTGGGAAAGTTGTGGGAAATTGCGACAGACAAAGGCCATCCCTTGTCATGAACATTTACCTCAAAGGCAATTGATGTATCAGTGCTGTAGCTACTGAGCAGAAGATGTGACAGTTGAAAAATAGACTTTGTCTGGTTTTCAAACTTTGTAACATAATTTCTATGTATTAACTTCCTCAAATATATAACTGACATTTCTGGTCTGCCATGTCTTGTTACATTTGGCTTAAATTCTATATGCTGAGCTATATATGTTCGGCTTGAGGTCTTGTGCAATACTCTTTTTCTTTCTCAATACACACAACTGTGCTTTGTAAATAGTTTATTCTTACTCTTTATCTTATTTCTTAAAGTCTGCACTTTACTAATTATTGTAATTTCTTATTTTTATAGTACTTTCAAGAGCAAATTTAAAACTGTAAACAGCAGATTCTGATTCTGCTCACTTATAATGGAATGTTGGGTCTCTGAAAATACAATTTGAGAGATAACGGTCTAGACCTGCTCTATATGATAAGTACCATGAGATAAGTCCTGGTGTGATTTGGTGCTTCCTAGATAAAATTGACTTGACTCTATTTTTGTTTGTCTGAAACTTATATCTCTGTGCAGGCAGCCCTGTGCCAGCCAGAGCAGCCTAAAAGACATCAACTGGGACAGTTCCCAGTGGCAACCACTGATCCAGGATCGTTGTTTTCTGTCATGGTTGGTGAAGATCCCGTCTGAGCAGGAGCAGCTCCGGGCCCGTCAGATCACTGCCCAGCAGATCAACAAGCTGGAGGAACTCTGGAAGGTATGCACCCAGCATGCTTAGTGGCTTTTCCTCTGGAGTTGTGGAACACTTGGCCTCTTTCACAAGTGGTTCATGAAAGGAATTTTCAACATCTCTAATGATTTTTTTTTTTATGTCATCCTAATTTCGTAAGTGACTTCTGTTCTTGGGTCTTTGAGGCAGATGTAATCTTATTTCCTAATGTAATTTTCCCGATGTGATGAGGTCTAACATGTGTTAACAGATGCTGTTACTGTGTTTCCTCCCAGGACAACCCCAGTGCCACCTTGGAAGACCTGGAGAAACCTGGTGTGGATGAGGAACCCCAGCATGTGCTGCTACGCTATGAGGATGCCTACCAGTACCAAAACATCTTTGGTCCGTTGGTCAAACTGGAGGCTGACTACGACAAGAAGCTTAAGGAGTCCCAGGTACCTGACCACCATATCGTTGTAGTAATTATTTCCAGCTTTTGTTGTTGTGAATGTATAATACAGAAGCAGGTGGGTATTCCTTAGATCTTCATGGTCATTTGTATTTGGAGCTAATTAAACATGTAATTGGAACCTCCATAGACCGTTTTCATCCTATACATATTTACTTGTGTATGTTGATGATTTTGTTGTTTGTTTGTTTTTTAATTTTACTGGACACCAAGAAGAACACACCACAGCGCCAGTCCCCCTTGCAGCGTTTGTCTTGATCTGTATCTTATTATTTTATTTTCCTTTTGCAGACCCAAGACAATATAACAGTCAGGTGGGACCTGGGGCTGAATAAAAAGCGGATTGCCTATTTCACACTGCCCAAGACGGATTCAGGTGGTAATTCTGAGTTTCACTTCGTCCAGTCGTTCTGTGGTGCAGATAGAGTCCCTCCCCATCCCCTCTTCCACCGCTGAATTGCACGCAACTTCCTCCAACCTTGCATCATTGGGTGGCATGTGTGTTCGGTTGTGTTCTGTAGTGGGGTTTTGTGCTGTTTTGTCTTTGCACATTACAGTGTCATAAGGTCCATTAACAAATCCTATTTGTTTTTGTCAGTCATTCAGAACACAAAAAGATTTTAATCTAACTCGTATCCTTTCACCAATCTCAGACATGCGGCTGATGCAAGGTGATGAGATCTCTCTGCGGTACAAAGGAGACCTGGCGCCGCTATGGAAAGGCATCGGCCATGTCATCAAAGTCCCTGACAGTATCCTTTTTCTCTCTGCAGATACATTGTCATCCATCGCATAACATTGTCTCCCTGCTTTAGTTTTTACGCCACCATTTTAACAATAAAGGACATTTTTGGATAACCTGTCAAAAATTATGTAGCTGGTTGTCCTTAATAGCGCCTGTTTACAGACTATGGGGATGAAATTGCCATCGAGTTGCGGAGCAGTGTTGGGGCACCTGTGGAAATCCCACACAATTTCCAGGTTGATTTTGTTTGGAAGTCCACTTCCTTTGACAGGTAGGCCTAAATGTTTTTATCCCTTTTTCAAAATTTATGGCATAGGCAATTTCAGACTTTTTTGGGGGGGGTTGCTCAAGACCAGGTGGGGGTGTTAGTGTTGGTTAGAAAAAAAGAAATGGCGTGAATTCTCGTGTAATAAGAAACAAACAGCAAGGTGCCAATTGTCATTGCAGTCGGCCCATAAAATGATTCCACATAACTTAATCACTGTGTCTGTATTTTCTTCTAAAACATTAGACTTAAGTTTGTTTGCTTTATAGCAACATTGGTCATTTTTGTTTTGAAAACTGTTTATTTGCGTGATTTTTTTTTTTTTTTAGCATAAAGAGAGGGACCAGGAAAACTGGTGAGAGCAAAAAGAGTCCCCTGAGCAAAAGATGGATGTAAAGTGCAATCAAAATTTTTACAATGGGGGGAAAAAAATAGCCTGAAGTCATTTCAAGGGTTGCTGGGGTCGTCTTTGCCTTTTCAGAAAATTATGGCTGCTTACATTCAAGCTTGTGCTGTTACAGGATGCAAAGTGCACTGAAGACCTTTGCTGTGGATGAAACTTCTGTGTCTGGCTATATTTACCATAAACTGCTTGGTCATGAAGTCGAGGATGTTACCATCAAGTGCCAGCTGCCTAAGCGCTTCACTGCCCAAGGTCTACCTGACCTCAATCACTCACAGGTCAGAGCTTGTTCATCAGTGTCCTCTGCTGCCACGAGTGCAGGAAAATTTAGGAGTCGATTTGACTCAATTGTTCTGGAATGTTACGTATAACTGGATGAATAAAACTTTAATACACACAAGCACATGAAAATGCAAACTTGCTTTGCCTCAACCATCTTCAATTTCCAGAAGTTAAGGAAAAGTGGTTTGTGCAAGGATAAAATTATAATCTGGTCAGTGTGCGTCACTAATCGCTTAATAGTCACCTATATTTTGTTTGTCACTTTTTCCACAAAGGGTTTTAAATGCTGACCAGCATTAATATCTTAAAATCATCATATCTTTTGTTTTTGTTTGTGTTTCATATGTTTTGTCCAAGATTTGTAAAAATTTTCCAGTGCAAGCGCTTGTCATGTTGTGATCATCAAGAAAGTTTATATGTAATAGGAGGAGTAACATTAGTAAAAACTGTAGCAGGGTGAATGAATAATTCTCAGGAGAAAAAGATTACCCTAAATGATTGATTATTGGCTGTATTGTTAAGGCCTCAACAAAATGTTTTTTTTCTGTTTTTGCCTTCATTGCTGTTTAACCATACCAATCCTGCCCAGTCCTATTTTATCCTACTTGTGTGCTCAGGTTTACGCTGTGAAGACGGTGCTGCAGAGGCCTCTCAGCCTCATCCAGGGACCTCCTGGGACTGGAAAGACGGTTACCTCTGCTACTATCGTCTACCACCTCTCCCGTCAGGGCAATGGGTAAAACAAAAACTTAAATAATTATACACACACACACACACTAACAGGCAACCAGATCAGCTGAGAAGACTTTTGACTGGTTGTGCATGTTTTTCTACAAGTTAAGTTGCATAAATTCTCTGCTAACATGTTGCAGCCCAACGTTTAAAAAAAAGAAAAAGAAATGTGTACAATGGTGCTCTGTGCTGCTCTTCACTGAAGAAGCAGTAGCACTGTGGTGCACCACTTCTTACTGAGGAGGCGCATTGAGAAACAGTTTGTCACAGCTACTTAAAAAAAGAGTTGCTGGTTAATTAGTGACAATCAAATATAATATTAATACAATCTGGCATCCATAATTTATAGAGCCTTATAATGTTGCTGATCATTATCTGTATTTGGCATAATTCTTCTCAATGTGCTGTTCATCAGGTCTTTGTATGTTTGTCTGCCTTCTTTCAGACCGGTTCTTGTGTGTGCTCCGAGTAACATTGCTGTGGACCAGTTAACAGAAAAGATTGACAAGACTGGGCTGAAGGTGGTCAGGCTGTGCGCTAAGAGCCGAGAGGCGATTGAGTCTCCTGTGTCCTTCCTGGCCCTGCACAACCAGATCAGCAACATGGACAGGTTAGTAGCTTGTAGGCTGACAGAATCCCTCTGAACCCGAATTAATGAATTTGCAATTTTTTTGATTGATGGTTCACTTCACACACAAACTAATGTTTGGATTAAATTACCACCATTGCTCAGAAACATTATTTTAGGATTTATGATTATATTGTGTTACACAGCCTAAAAAAGATTGAAATGTCAGGTAAAGACTTGGAAAATAAAATTCACCGACCTCTATCTTTATTCTCTCTAGCTGACTTTGTCATTTTACAGGCTGAGCAGGGTTTCATTTAGTGGACTTTTCACGCCCAGCATACCCCTGTCCAGCTTGGCATGAAGGGATATGGTTATATTTTGTTGTTGTTGTTGTTGTTGTTTTAACTAATGGTCATCCTATTTTGGTGTAGCAACCAGCATCAAATTCTTACTGGTTAATAGTTTATACCCCTTTCAGCATGCCAGAGCTTCAGAAACTGCAGCAGCTGAAGGATGAGACGGGCGAGCTGTCGTCTGCTGATGAGAAACGCTATAGAGCCCTAAAGCGCACTGCTGAGAGGGAGCTGCTCATGGTGAGGAGAAGCACCAAAGAGTCAGGCCAAAAAAGCTTAAGCATGCACTAACCATGCATTATTTGGCTGGTTCCTGTTGGAGTGTTTTAAATTGTGCCCCCTTTGTCACCCAGAATGCTGATGTAATCTGCTGCACTTGTGTTGGGGCTGGAGACCCACGTCTGGCCAAGATGCAGTTCCGCTCCATTCTGATTGATGAGAGTACCCAGGCCACTGAACCTGAGTGTATGGTGCCTGTTGTGCTGGGAGCCAAGCAGGTATAACACACATGCACAGAGAAGATATTGATATTTTTGAAGGACAGTTGTTTAAACTTCAGGAGCTTAGCATTTTGGGCCCCTAATGGCACACATAAAAATGTTAGGCTTCCAAGTTTCAGACCCCACCAATGTAGTTAGATGACACCATACACAGTACTGCACACCACTCGTTTGTTGTCATTTGTATAGTTTCTGGGGAAAGCAGTGCAATGAAACAGGAAATTGGGAATGACTGAATGTGAACAAGGGTGTAATGAGGCAAGTGCAACTCCCCCGGACAGCAGTTAACAAATTTTACTTAAACTCCGGTAAAATGTGTGGCTGTGGACTGTAGTTCCTAGCAAAACATACCATCTAATAATAAAAATGTTCTTTTGAAAAGCATCCTCTCATGTGCCATAATATTAACCTACTTGTCACACTCACAGCTCATTCTCGTGGGTGACCACTGCCAGTTGGGTCCTGTGGTGATGTGTAAGAAGGCCGCCAAGGCAGGTTTGTCACAGTCCCTGTTCGAACGCTTGGTGGTTCTGGGAATCCGCCCAATCCGCCTGCAAGTCCAGTACCGAATGCATCCAGCTCTCAGTGCCTTCCCATCAAACATTTTCTACGAGGGCTCCTTGCAGAACGGTGTCACTGCAGGTCTGCCGAGAATCTTTTATTCACTATTTGGTTTGATGTAGGAACAAATCAATTTTCATGCAAGTACACTAGTTCCAAAGACTGAAATCTTGCTCTTCTCTCAGCTGACCGCATCAAGAAGGGCTTTGATTTCCAATGGCCACAGCCAGACAAGCCCATGTTCTTCTATGTGACTCAAGGCCAGGAGGAGATTGCCAGTTCAGGAACCTCCTACCTTAACAGGTATCATCGCACTCTGTTCTGATCGATATTTCTATGGCTGTCTCTTTAAAAAGAATGTGCGCTCAATCTAGGATACGGGAATATCTGCACAGGACAACATTCTTGGAAGGGTAGAGCACCAGTGAATCCTTTTTTGTGAACTTATATAAAAGATAACCTACTTTGGGGATTTAAAAAAACCTTTGTTGTACACTGCGGGTTACCAGAGAGTCAGTTCAAAAATGCACATGACCACTCTACTTCAAAAAGTACTCAGATTCTCTAGATCTTCTTATTTAAGACTCTGGTCACCCTATTTTACCACATTAGCATGGAAATAATCCTTTTGATCATTAACGCAAACTAATTAGATTAATTCTGATGCTTCCTGTAGGACGGAGGCTGCCAATGTCGAGAAAATCACCACCAGGCTGCTGAAGGCCGGAGCAAAGCCTGATCAGATTGGCATCATCACACCATATGAGGGTCAGCGTTCCTACCTGGTCCAGTACATGCAGTTCAGTGGCTCCCTGCACACTAAACTCTATCAGGTACATCACAAACCCTTGAAATACAATCCTGATGGGAGAGGAGGCTTGATTCGTTTCTTGTACTTCTTTATTTAAATTGTAAGAAATGTCAACTAAACAGAGTTGTTGAAGGAGTGCTTGCTCTTCGACATCACAGCAGCGGTTGCATTGTCCTCCCCACTCCTCAGCCAAAGCTGAGAGTGCATTCACATTCAACATTATTGAGGTTAACATGTCAACTTGCCCTCTGGCACTGGACCAAATGTGCTCCTCCATTGTGCTTTATGTGCAATCTCTCCTTCTTTGCCCTCATGTCCTGTCCCATCATAGCAAGTGGAGATTGCTAGCGTGGATGCCTTCCAGGGAAGAGAGAAGGACTTCATCATCCTGTCGTGTGTTCGCGCCAACGAGCATCAGGGCATCGGCTTCTTGAATGACCCTCGTCGCCTCAATGTGGCGTTGACCAGAGCCAAGTAAAACCTTACTACTGTGTTGGTTTAGATGATCGATCTTGTTGAATGATGATTGATCTTGATGTGTGAATGGCCACATAACAGAATTCTATATACAATGAAGAGGATTTTTATGCAGGTGTAAATAGGAACAACTGCCTCAGTGTAATGTGAGCGCTTCTTTTACCACAGCAGCCGTGCTTGTGTGTGTACGTGTGTGCAGATATGGTGTGATCATTGTGGGGAACCCAAAGGCCCTGTCTAAGCAGCCACTGTGGAACAACCTGCTGAACAACTACAAGGAGCAGAAGGTCCTCGTGGAAGGACCCCTCAACAACCTGAGGGAGAGCCTCATGCAGTTCAGCAAGCCACGCAAGCTCGTCAACACCATCAACCCTGTGAGTAGTACATTTTGTGTGTATATCTAACAAAAACATCTGTAACCACGTGTCTACCTAAAGTAAAATATGAATCTGCAATACTTAATTGTATTTTTGAAACTAAGTGATGAAAATCTGTTGTTTTTTTGTTGTTGTTGTTGTTGTTTTATAAGGGTGGACGTTTCATGAGTACTGCGATGTACGATGCACGCGAGGCTCTCATCCCTGGTTCTGCCTATGACCGCAGTAATGCAGGTACTTGTTTGGGGAGTAACAGGGCTTTCTTTGTTCCAGAACACAATTAACAGTGCATCTAGTACAAGCGAATTACATAATAGTTGAGTATTTGACTAGTTATCAGTTGATGATTATGTAAAGATTAAAAAGATACTGGTAACCACCACATTTTGGGTCACATTTACTTAAAAGGATTTTCTGTTTTAGAGGCAAACTTTTAAAGGGCACTATTTCAATCCAGCAGAACTCTGGTCTCGTCTTAAGTTCTCTTTAAAACACACATTTAAGCTGTGATCTCTTAATTCTGTTTGCAGCTGGACGTCCATCCAATATGTACTTTCAAACTCATGACCAGATTGGGATGATTGGGACGGGCCCTGGTCACATGGCAGCTATGAATATCCCTATACCCTTTAACCTGGTGATGCCACCAATGCCTCCGCCAAGCTACCTCGGCCAGACGAACGGCCCTGTTGCAGGTATAGCTACTGTTGCGCTTGCCCCTAAACCACTTCATGAACAGAACCTTCCCTGTTTCACCTTCAACTGGCTGCTGGTTATCAGCTGATTGGATCTGGTCTCTTTTGTCATTGAGGTCGTGGAGCTATGAAGGGCAAACCTGGGCGTGGAGGGCGGCAGAGAGCCAGGGGGTCAGCAAACCAGGGGGCCGGTCAGGGTAACGGACCAAACAGCCAAGCCAGTCAGGATGGGGCTTCCCAGTCCTTCTCACAGGGGCCTCTGACTCAGGGGTACATCTCGATGAGCCAGCCTTCTCAGATGAGCCAGCCTGGTCTGTCTCAGCCAGAACTGTCCCAGGTAACAAATCACTCTTGGCTGAGAAAGAAGTATCATAATCATCATTATCACTCTCTTGATAATTATTATGAACATGTGGAGTCAGTACTGAAGATCACTAGGAATTTTGATCCGGTCATATTTTAGTAAAGCGATAATTCTTCTCTTCCTTTTTTTGTCTGTCGGTCATATTTTAGGAGAGCAATAATTCTTTTATTTCCTTTTTTGTTTGTCCCCCTCAGTCTGCTGCAGGCACAAACCTGCTATAATCCACTTTTTTGCAGTTCAAATTGAATTAATCAGTGAAACAGGACTT
The DNA here is from genome assembly GCF_037954235.1 of Aulostomus chinensis. Taxonomy (NCBI): domain Eukaryota; kingdom Metazoa; phylum Chordata; class Actinopteri; order Syngnathiformes; family Aulostomidae; genus Aulostomus; species Aulostomus chinensis. Next base: position 8,588,397 of record NC_141333.1, on the reverse strand, counting down.
CCATTCCCCACTGAGAAAACAAGAGTGTACCAATTGTAGGCAACTGTGGAAGGTTGGAAAAAAATACATGTTTTTGTTCTTAGTTGTGAGGTCTTTGTTAATTTGCCTCGTGCCTGTCCGTATTGAGTGTTACTCTTAGGAGAAATTGGTCATGTGTGCTCAATATTCAACATGTTAGCCAAAGAAAAACTTAAGGTTTAGGTGACTGAAGATGTTTCCAATTGTGTAATCTGCTGTCTTGTTTTCCTACTCTCAGGATAGTTACCTGGGTGACGAGTTCAAGTCCCAGATTGACGTGGCCTTGTCCCAGGACTCGACATACCAGGGTGAACGTGCATACCAACATGGTGGGGTGACTGGCCTGTCACAGTACTAGAGTGTAAGTCGTTCAACCATTTTGATTGACAGGTTAATATACACCCACTTAGGCTGCAGTTGTAAACTCGAAATAAACTTTAGAAATGAGGTTTTAAAAATGGTGTAATTCTGCATATGTAGTCATCCAATATTAAAAACCACATTTTGTGCCTTGCAGGTTGCTTGAAGAAGTGAGCTAGGCTTGAGCTGAGCTTAGTTCATCAGCTTTTTAATCTGGGAAATAATAAAAACATAAAATGGATACCTGTTTTCCTCTGCTACAACCGAAGCACCACCGAGTGAACGCGACGGAATAGCGAAACCAAACCAATGACCAGAGAGAGAAATGAGAGGGTAGAAGAAGAAGACAGCACCAGCAGACGGGCAGGGAGGCAAGAGAGGCCGGTGGACCAGCGAGAGGCAGGGGCCGATGCCCGTGCGAAGAGAGGAGGGAAGTCGAGAAGGTGGCGGCGTGTGGTCGAGCTGCCGAGGGGAAACGGCGTGGAGATCTCAACGGTCTCCTCTTGGGAATCCAAATGAGGCTCAACTCCCAACGAAATATTCTGATGGACACCCTTCACCCTGCAGCCTCCAGGAAAGCCATCTTTAAACAGTTTTCCAGCTGAATCACAAGAACTTTGTCAGACTTGCAGGAGGCAAGATGATACAGCCATCAAGCAGGCAACACAAAAACTGCATCCTAAAAGTTGAAGTTGCTCTTGTCCTGGACTAATCTAAATTTGGTTTCTCATGGGAGGAGAGCAGTAACAATCATCTACTGGGCCCAAAAACCTCAGCAGTCTCTGAAGGAAGCAGCAGTCGACACACCCTCTTGGTGAGGAGTTAAAAACACGGTTTCTGTGCTTAAGACTGATATTAAAGAGCCTTGAATGGAAAAACCTTCAGTTTGCCTTTGGGAACCACTGGCTCTATCACAATGTGCAGTGAGGTGGTTTGTGACCACACATCAGCGAAAGAGTGTCGCGGGGAATTCAGACTATTTTTTTTCCCCAAGGTGCGACACCGGAATCCCACCGCTATCGAGTTCATTGTGAGACAGTTTTTCTTCTCTCAAGTACCTTTATAATCACAGAGCACAAAATTGCAAAAAAAAAAAGAAAAAAAGAAGTGACCGAAACTATCAAACATGACCAGCATTGAATATCACACTCAATGTATTTTGATGTTTCAGTGAAGGCTTTTCCGTTAAGCTTTTGAAAGCCAGGGTTGTTGATGAGCAGTGTCCGCTGTCCTTTCAACCACGTCTTTTTCAAAACTGTGCACAGTTAGATTGGGAAATGCTTAAGTGCGTTGTGTTTGAGTGGTTCCTCCGGGGGAATGCCAATTTCCCCAAGTTCATCACACAAACCCCTGCTTGAGGTGAAGGAAGCTAAATGAAGAGGAAAAAGAGGACAGGAACAGTTGAGGCTCAGAGGCGATGGTGGTAACGGGATTCACCAGAGGTAGGGAGTAGAAAAGGAAGGTGGCTAAAGAAGAGAAGGAGTTAACGCATCTGGAAAACAAGTTCAGGTCAGCTCCAGGGTTTCAAATTTGGAGGGAAACGTGTGGAATGAAGAATTCTCATTCCCCACTGAAGTAGCAGTGAACCCAGTGTCATGTTATGGTTTAATTTTATGACTTCACCTGAAGTGTAACCAGGCTGACGGTCATATTAGTCAGCCACTCAAAGTATGAAACAAATGAGCAGTGACCAAATCTTCCAATCCAAAGATTACCACGGGGTTGAAAAATGAAGACATTCCTGAATGAATGTCAAGCCTATCAGCTACAACCCGCACTGCGGGGTGGGGGTGGGGGGGCGCGGGGGGTGGGGTGGGGGTCAACCTAAATCTGAAAGAGTTGGGATTTGTGTGGACTAAAAAGTCATCCAGTGAAAAGGCCGTCGTTATTGACGGGATGATGGCAAATAGACACACGAAGCGTGGGTGAATAACCTAAATCAGTGCCTATAACCAATCACCTTCAGAAAAACGGCTGCAGCACAAGCATGAATGTAGTTCACCTCAGACTACCAGCATTTAACATCCTCACAGAGGGCTCGAGGATTTGTGATACTTTATTTTTTTATATAAATCAGGCCAGGTAACGAGGTCAGTAAGTTAAGGTGCCAGGTTGATACTCAAAGGATGGGCCACCTTCCTTCTCTGGAGTAAAATAAAACAATGGAGGCTGGTAGACTTTTTTTGCTTCTATGAACTTTTGATTTGTGCAAAGCGGTTTTTTTTTGCCTGCTTTCTGTATCCCTTGTGGCGTTCCTCTCTAGGTTAATGTGGATGCGAAACCCTCCTGCAGCACTGCACTGCAAGTCAGGTGATAGAAAGTGAACATTGAGTTGATTCAAAGGTTGCTTTTGTCACATGATTTGCTGCTTTGTTCAGTTAGATGTTAGCCATTTTTGTTTTAATAAATCTGTTTTTTGTAGCAATTTGCTGACAACAGGAAGAAGGTTGTTCGCCTTTCCTTTGGTCTCTAAAGATTCATATCCAACTGTCCAACAGATTGTAGTTTTGTAACTGTCTTTTTTGCAGGAAAGTTACTTTCCGAATACAGTAAGAATGTACTACATTGGTATCACCTGCTTCCCATCTCGGCAGAAGTGACAATCATGTTGTGAGTAGATGTCGCCATGGTTAGCTTAGCGCTAGTTCTGTTTCATTGACGGTGTTTTGACGTTTCTCAGTGGAATCCTAACACGTTAGAGCTTTAAGAACCTGCTGCAGTAATATTGCTTTGGTGTTTTTTTCCATCCTGAGCCACGCTGAGTAGCAACATGTGCAGTGATCATTGAAGAAGCGTTTCAGTTGATATATCTGTTCATCATCTAAAGCCGTGATCCTCCATCAAGCAGCAGAGAGAACATTGATGAACTGAGATCTCAGTGTGATGTAAATGTGTTTGAGACTCTTATTTCCAGTGAAGTATCTCACAACATGGTGACTGAATCATTAACTGAATCAATAAAGGCTGTCAACTGAGCACTCGTTTTATTATAGTATGGAATCCACTGCCTGCCAACAAATATGAAAATATTAGCTATTGCACAGTAATACAAATTTTTTATACATGAGTCGAGCCTGTCAAGGTTCATGCAGTTGCCTGCGCTGCCTTTTTCTTTCTCGTGTGTTTTCTCTTCATTGTGAGCTGTCTGTGTTTCTGCCTCTCGACGCTCCCCTGGATTCTCTCTTTGAATTTCCTCTTCTGGCTTCTGATCTTCTCCAGCTCGGCCTTCCTCTTGGCCTCAAGGTCTGGATCCTGGAACAGCAGGACGAACAAAACCAACCACATATTAATGAGCTTGAAAACCAAGTCACTGATGCGGATATCAAATCAAAAGATTCATACAGTCATAGATTTTGAGATGGCCTCACAAAGGGCGGTGCCATTTTAGTCTGATTCATTATTTGCAGGGTCACCAGTTTTCCTTCGTGCTCACCACGAGGAAAAGACTTTTTTTTTTTTTTTTAACAGAACACATGAAGATCAGGAGTGACTTAAGAGAAAAAAAAGTCACTTATTAAGTAGCCAAATATAACTTGTCCAAAAATATAAATTAAGGAAATCAGTTCTACTGTGCCTTCGTCCCCTTCTAAAAAGAACTGCCTAAGTCATTTGGCCTTTTTTTTTTTGCCTGAATCAACCCCCTTTGTTTTGTCTTCAGTTTTTTGTGTTTTCTGAAAAACTTGAAAAAAATGATTTAGGCGAACATTTTTAGAAGGTGACAAAATACCAAGATTTTTCGCTGACCACTTCAAGGCTCTGGAGTAATTCCCTTTTCCTCAAAAAAAACAAAGTATGGAAAACAAGTATTAAATATTCTTGTACTTATTGGCAATTATTTATGCCTGTGGACATTTTTTTTTTTTTTACACTTGCACCAAATCAAGCAGGTCATCTCCCTTAATAAAGCGAGCGTAGAACACGCACATCATACAATCACACGTATTAGTCATGCCAGTGTCGTGACTCCTGGCATCATGTCTATCAGACTGAACAGTCCTCCAACTACTGAGGCTCTCACAGGACCAACTCTAACTTTAATCACCCCATCAGCATGTCAGACTTCTCAATTACAAGAAGTTCTGGTTGCAGAGTTTGTAGCTTCATCTGGACGCCGCCTCAGCATCATGATGCCAAACGTGTCAGTCAGATGTACTCGCCTTCCCCTCCAGGATCATCTGTTTCCTCTTGTTGATCTCCTTTTTCTCATCGAAGTCTGTAGACTCCAGTTTCTACAACACACAAAGGAGGGACACTATCAAAAGTCAGCATTTTAGGAGACAATCCAAGTTCCTGACTTGACAACTCATCACCATCGTCTACCAGAGGGCTCAGTTTCTTTGATCATCTCAGGTACTTTAACCTCTCACAGATGACAAACTGATGCGCTCGGCTACTAAGGCGTGAGATTATGAGCGGATATGAAGGTGTCCATACTATTTCACATTCCCGTTTGGTTACGTTGACCTGAGTGAGGATCTTCAGGACTTCCGCCTCCTCCACAGGATATTCCTTCAACTTGGTCTCTGTAAGAACACAAGGTGCAGTTGTGGAGTTGAGCCATGTGTGAGTAGACACACATCCACCAGGCAGAGCCTCGAGCTGCTTCAACGTTGCATGCAGTGATAACAAACAACACTAAGAAAGCTCTCATAAAGTTTTGTTTTTTTCCCCGGAGCACCACATGTTCAGTCTTTGAAGAGAAGTATCTTACGGATCTGCTCTTCGATGGCGTGGACCAGGTGGATGTCGTATTGGGTCACCAGTGTGATGGACACACCCTTCCTCCCTGCAGAGGAAGGAAACCTTCATGTTAAAGCTGCATTGATCTTAGTCAAAGAGCACGTCAACGTTTCAGGACATACAGGAAGATTTAAGTAATATTTCACCCCGGTGAAGAAAAAAAAAATGCTGTCCAGTCACAGTACCTGCTCTTGCGGTGCGCCCGACTCTGTGGATGTAGGTCTTGGGCAGGCCAGGGGTGTTGTGGTTGATGACAACTTGAACAGTTGGAATATCTAAACCTCTGGAAGTCAGAGAGAACAGGAAGGAGGATGTTTAAACACGGAAGGCAGCCTGCAGCTCCCTACAGCTGTAGCTGAGGACCCCGGTCCACTCTGAGGAGATTCTCACCTGGCAGCCACATCTGTCGCTATCAGGATTTTGTAGACGCTGGCCTTGAACTTGGCCAGATTGGCAAAACGTTGTTTCTGAGGAACAAAGAACATCTTTCATTCTGCAGGTCCGTTCATGTGATTACATCTGGCTCACTTGGTTATGGTGATGGTTCTGTCTTTGTCCCTTTAATTCCACAAGTAAAGTTGCAGAAATGGCTGCCAGAACATTCACGGAACGCGCCACTCTCAATTGTCGCATCTCAGTGACACCCAATTACCCAGGTCTGGTTCTGAGAATCATGCTGTCAGTGTGTGTGCAGGTATCTGTAGGTAATTTCACTGTTGGTACTTGGTGTATTGTATCTCTACTCGGCTGGCAGCTGTGTTCAGTACAGTAGTTCAAAGTGTGTGGTTCAATTACTTCTCAGTAATCAAGGGTTCATATTTCTGCAGTCTCACCTGTTTCATCATAGAGTGAAGGGAGATGGTGGGGAAGTTCAAGTCTCGCAGCATCATGGTGAGGATTTGGCAGCTCCTGAAGGAAGCAACAGTAAATACGAACAGCACCAACTGGAACATACACACAGACGCTCAACTGTTGCCACGCGCACGTTCAGGTGTCCAACAAATCAAATCTTTTAAGTGTTGTTAAACCTATCGTATATTTATGAAGGGACAATGTACTATGGCCATCAGTCACCAAACTCCACACTAGCAAACAGAATTTTAACAGTCAGATGCTCGAGATAATCCCATGTATGAGCTGAATTCTTACTTGCAGGTGTTGGTGAAGATGATGACGGACCAGTCGTCGTGCTGGTCTGTGAACGTCTGAATCAGATGGACCAGGTAGGCGTCCTTCACCTTCTCTGGGGTTAGGATGTACCTCTGGTCCAGCTCCTCCACCGTACGCGTCCTGATGACAACAAAGAGGCATTTCCACCATTTTACCAGTGAGGTCTGAGGTCATAACACAGGAAGGCAACAGTGTCAGACTTAATACAGATTCACACACAGAGAATTCGAGTGCTACTGTCACCTGCACATCCATGAACAGATCGTTATTCTAATGAAATAACCCCAAGTAGCGTTAGCTAGTTAACAACATCAGACATCAGATGAGCTCACTATACACACAGCTAACGAGGGGGTGCTGTTATCAGGTCCAGACAAATGAAAAATAACTTCAACTTAACTTTTTCATCAAATTAAACATCTAAACCCATGCATTTGGTATCATGAACCTCAGTAAAATATGGAGAAGAAGTAGCCAGGCTGAGACAATGTTAAATGTTCTATATTGTATCACATTATGCTGTTACACACCGCACCAATCCTCTATCGCAGCCTTTACTGGCGTCATCATCACCCCACATATTGTGCGAACATCAGTAAATTTAGCGTTCGCTCAACCACGCCAAACGTTTCCGCTCCCATGACTTGCACGTCTCGGCGTCCTACCAAAGGCATTCGTGCGAGAGGTGCACTTCAGCGAGAACACGCAAGTCGCACCTCAGATCAGACGACAAGTGAATAGATCTTCCAGACTGCAGCTCCTGCCTGATAAATAACACGGTGCAAGATGTCAGGCACAGAATGCATCTGAAATGAGGCGCAAAACTACATCTGGACCTGACGACTTCCACCATTTTTAAATACAAGGATCCAATATAAGGTTTCTAAAATTATACAGCGTCTCCTCTGCCAGGGCACGGCAGGCCACTCACTCTGACGTGCTCTCCCAGAAGAAAGGCCTGTTCATGGCGATGTTCTTCAGCTCCTGCAGCGTGTCCGTGAGCGTGGCGCTGAACAGCAGCGTCTGACGTTTGGCTGGTAAAATACTGAGGATCACTTCCAGGTCTTTGGTGAAGTCGGTGCAGCCCTGCTCCAACAGCCTGTCCGCCTCGTCTAATATCTGGCTCAGAAAAAAACGTCACAACACTCGTTCAGCTTTTCAACTAAAACTGGATGACGACAAAGGGCTTTGATTACTTTTATGGTTTACAGTAAGAAATGAAACAAATACAAAGCTCAGACTTCCTGTGGAATAAAAGCAACTTCTAAAACGTAACTTCTAAGCATCGTTAATGCTGATTTCAGTAATGAAGGCATTCCTGTCTTACTCTTTAAATAGCAATTCCATCTTACCAAGCAATTTCTTTTGAAGGCCATCACATTTTTACAGAGGTCTTGTAGGTCCCCGAGGTTTCTAATCTGAGTCCACCATTTGGAATTTGACATTTTGAAACACTTTTATTTTCAAAACATTTGGAAAAGCCCATGAATCATGTTTATTTTGCTTCCTCATCTTATACGTTATGAGACAAATGAGGAGTGAATATTATCATGCATCTCTAAATTATAAATACTGCGTTTAAGCTGTAGTGAGCAACTCCTCAACTCACCAGGAAGTGGATCTTCTTCATGCTGAAGGTGTTGGAGCTCCGGATGTGATCGGCCAGTCGGCCCGGCGTTGCCACGACTACATGCGGTTGGTTGGACAGCTCCAGGGCCTGGCTCACCATGTCTGTCAGTAACACAGCAGAAGACAACGTCAGCGTTCGGGAAACAGAGAGATACAACAGTCCTCCTTTCTGTTCCTGCAGAAAACGTGACAACAAACAACTGAAACTATGACAGCCTTCGTAGAAGGTTGGTCACATGGGATTGAAACCCCACAGAGGCAATTAAATCTCGTTCGTGATTCCAAATGGATCGATAGCCACTGCATTTCTTTTCATTTTAACAACACAAGTATTTCAGATGTCAGCACTGTGATGAAGATATTCACAAAGGACATTTTTCTGGTAGATATTCCTGAGCACCTCAGTGCAACTGAAGGTACCAAAAGAAAAGCAGCTTTTACCCATTCCTCCAACGATGATGCAGTCCCGCAGACCCAGAGGCTTCCCCAGGACTCGAAACTGTTCCGCAATCTGATAGGCCAGCTCCCTGTGTGTCATCACATTCACGTTCATCAGCAATTGGAAGCATTCGGGACAGAGATGCACACTATTGGATTTTTTTGTGGAGTCTCCATGTTCTCCCTGTTCCTGTGTGGGTTCTCTCTGGTACTCCAGCTTCCTCCCACAGTCCAAAGACATCAAGAGAGGACGAGGCTGATTGATACTCTAAATTGACCGTAGGTGTGACTGTGAGTGTGAATGGTTGTCTGTCTCTATGTGTTGGCCCTGCGATGGACTGGTGACCTGTCCAGGATGAACCCTGCCCCTCGCCGTAGACGCTGGGATAGGCTCCACCCCCCCATGACCCTTAACAGGAATAAGTGGAAAACAATGGATGGATGGATGGATATCATTTACATGAAAACAAGTTGTTCACATGACATTCACGTTTTGTACTCACTGAAAACCGCGTGTGAAAAGTGTGAATTTGTTTTCAAAAACATTCTGAAACCTCATAAATCTTGTATTTATTGTTGTTGTTTCCTCATCATTGATGATTAACAAAGAATAAGAGACTTCAGAAAAACTGAGAACCCCCCTTGAAGAAACAGCAAGACATCGCTGTTCCTGGAAACACATCTGTAGTGCTTAAGTCTCTGAGCCGGCACCACCCACCTGGTGGGAGTGAGCACCAGGCAGAAGATGCCATACGGGTCCTCCGACAGTTTCTGCAGGACTGGTAACACAAACGCTGCTGTCTTCCCACTTCCAGTTTTGGCACAGCCCATACAGTCCCGACCTGGGCAAAAACAGCACCAAACACCTCAGGTACGAACCTTGTGACGTCCACGGATTCACCTGTCAATCATTTGTGTACCCTCAAACCAAACTTCCATGGAGAAACCTGAATATAATAGTGTCTTTCAATGTTTCCAGACGGATAGACGCTGAAAATCTCCTTCACTTTGGTTTAAAGATGTTCTGGAAACTTCGGCTTATTTGAAAATTAAAACAACAACAACAACAACACTTGTCCACTTGCCTGACATGAGAGTTTTAGTTTTTCAAGGGGAGAGAAAGACGACAAAGTAGCTATATTTAAATCCCTTCAAAAACAAGGCAACCAACTGAAAAAAATATAAATATTTTACTTACACACCTAACATTTCATTCATAAGCCGAATGCATATGCACATAATACGACGGAAAACTGGTGTCTTCTTACGTAAATGCTTTCCAACGTGTTTACATTGCCTGACGATCATTGAGCTTTAGATTTATGCATTTTTCTCATTGAAGATCTGAACTGCCCTTGAGGACAGTTAAATTTACCTATTCAAAACTAAATAAGGACGATATAAACTAAAGTTATAAATACATAGCTTTGTCCTGAAAGGTTTCCACTTGGGTCTTACCTTCCAGTATCGCTGGCATGCAGTTTTCCTGGACAGGAGTAGGTTTGGTGATCCCCAGCTGTTTACATTGTTTTATCAGCCAGTCCGAGAGCCCGAGCGACGAAAAGTCACCCATTTCCGGCTCACTTCGCTCGCCTGAGATGTGGCTCTTTGTTAGATGGCACAAAACAAAGAAATAACCACTTCAAATTCAATACTTCAACGTAGAGTGACGTATCCTCGTGTGGTCCATCAAATACCTCACGTTTCAATATGGACGCTATCGTTCTTCTTCACGTTGCAACAGACCGGATAGAGAGACGACACGCAGCCGCCCTCTAGTGGTCACATGTCGGTATCACCAAAAGGTCTGAGATTCACAGGCTCAGCAAGCACTTAAATTAAGTATGGCTTTGGAGATTCAATATGGAATAATATATTGAGTTGGAGTTAGATTTTGTAATAGCAGCCATGTTTGGAGTGACTGCATCATTTCATGAAGGCCCAGAATATAATTCATTGCTGATCATCATGACAGGAACAGGTTAAAGATTTTACAATAATCCTAATATCTAATAATATAGATTGAAACTGTTCCCAACCATCTTTTCAGGTATATCACATGTCGTCCCTCCCAGAATACCACTAGAAAATAAAATTGCCTCGATTTGTTTGCAAAAGGAACCTGGATGTTCAATGTTCTGTAAGTTTTCGGCTGATTCACTGTTCTGAAACGCTTCACCAGACAAACGTTGAAAAACAAAGGCCTGTAAACCGAGGAACGTCTTGTGATATTCCTCAATACATTTTTCTACTTGTAGATATCAAATTTGACAACAAATTAGAAGAAGCGTTTGCACACCGGTGTGGATGATGTCATGTTCATCACCATCTTTCCCTCCTGCCTCGGTGAGCGTGAGAGAGAAGCCTTTTATGTGATTCAGCTGGTGGGAGAGTGAAGTCTTCACCATCAACACCCGTCTGCATCTTCACACTGGGCTGCCAGAGGTGGTTAATGCCCAGTGTGTTCAAGGCAGAGGCTCCAACTGTGCTTCAAACTGCCTTGAATGGGCTTTCGATACGAAAACAAGAGTTGTTTGCATGCCAGGCAGAGATGTGATTTTCTGTCTCCTTGCAGCACAGAAGAGCAGTCAGCTCCATCACAGGCCACTGAGCAGCACCATCAGAGCACAGGAGCAGCTCTTCCACTACATTTGATGCTCCGCTCTCACGTGCCCATTCTCATGCAAAGAACTGGTTTAACTAAAGCCAGGAAGTATGGTTTAATGAGGTGTGTGTAACTGTTTCCATGCGTGTTTCAGCAGCTATTATCATCCGATTTATTCTGAAGGTTATGAAGCTTTAGTAACGAGATGCAAAAAGGTAATAGAATCTTGCTATTTCTTAACCAATTAGCAGCTCTGTTTTGAGACATAATTCCAGTCCAGACACCCGTCATCTACATGATATCTGATGTCCTCCCAGTGGTTGTATTCCTATAGTGCTTGATGGGATTAAAGGAACAAACAGCTTTAGGTTTAATATTATCATCACATGTACTACATGCCCAACAGTACATCTCTGATTAGGTTTTTTTTCCTTCAAAGCAGACATTTTGATTCACTTCAAAATGATCCGTTTCAAATGCTGCAAACATTCAGATTTCTGCGTCTCACAAAGTCCGCAGGCAATTCCCACATAATATATTTGACATTCTGACATTTATCAGGGAAGAATTGGGGGTGGGGTGGCGCCTTGTTTGCATTGCGACCAGCAGATGGCGCTGAAGGGGCTCCACAGTCCAACTCTGAAGCTTGAATGGGATCCCAGTGTGACCTGGCGGGAGGGGAGAAGAGCACAAGTCCCGCAGAAGGTTTGAGCTTTAACCACTCTGTTGGCCGACTTTCAGCGACATTCTTCGGTTTGACTAGCGTGCAGAGCTGTCAAAGTGTTCGCGGTGCGTAATTACGCACGGAGTCAGATCCGCGGCGTTGCTCAGCGAGGAAACCCGTGGACAAAGGGAGGCAGGCTGGAGTACAAGTGACTTGAGAGGAGAGGAGTACTGTTGGAAGGGAAGCGGAGGGAGTCGGAAGTGATTTCTCTTGTTTCTTGAAGAAATGTAACTTGCATCCAGGATTTCGAGGAAGAATCGTGTCAGTTTTGAAGCGAGAAGGTGTAAAACAGATATTGAGAGGAATCAGTTTCAGCATTTCGGCTTTCAGATCATCGGAGCATGGGGTAAGTTAGAGATGTGTGTCTGAAATGAGCAGTTTACCCACTCCCCCTGTCTGGAAGTGATTCGTTTGTGACAAAATGGTTAAAACGAACTTCACGTTGAATTAATCCGGTGCAAACAGACCACCTCTGTCTCCGGGCACATGTGGGAGCGATATGAAGACATGAACACCAGTTCTTGTGTTCCTGCGCGCTTTTCTTTGTTTTCATGCAGCCACGCTTTGACAGAGGAAGCTCATCTTTTATTTATGAAGCTTGACCTGGTTTCATCTGATGACCGCAGACACATTGACACTTCTGACCTCAACAAGGTTCAAACGTTGACCAACACTCTAGTCAGCATCTAATAAGCTACATGCTAACAGACAGTTAGTCTAACAGGGATTTATGGTCATATGATGAGACACAAAGCTGGGGCAGGCATGCATCCTCCTGTCACCAGCAACTAAGTTATAGTGATTTCCTGTTCTCTGTTCCTCTATTTGCACCAACTGCAAACACACACACACACACACACACACACACACACACACACACACACAAACTTGGACCATTTCCACAAACCCTCTTTTTTATTTTTTGATTTGTGGATGCTGTGTGTGTATTTGCTTTAGGAAGCTCCTGGTGTCAAGATGTGCTCCTTCTCATCAGCTGTGGTGTGTGTGTGTGTGTGTGTGTGTCTGTGTGTGTGTGTGTGTTGTCCCTGATAAAAGTTCAACCGAAGTTTGATTCTCAGGATTATGTCCTATGAGTTAGTTAGCTTAGCATGATGAGTGATAGCAAGTGGGCCTGCTAACAGTCCTCTGGTCAAAATTCATCAAATACACTTTTCTCCAAAATGCCCTTTTTTTCTATAGGGTGACAAAACTGCTGGAATCTGATGCACCAAGAGAAGATGAGGTTTACTTCTAAACAAATCAAAATCCTAAACTTCATCTTTTTGATGTTTGATTTCGCTGGTGACCCATCCAGGGTGAACCCCGCCTCTCGCCTGAGGGCTGCTGGGATAGGCTCTAGCACCCCCCCCCCGACCCTTAACAGGATAACTGGAAGAAGATGGATGGATGGATGGATGTTTGATTTAAGGATGCCAACACTTCCTACCTACACCTCTCATTGTGCTAAGCTAAATAGTGGTCGGGCAGACTCAGCTCCTGAGAAAGATATCTATCCTCTTGTCTGGTACTGAAAAGGATTTTAAATAAGTGTATTTTTTCAAAAGAGTTAGTGTTCCTTTACGTCTCTGCTGAACTTCCTACTCCAGGGAGACCAAAAGTATATTACAGCATTCAGGTGATGCTCAACCACTGGTCTGGTCAAATGCTCATATTCTGGTTGTTACTATCAAAGCAGCCAACAAAATTAGAGTGATTAATTTTCCACTTTAACACATGATGAATCAGATGAATCCCACCAAGATAATGGCAGATAATAGAAAGTACATTTCTGAGTGGAGACTGTAGACCATCGGTCTTTTTTCATATTCAACGTGTACTGATTGGAGACTGAAGTACCTTAAAGACCAACCACTTGTGCACTGGCTGCATATCTCTAAAGCCACTCTTCCCTGCTCACATTCTTGAAAGTAGAGGCTTGAACAGCTTCCAGCATCACTCATCCATGTCTGCAGTTGAAGCCAAGTTCATGGAGAAGATTTGGGAAAGTAAAAGTGTAAATGCGGATGGAGCAGACCGGGTGGTGGTCAGAGAGTCCCGGACCAAAATGTCCTGGCAGAAATCCTTCAGTTGGAGCATCCGAAGCACAATTGAAAGCTTTGAAATTCGTACCAGCACTGGTACCTGGGAATTCAACATCAGTACCCAGCAGTACTGATGTAGTCTTTGGTAATCTACGCTCCCTATAATAACAAAAATGTCATTTCAGTCCACAACTTCGCTTGTAAGTGAGATCTTGAAAAAATGAGATGCAGCACATTCAGCTTTTGAATGTATTTTGTACTACATGTGCTGCTTTAAGTGGCAAATTCAAGTATAAAGGTGCAATACTGCTTTTTGCTGTGCATTTCAGGAGTGATGTCACACGGTCCCGTTCTGTCGTTCTCTAACTCATTCTCTCTAAACCAGAACTCTCTCGGGTACTTGAGTGTGGTAGCAATTTATTAATCATGAATACTCTGTAATACTTTTAAAGAGATATTTTGGATTTACTGGCCTTTAAGATGATCTTGCCTTCAGTAGATGTGGGTCAGCATGTCTTCTGTGCCATTTTACCACAGTTTAACACTAGAACTCCCTTGTATTCATGCCATGCACTGTATTACTCCACAGTACAGCACATCAATTGGAAAGTGCTGCTGAGGAATAAGAAAATTAGTGGCATATGTAGGAACTGGCGTGTCCTGATGTTTTCTTTCTCTCCTCACAGTGTTTTATTTCCTCTCCACCCCTCCCTGTTTGGTTCCTGTCTGTCCAGCAGGCATCTAAAGTGAATAGAACAACAGCTGCAAGTATGTTAGCATTAGCAAGTTGTAGCTGCAGCCAAGCCACCATCGCCACTGCTGAGGGTGGAGGTACATCAACTGTGCTAGAAGTGTAGAGGGGCGGCATGGCTCAGAGTTGAAGTGGGCATCTAGCAACCGAAGGGTCGCTGGTTCAATCCTCACTTCCCCCGGTGACCATGTTGAAGTATCCTTTAGCAAGTTACTGAGCCCCTATTTGTTCCTGATGGCCATGCGAGACTGGTGGCGTGTCCAGGGTGAACCCTGCCTCTCGGGGATAGGCTCCAGCCCTCCAGCCCCCCCGCGACCCTTAACGGATAAGCAATATAGAAAATGGATGGAGCTAGAAGCGTACTCCTCCACTCTGAAATCAGCAGTATGGGAATAGTTCTCAGTGAGTTAAGCCTCAGTTACGCCCGAGCTGCTCACGGTTCTCTGCATGCGAGATGCACTGACCCACATCTTCTGAAGGTAATGGCTGAATACCTCATTCAATCTCACGTTAATAAATCAGAAGTATTCCTTGGAAAGTTTGGTACCCAACTCTTGTTCAGGTCCATAAGCAACATGAATGCTCGGTGCGCAGGTGCAGCTCTTCTGGGGGCTCATTCCAGCCTTTCCTCTGACCTGGTCCAACATTTGCCCTGATTTTAAAGAGGATCACCTGAATGCATCTTTTACACACTAACTGTATCCTCAATTTTGATGATCTGTGGACGGACTCAGAAGTATCTTTGGGTCAAAGTTCACGAGGCAGCTTAAACAGTTCTACCTCTTTCTTTTTTTATATTCTTATTTCAGTGCAGTGTGGCGCAGACTCTCCTCCTGTTTATGAGTTACTGACACATTTGTGTTGGCTTTACCCAGATTGTAGCTATCAACTCTTTTAAGTTGTGCAGCTGAATGGAATATAATTGTTGAAACTGTTTGCAGATGCTTAAAACTAAATAAAAAAGAGGGATTGTGATGGGCTTTAATAACACCTGCCTACCTTTACACATGAATACATTTCAGCTTGTGACTTTGATCCTCTTTTTCTTCTCTTGTTCTGCAGCAGAGGAGCTGTCTGCCAGCTATAAAATGTACCCGATACACCAAGAGAGGTACAAACACGTCGTCGCCTCTGTGTTGTGGCTCTGCATGGCAGGGATGGGCGATGATTTGGAGTCGTTACCCTTAAATTAGTTTCACTCACTAATATTGATGCTTTCTACCAATTCCAGCCTCAGTTGGAGTCTATTTGTAATTCATCTGTTTGTCTGAAATAAGTTAACAGAAGTCAGACTCCACATCCAATAATAACCCTAAAACGCCCATCCCTGTATCTTCGTTTATCCCTTCCCATCCCCTCAATGTTTATCCAACCCCTCTCAGTATCTGAGTGTTTAATTACAGTCTGATCTGAGGTTTCATGCTTGTCATGATGTGCAGATGTTATTCCTCCTCGCGCTGCTGCCTGGATTTTTCTCTTTCATCATTTTATCATGTCAATCGCTCCGTTGCGGCTGCTCTGTTTCATATATTGTTGGCTAGCTGCCGCTGCAAAAGTCGTCTTCGGTGTGTGTTTGTTTGTTTGTTTCTCTGTCAGCAGGATTATGGGAATTCAACAAGCTTGATATTCAACAGGTGGAGGGGTCCACCTTTCAATTTTGGGGCACATTGGTCCTCAGGCTCTATGGAACTGCCAGACGCTGTGACACGTGCAGGGGTGTCGAGGTCTGGTCAGCGCTGTTGATAGCTTCAATTAGGACTCTGGAGGAGGGCTGAAAGTTGATGTTGTCTGGTTTTAACATGTTATAAAAAGCTCTTGGTGTGTCCTGCGTGCCAGCTTTTATTATTTTTTTTAACATTACAAAGCTCTAAGTGAAGATGGTGAAGGTTTTACTGTTGTATTGTTATGAGGTTCATGTATAAAACCACAGACTCTGAAACCTCAGTGGGTGTGCCTAAAGAAAACTGACCGCCGTCATTACTTATCCGTGTTTTATTCATTTGGGGAGTAGTTCAGTTACTACAGGAATAGTTCAACAATTTGGCAAACAAGCTGATTGTGGAGGAATGAGACAACAACATTCCACAAGCCCCAATCAATAACCCCATTCCTCCTCTCTAATCTATTCTATCTTAGAGAAGCACTGCGTCAGAAAATTCAAATAACGGCTTCACGTGAACAAGGAGCCTCTCTACATCTCTCATGAACTTGTATTCCATTTAAGGTTTGTTTAAGAAAGCGTCTGCATTTTTGTAACGTGTTGTTGATTTCACGTTGTGTGTATCCTGTGTTCAAAGTTGAGCGTTGTGGCTCAGCGGCGCTTAACACACGAAAATATATTGGCAGGTTGGATCATACAACTGTTGAAAGATACTCCTTCTATATATATAGAATGTGCAGGGCGTCTCACAGTCTCATCAATCTATTTAATGACCATAAAGTAATATGAGTGGAGGACTCCTTCTCATATCCTCCCATTAACTGTAGAAATCTCTTCAGCACGGAGGCCGGCCAAACCTTGCTCTCAGGGGGATCATAATCAGTTATTCTGCAGCACAAAACCATAAAAACTGCTCACTTTCAATGAGTCTGCGTCCTCTTGCCGGCCAAGGAGAGGGAAGGAGCTTCTTAACTTTGGGGAAACCTCCAATTGCATGAACAAATATTCATTTTCTTGTCTGTTCACCTCGTGTCATTGCATATAATAAAAGAATAACGGCGCCGCCATAGGGTGGAGATGAGAGATCAGTTCTTTCTCGGTGACCTTCATATTGTGGATATTATGGAACACTCCAGCCTTGAATCACCTTCACAATAAGTGACAGCAGTGAGTTATCAGACGGATTCAAGTGAGAGCAGCTGGCTTTCAGATAAGTGCCATCTTTCCCACTTCAGAGTGCGTATTCTCACTGGCAGATAGTCAAGACGTAGGTGTGTATTTTTGTAAATCAAACAACCAAGAGATGCCTGTGAGTCAGGCAACGAAACGGAATAATAAATCAGATTCTCTGTTTTTGTCCTTGCTGAGCGCAGGTGTAAAAAAAACAAAACACAACTTAATGTATACGTTGGCTCGGCTCTTGTGCTGCAGTTAAGGTGTTTTGTTGACCCTCACGGTGCTATTTTGGTAACAGAGCCGTATCATATTGCTGGACTGGGCCGGACACTTTGCCATCAGGGGAATGTGCACAAGGCATTGGCTCTCAAGGCTGTAAAGGCAAAATACTTTCAGAGGAACAGAGCAAATATTCCAAAACAACAACAAAACGTGCTGCAACAACAACAACAACAACAACAAAAAAGCTTTTAAATTGTTTGGAAAGCCAGACCTCCCCAGAGGCTGGTTGGTGTCGTCTTAACACACAGATGGTGAGAAAGAGGCTTTGTTGAAGCAGAAAGCTGATGCTCTCATTTAGACTTTAGAGTTGTAGTTTTTGGAAGGAAGCAGAAACCGGGACAAACTGAAGCTTATGGGTCAACGCTTCGTTATGCAATCTGACGTACTGAAATGGGATTCTATGAAAAGTGTGGGATTATTTCAATATATAACTGACCGTGGTGAAAACGCTGATGGCAGCGTCTTCACCTATGCGTTTTATCACTTGAAGCTCTTGAGTACTTTGTCATTATATTTTTTGTCACAAGGTGACTATATTATAAATTAAGAGGAGCTCAAACAAAAAGCTTTTTTATGGAAAAAAAATCTTGACCTTCTTATGAAAATTGTTGCAAATGTTCCTTTGACCACCTTCTGTAGCTAATAAATGAATACCAATTCCATTTTTATTGGTTGAATTGGTAACAGAAGTTATCTCAGGGCAACAGTGAGCAAGCGCATCGCCGACGCAGGCAATAAAAGTGCAGGAATAAAAGCTGGAATGAACCCCATCACATCTTCCTGGACGTCAAAACGCATTCAAAACCCCAAAGACAAGCGTGAAATGTCGCGGTGAGAAGAGCCAAGTCCTGCCCGGCTGATAGTGGAACATGTTTTGCTCAATCGTGCCGTGATAGAAGTTCCTCAGGGTTAATTAAGTGTTACTGATTCATCGATTGTTTCAGAGTGTACTCAGTGTTCCTGAGTAAAAGTCACATGATGTCCTTCTTTGCGTTCCAGCTGTTGCGTTCACCACTACTTATCATCTCAGTGAAACGCCCGCTGATGTTTCTTACCTCTGTTTATTTATGAGAAAATGAAATGTTGGCGCCAGAGTTGTTGAGTGAAACTGCGTTTGTTCCACATCTCTGAGGAGACTGGCGTGACTGCTCATTCTTTGACCCCGCCTCGAGCTGGCGGTCAGCTCTCCCCTCCTCACGTCTCCTCCTTTGACACGTGGGCTTTTAAGTACAACCAGCAGGATTTTTAGCATCATGTTTTGCAGCTTGGCCTTCTCCTCCTGGTTATTTACTGCCAGCTGAGCCTATAGGCTCTGTTATTGACGAGTAGATATTTTCTAGCAGTAAAATAATATAAACAGCCTGGCTGGTCATGACTCCAGGGTCTGACAGGAGGGTGCAGCTTCTGTTTCACAGATCAGGGATTTGGGGTGCTGAACGGGTGCTGAGGTTAAAAAGAGTGATGAAAAGATCAGATTAGAAAGTGATGACTTTGGGTGAAAACACACACACACAGAGCTTTCATTTGTGCTGGTCTGGGTTACTGTGCTGTAAAAGAGCTGCAACAACCAAATGATCGGTTCAAACTCTTGAATTTCTCTGTTATATATCACAGTAAAATTGAAGTTTTGATATTTGGTGGGATTAAAAAAAATGTGACTTGTCACTTTGGGATTAAGGGAACTGTGATAGCTAGTTGTGTTCCTCTTCGCTGTCACTGCGGACTGGAGGCATTATGGTTCTTGATCCATTTGTCCATCCCTTTTTGGTACCTCAGGAAGGCCTCGAGGAAATTTCTTCAAATTTTGCACAGACTTCTACTTGGTAATGGATAGATTTTGGCGGGCAAGGTCACTGTTACAGGTGCTTCACAGAATATCATAATATTCATAAAATTTGAATGCGGTATTTCTACCTTTAGTTTGTATCATTTTCTAGTATTGTTAAATTTTTCATATTCTCTCATTTGTGTTAAAAGTTACATTTGAAATACACTTTTTGATTTGTCAGTAAAGATGGAAAAGGGTTGGTGTAAATCCAAATATGATATTCTTGATTTATTTTTTTTGTTCACATGGCTTGTGTCATTCCAACTTCCCTTTGTATTTATATGTACAGTACAGCGTGGGATACGATTTTCTTATTTCAGTGGAGGTCATCAAAGAGGTCCGTGGAGTCATTTGAAATGGATGGCGTGCAGTGAATGCAGCCACGTAGGTAAGAGGAAGTGAGTTCTCTGATGGCTCCAGGCTCCCTGTAGAAAAGTCA
Organism: Aulostomus chinensis; assembly: GCF_037954235.1. Taxonomy (NCBI): domain Eukaryota; kingdom Metazoa; phylum Chordata; class Actinopteri; order Syngnathiformes; family Aulostomidae; genus Aulostomus; species Aulostomus chinensis. Next base: position 8,568,535 of record NC_141333.1, on the reverse strand, counting down.
GCTCTTGTATTGTCTGCCGTCCAGCTCGTCCAGATGGAGCTATCATAGAAGTCTGTGTTTATGGAGTTTGCCGCAGGCAGGAGCCAAGTATCTTTGTAATATTTTCCTGGCTTCATCTGTGTGAGCGTGAATCTCAGAAGTGAGGTTTCATACTCAGCAGGGGCTTTACCAGGACAGATTTATTCTATTGCCCTTCTACATCTCATCACATTCATCACACTGTATGTAGACATGACACCCTCACTACATTTACTATGATGAGGGTGGAGTGTATAGCATGAAGGTTGCGGGCGCCATTGTGGCCCTTTTTAAGAAGCATTAACAGTCAGTGGATTAAACTCAGCTTCAACTCAAACTCAGCTGCTTTGCTCCTCCTTTCTCTCCGCACAGCAGAATATCAAGTCAAGGTTTTCTGGAGGCAAACCCTCAGACTATTCTTTGAGGGAGAGAGTTGTTTTAAAGCTGAGCTGGCAGCAAATCATCAGATCATCCAGTGGTGACAGTCCTCTTCCACAGACTGCTGCAGTCTATGAATTCAAGACCCGCAGAGGTGAAAATATAAAAAATGTCCCACAAAGGCATGAAGAGTTGTTTGTCCCACAGAGGTTGGAGTCTGTCTGAGCTCAGATCCCAAAGCACACTTTTCTGTCCTGCATTTCAGTTTGTGTCTCTTTTTTTTGTCCTCTGAGTGAAAGAAATCCAAAGGAAGCTCCACTAGCTGCTCTCTTTTACACGACAGTGTTTTTTTTCTCATTAATGGGCAGCTCTGCCAGAGTCTCTCTCACAAAGGTAACTTGGCCTCTAATCTTAAACTGCAGCTTTATTTGTAATTGTTTGATGAATATTTTTTTTTCATATTTGATATTCCTCTCTGAAGTGAATTGATTGATTTATAAAACAGCATAAGATTATCTTATTAACAGACTGATCTTTTTATCTTCTCGCAGTTGCAAGGATATGCAGCGCTTCTTAATCCTCTGTTATTTGATCGAACTGAATACCTTTTTCTTTTGGACCGTTGGTCAGACATAATAACTTTATATGAGTTTTTGAGCTGACATTACAACACCAAACAAGTGATTTATGAAGAAAATAACTAGGATCAATACTGGCCCAAATCACTATCTTGTATATCCATATATATATATATATATGGATGTAAACGATCGATACTGGCAGACCCACGCCTGTGGTATCGGGCCATCCCTTAAAAAAAAAAAAACTAAAAAAAAAAAACTGGCAAATGAATAAACAGAACTGATGGTTTGCCCCAGCTCTGATTCTCATGTGAGATGAGACAATGAGCAAAGCAAGCAAGAACAAATTGAGCTCAACTTATTACAGAAACTTAACAAAATGATACAAGGACGGGTCCAAAAGTCAGTTGTTACGACAAGGAACTTTCTAAAACACAAGATATTTTTCATGTTCAGTCAGACAACTCATGTTTGAAATATTCATCACAAAAACAGTCCATAGTTTGGCGTCTAGGCCTCATCTCCTCCCGGCACGTGTTTGCATCCAAATATATGTGAGCAAATATCTTAAATGCCCCCCTCACTCCCCCCCTGTCGGAGGCTGCATGTGCAGGGCATCAGAGGCACTGACAGGCCAAGTGAGAGATGGGAAATTCCTGCAATATCAATAAACCACCAAACTGTGTGATTGATATACTGTACCATGAAGAAATTTCTGCTGCATTCAAAGCAGTCCAAGTGTTTGAGTCAGAGGATTACTTACTCTGACTTGACGTCACTTGCAGCATTAAAGATGGCGGCCTCCGTCCTCCATGGTCACAAAATAATTGCCATAAACATCTGCCGGTGTGTTTCAATGAAATTTGTAAAACCTTATACCCGTCAATCCCTCTATCACATACCGGGTTTTTATTTTCAATTCAAAAATTATGTAAAAATATAACTTGAAGTATATGAAATGTAGCCCATTGTGCTTACAGAGATGTAACGTGAACGCAGCTGGACGTGTGTGTGGATGAGGAGCAGTGAGTGTGTGTGACAGAGGGGGGATGAACGGATGTATGTTTTGACCTGAATTTGATGAAAGTAAATCAATTCAGTTGACCCCTCACTGGATCCAGGCCTCTGGCAGGAGGCGGTCCACCTCAGCTCAGCACACGACTGAACATTCACCACGCAGCTGTGGTGGACAGCAAGCCTGCATGTGACCGTCTGAATGCTGCCTTCCTTAAAGTCATGCTGATCACGCTTGCTACAGCTACAGTTTCTTCATCCCCAGATTTAGTATAATATTTGAGAAAATGATAAGATTAGTGACTAGTCATTAAAATCAATCACAATTCTGCTTCAGTGTCAATGCACCAGGAAGGATGTAGACATCCTAAAGCTACCACCCAAAAAAGTTCCTGTGCAGTGAGCGACTGTGGGGTCCTGCAGGTCCCATTCATGCGGTAATGTGTCCAAAACCCAGCAGTAGGAGGTTGATGATCATCTTGGCAGATATTCCAGGTTTTTTACTGATCAGGGCTAATATCTGTGACCGTAGCAGACGTTTGAATGATGGCAAGCTGGAAAGCCAACAACTCCGAGGTGCTACTGGGAGAACGTGAGAGAAATGTAATCATGAGGTTGGAAGTTTTTAGGCCTAGCAAACATGTACACATGTTCCAGGGTTGAGTACTTCCCAAGTTCCTTCTCTCTTCCACGGGAGCTTGCACCATTATGAGAATTGTGGTGTCAGGTCGTAATGAAGGAAACTATGTACCATATATTTTTTTAGAAAGTTAAACACCTAAATTTTTAATATCATGACTAAAAAGGAATAGAAAGTCTTCAAATGTTGAGTTAAGATTTGACTTTCTATTTTATTCACAGTATACTTTTTGTTGTATGTCTTTTTATATATATATAGGCATCCATAGTTATATAACTTTGAGTTCACATTGTGACACATGCAATTTAATTAAATTGAGACACATTGTGAAACACCCACAGTGAATCAAACAGCGCGCCGTAGCCTAACAGATCCTTCCTACAGCCACTAGGACTGAGCTTTATGCTTGAAACTTCTTGAAATTCTTGTTGGGATATTATTCATTGTATGTAAAATCTCAAAGCAATTAGATTAATAGCAAATTTAACAAATTGCTCTCCTCTGATGAGGTTTAGCATTAAAAGATTATAGACAGAAAAATGCCACAACGCTAATGGGGCTCTGTATCCGTGGCCAGCTGTCTTTAGTGTAGCATCGTCTGCTCTGTTTTGTGTACTCCCTCAATTCTGTCACCTTTTGTGAGGTCAGGTGACCTGTGGAGAGCCAATGAAGACATTTAAGAAAGCGCTGCATCGAGTCAAGGCAGAGACCCAGGCTGTATTTGAGTAAATCCTGTGGAATTATTGGCCTATTTCTCATCCAGTTAGGCGTTAATACCCCCGACACTGAAGACTTACCATTTTACCTCAGAGAGTTTAAAGTCTAAAAATCAAATTTAGGGTAATTTAACATTCATAGACCTGTGCAATATAGTTGATATATGATTTAAATACAAGAGAAAACCTCCTCTGCTGTTATTTTATTGAACGTGATAACTTCTCATTTAGTCAGGCTGGAGATGGTGGGATAATTCTGCAGTTGTCACTCTCTGCCCTCTTGTATGACTCTTTTCAGGGCTGCCAGATGTTAACATCTGTCTCTGTCTACACAGTCATGCAGGGGTTTACTGTCACACTTGATTTAATTAGAAGCTACATGGTTTCAGGTGTGCATACATGAAACAGACCTTCGTCTTACTCTATCTCTCTGCGACCGTCAAGCTGCTGTGCCGTGTTTGCTCTTCCTCACCCCAGGAGGAATTTAATCCCGTTTTAATCTGCTCACATCATCAAACCCCAGTGTGATGCATCCTGTCTGAGCTGATTAGCTTGAGAGGCTTTTCACAGAGCAACATGGAGACGAGCCAAATGAGTGACAGCGCATTAATTCCTGTGTGATTCGGTTTGACGGTTTGGAGCTGACGAGCAGTCACTCATCACTCCTGATTAAGATTAGAGGATGATAGAGTGGACGTTTTGCTTTGATGATAATTATTTATTTTGGCATAATGGCTTATTTCTTTTAATGGTTTGGTTATTAGTTGTGCCTCCATGTAATTAGGTTTAATTGAGGAAAATTCATGAAGCTCTTTATTAGTTTTATTCATGTGGATGCTTTGAGCAGCATGATACCTCTTGACTGACAGCTAAAGGTTGACGTTTACCACAAATATCAGAGCGGAGGATCTCCCAAACAGAGCTGAGACGGCTGTTTTAATAGAATTACACTTTTGGATTAGGGAGATGCAGGAGACTGTTAGAGTTGCTATTGTTCACCTCACTTGATGTATAGTTACATAAATGGCTTTTGTAAAGGGCAAGTGCACAGTAGGTGCTTAAGGTGATAGGGATTATTATTCATGCTCAGTGATTGATCACGGAGTCACATCTGGTACACATCTGTCATCCTGCTGATGCCTGTCGCGGTGTTTGGCCATGTCTTGGCAGAGTTCACTTCTTAGATTACCAATGAAACATAAATGAATTTAATTAAATTGCAGACAGATGTCATCCCTGTGACTGAACACTAAATGGCACCAAAAACTGTCTCTGTAGCATCCTGCCGATGTCGACTGTTTTAACCTCCTGTATCTTTGTTATTGAAAGCGACCAATCTTACAGATGTAACGATTTTAAAGAGGAACAAATGATTGTGGTGCAACTGCCCCTGCCTTTGCAATTTCTCGGTCCTATTAAATGTCAAAAATTTTGCAGTGAAAAGGGCTCTGACGGAAGAAAGTCATGGCAGGGATACGTGGTCAAACATCTCTGAACATGAACTCATTCTCTTGGAAAAAGCAGCATTTCTGTAATTAGGTTACTGCTGATTAATCATCCAGTAGCTTCAAATTTTAAATGATCTAAAGCCATGTGGGCTGTTCCACTTCAAAGTCAGAGTGGGAAACGTTGCCTTTGCAAATGTGAATATGTAAGTTATTACGCATACACATTTTTTATTATATGTTGGTTGCATCCATCCATCCATTTTCTACCACTTATACTCTTAAGGGTCATGGGGGGGTGGAGCCTATCCCAGCAGCCTTCAGGCGAGAGGCGGGGTTCACCCTGGACAGGTCACCAGTCCATCGCAGGGCCAACACATAGAGACAGACAACCATTCACTCTCACAGTCACACCTACGGTCAATTTAGAGTATCAATCAGCTTCGTCCCCTCTTGATGTCTTTGGACTGTGGGAGGAAGCTGGAGTACCAGAGAGAACCCACACAGGAACAGGGAGAACATGCAGACTCCACACAGAAAGATCCTGTACCCGAGCCAGGACTCGAACCCGGAACCTTCTTGCTGTGAGGCGACAGTGCAGACCACTGCACCACCATACAGCCTGTTGGCTGCATAGTTCAAGTAATTGTACAGTTAATTCTCAAATTTTACTTTCAAAAAATTTGGGAATATTTTTATTTCCTTACATTTGTCACAAGAAACAAATTTACCAATATTAAAAGAAGGTTTAATCAAAGTTTTTTTTTTTTTTTTTTACATATATCCTGAAAACCTTGTAAACTTTTGGATTTAAAAAATTAAAATTATTTTTTTAATTGAAAAAATGTTTTTAAAAAGAAGTTTTGTACCTTTGTAAATGACCTATTCTTCCTGCTATCTCAAGCAGAATTTTAAGATTTCTTAATGCCTTAAAAGCATCCAGGTAAGCATCAGGGATTTGCTCAAAAATGTCGCTCAATTTGTTTGTTTGTTGCGGAAGAGTAGTTTGTCACTTTTATCTCCACCTAAAAAATCCCCACCAATCTTTATCATGAAAATGCCATTTATATATGCTGCTCGTCAAATAAGATGTTACTACTTCTTCAACCTCTGTCAGGAAATGTATCTGGATATTTTAGAAGATGCAGCACCATGAAACTCACAAATATACTTCATGTTGTCGCGTTACCTCAGATTCATGTGTGTCTCATCATTTAGCCATCATTTAGTCATCATTTAGTCATATTGCATCTCCAGCCGATGCGGCGCTGGACCTGAAACACACCTCAAGCTGATTCCCTCACCCTGCTGCTATTGTCTATTGTCAATTGCAGTTTCAGTAATCCGTGTAGAAACGGTAACGGCTATTGTTTTTATGCAAATGTAGAGAATTTCCAACCAAAGGAACAATGCCTCATATAGCCAATGCTGACCTATATAAATGTTATGTTTCTTACTTAAACAATGAACGGGCCTCCTTGCAGCACACATTATCCTCATTATTGTCAGTGTATAATTGACTTCCACTGGGAATGGCTCATTACATACATTAACAATATGCAAACTCTATTAGCTGTGTAATATTGCATGAATTCACCAAAGTGTGTGTGCAGTCTCTCTTTGTCCTGTGAGCCTCATTCCACCGTTAGTCCCCGTAGCAAGTTTATGTACTCTATCTTCAGAGGGAGCACGATGGCTAATTGGACTGCTAGCGGTTAGCAAATCTTCAGCAGCTGCCCCGATAGCCTCATTACACCCAAAGAGCATCAAAGACCTTAAGGTCTCTGGGAGGAAAAAAGAATTGCAATCAAATTTGGAAATTGAGTGTATTTGTGTCCCTTTTTCGTCCTCCATCCTGATCAGAGAAAGGAAGATGAGGGTCCTAAACAAGTGTTTCTCACTCCAGCTGGTGAGCAAAATGAAACAATCAGGATGCTCAGTTCATTGATGATGATGAACACAGATGTTTAATCCTCTCGGCTTTGTCCGGGCCACTAGGATTCATTGGCACTGATAGTTCCATTATGCATTTGTATTCTTCAACATAAATTATTAAACAATCAATACGGTTTCCCGCTGGGATTTTGTTTTCTGTGCAGCCCAGATGTGGGCCAGAGGTGGTCCGTTTTCAGTTTGACTGTCCATCTGTGCATCTGTCCCATTTTCACAGTACCTCAAGAGCACTATGAGGGAATTCTTGTCAAATTTGGCACAAACGTCCACTTGGATTCAAGGATGACCTCAAAAGACTTTAGTACTGAAAGGTCGAAGTCGCAGTGACCTCTTGTAATTCTTGGGATTTGTCATTATTCCATGTAACAAAACACACAGTTAAGTGCATTTTAGAGGCATGCAACTTAATGCAATACTTCTTGTGATCATTATTTGATATTTTTAACTTAATAAACCATTTTGTATCAAGACTACAAGGATGCAACTGTATTCCCTAATTGCAGAGCAACTTTTTAAGCCCACTCACTGACTGTAAGAAAGTTGAATATAACCCCAAAATTGGTTTAACATTATGTGCCAGTAGGAAGATGTCATCTGATAAATCAGTGGAGTGCAATGTAACACTACAAATACACAAACTGCCCAGAAAGTTCTTGTTTCCATCCTCAGTGTAAGGGTTTGTTTATTACTGCTGATTATATAATTCTTCTGTTCTCTTCAATAAAAGGAATACCAGTCCTGTTAAGAATTTAAATGCCAAATAAATGTATCAATCAAAGTAATGGTCTCCATTCACAGCGACGAGGTTATTTCAGGTCATTTTATGTGGAATTTCTTGAGGAGTAACAGACATGCAAGTTTTGTGCCTGGCAGTAAAAGCGGTAAAATAAAATAGAAAAAAAATATTAGGATAACCATTCACTTCAGGTTTGTTGATAATGAAGAGTTTCCAGAGTTTCCTGATCTTAAGCTAACCCTGTGAAGAGTCACTTGCATCAGATTTATGTCTAGAAGTCGGCGTGTAAGGGGACAGGTGATCTTTAGCTCACCTCGCCGACTCTGATAGACACGAGTGAAGGTTTCAGTTTCTGATTAAAATGAAACATGCTGGTAAAAAAATGATTCAGTGAAAGATGTTGGAAGCGCTTAGGTCCTCTATTGTAGCATGTTATCATTGGTAAGGCTTCTCTTTTCTTAAGAAAAATGAATCAGGTGGAACAAACAAACCACTGTTTGATATTTCCACAGAAGGAGTTCCGTTACTTCTCTCTCTTGCACGATAAAACTTTGCAAAGTAGCTTTGCCGGGAAACTCTAAAATACCTTTCAGTTCAAAAAGGGATAAAGTGATCAGCTGGGAGACAACTACTTTACTGATGCCAGCAGGCGCTCTGGGGACAATAATAAACACATAGTACGTGGAACAACACTGTAATGCATCCAATAAAGTTGGGGTGTAATCTTAAGATAGCAAAATACATCAGTGTAAACTGCCAAACACCCCCCTGCTTTCCTGTTTGTCCAAACGTCAGAGAACATCCTGATTTCTGTACTCTGGCGGTGGATAATACTGCTAAGATATTGTTCTCTATGATAATACTTTAGAGTGTTGGTATTCTGTGGGTATTTGAAATTTAACTTAAAAAAACGTGAAACGCTGTCATGATTCCAAGAACGTGCCATGACTCTAAAGTGGGATTTCCAAACCTGTATTCATTTTTCAATAGGGAAATTCAAATGAAAAAAAACGAATAAGTTTTACAAGGCAGAAAAAAACCTGAATGCAATTATTTGAATTAGCATATAGAGTCATAATTATATGCTACTGAATTAATTCCTGCTTTACATGCAGAATCTCTGTCTTAGTGTGTGTTTGTATGTTTGTTCATTAACATTTTGTTGTTGATGTTAGTTGGTGTGACGTGATTGTCCAAGTGCAGGAAGAGCGAATGTCTGCTGACATGACAATACATGAATAGTTGTTCGGGACGCTGAGATTTATCTGCTGTTATTTGCCTCATTGACAGTCAGTGGCTCATTTGCATATAAGATGGCATTCACTGATGTTTATGTGATAGATGACTATGGTAAAGGTTGCTTCATACATTTGGATGCTTAAATTTGTGCTCAGTCGAAGATGAAGGGCTGAAAGACTTCCCTGTTCATCATGTTTACATACATCACATCTCTTACATTCAAGTCCTCGCCAAACGAGTTTACACAGTGCTCATGAAGCTCTTCGCCACAGTGTGCATGGAGCTCTGCCCGTATATAGAGCATGCACAGACTCTGACCTACCTTGCTAATTACGATTAGCCCTCTGCTGATGTGAACATAATTGTGCCCCTTCTAGATCTTCCAAATATTATCGTAGCAAATGGATCAAATTGTTTTGACATAAATGTTCACTATCAGAAGGTGGAGACAAACGGGATTCAGTTTAGTTTTAAATCATTTGCGTTGTCTTATTAGAGTGAAGTTTCTGCATTTCAAACAATCCGTTGAATTGTTATCTTAAATATACACATGTTGTCACTCTATAAATGTACTGTGGGTTTTCCTTGCGCAAACTAGTGCGAGTCACCAGCATCACCCCCACGAGGCCTTCTCTTCAGAGCATGGCACCTTCATGACAGTCACAGCCGTCTTCAGGGATTTCTAAATGACAACAAATTCACCAGTACTCTTTAGATTAAATGTTTTTTCTGCTGTCGTGTGTTTTCAAAGGGAGCAGCCCATCTTCAGTGCCAGAGCCCATGTCTTCCAGATCGACCCAGCCACCAAACGTAACTGGCTACCTGCGAGCAAACACGCCGTCACCGTGTCCTTCTTCTACGATGCCAGCCGCAGCGTCTACCGCATCATCAGCGTGGGCGGGACAAAAGTAAGAGCCTCTACGTACATGCGTATCTCGATGTGCAGAAACAGACACATGACCTCACTGACAGTCATAGTCATGTTATGATCGGATTGCTCCTTTCAGGTCAAGGCACGAAAATAAATAATGCTGCTTTTTGGGAAATGTTAAGAATGGGATCAACAAGTATAAACCATTTCCTTTTTTTCAGCATTGATTGATATTTAAATTGCTCTCTTTAACAAGCTTAATATTATTTATTGATTATTACAGTTCTATCAAATAAAGACAACACTGGATGTGCTGCGTAACACAGCATGAAAGCTTGATTCAGCCTATTTTTGTCTCTCATTCACAGCCGTAGCAAAGCACCTGAGAGTCTCAACACTAACTTGATATCAGCATTAACTACAAAGCAGCACAGCACTTCTGCCAATTTACCGCTCAGAGAAAAGAGGCTTTTAGGGAAAGATCTGGCAACAAATCCACTTTATCAGATGGTTCACTTGAGAATGTGACTGAACAGATCATCGTCCACCACAACAAGCTTTTTCACTTAGCTCCCCTTCCCTGGCACAGTTGTTGGATATTACATTCGCTCACATCTATTCTCCAGTTGGCCACCGTGATGCTAATTTAACTGCAAAGTGGCACAAACTGCACCGGCTGATACTACAGAATCCAAATGTTATTTGTGGCATCAATATTGCTTTTTTGTTTTTGATTGTCAATGAAGATGCAGAGGAAAAGCGTGGCCCTCCTGTAATGAGCGGCTGCATCATCAATAGTAGCCAGGCCTGTTGATAATCATCATAGGATCATCAGTCATATGGAAATCAGATTATTCGCTGAGCAAAATGAAAAGTAGGAATGGCATATAATGAAATTCATATAGGAATTATTCAAGTTTCTCTATGCTGGCTTTAGTTTTTCTGAATATGAGTCATTCAAAATGACCTTTTGAAAGGGGGTTGTTGAGCATGTGAAGTAGCTTGATTGGTTTCTTGCTCGCCTCTGAGAGAATGGAAGCCTCTCAGCTGTGACAGATGAAGTCAGAGTACTTTTATTACACCACAGATACTGTTAGTTTAGATTTATTCGAAAAAATAAGAACTAAAAACACCGTAGTCACAAGTGCTAATGGAAATTTATCAAATAAATCCCATATAAATGTTAAAATAAGGTGTGAAAATAATGTTTTCTTGTAATCTTCTCCACTGATTAACAAAGCGCATAAAATAGAAATTGAAAATATTTTTTTCATATCATAAATTACTCTGCTGGGTACCGTACTTTAATTGAGCAAACATGAAGAGTTGCACTCAGTTAGTCTCAACATATCCGCATTTGAGTCAGTAGATCAGGATGATGCATCACAAAGAAAAACATGTAGCAGGGTAGTAATGGTTGCAAATCACATGTATTCAATGCCTTTGTTCAACATGTGAGATGTGAGAGTGCCTGATTGCAGAACAATAGCAAGTAGATGCCATAGTTTAGCTGTACTCTAGTTATACATCTTTGAAAAAGACACCCTGAAAACTCACCTGCTCAGTAAAGCATTTAATCTTGAGCTCCATGTAACCCCCAAAAGTCAGTTATTTTTAAGCTTTGCATGTTTTCCCCCTGTTTATCTTTACCTCTTTGTAAAGTGACCTTGGGTCCTGGACAGTCCGTGTATAAATCCAAATATCCAAATAAGTAATTATTATTATTATTATTGTTGTTGTTGTTGTTGTGATATAACTATTTAGCTCCTCACAGAGCGTCTGTCGTGTATGGTTGCATGCTGACAACCCTGTCAGCTGGTTATCAGTTGGGAAAAAAATGCTCCCTCTGTTCTAATGTTTTCATTTGAAAAAGTCTTAAAAATAAAACCATCTCCATTCAGATGTAGCATTATTCACAAATAATCTCTATCCTCGCTAAGAAGACTGAAACTGTGGACGGTAACGCCTGTAATTCATTATACATGTTGAATGAAAGAAATACAGTGGTTGGGCTCATAGATGTACGCAGCTGTCTGTTACTGTATGTTTTGGTATGGTCACGTGATCAGGCATGATCAATCCAAAAGTCAATCAGGAAGTGGTTGTCTGGGTCACTGTTTTCAAAATCACACGCGACAGTACCCGTGAGAGCGTGGCGGAGCCTTGAACAGACACCCACCATGCTCCTGTCCTCTCTGATGGTTGACCGTTTAGTAAATTTTGAGACAAGACAGTGTTATGCCGTTATTCTTAGTAGCTGGTGTGTACAGTGATGAAGCCAAAAGGACAGTGAGTAGAATAAAGTAAAATAAGCCAACTTCTTGACAGATGAGTTGAATCAATTAGGGGGCAGACGTACAACCCCCCCCCCCCCCCCATCATCCTTTTTTCTATTGATTCTTTGTGCATTGCCTCCTTTGTTCTCAGGCCATCATCAACAGCACCATCACCCCTAACATGACCTTCACTAAAACCTCCCAGAAGTTTGGCCAGTGGGCGGACAGCCGGGCCAACACCGTCTACGGCCTGGGTTTCTCCACAGAGCAGCAGCTGCAGCAGGTCAACACAACAAAATACCTCCAAGTGTCCGTCGTTTATTAGATATGACACAGAGAAGGTGGATGAGACAACATAAAGATGTTCAAAATCTTTTTCTGGGGTATTTGTATGTTCAATTTGTTAGTTTTCACATTGTGATGCAGATTTTCTCAGACATTTTGCCATTTGCTCATCAAAGATGAAAGCAAATTTGCTGTATTAGGAAATCTGATATTTACATTCCTTTGATTAGTAAAAGCATTTTAATGAATGAGTTCACGGTACCTGGACTGCAAATTCGGCAAATGTCCTCATTGACATTGTGAAATGAATCTCCACAATAGAGATGATCATGTAAAGGTGGAAAGCTCGATGTTTCCCTATCCACTAATCATTCATCATAGACCTACAGGTACTGGAGGTATGGAGGAGGGATTTTTGTTTGATTTTTGCAGCAGGAGCTTTTGCTGGCAGATGCAGTGTGACGGCTGTTTCTTCTCTTTGTCCGTCTCCAGTTTGCAGAGCAGTTTAAGGAGGTGAAGGAGGCAGCCCGTCTGGCCAGAGAGAAATCCCAGGAGAGGTATGAACTGGCCAATCCTGCTCTCAACATCGCAGCCCCACAGGTGAAGCTCCTTATTAAACCTCTGCTCTACTGCACCTTCCAAGCCTGTTTTGGGTTGTCTTTGTTTCATATTTGTAGAGGTTTTCAAGCTGACTTAGCGTGACTTAGCGCAAACAAATTTCATCTTTACGTTTTTTTCCTTAACCTATGTAATTCTGTTGAAGCTTCATTAGCCAAACCACCATGCTGTCAAAGGAAAATCACATACTGATAAACTAATTTGTCTGTGCTAGTTTATGTCATTTTCCTTCCAATGGGAATAATTTACTTCAGTAAAATACTTCACGTTTTCCACTAGGCCCTTGTCACAGCAGCCATTTTGAACTTTCGTTGCAGGGCAAACACAGATGTGATTAATAACATTAATTGTAGCCCCTCAGTGGAACGGCTGTGACTCTAAATAGAAGGTTGTCAGAGACAATGATACCAGTCTCAGCTGCGTTTACCCTGCTGTGACGTGTCAATGATATGAAAAGAAGAACTGTTTTATAACTGAGACATTTGTTTCCCAGATACCCCTGTTACCGTTGAGGTCTTTAAATTGAGCTTTAGGAGCCATAAGTCACATTCCTGTTGTTGGTAATTATTGTGTCTCTACAATTGTACGTAAGCATCACTTCTGTCACTACAGTGATGCTTGCTTATTAAATAACCTTCTAAATGGCATCATCCTGAGCAGTATCATACTTATACCATGTTCTCTTATCAAAAAAAGAACATCATTCAGTTATGAAATAGTTTTTTGTTTTTTTACAAGTTATAACTTACATTGCTTTGAAAAATCCAAGGGCTAAATCAATACCTGGAACAAGAATTACCATCGGAGCTGTTTAATGATTATTAATGATGAATCATTAAAAAAGTAAAAGTAAAAAAGCAGTTATGAGTAATAAAGCTCATGTGAATGCTAAGGTCATGAGAGCAACAGCATTTTTGATCATCGTGACAAAGATGACAGGAATCCCTGTCATCATTATGACCTTCACAGGGAAATGCCTTCATGCTTCAGAAGGGAGCTGACTGGCGAATGGGATGTGAGGCATTGGACAACAGGTTCAGAAACTGAACCCGTGACCCTGAGGGAACATGAAGCCACCTGTAGCTCTCAGGCCAGTTCACCAGTATGGAGCTTTAGTATCCAGACAAAACCAGTGTCTTTGTTTCTATTTTAGACGTATAGAGAGTCGTGACGGATTAGATGGATCCCCATCTGGCTGCCCCATTATTTCCCCATTGGTTCACACCGTTAAATGGTTCCATGCATGACAAATGAAGATGGTACGCAGACAGAGATGCAAGAGCTGAAGGTGTTTGGAGGGGTAGTAGTAGCTGACAGAAAGAAGAATGAGGGACCAGGGGAATGAGGAGGAAAGAGGGGAAATGGAGGGAAGGCGGCTGAATCATCTATAATTGAAAGGAATCTGGCTGCTGCTTAAAGGACAATGGCCAGCTTTTATCCTGCCAGCTTGTGTGGTTTCTTGGAGGAGTTGATGATAAATTTGAGGTTTAGGTTTGGGAAGTGAAAGTTCGCTGCTGTGGTAAACTTGTTGTCCTTCACATTTTTTTCCTCATAAAAACAGCTCATGTAAGAATATTTGGGATTAATTAGCATGCATTGAGTGCCTCTTGGGTTTTTTTCTTACATTTACAGTATCAGCAGTTAAAACTATATTAAAGAATAGAACAGCCCTCCTTGGCCTGAAAATTGAAGCCAATGCAGAGGCGTCATAAACCTGCATTTTTTTTTTTTATAATGGCCAACAGGGGGCAACTTCAATGGTTGCAAAAATGAGCTGTATTTTGTAGAAGTCTATGAGATTTTGACTAACACACCAGCTGGGTGTTTGCTGGAGTAAAACAGATAATAAAGCAGGGTACACTTAAGGGCATGGCTACCTCTGTCAGTTCACCCCTCACCAAAAAGCCACGATGGTGTCAAACTTCATGCGAATGGCTGACGTCATACTGGCTTTAGCCACTGATTTCGTACAGTTCATGGTTACAAAGATGGCTAATGTGGAGGAAACAATGTGTCCTCCAGACATTTGGGAAGTGTCATAGCTGCTCTGCCAGCTGCTCTTGTTTATTGGCGAGTTCTGCTGAATGTACATTTTTTTTATTGGTTGTATAAACATACATCTGTGTGTCATAACAAGAAGCCACTTTGCAGGTCTGAGGGACTGCAGGCTTGTGTTGCCAACCTCGACCTGGGGCTCTCAGACCCGGAGATGAGAGCTGATGGTTCTTGTAGTTTATGTAGTGAGGCCAGGAGAAAAAAACTCCTGGATACTACAAAACATATTGAACCATATTTCATCAAACTGGAATTTTTTTTGCTTTTTCAGAAATACCAGACTTTTAATGGTAGAATGAACTGCAGAAGAAAAAAAAAAGAACTCAAACTGGAAAGTCAAAGGTTCCGCCCAGTGTATTTGACCGGATGTAACTGTATTCTGCCAGTGCTGGATGCTGATAATCTCTCTAAATGTCTTCCATTCAAAGCTTTGAGGGGCTGATAGGTTGAAGGAAATAATGACACGTGCAATTTGACATTCTTTACACACGTTACACCAGAATATAGTATTCTCCTAGCTTTGGTATGCAGTGCGCTCATCATTAAAAAGTAAATGACTTGTAACTATTACTGCATTCTGACTCTCTTCAGTTCAGGGCTCTGTTTGTAATGTTTTCGAGTGTTTGACTTTGATCCATTCATCTATGTTTGATCTTGGCCATATCCAGAGATTTTACTCTGCACCAAAGATTCCATACAGTTGGTCAGACCGGTGCTCTTCTGATGGGCTCACTGTGAAATTTGAAAGTTTTTCAAATTAGTTTAAAAATGACATTTTCTGAAGTACAATACATACATGAATCTGAATAGCAACCAAACATACAATGACCCAGTCTCTCTGATACTGATGCTCTGCTCTCTTGGCATGCTGTGATTGTGGAACACTCACAAAGAAGCAGTATTCATTGACGATTGGTCACGTTATGACTGTACACAGAGATGTAAAGGACACATACCAGTGAAGCCAAAGCATGTGGCGACCACTGACAAGAGTTTCCTGAAGTGTGGTTTGAGCGCATGATCCTGGTTCGCACATATGCATCGTGCTGATTTTCAAGATCAAAGGTGTTGCGTGAAATGAAATCCTTGCCCCTGCATGTCAGAGTTGCCGTAGCATAGAACAGCGTATATAAACCAGCACACACAAACATGACCAATGTCGCTTGGTCAGAATGGAAGGTTATAAAGTGAATGGATGTTTTTGATGGCGGTGAGGAAAATCGGTGTAAGACGGCTGGATTTGCATTATCGGCGTGTCAGTGTGATGTCCACAGAGGTCAAGGTCGCTAGCCGAACAGCAGTGAAGCAATGTAGAATCACCATGGAAACCAGTGCAGTGATTGGCTGAATGCAAGAAAACACACACACACACACACACACACACACACACACACACACACACATTGTTTGCATTCCCTTGCAAATAATAATCAAGTAGCCATTCTTGCCATGTCACAGCTTACAAGTATACTACTCCCAGTTCTCTGCCTTCACAAATATAATTAATCAAGGCCACACACACACATGCACGTTTCATCAGTTCAGAGGACACATCATTGGCTTCAGTTCATGTCCTGGGGCCATTACCACTATTCATCTAACCTCATCCTCACACTATCCTCGGGGAAGGAACTGCATTTCTATAGAACTCCTGTAATTCAGCCTCCCGGAGTTATGGCTTCACAGTGTCGTTTAGTTGTGGGGGAAAAAGCTGGCATAAATTTAAAAATGTTGGATCACTTCTCTAAGTGTAAATATCCCGAATGGGATCAAGTTTAGCTGAAAACATTGTTCACCTATTCAATAACATGTGCCAAGAAAAAAAGAGAAGATACTTCTTTGTATTCTTTGTATCAAACGTCAATGTATTTCTCCCAGTAAAACAAATTATAACTCCTGCTCACATATAAAAGTACCAACTAATTTCAACCAATAATACTGTCATGACAAAGTGGCTGTTTGTGACCTCAAAGCTTTTCTGTCTTCCAAACAATTGGTGACTGGCTCCCTGACTCAAAGTTATTTATGCTGAGGACAGTGAGATCTGTGACAGCTCCAGACAAGGCATTTTACACAGGACTGCTCCAGTGACTGCATGGAGCACAAGATGGGTTTTGTCTCTCTCTCTTCCCCTGATGGATACTTCTATCCTTTATACCACGAGGCCTCACCTAACCTTTTATGACACACTCCGGTTACACCCACCACTTTTCAGTGATTCAGTCAAATCTCTCTCTATCCTGGAGAATAAGTCACTGTAGAGCAGTTAGACACTCATGAAATGTGTTTCAGCTAGACAGCGACCTTTTTTGTCCCCCCAAAGGCAGGCGAGTCCCCACAATTTGACTGTGCAAACAGGAATACAGACAGATGTACACACACACACACACACACACACACACACACACATCAGCCTGCACTGATTTCCAGATAGGACAGCAGCCATCCATTGACTGTGTCAGACAGTAAACACAGAGGTGCTGTGGTTAATATCATATCCTCTCTGACTCTCACTGTCAGAACCTATGTGTTATTATATACAGTATTTGTCCAATTAAATCGTTCATAGAAGAACGAGGGACTCTCTTTCATAGAGGGTTTTACATGTATGAGCGACAGCAAAGCACTGTTAGCGGCGCCGTGTCACCACTAAAGCTGGCACAGAATTCCATTAGGATGACACAGCTTTTCTACAACAGTTACCTATACAAGTTATTTAAAGTTTCCCCACAATCATCTTAGACACTGTAAAAAAGAATAAAACATCCGAGAGATCACTAGCTTCCCTTGTTTGGTAACACATAAGAGCCAAAAATCAGACTCACAATGTCACGATGATGAAGGTGTAATAGTAGGGATATTTCATGTTAGAAAAACATCCATCAGGGCCAGAAACTATACAAACTGACGTGCTGACAGAAGTTGGTTTATACAATGTGTCCTGTTCTGTATTGGCTGCAGCTCGTCAGGAACCATCTATGTCACTGGTATCTATGTGTGCAGCCTCCGGCTTTGCAGACCGCATAGTCCAACTGTGATATGCGGATGGCAGCAGGGGATCTGCTGGCGCTGAGCTTCAGCTGTCAGGTGTATTTGATGTACTCAGAGAAAAGATGGAGAGGTTCAGTGAGATGTACATGAAGAATGATGATGAGAGCTGTAAAAAAAACTGACAAATACTGCATGATGTCATGAATTAATGCTAAAATATCATATATAAATGAAGACTGCATACATGATTTAGTATTTTGGTTGTACACTCTAAACGTACCCTGCTTTATTCCCTATTTCAGCCCATATTTGACTAAATTAACATCATGTCTTGAAAAAGACACTCGCTATTAACACAAAAGTTTGAACAGGACAATTTTTTTTTACTGAGACAATTAAATAAATGAAAAAATACGTCTCATAGGCTTTAATCAGACTCAATCAGACTTATTTTTGCAAAATATATCCTGCTGACCTTTGACGAGAAATCATGGTGTTTTCTTCTCTTCAGATGTGGAGACTGCTTTATACAGTCCAACACAAGTACTCATGTTGATCAGTGTTGCATTAACAATGATCTTTCAATCATAGTTCGCCATTATTTGTGTCTGATATGAGCAATCATGCTCAGAAGGAGAAACGTATGATGAAACTTTATGTTCTGGGTTGAAATATTGCAGACGGGGATTTTTGCATTGCTTTCCGGATCTGGTGATCTTGAAAAATTAAATAAATCAAAATCTACACATTTGTGTTTATTAGTCAAATCATGAAACGGTGCTACACATGAGTGTGTACATGTTGTTATCACCAAATACGATTAAATACCAGCTCACTGCACGTCTTCTCAGCATTGATTGCTAGAAATCATGGCTAAATGGAGGGAACTCCTTGCCCCCGCCTCTCTTGGAGGTTGGAGAATGAAACAACACCGACAGTGAGCACAGTAACTTTTATTAACAAGTTATTGCCAAAGTATTCACTTTTATGTAATTATTACTGTTGGATACAATCTACTTACACAATTGAAGTCTACACATTCCAACAGGGATGAGAGGTTTGTTACAATATAGGTTAAGAACCATTCCACCATGCAGTGACAGTCAATAAAAGCCAGAAACAGCATAGAAGTAATATGGTCTTTTTCCAGGTAGCTGCACTGAAGTGCAGCAGGACGTAAAAGATGCTGTTATTTGTTGGTGCCTGCTGATTGGAGCCTTTTCTCCCTCTGAGATCTCCTCTCAAACACAGTATCCACGCAGAGACAGGCAGAAAGGCAAACAGAAATGCCAGTCATCAATATTTTAAATCATCTTGGCATTAAAACCATCCTTAAAATGTGTGTGTGTGTGTCCGCTGTATAGTGGGGAGGGCAGGTGCTTCAAGGAGAAGCCTGTACCTCTGTTGCATTGAAACATGAATAAATGAAAAAGGTTTGTGGTCTCAATGAAACTCGGGATGTAGGAACAGGAGCTTTATAAAGCTAAGAGAGCAAATGGACTGATGCTCAGATAAATAAGTAAATAGTGTAGATGTACTTGGAAGAACAGCAGAGCTGAGACGTCATGATGAAAGCTCTCAGGAAAGCCATTTTAATATTTAAAGTAAATCTGAGATTCCATTGATTACAGAGCAATACTTCTCTCAAGACCTTAGAGTTTGCTGCTTTGAGGACATGAGAAAACTACACACACACACACACACACACACACACACACACACATTCACATGTGAATGGTTTTTGTTGCATTGTCTTTTTCTTAACTTGATTTCTCTTTTGAAAAAAAGGTTATAGTGAGTAAAAGCAAGTCTTGAGAACTAAAACAAACATCCAAGCTGTAATCCGTCTCCATCCTGATTGCCAAATGCTCACTGGTGCCGCCTCAGAGCTGCAGGATTACCTGCCAGTCAAACAGTGTCACAGAGAGACTCTTCCTCTTCTGTTTATACAGTCTGTTCTTTTTAATTTTATATATATATGTATGTATGTGTATATATGTACACACACACACATACATACATATATATACATGTAGACACACGTACATATATATATATATATATATATATATATATATATATATATATATAATTAAAAGAACATATATACATATATATATGATATATACACAGTCTGTTCTGCTCCTGTTAAATGAGAAACATAAAAGGCATCAGTTCTTGTGCAGAAATGTAATCTGAGCAGTGAATCTTTGATGAACTAGGTACAGGGTCGCAAGAAGCTGTAGTGGGTTTTTTGTTTGTTTGTTTGTTTGTTTTTTGCAGTTCAGGAGTACAACTGGTTTTACTAACTAACAACTGTTTTGTTTTTTTCCCCTCTCCTGTTTCCTCTCTGATGCATCATGGGACATTCATCCCCTCCAGCTGTCCCAGGTGCGTGAACACACACTAAAAAACAAAATCCGACAGCAACACACGGACAACCATTTTCTTTTGTCTGTGGTGTTCTTAGTCGTGCATCTTTGTGTTACATGAACTATCATGCTGAATAATTCATCTGGAGTCTGATCAAGTTTGACTTCAGAGCTAAAGTACCTTCAGAACACAGCTTGAGTTGGCCATGAAGAGAAGCTATTGCTTTCCATGGCAACAACAATGTAAATACAATCAAATCATATTGTTTAAAATGTAAAAGCTATGGAATAGTGCAACTATATTGAGATAAATAACATTTTATTGAGAAATGATATCCTCAAATTGTAGTTGCTTCACTTCACAAAACATGCATATCCTTTAAAAGTGGAAGTTCCTCGCAGGTCCTTTGAACTCTGGGTAATAATTAGTTGGTTGCTTTCAGTCTTGAGCTCAAGTGTTTCTGACTCATTTCCATTCAGCCTGTTAGCCAACAACTTACAGAAAACTGCTGTAATTTTGTAATCTCATTTATGACTTAAACATGATCCACAGTATGAATTATTCAGGGTTATGCACAGCTGATCCTTTGGCTTTCGAGCTGGACTGGAGTTGTCTTTACTTTGATTTTCGTTGCTCTTGGGTTCCTTCCTCTGGACACTGTGCTCATCCACATGCGGCAGCTGTATTTCCATATTCATCCTTAAGGAAAGACAGAGCTGCAAAGCTGTAGATAATAAACCATCATCCTCGGGGGAATACAGTCAGGCTCGCTCAAATTAATAATACAAGGGTTTTCTACAGTAAGTGCAGGGTTGTAAGACTTTAGTGAGGCACTTGGTCGTTGACAGGTTTAGGTTTCAACATAGAAAGAAACAAGGCAACGGGTGGAGGTGGGGGGGCCAGAAATGTGCCCCAACTAATTCATCTACATGCTTTGAACAGTCTTTAGCCCACAGCCTGGCAGTGAGGAAAATGGTTCACAAAACTCTGTGAGAAGAGGCTTGAGCCCATTTCTGGGCAGCAGTGAGGGAAAATATCAAAGTGGACCGGTTGAACTTG
Source organism: Aulostomus chinensis (assembly GCF_037954235.1). Taxonomy (NCBI): domain Eukaryota; kingdom Metazoa; phylum Chordata; class Actinopteri; order Syngnathiformes; family Aulostomidae; genus Aulostomus; species Aulostomus chinensis. The sequence goes on along the minus strand of NC_141333.1, from coordinate 8,547,287 downwards.
ACTGCGCCAGGCGGGAGTAGAGCCATTAGTATGCTGTTAAGTCATACTGAAAATGATTTTTCTAACGAGAGGAAGATGAATAGCTCTGCTAGTACTGTAACACTATTCATTTAATCATTTTTTACAGTAAGATTCTCCTAATGAGGCACTGACACACTCACTCACACACACACACACACACACACACACACACACACACACACACACACACACACACAAAGGGCAAAGACAAAAACATCAGACTCTTTGTTGCAGTTATTTATACTTGCATACATTCTGGCCACCACATGACATATAATAATGTTCAAACTCAAAAACCAAGCTTTGATAAAGTAGCAAATTCTTGTAGATGCAGACATGTTAATTCTAATGAAAAGTCACTCTCAACTTCAACAATTGGACGTATACAAATTACCTCTGTCCCAAAACTCTGGAGATCAGTTTGCTTTATCTTGACCTCCTCGTGTCCATCTGCAAGTGTGCTATCATGCTCGCTTTGTACTGGTTCCAACTAGAGATGCTTGTGTGCTCATGTCCAAAATACAACTACACTAAATTTGCATTTAATTTCTCTTTATCATAGTTCTCATGGTTGTTTTTATGCAGACTGTTTAAAATGTGTGTTTCGGATTTCATCGCTTTGTGTTTTGCCGGTCCAGGAGTTGTCAGAGGAGCGTCATTCTCCGCCGCTGCTGACAGTCAACGGTCCGGGCGAGGAAAAACTGTTCCGCAGTAAGAGTGCCGATGTGGAGCTGACGGCAGAGAAGGAGAGGGTCAAGAAGATGTTGTCCGAAGGGTAATAATGCAGGTTTATTCATCTATGTATTTCTCTAGGAAGTTTAAAGAGTTACTTGTTTGAATTCCATAGAAACCTGTTTAAGCAAAAACGACCCAAAATCACAATCTTCTAATGTTAACATTGTTCCAGCCTCCTGTGTAACTGCTTATCTTTGGACGTTCGGCTGGTGGTTACTCAAAAGGTGCAATTTAAACTCAAGACATCACTCTAGGCTCCAGGAAAATTGTACAAAATGTTAATTTTTTTCTTTATGGTGAAAAACATGTCATCTGGAAAACAGCCAGCAGAAAGAACAGCAGATTTACACTCACGCATTTTACAGTGATGCAAAAACACACACTGAAAAGAGTTTGACAGTGGCAGAAGTTGGAGAGTTTAGAAAATTTACTACAAAGTGTTTAACCTCAGCTTGGCTACATGAGCAGATGCTCATGCAAATCACTTCTGCTCTGTTTCACTTCAGTGAAAAGATGAAAAGAAACCATTACATAGCATCACAATCCAAAACATAATCACGTTTATAAAATGTTGACGTGAACCACCGTGCCGCTGTTGACTTGTTTTGTTTCTGCAGGATTTAGAAGTTCATGAGACTGTACCATAAATGTCAAAAGACAGTCAAACATGCAATTATAGCGTGTGATATAGTATTTAACGTCATCTGTATTTACACTGAAAACATCCCATTGCCAACTCGTGGTTTTTGGTCCATGTTTTCATCTAAATTCACTAAAAGTGGCTCCTAGGTTTTCGAGGTATATCCATCATATAGAAATATATCATCCAAATTTCAGCACATCGTGTCCTTAGCAGAGGCACCAGATGTCTGGATTTTGTCGACAAACAGCACAAACTGTTACTGTCACAGAGAGCCAAGCTGCTTCCCAAACTGCTACTGAAGGATTTCTCTCTGAAATGAAAGCAGTGATTTGAGAAAAAAAAAAAAAAGTGGCATATTACCAAAGAAGTTGAAGCAGAAAATGAAAAGGACCATCAAGTTTTCACTACCTGACAGGCCGATGCCCATTCAGAGCATAAATCCAAAGTTAAAGGGGTGTTCTGGCAGTAGAGTATTGCTGTTTAAGGGGCTCCTCACCGATTTAACACGTGTAGATGGTGATGATAAGCAGCACTCGGGTTCTGTAAAAAGGCTGATTTTCTATGTGTTTTTTTCTCAAAAAGATTAATTAATTTCTTTAGTTAAAATCCACTCCTGGCATGTTGCATGATATAAAGGTACTCTGTTTGGAATATTAAATAATCTCACACATGATTTTTCACAAAAAAAACAGAGGCTTCCAGAGTGACAAACAAACCCTTCTATCTTCCCTGTGTGCTTTACGGAGCTCCAGGCCCCCGCCGGACAGCTGACTGCTTGTTGGCTTGGCTAGCAAGGGAGCAAACTGTCTCAAAATCCTGCATTAATAGAACTAATGTTGAGTTTAATGTTGGCTGTGAAGAAAATCTTTTGGGCGGCACAGTGGTGCAGTGGTCAGCACTGTTGCCTCACAGCAAGAAGGTTCTGGGTTTGAGTCCCGGCTCCAGCACAGGGTCTTTCTGTGTGGAGTCTGCATGTTCTCCCTGTTCCTGTGTGGGTTCTCTCTGGTACTCCAGCTTCCTCCCACAGTCCAAAGACATCAAGAGGGGACGAGGCTGATTGATACTCTAAACTGACTGTAGGTGTGACTGTGAGTGTGAATGGTTGTCTGTCTCTATGTGTTGGCCCTGTGATGGACTGGTGACCTGTCCAGGGTGAACCCCGCCTCTCGTCCATGAAGGCTGCTGGGATAGGCCCCAGCCCCCGCGACCCTTAACAGGATGAGCGCTAGAAAATGGATGGATGGAAAATCTGTTGAAAATTTCAAGCTGTTGTTTAGAGTCAGATACTGGAACTACTTTCCTGACGGGGTGCAGTAATTTGACGCAGCACTTTACACCTCAGGTGTAGAGTCTGTCAAACTCTGCACAAACATCGTTCAACACTGTGAAGGTCAAACATCTAAGTGAAGGAACAATGAGAGAAACGTTGACAGCAGGGGATGAGAGCTACAGCCAGAGAAAAGCTTGCACCCGGAAAAAGATTGTCTTTTTCTGTTTTTGTCCGAAAGCATCGGAGAGTGGCAGGTGTGTTTAGAGAGGCTGACTCTCAGCAGCAATGAGTCAGAGACTACTTTATTACAAAGCAAAATAAGTACACAGAAGACAGCGCTATAAGTGTGTGTGTGTGTGTGTGTGTGTGTGTGTGTGTGTGTTTGTGTTTGTGTGTCTGAGAGAAAGACTTATTTTAAAGTACAATGCAGACCCAACTGTGCAAAAAAAACTTTCTAACACATGAATCATACCCCCATAGCTTCGCACAATTTTTATTGTGTGTGTGTGTGTGTGTGTGTGTGTGTGTGTGTGTGTGTGTGTGTGTGTGTGTGTGTGTGTGTGTAAGCATGTGTGTGCATGCGTGACTTGGGTCCAGCCAGGCCTGACTGGTGCTGAATTTAGCTGCTCACAATTATCATTACGGCAGCCATTATTGGACACTCAGACTTCCATTGAGGAAGGAGTCACTCACTCGTCTTCAGCAGCTTTACAGCCTATTATCTCAATAATTTTATTTTATGATTCGTATAAGCCAGTCCAGGCTTTCCTCCTGTTGCTATGGTGAGTAGTTTTATGGTTGCCAAGATGGTCGTCATGGGTAAAGCTCTCTGGGTTACTAAAAATCCTTGCAGAATCCTGACCTTTACTGCAGACGGGACTGGATCCATCATTCCTACATTTTAATGAAGGATAACACATTAATTATATTGGTTTATTTCTGCCATGATCCATCGATCCACACCTACTCATCTGCTCTTTTACAAGTTGTAAAAGCCGAATTTCTATCAAGCAACGTGAGACAAACTATCATCACATTGTATGATGTAATGCAACAGTCCAAGATCTGCATCACTCTTACGTAGCATGAATATCTCACCGCTTCGTTTGCAGGGTCGCGGAACTGGCCTGAACTTGTTGAAAAGCACAGTCCTTTATTCAGGATTCCATAGTAAAGAGCCTCTCAAGGAGGAAGAGTGGGTATTCCATTAATGGCAGGGTTAGTCATTTGATTCACATTCATCTGTGACATGAACATTGTATAGAGCTTTTAGCTGAGGCACCATGTAAATGTGGTCCATTTGAAAGATGATAAATACAAAATGTGATTTTTTTTTTTTAAATTGAAGTACGTTCACGAATTAAATGAAGTAAACCGCATATTTTTGTGCCTTGCTGCTCCTTAGATTTCTCAGATATTAATGCAGCCTAAAACCTTATTAGCTTCTCTGTTCCATCATCATCAACAACCCTCTGTTCTAGTCGTACATTCAGCACTTGTCTATCCGTTATACCAACTACAGGTCAGAGGCAGAGTTAGTCAGAGAAAAAGTACTGGAATTATTAATATTAACTTGGATTTCATATGATTTTCGGAATATTAGTGAGCCTAAACCAAAGTTCCTGAGACCATGTGATAGACAATTAAGTTTTATGGATAGAGATTTTGTAATAACAGTATATCACATGATGAACGTACACAGCTAACAGCGAGCTGTTGAATGTCTTTGAGCATGAAGCGATTTAAGAGATGGATATTTTCCCTCCGGAAGTTGACCAGAAACAGCTATAAGGAGAGTGAATATTACACCTTCATTCACCTGGTTTTAAAATCAGAAATCCTAGTCTAAATGAAGTATGTAGCCAACCGTTTACTAAGAAACTTATGATATATCAAGCTGACCATATGTCGCTGTTGTAGGTCAACAAAGTCTCAGTGTCTTCTTGTAATGCCCTCAGGTCCATGTGTGAGATCAACCTGGAGGCCGAACTCTTCACCCTGCAGGACAGTAACGCCAAACTGGTGGCGGCGCTGCAGGAAGCCAACAGCAGCGTGGAACAGTGGAAGAAACAGTTGGCCGAGTATCAGGAAGAGACGGATCGCCTCAGAGATCAGGTGACCATGCGGCCAGAGGGGTGACGACCAACGCTTTCTAAAACAAACTGCTGTTGATTAGGGTTCAGAGAGTTTGTGGCAATAGGCTGTGGTTTGAAATATTTTCAAGCAAAATTATTTCTGTACTCAAGGAGTGTACTTACAGAATATTCATTGCATTATTTTGCAAATCATAATGAACAAATATTGTAAAATTACTTGTAGGCCTCAAAAACAATCAACAATGGCAGAGGATTTTTTTATTCTTGAGGTTTCCTGACTCTGCTTCTTTTATCCTTCAACTTCAACTAAGTCTAAAATTCATTTTTAGTCACGATAATACCAGGTATTATCATTGTCTCTTTCTGATATTTAGGATGGATATCTGCCGCAGTTCTTCTCAAAGCAGCATTACTTCTGAAATTGACGTATTTTTGCGGGCCAACTTTTACTCCAGCACCACTGTAGCTTCCCTCAACGAAAAGCCAATGGGATTTCTCACATTGGGATTTTGGATTTTTAGACTTTTATGTTGTTTTCCAGCAAGGTAACCTTCATGACCTAACACCACTTTAATGACTTTGAGAGTGCTAAAGAGCTAATGTTGTGCAGTGACTGAACCACACCGTGGATGCACGACTGCAACATCACAACTGAACTTCGGGCTTCTTCTTTCTTTTTCTACGTGTTCGGCTCGATGATGTTTAATTTCCTCGTCAACATCTGTAGTCTAATTTAGCCATTCGTTAGCAAATCACATAAGACACATTCAAGCTTTGTATTGTGGTCATGTATTTATAACGTGGTAGTATACAAGTATTTAACAGCATGGAACAAAACCTGAATACGAAAGCTTGTATTCACTACAGAGCTTATTGCAGAGATTCATCTGAAAACTCCAAAATATGGAGTCTTTTTTTTCTTGCACTTTACCTGAATTGAATTTACATCAGAGGAGGTGAGTAAAGAGCTGAAGATCTTTCCCCTCCACTATACCAGTGCTCACGTGGCATCTAGATGCTGTGCTAAGTTTTTTTTTTTTTTTATTCTAACTCGTAAAAGTATCATATCAAAACCCCCACACAGACTTGGTCTGTTCCAAACTGCAGATGCATTTTTCATCCGGCCCCCCCTTCCTGGGGATATTTCTGTTGACAGGCTCCCGTGATAATCGCAGGGCGAGAACGCAGACATTTCATCTTTAATTTAGGGAGAGAACATTATGCCCTTGGTCAAGCTTAACAAGCCTCTTCAAGGTGACAGAATTAAGTGCTGCCGCAGCCAGCCTTCAACACAACCGTCATCGCCAATGACGGATCACGTCTTTAGTCTCCATTCCAGGTGAAGGTTATCACCCCGCCCCCCAACAATTACATGCACGCTAGTACGTGTGCACGCATGCACTGCAGCAAAGTCAACCAGGTGGCTGGAAGTAGAGCAGGCCCCCAGGGTTTGGCGGAGGGGGGACACCCTATACTGCCCCCCACCCCCCACCCCCTGCCCCAGTTAGAGGATGATGATAAATCACCGTAGGAGCAGAAGGAGGGACGTTGACTGGCTTTTTCTCACACTCTCACTCTCACACTCTCAGCTCCATCATGTTTGTGTCCATCTTTGTTTTTTGTTTTGATGCATTTTTTTCAACAGACATTTATTAATTCCATGGTGTTTTGTCATATGATGCATTGCTATTAGCGTTGGACTGCTGTCATTTCTTGTGTGTCTGGATTCATCCATCCATTATCTTTGCAAGTTAATGACATAAACAATATGGTTGTATATAGTGAACGCACACTTATACTTACAAGCAAACTAATGCAGTCAGTTAACATAACCTGCATGTCTCTGGACTGTGGGAGGAAACCCACGCACTTAGAAAACAGGACAACTCCTCATAGAAAAGCCCCGGCAGGTTTAAATCTTCAAGCCTCTGACTGTGAGGCCATAGAGCTCAACCCTGCACCGCAGCATCCCTGGTAATTTCATACTTTTTCACACATTTTCATATTTAGAGAAATTTATATTGGTACTTAATATCAACTGTCTTATTCCAGGTACAACCCTAAAGCTAGTTACCAGGCAGAGAGCTCATACTTTTAACAAAGCAGCAGAACACAACTCCATTATAAACGTGCCTCGGAGGGCTTTATAACACTTGATACAGACTATCAGACCCTGGATTTACAAAAAAATAGCATTTGAAGGATACTTACTGACTAAAGGGTTCTATGGAGAATTCTGCAATCAAACTGGGCTCTACTAAGTGGTGTTGCCCCCCCGGCTGTAGATATATTCGATTTCTTCCGGAAGTTGAATTCTGTGGAATATTTGGAATTGTACTACAACAGGGCAGAGCTCATTGATCTGACTGTAAAATTGGATCTGTTGTCCTATTAAGCTCAATTCTCCTGGATGTGAAAAACAATATATATTTTCTTCTGTCTTTACAAAGATGAAACCACCTTCAACATGTCAACGTTCATTTTGATCAATATCAGAGATTTCTCTCCATGCATATTTGTATGGAGCTCACAGAGAAGGAGCCTCTGGGGCTGAAGCTACCACATACAGAGTAGATTTAAAAGGATCTGTGTGGTCCTCAACCCCTCCTTCCACTTAATTTTTGCAGCTCGGTTTGGAAGCTGTGTGTATAAAGAACGTGGTTTGAAAATGCTGAAAGGGATTTGTTGACACGCAAGAAACTATGTCACAAAAAACATTTGAATTTGAGACTTCCGGCCTTTGTAGTTTACCCAGCTGGAACTTCTCAACAAATTATGGCTCTGGCTATCAATTATTTTCTCCATTCCTCTCCAAACCATGTAGTACAGAATAATAGAACACAGTGAAAAATGTCCCATCACAATTACTCAAAAATGTGACAAGTCTTTCAAATGTGACTAAACAGCGAATTATCCAAAAAAAAGTTTCTCATCTGTATTCCATCAGTTTTCCAGTCCATTTATATTGTTGTCTTCACATACTTTTACCATGATATTTAATCCTTGCGCTCCACAAAGTTGAATATTTATCTGACTGATTCAGTTGTTGAACTGAATATATGCTATATATGTGATTAACAGCCAAAGTGTGAACTCGATATGGTCGTTTGCCTGCAACTGCAGCCGGATCTGCTAAATGTGGCCTGCTCATCCTCGCACTATTATTCAACCACCCCTTCCAGCTCAGTGGTCATAACAAGGGCAAAAAAAAACCCAACCCAGTATCCACAAATTGAACATTTCTCAAATGAAGCATCCTATCTTCTTGAACAGTTTATTAAGATAAGGAGATTGTTCATCAAGGCATAAAAGGGATATTTAAGGTTTTGAAAAAAATCTGAAAATGCGGCCGCAGCTCAGACCGTATTTAACAATCAAACGTAAGAATCATAAGCTGTGATGATGTTTCAAGTCTGGTTTTGAATGTAGTGAGCACAAAAGGACACTTGTGTAATATATTTGATCTGTTTGACCCGGTACAACGCTCACATCACCTCGATCGTCGAACCATCATATAACGGTTTGACCGTATTTGTTCAACATGCCTATTTATGTATATTTATCAGACACTTTCAGATTAATTCAGTTTTGCAAACTGTGCATGTCAGAGGTCTTACATGATGCAATGACACCCTCATCTGTTTAAAATAAATGCCCGTTTAAAAAAAAAGGCTTATTAACAAATCATGTAATGTCATGCTGAGTAAACACTGGGGACACAGTTGGATTATTGCTTTAAGCTGATTACATCCAGAGCATGCAAGTAAACATGTATGCTCTTCTCAATTGTGATAAGAAAAGCCCATTGGGAATTGAACCCCCAGTTTGTGTCTTGCTCCGATACACAGTGGACCATAAACTTTAAATCACATTACGTTCAGACTTCAAAGGCTGAACAGTTTGTCCTTGTTTAGTAAAAATGTCGCTCGCCATCGTTGGCTTTTCTATTAATATGTTAAATGCTTGGAAGTGGGTCAGATAGGGAAAAATACGTTACGTCATGTTAAGGTCACACCCCTGCAGCAGTTAGGAAGACAACTGTCAGTCAAACTGAGTGTGTGTGTGTGTGTTCATGAGATTTAAGAGACATGAGTGGAAATGAGTCGGTAAAATGTCCATGATTCATTTGCAGATTTCACAGCAGTGATATTTGATGGATACTACACTCTATTTTTATCGGCTCTGCATGAGTGTGTATGTGTGCGTGTGTGTGTGTGTGTGTCTGTGTGTGTGGGCTGGTTGGTGATGACCCTTTGTTGCTTTTCCTCATTTCCATCAATAAAATGTATGAAATATATTTGTATATCCCTGTGTGTCTGAGTGTGTCTGTGCGCACTTGTGTATGATTGTATCACTGTTGCTGCCATAATCTCACAAAAGCCTTTCAATGCTAATCGAGCTCTTATCCCTGTTTTCACAGGAGGTGAAAGGTCATGTGTGCTTTTCTGATACTTACAGACTAACACACATTAGATTTACGAAACCCCTTTTTCTCATTGGATAATTGCTTGAATGAGACCCAAATGCATCCTTTCCCACTTTATAATGCGTAAACAATGGATTTTCTGCTCACCTCCCAAATTAAAATGGTAAATATTATAAACATTATTATTGCTGTTGTCACTATGAACATATTAGCATATTCACATAAGCATTTAATCAAAAAGCCCCATAATAGCTTGACTACAGATTCATATCTAGATCTATTTTGTAAAAACGATTTTGTGATGCATCTAAAATGATATACATTTGCGTTCCAGGTGGCAGAGCTGGAGGCCCAGCTGGGGCATCCTGCTGCTGGTCAGACTGGTGGAGAGGAGCTGAGCCGCTCAGTGGAGGAGCTGGAAGCCCTGCTTAGCGCCAAAGACCAGGCAAGACACAGCTTTCCTAAGCTTTTCTACTTCAAGACCTACCCAGTCATACTTGTGATGAAAGAACCTACTAAAAATGTATTTTGAAATGTAAAGGTATTTTATTTTAATCTAATGATATAAATGTATAAATGAATTCCAACAACACCACAAATATAAGAGGAAACTACCAGGTTATTAAAAACTGTATTGGTGTACACTTCAAGATTTTTGTCCAATATTCACAACACGATATGTTACTGATATTGCTTATATGGATTGATTTTTTTAAAGACCTAATAATTATTTTATTATTTTTTAAAAAATGTATATGGTTTGCAATTTATCTTCTACCATATTTTTAGATGAATATTCAACTTTACTGAAGCACAATCCCTCAATAAAGTGAGCTTCTACTTGAAAGTATTTTGCATCTCTAGAGGTTGTTCACGGCCAACCCATGGGCCCCAACCCATTTGTTGAGAAACACTGAAATAGTATACCCTAAATATCCGTTGGGTGTTGAGTTAGATCAGAAAGTATACTTTATATTCAGTAATAGAGGAGCTGGGAGAGTGTTGGAGTGGTTCAGTCAAGTGTGTATTCTCATTCAAGTGGACATAAGAGAGTGTGTATTCTTTTATCCCCCGGAAGTCTCTATTGATGCAAAGACCTTGAATTATCCTCAAGGCACTTTTCATTGTTGTTGATTCGTGGCTTTGGCTGAGCTGAAGAGAGCTTTGATATAATGTGACAGAGACGACTAGAGGAGCTGACGTCTACATGTTCGCCGTAATCAAGACTTAATCACCTCTCTGATTTTCTTAAATAACGCCTTCCGAGTTTACATCAATACATGATTTTATGATACGGAATTATTGTCCTGTTTTCTCCAAGGCAGGGTCAACAAAATGCTAAGCACACTCAGCCAAAAGCTATGCTCCCTGGATATTTTCCTGAAAGTTGCTGTTGTCACGCCTCTGTTCTCCAGCCCCATCAACATTAACATGTCTGTGGTGTCGTCTAAACAAATTCAACACACACTTTTAGCAACAGGATTCATTCAAGGTCACAGTGGTAAATGTCCCTCGGGGCTAAAGCTCCTCTCCAGCATAGGAGCATCAATGTGTCCCAGATTTTATCACTGACCCCTTGTGTATGATTAATTACTCTACTCTTTTATAACTACATTTTTAAAAGAACTTTGAGACAAGAACACGCCGTGTCGTGATAAACAGTGGGTTCGTGGGGATGAGGATGGCATGTGAAGTTGTTTTTGTGACAGTCTGTTATTAATGTGTTTTCAGGAAATTAACAATCTGCAGAGCAAGAAAACGGACGTGGGTGAGCTAGAGAAGGAGAGAGAGGAGGCCATGCAGAGACTGCAGGTGAGCTGAGTGTGTGGTTTCTCTCCGCCTGTAAAGGTTGTTCTCAGAGTGACTCGACACTGCAGTAAGCGGTGAGAACGAGGTGCTTTGTTTTCAGATTTTACCGTAAAGATACAGTGGCAGCTCAATTTCAAATGAATAAACATTTCTTACGTTCAAGCCTTTACCAAATTAATTCAGCCATGCACGTAAAGGTCACCGCCACCTGGAAAATCTTGCAAAATTTAAGAAATACAATAATGTATGTACGGAAAGAGGGGTGAATAAGACAATGCTGCGTATCAGAATTTTACATTCACAGATGCTACACTGTTAAAAATAGATTAGAGAGCAGCATCGCACAGGATAAGTTGCTCATTTCTCTGACATGTGGACAGCTCAGACAGTTCTTAGTTAGTTTCTTCACTTCTAAAACTCAGAAAACAAGTCATTGCTACATTCAGGCGGATGGAAAAAAAGAGCTTATGTTTTTGATTTCACATACATTCACCTCCTAGTTTCTATTTTATTGATTTATCTTTGATGCACTTTGGTTCTCTTGTCATTTATGAATTGCTTTGGCAAGGCTGAACAGAGATACATACAAAAAGTAAAGTGAAAGAATTCATTTTTTGATGCTGATGCTTGTAAGTACGCACTGCTGAGAGGTCACCAGTTTTTAAAGCTTTATTTTAACAGAACAATCTGCCCTGGTCATATTTTCTCATCTCATTATGATGTTTTTACAGAAACCGTTTCATCTATTTAGTTAGTGTTTTGATGTCACTGTATATCTATTTTCTTTTTACTATTACATTCAGTCTACAACACCTATTCCCAAGGTGTTTGCCGCTACCCCCTGGTGGGTTATCAAGGTATTTCATTTACAATGAATTGTTTTCAATGTTGCAATGAACTTTCATTAAAACATTTATGATTAAATATATCACATTGATATTAGGTAGGATATTGTGGGGTATCATGTGTAAGTATTAAGATATGCAGTGTAAAGGAAACTATCAATTCACTATTCATTATTATGCTGCATGTTTCTTATCAAACTGTTACATAAGTGAATGAATTGTTAGTTCATTTTCTCTGTGTTCCCTCACAGTTGTTCTGTTTGTGATACACTCCCTCTTAATATCGTGCGTTTGATCAGAGCTTTTGTTGATCAAAGGTTTGGGTGGGCAGTAAAAGATTTTCAGATTTCATTTCTGAGCTTGGCTCACTGCATTCTTGAGTTTTTTTAATGGCTGGACCAGAAGAGTAACTCAAAGATGGCTTGTGCTCACATGCTGGTTTTATCTGCTCTCCAAACCAAACAGGACCACACAGCCAACAAATGGAAAAATCAAAGTATTCATGCTGCACCTATGAAAGTTCACATCAGCTCAGCTGTGGGTTAGGACAGGAAAAGTCTTCAAGGAGAAAACAAATTATGTTGAATTACTGAATTTCCATGTTAATGCAGGAGGTTGTACCAGGTGCATACTGCATGCCCTTTATTAGGCTGTCGATCATATTTAGTCGAGGTGTCAGTCATGAATTATGTCTATTCAGATCTGACCTTTTCTGTCTTTGTGTTCATTCTATAATATATTCATTGATGCAGTTCCCATACAGAGTGATCTCGTAAAGAACACAATTGCACATTTAAATTTGCATTACAAATATTTTTTTTTTCTCGTAAAACTTTCCAGCGCAAAGCAACCACACAGGAAAAGAACTGACAGACTCTAAAGAAAAAGCTGAGCTGGGTTTTCAAACCTGCAGGTCTCAATAAAGACAATCTAAAACAGTCATACTTATGACAACTAAACACCCAAGGAAGTCCAAACATGGTGATCCTGTAAGGCTGGTTTCACATGGGATTGTAGACTTGGGAATGATGGGTAGATCCAGGCCCTCAGGGCAGAGAAGCGTTAAACAGCCTCTATTAGAACGTGGCAGATGCCAACAATTATCACTTCATCAAGGCAGCCTTTACACAGTCCCAAAATCAAGTAAAACAGTAGAAAATGTAAAGGAACATTACAAATTACACTAGAAAATGTGAAAATGACAACAAAAAAAACCTTAAAATACAATCATGTTTAGTCACTGTATATGCAGTTTCTGTTTTTGTGAGGTTATAATTTTGTAGACTCTCTATTAGATTTTCATGATATGATCAGCTGAAAAAGTGACACTTTCCTTTGGATGTCAGTTAGGCACAGGTGAGGAAATGGAGGTGGGGCAGTGACACACAGAGAGGAGACATTTTAACACACATGGCCTGACACTAGACCTTCTGTATGTAACAGGGGCTTCACCCCTGGGAGGACAATCCCATAACCTGTTCCAATGGATCATATTTGTTTTTACCAATTGGTCACATAAGCAACATTTGTTCCGACCCAGATAGAAAACATCTTCACAAGCGAATGTTGAATTTTAAATGAAGTCTTTGACGTTATAGGCTCTCTTAGTTTTATAGCCAGAGTTCTGAGCCAAATCTCATTCTTTAAACTGTAACTGTCTCGATGTCCTGCAGTTAATGCTTTTATTCTTCATGACAGTGGAGTTAAATATACACAAATAATGTACAAAAAGGTATGTTGACATTCACTGAGGTATCATTTTTTTTCATCACTATGATTGATCTTGTTTAGCCAAACATTAGATGGAGAGATTACAAGGCAGAAAAAAAGCAACTCAAGTACATCACTGCTAGTTTTTTTCTCCTACTAGAATATTTATTATAGACAGAGGTGGCATATATATCAGGAAACACTGTGCTTGAGGCTTACATTTATAGCAGATACCTTGACCGAAATGATTTATAATACACAAGGTGTGCTGAACAAAACAAATTCCTTGACGACATCAAGCAGGACTTCCTCAGTGTAAAAAGATTATAAAGCATGTGTCAAATGTACAATTTTGTCACCAAACCAAGCAGAAAGCATCCAGAAATGTAGCCACTTCATTAAAAGCTGTTCATGTGTTTGAAGGATCTGGAGAGACGAAACACCGAGTTGGAGGATCGAGTTCAGAGTGCTGAACAGACGCTGGCCTCAAGCCGGGAGGAGCGGGAAAAAGCGGAGGTTGAGGTCCGACATATCATTGAAGTCCTGGATGTGAAAATTTGTGACCTGAATGACCTGCGACAAAGCCTGGCAAAAATAATTGACAAATAGTCTCAGCTGCAGGTGGGCTGCATCTCCACAGTCAAAGGCAGGTTTCCCCCACTTGGATTTGATTAGTTATACTGATGTAAGAACTGACCAAGGATCTGTTTTTGGGATCAGTGCAGGTAAACTGAATATTAAAGGTGCTATGTGCATAGTTAAAGATCTATACTGTATATTATTGTCACAGGAATATGGCAAAATGATAAACCACTGCAACTTGTTTTTCCGTTTTACAATTGAAAAACCACGAGCTCCATTTGTCACACACCTCCACCCAAACCCAGAGGAGTTTTTTTCTACCAAGATTTCATTTCTTCCAACATCTGTGATCACTGAAACTTCCCTCCCTTGTTTTGATGCAATAAAACAAACCAGACACTTAAATTAAGGTCTTAAGATCTAAAATGCAGAGAACTGGACACTAGAAGCTGACAGTCTTTAGTGATGATCATACCTGTTTGAGGGTAATAATACAGATGCTTCAAAGTAAACAACAATAAACGATACACAAAGCACCTCTAAAAGAATAAAATTCAGTTTTACAAAAGCAAACATAACAACAAAACACAGGATTAGAACAGCTTTTCTTGCCACCCATGTAATACATTTTATAGCTTTATTTTCTTACTAGCTCAAAATACAAGAGAAGAATGAAGACTTGAAACAAATCCAACGGTAAAAGTCTCACAGCATTAATAAAAGCCAGAGGGGCTCTATATTCATAAAGAGCAGTGGGTTTTAATCTCAGCCATGTCGACAGTACAACTGTAGTCCTGAAACAGCAGGAGTTGAATCATTGCTTTAGATGGCTCAAAGCTCAGGTTTTATGGACAGTAACATTTTATACCTGCACTGAACATCAACGTTATATCATGATTCTTGGCATTTGTGCTAGAGAAACAGCAAAGTGGCCATTCATGAAGAGTTTTTGCAGTGCAATTTGGCATAAAAGCCTTTTCACATTAAACCTAATAGCCTGTATTAATATGACTTGTTCAGGACTACACCATTTTGGAAAATGTGTTTATTGTCTGTCCTTCTCAGAGCCAGCAGAAGACAGAGAGCCCTCACTAGTCTGCACGTGTATTTATTGAGCTGAGACCCACAGAGATCAGCTGTCTGCTAGTTAGGTTAGCGCAATGTATGGTCATGGATGGGTTTTTGCGTAGCTCGGTAACGAGTCACAAAAAAACCCCACTTTATTTTCCTCACAAATGAAGAACTTCAGTTGAGCATGATTTTTGTGATGATTGATTTAAATTACGAAATGTTAAAACAGCAGACACATACCTGGAAATGACTTTCCAGACGGAGAATATTATCTATGTGAACCAGAATCCTACAGGTTTTACAAGGTGAGCGGGCAAGATGGAAGTGCTATGCTAAAGAGCCCATCCACTATTGTTAATTGTGCTAAGCTAACTAGCAATCAGCTGGTCTCTATGGATCTCAGCTCCCTAATGCAGCAGAGAAAGGCATCTATCTTTTTGTCTGGATTTAAGGAGGACAGTAAATACATGTATTTCCCATAATCGTTGTGTTCCTGTAAGCCAGTATTTTCTGGTTATCTAAAACAAGACCTAATGACATAAGATGAGATATGCAAGTCTGTTTTGCATCATAACCATGAGTCCACTTTGTTGGTAGTCTTGCTTCAAGATAGTGGAGATGCACCCAAGTTAGGACATACGGAAGCAAGGACCCTGATGAAAGCCGGTTCCAGTTCACCATCAGCAGCCTTGACGGGCCTCACACCAGCCAGAACATCCACCAACTCAAGAGACTCCATAACCTGCTCCCATTCTGTCTGGAGATCGCCAGCATACGACTGTTTATGTTAGTTTCAAGTGGACTGCTCTTTCTCATCACTTATTCTATAATCATGTTCATTGATGCGTTGCTCACAGTCATGATGGGAGGGCAGCACCGGCTGAAATTGAAACAGCAACGAAGAAGGCTCGTCCTCCCTTTCTGCTCTCGTGAAAGCATTGGACATACTGAGATTGCACTTGATAATGTTTGTGCCAAGTTTTATGTTGTTTACATTTTCCAGTGTTCACAAAAAGACCCAGTTTTGCATTCTGTACTTTCTCTGTTTTGGCCAATACTACCATCTACCATCTCTAGTAATAAGCCTCAGAGAAGCTGAGCAGAGCTGCAGAGCATAGATCACTAAGAGAGCGCTGCATGAGCTCTGCAGAAACCCTGTACCTGCCAAGTAATGTGAAGGTGCGTGCGTGCGTGCACGTGCCTCTACAGTGTGCGACCTCACACTGCTCCAGCTAAGAAGCACAACTGCAGTTAGCTTTAGTAAACCTGTACTGAATTGATTTTTGTCTATCAGCTTTGTTTGTGATCTTCTGATGCACAATAGCGATGAATCTTTGCTTTGCACCCCTGATGAGATACTTTTTTGTTTTTCTTTAAATGCCAGTAATATAGGTACAAATAAGGTGCAGGCTTTTGCAGTGGATGCTGCAAAACTGCCAGTTATAATAACGTCTTAAGACAAAAATTCGGGGTAGCAAGGCTCAGAGGTAGAGTGGCCGTCTAGCAACCGAAGGGTCGCTGGTTCGATCCTCACTTCCCCCAGTGACCATGTCGAAGTATCCTTTTGTAGATATTGAACCCCTAATTGCTCCTGATGACCCTGTGATGGACTGGTGACCCATCCAGGATGAACCCCGCCTCTCACCCAATGTCAGCTGGGACAGGCTCCAACCCCACGCCACCCTTAACAGTGGTAAATGTGGTAAATTGCCAGATAATTTATTGGCACCTGATTTCAATATGAACCTCAATTTATTGTATTTAAATGGGGTTAAACCTTTATTATTAGCAGAGGGTTTGTCTTATGCTTGTTATGGCTTGGCTTACTTCATTACCTTTCTTTCAAGGTCTGAAAAAGCGATAATTATTACATCAAAAGATCAGCGATTCTCCTACATGGCAGTTAAGTATTCGTCACATTCATTGGTTTTGCTTTCAGTCCAATAAGGATTTTAACATTTCGTTATCTGACAGTTCTGGCTTCAGCTGCTATGTACAAGCTTCATTGAGTTAGCAATAAGATTTTTAGCATAGATGCCTATTTGTAGTTGTCAATTGTAATTTGTAGGTAATGAGACCTCTGTAAAGGATATTTTCATCCATTTTCCCCCTGGTGGCTTCATCAGACAATAACAGATTGCTACCAGCATATATGAAGCATGAAGAAAATACAGGCTAGCTGGCTCCTCCACATGAGCACCACATGGTTGATATCATCAGTGCTTTCACAACAGCCTTATTCCAGCGTAAACGTACAGTACAGAACTGTTCATACACCAGTAAGAGTAGAAATTTATTTTGGTCCTGGAAAACCTTTTTTTAGACATAACATTTTACCGAAGAAATCGTCTAGACTGAAACGACACAAGCTCAAGCTACCGTTTCTACATTACAAAATGGAAGAGAAAACATACACAATACTGTTCATACCAGAGTTTGAGATTCATCGTCTCAGTTTTCAACTTTTCAAATGATTTTACACCTTAATTCATTGTCACATGTTCCATACGTTCACTGCTTTGACAGATCTCTATTTCTATTTGTTGTCCTTTCCTTGCTTTGTAAACTTTCCCCCTGAAATCAGGGAATCACAAGGATTCAACTTTCACCTCTGACCTTCCTGCGGAGAAGCTACAATAGGAAGCAAAAACACATTTCCTTGAAGCACCTATTGGGCTGTCGCGTTGTTTACTCTTCTGAGACATTCTACAAAACATAGTTTTAAAGTAACCCCATATAATATCTCCAATTGATTTTTAGCTGATCCTTAAAAGAATCCACTTGATATTTGACATTTGTGGGGACCTGCTACAGTGGTACATCCCATCTTGATGCACACTTGTTCTCCATGACCTCTGACCACACACGCACTAAAATTTCTGTCTTTGAAAGAAACATAGTAACATTTACTATGACTTGCATGAAAATCGACAGAAATTTAAGCAGTAAGGTAAATAATACACCAAGTTATATAAAAAAAACAAAACTAATTTTTTGATAGTAGTTCCATGCTTGATACACTGGAATAAGGCCTTTTCGTTTTTGCAATCATCTACAGGAAAACACAGTACCTGTTCATTAATAACGCACCTTGTGTATGATGAACTTAATCTTCATCACATAATCAAAACCCTTCTCACAGTTGCGCAGTGTCCTAATCATTCAACTGTTTCAGTATGACTCCAAATACCTCAAACCACTTCAGTTCAGGGTATTTTCATTAAAATAAGCAAAACTGTGGACTGGTGTTGGTCAGCCCAAGGCCATGATTCTGATTTTTCATGACAAATTACTGAATATGATGATAGAAGATGTTTGTATGAGCTGTGACAATGTGAAATGAGTTCCTTATATTTGTATAGAATTAACATTAAAACTTATTCATGCTTAATCACTGCTGTATTTAATGGAGAGATCAATGTTATTGAGGGATGTACGGTGTGTGCCTGTGTGGGTTCTCTCCTGGTACTCTGGCTTCCTCCCACAGTCCAAAGACATGCAATATGGGGACTAGGCTGATTGAAACTCTAAATTGACTGTAGGTATGAATGTGAGTGTGAATGGTTGTTCGTCTCTCTATGTTGTCCAGGGTGAACCCCACCTCTCGCCCGTAGACGCTGGGATAGGCTCCAGCCCCCCTGCGACCCTTACTAGTAAGGAATAAGCGGAAGACGATGATCAGTGTTATTGAACATTCCTTCAAGTTCCACATAGGTTTTTTTTTTCATTGACATATTAGAATGAAAACGCTGGTTGACTAATTGAGTTCTTCTATTCCAGTGATATCTTGTCAGAAACGTGAGAATTTTAAAGCAGGTACATCGAACTGATACTTGCAGGTGTGTATGACCATCTGAAAGTCAGAACACCAAACTGTAATGACAGCAGTAAGCATGTACCTTTTACTGGTTTTGTTGGCTGAGTTCAACATTTCCATTTGGACTCAATCCCAACAGCCATACAAAATGATACATCCTTATAATCAATGATGCTCCTGGGAGTTTGTGGCATTTTATCACATGCTGCACTGTGCAATTGATTCTGTCTGCCACAACTTCTGTGCCAAATTAAAATAGACACTGGCACTGAGCCGGCTGGATGTAGCTCCTACCCGCTGGTCTCAACTGGGGACTGCTCAGGCAGGCAGGAAGGCTTACTGAGTCACCCAGATAATTCAGTGACATCTTTTTAAAACAGGCCTCTGACACCAGCTGTTTGCCCAACTCTTCGTGAATACATTTAATCTTTATTTGGGAACATTTGGCAAACTGTAATGAGTTTATTTCTTCATCTTGTTTGGGTTAGGTTTGTGTTTCTTGCAAAAACCGTGAACAAACTCAACTGTGTATTGCAAACCCGGGAATTAGTATCAAGCTATGGATTAATTTCTTTCTGCTGAATGAGGCGAATCAGCCAATGGAGTAAAGTTTTGTTAGATTTATTTTAACACAAAATGGCATGAAGAGCCTGTTCAGTCGAAACATCTACTTCAGCTTCTTCTTGGGGCGAAGGTTATTGGTGTGCCCACACTTCTTCTTGCGGCAGTTAACAGCACGTGGGTGCAGACGGGCATAGCATCTGAAAAACAGGGAGGTCAGAGGTCAACACAATCAAAAGAATGAAATCATATATTACAGTAATGTTTCACTATTCCAACAACCTAATGAGAAACACCAGCTAGACTGACACCTAAACTTCAAACACTGCCCTTTAACGATGCTTTTGACGCTGTAATATCAAGCAACTACTTTGTCACTTTGCCTTTATTCACATTTATACACTTTCAATTTGAAGAGAATCCCGTCTGACCGCGGGTCTCTGCTAACAGATGATTTAAAGAGGTAGCGGTACTAGTTGAAGATTCCTTCCTGGCACAAAAAATATAATGTGGAACAGAAGGACCTGTACTTTTCCACGACTTACTTGCGGCAGATCATCTTGTCACAGTTGTATTTTTGGGCCAACTGTCTGAGAGAAGGCTCGATAATGCCACCACGCAGACGTAGAACCAGATGCAGAGTGGATTCTGGAAGGAAGTTAAGACACCTAGATGTCAATCTCAAGTCCAGTCACATTCAAAAACAGAGCTGTAGTACATTTTCATTCCCTGGACATGTTAATATTACCAGGTACATAAAAATATTGAAGCTTACTACTTCAACTCCTCAATGTTACTGTTGACTGTATCTCTATGCAACTATGGAGCACAAGTTTACAGATTTACTGGTAACACATTCAATTGCAACAAACACTCAACCCCTAAGGACAACCCCGATTTTAAGGCTTGTCTTTTTCTCATTGTTGCACAAAGACGGCTCATAGTCATTGAGACACTCTGAATTGACAAGTGTTACCTTTCTGGATGTTGTAGTCTGACAGTGTGCGCCCGTCCTCCAACTGTTTGCCAGCAAAGATCAGACGCTGCTGATCAGGGGGGATTCCTAAGGACCAGACAAATGCATAACCAAAAAACTCTACTACTGGCAAAGAAACTCTGCACCCAGCTTCATAATTGAGATCTACAACTTCTGACGTCTTTCTAACAACTAATATTTGCTTACAAATGACAAATCACGCAATGTAGACGAGCACTCCTTCATAAGTACCAAACCTGATGACAACTTAAAGTTCAGTGAAACTGCTCACCTTCCTTATCCTGGATCTTTGCCTTGACATTTTCGATAGTGTCACTGGGCTCAACCTCGAGGGTGATGGTCTTCCCCGTCAATGTCTTCACAAAGATCTGCATGGTTGCAGGCTGTTCAGGCAGAGAGTGAGGCAACGTTATCGCTGGGCTAAAGCATGCGGCTAGCTTGCTGCCCACCCGGAAACTGCCAGCATCTTTCTCTTCACATAATCAATGAGGAATGACAAGGAACAGTACATATATCACGGACGACACTGTCCACATTCTTAATCAGTTTAAACGACAATGAAAGAATGTGTAGACTTGACGTCTATGTCATGGTTAGCTGATGCTAACAGACACGGGGCCTCGCCACATGCGTACAGTTAGCGTGGAGTCTCACTATCTGTATTTTCAGTCTCAGAAATGACCTGAAGGTAACTCAAATGTACGTACGGTCGTGTTATAATCAATGATATGTTGTTTCAGACGCAACTAAAGACCAAATAATCGATTTAAACTGACATGAAAGAAGTGAACAAAATGTGAACCCACCCGGCCGCTAGCTGAGCCTCAACGAAAAGAGACCGGAACAAGCTGTGTCAGGGACACGTCACTTCCTCCTGCTGGATGATGATGAAAATTAAGTCCCCGTGGCTATATATATATATATATATACAGTATATATATTTTATTAGGGCTTGTTGTATCCTGTTGTTTGTTCTGATTCACGCCCAAGACTAATGACATAAAAAAACGGTTTCGTATTTAACAGCTTGCGGGCATGAAAAAAAGCTAAATATAAGTTAAACACACAATAAAAGCAGTGCTTTCTACAGCTCAAAATGTTTACTACATGGATATGTCCGCCTATCGTGAGCATTTAACAATTGATCCTAAATACAAACTGAGGAGTGAACCAGAGACATTTGTGATTCCCAAAACGTTATAATGCATTTGTTGTTGTTGTTATTGTTGTTTGTTATTGTTTTAAAGTTTTTATTTGACCGACTTCCAACTGCGCAAAATATCAAAGGCATTTAGGCTTTTTTTTTCATCAAAATTTAAAACCAGTCATAATAAATGATAACGATTTAAAAAAAAAAAAGAATACTGTCACACTGACATTTCTCGCTCAGAGTTTGGGTTTAGCGTCGACTGTTATTTTTGTCGAGTCAAGACCTTTTGTGGTTTTCATGGTGGATGTACAGTGGCCTGGAAGTGTAAAACACTTTAACAAATGACAAAAAAAATTTACATTTCACAAAACAATTTTACAAGTGGCAAAACACTTTTACAAGTCCCAAAACAAATTTAAAATTAAAATTTCAACCGGAAAAGGAACGTACCAGCTCCTGGGCAGAACGGACTGATTAGCTGAAGCAGCTAAATCAAGGTTTTGTTGCAGATGGAGGATGGACAGCGCTCTAGGGATGTTTTGTCCGTTTTGTGGCCAAAAAATGAGCCAATTGACTCGGTTTTGTTGTTAGTGTGGAGCCCAGGAGCTGGTACATTCCTTTTTCCGGTTGAAATTTTATTTGTAAATTTGTTTCAGGACTTGTAAAAGTGTTTTGCCACTTGTAAATTTGTTTTGGGAAATGTAAATTTTTTTTGTCATTTGTAAAAGTGTTTTGCCGCTTGTAAATTTGTTTTCAGTCTTTGTAAATGTGTTTTGGTAATGTAATTTTTTATGATACTAAAACTGTTTTCTCAAATGTAAATGTGTCTCAAGCTTTATAAAAGTGTTTCACATTTTGTAATGTTGTTTTGCACTCCCAGGCCACCGTATGGATGGGCTAATTGTTTCACATGAAGTTTGAATGAGCTGCTGTAATGATGATAATTATAAGTGTGATGCTGGGTCACACCATGGTGACCCTGCATGAGTACAGCCAATGCCTCGGGGTGCAGCCGAAGCAGGAACACCAGATTTGTGTTGGTTTACACTGATGGTGATTATATGTGACACTGTGAAACAAACAAAGTAAACAGTTTGTACCATTTGGTAAAATTTGAAGATGTATTATATTCTATGCATAGTAACATTCATATGTCATAAGAGCTCTCCTCAGAATGCTCATTTTAAATAAACAGGCACATATGATGTAATTAGACTGCAATGTGAATTCTAATGGAGATGGAATCATGCAGTTAATCTGCAATGAGACACAATCATGCAATTTTCACCACAATCATTCATTAATTCAAGTGGTTGTAGAGCGACGCTGGGTCTTTTGCAATGATACTACCAAAGAAAGACTAATTAATCACACTAACAAATAAACTATTCTTCATATTTGACTTTCTATTGTTTGTTAAGTGGGGGCTGCTCAGAATGTTACAATTGAATTGTTTGTTATGTCCACTCAGTACCTCTTAGCAGGTAATAGGACACCGCGGCATGCATTCGTTTCCCTGCAGGAGCAGAAACAGTATCAACATCCTCATGTTCCACATCACAGAGGTTCCCATGGTGAGCCATTGTTACATTTTTCACCAACCTCAGAAGACATTGGCTAAGCTTAACTACAGCATTGTAGCAAATGTCAAGGTGGCACTGCTACAATTCAACATAACTGCAGAGGTAAGAACACTGATTTCGGTCCAGCTTGTAGACAAGGTCTTCCTCCATGTCTGTACCATTTCCAGGAGGGTTTCCAGAAGGCAGATCCTGTTAATCAGCTCACCCCAGCCCTCGCTGACCACAGGCTGGACCATCACCAGCATGAAGATGTCAGCAGACCCAGGTGGAGCTGCCCTCTCAGCAATCCAGTCCAAGAAATTCTGGCCTCAGTCTTTGCAGCACCCTCTCACACTGGATCGACCAACATTGGCCCTCAAGCAAATCCAGCAAGTGGAGAAAATTCCAGAAACCACCCACAAAGCCTCCTTTACCTCACACAACAGCTCTCCTGTTGTAAAAGCCACAGTCACGCATCAAGGTCAGTGTCAGTGTAAATTAACTCAAATGATTGTTCTGAATTTACTTTCTGATAAAGGATTATGTGGTGAACCATTCAGTCTTGATTTGAATATTCAAATCTTAATTCAAACTGTGGCTGAACGTCTTTTTTTTTTACACTATCATGATTAATGATGATGTAATTTGTTTTAATGCTCATCTGTGAATCCTGTGAAAATCCACCTTTTGTTTAAGAAATGATTTGTTTGTCTGGAGCAGAGGGCTTTCCAACTATAAAAGGAGACGGGCATCGTCGCAGTTTTGTCTCCCACTACCACAACACCTTCCAAGGAGCCTGGGGCAGACCTGCTCAGCCAGTGGAAAAGGTCCATGAGCCATCATGATCAAAGGAGATTTTTATTCCAACTGAACACTACATGACTGGAACAAAAAACCTGCAGCTATTTTCTCTGACTCACAGACAGACAGATTAGGGAAGCTGCTGTATGCCCAGCAGTAGGCATGCTAATAAAAACACTCTATAACCTGAAGTACCAGCACCTACAGCTTTAAGTAGACACAAGACTCACAAGGTTGTTGACCTTTCTATAAAACTTTCCACGAAATGGGTGTTATCAACACAAAACTGTTTTTATATGGTGTCTTTACTCAGCACTCCTCTTCAGTGGCTTTGGGTAATCCTGAGAAGATTGCAGAGAGAGAGACAACACAAGCTGCGTCATTCATCTGGCCTACTGTCTGCAGGTCTGTGGTTTTTCTGTTCGACTGGAAAAACTCTGTTTAGATCTCAGTCAAACGCAGTTAAAACCACCGCTGTAAAGCAATCAGATGGGTTTGACCAGTTTTGGTTTCAGCGTATGTTACTTGCCTGGTTTAAAATATGTGGGGGTCTAAAGGGTCAGGAGTTTGGAGGTGCTTAGTTCACTTACCCCAAAATCGGAAATATTATACTTTAGCAGTATTACATATCACTCAGTGTTAGCTAATCCCCATACACAAGTGTCATAAATAGGAGTGTTTTTTGATACAGTGCACCATTGGTTAAGGAGTGTTTGAAGCTCGACATTAAGCACTTCTCCAAGGACCAGTGGTCATCCACATCTAGAGAAACCTTCTGTAACCACAAACTGGGTGAGTGTTGTCTGTGTTTATGTTTTTGGTCTGCGCTTACTGATAAGCCAGATCTAATTCTTCAGTGTCCCATTAAAAATGCGATAATTGTCACCCAAACCTTAAAGGCAGCATAATTAGGGCCTGAGCCTGAAGGTACTTCAGGCGAAGACCCTATTGTGTTTTTTTTTTTAATATTTCTAATACTGCTAACAGTTCATTGAAAAACTCAAAAGTTTTCAATTCTAAAATGGAGAACTATGACACGAGTGTCAAATTTACTTCGCCTCATCAATTGATTCTGTCTGAATTTGTTTCATTTCCCAGAAAATCCAGTCGTGCGGATTAAGAGGACCCAAAATTTCAGCTCCTTACCCAGGGGTGATAGTGATAAAGGACGCACCAAAGACAGGATGTCCGTCACCACCAACAGAGCCTCCTTCTCCAATGTGAGATTTGAAATATGTTAAAAAAGAAGAGAAAAAAAAAGAAAACTTATCATATCAGATTTGACTGTACATGTAACAGGTGCTGACCTGATGACCAAAAGCCACGTGCAGTTTGGCCCGGACCATCAGTCAGACCTGTGCTACACAACCACAGCAACAGAACACTTCAGCAGAAAGAACGGGGAGCAGCCCAGACCCATCAACCAGCTGCCCAGCAAAATACTGAGTGGTCCAGGTGATGGATGACTGTAGTTTGCGAGCATAAAAGGAGACTCTACTTGATGTTGAGCTTGTTTTTCTATCTGTTTGACAGAACACGGACAGAACCTCAGCACGAACAGGGCTGACTTCCTGCCACTGAAGACCTGCACACAGACTCCTTGTCTGTCACATCAGAGGGTGAGAGTTAATTACATTCATTTTAAAAGTCGGTCAGATTTATGTGTAATAGTCATCGTAGTGAGCTAACTGGTAGCATAAGTAGCAAGTGTAGTAGCATCAGCAGCAGTTCACTCTGTTTTATATAATTTCTATTTTATATGATTTACTGAATCTCTCTCATATCTTTAATTAAACAGAGCAACGTCCGGTTCCCTCTGTCCCATCAGGGCTACAGCACCACCCACACTGAAGACTACGTAGCCAAACCTTTGTTTTTGCAGCGTCCTGCCTGCAGCCAGTTCCTCACTCATTTTGTCATACAATGATTAAGGATCACAACTTCTTCCCTCAAGCATACTTTGGTACATTTTTTTTGGTCACCATTTTTCACAAATACAACGTATACAGCGAGACAAGAAAAAGGCACTTCAGAGAAATTTTGCTGGCGTGGAGACATAAAAATATTCAATATTATGTAAAAAAAAAACACTCAAGTTTTATTTTTGAATTTTTTTTTAAATTAATAAAAGCATGTGATTTTGAAAGGAATGAAATAAATTTCTGAAAGCACTCAATGGGCCATGACATAAAACTTATGGGGCATATTGTAAATGAGACAGTGTTCACATGGAGCCTTTTTTGGGGGGGGGGGTATGTTTGTGAAAATGCTCGCTAATGAATTCTCTTGAATAAATGTTTCCTACATTACCCAAAGTTCTTTTTGACAAAGCATATCAAACCAAAGCCAGTGTATCACATCATCACTCTGTGTTGTCTGCTTCTTATTCAGCTGCAGATCAAAACTAAGAATTTCACTGGGCTGATGAATAAACAAAGTTTTACCAAGAACAGTGCAGAGGCTATCAGAGTGTCGTCAAATGCTGAAGCAACATGCAATTCCAGCCAGAAGTTAGGTGGTTTAAATATAAACTTTAGCCTCAACTGGCATATTTAGGACAACACAGGACTTCAGTGTCCTACTTCCACCCTGTTTACACAGTCAACCTTAACAGCTTAGAAGAAGGTTAGCATTTGTTTGGCAGAATGATTCTCATCCCCTCCTTCAAGCATGATTGACCACAAAACGCCATAAAAGCAATCTTTGTTGTAACAATAACACAGCTTCGACCCGAAGATGCAGGTTGTGCTGATAAAAAAAAAAAGTATTGGCAAGCAAACAGATGTAAATAAGGTTAAACTAGACTTCATTAACCCTCCAAAACGCTGTCAGTTCAGGCATGAGCTGGCACCTGAGTCTGCCAACCCAGTCAGGTTCAGGTCCAAGGACCAGAGGTGCACAGACATGGTTTAATATCTGACTTGATTAAACTACCCTGGTTTTTAAGTCAGCCAGACAGCTCTGGTTCAATTATTTCTGATATAACTCCTTGGTTGTTATTTTTTAATTTAATCAAAAACACATTAGGCTGCACGGTGGTGCAGTGGTCAGCACTGTCGCCTCACAGCAAGGAAAGTTCAAGGTTTGAGTCCTGGCTCCAGCACAGGATCTTTCTGTGTGGAGTCTCCATGTTCTCCCTGTTCCTGCGTGGGTTCTCTCTGGTACTCCAGCTTCCTCCCACAGTCCAAAGACATCAAGAGGGGACGAGGCTGATTGATACTCTAAATTGACTGTAGGTGTGACTGTGAGTGTGAAAGGTTGTCTGTCTATCCAGGGTGAACTTCGCCTCTCACATGAAAGCTGCTGGGATAGGCTCCAGCCCCCCGTGACGCTTAAGGAATTTTAAGGAATCTTAATTTTTTTCCACAAAATAAAAAATATCTCATCATACTAGTCTCTTAAATCACATAGTCTACGTGTGTGTGTATGTGTGTGCGATGGGGAGAGAGTGCCACGATTGAGCTACTTTATTGTCAAAATAAAAGCTTCCAGCCCACCAGCCATTCAATTTGGAGTGTGTACTCTGTAATAATTTGTTTCAGTGTCTTTAGCAATTTGTTGTGATGCTCTGGATTTTTAGAGTCTGCTTTTAGAGAGGTCTAAGTGACTGTTTAAGAGCGAATGAATGAAATAGAATTTTAATTTGGAAAGCCATGGCTTTGCTCCTCCTCCACCATGTTTAAGAGGGTGGACGTGACTCACATGTGCTCTTTGTCATTGGTGTAGAACGCAGAAGCGCCGTGCTTCTGGGCGTTGAAACCTGACTTCGTTGATAAGTACGGGACTCCGACGGAACGTGCAATTAGCTCGAACACATTTAAGACTTTTCTGTGAAAGTCTTCGGTTTCGAGAGGACCCCTGCTGCCCCTGCCCCGCCGGTGAGTTTTAACTCTCTGTAATACGTAATTCCGTTTCTCAACCCTGATTGGTTGATGTCTAGTCTCAGCGCTTTATAAATATCACCGTTGTCCATCACACCGGTCGACGGAAGCTGTCAATATTGATAGGAAGACTGAAAATAATCATCATTCACTGCTGTCACAGAGCTCGTTGCCTGGGAGCGACCGTGACGGTTGTTATTACAATGTTGTATGATGTTTTTTTGTTTGTTTGTTTTTTAAATACAACATATAAATCTCTATATAGAGATCTATATGTATATATACAGCATTTTAAGTTAATTTTAAAGTTTTTATGTTAATTTATGAAGTTTATTAAAAGAAACAACCAAAGTTCTGTATACTGTCCAAAAGAAACAAAACAAAAAATAACAGGCAAAGCAACACACTAAGCAATACCACAGCAACAGAGATACTGAGAGATTTTAGCAGTTTGAATATATATATATATATATATATATATATATATATATATATATATGTTGTGTGTGTGTGTGTGTGTGTGTGTGTGTGTGTGCATCATGAAAAGCCAGGAATTAAATATGTGATTTAAAATGATGAATTGAACATTCCTACATGCTAGCATGTGCGTGTTAGATAGCATGATATTAATGTAAATAATCTCATAATGTTAAAGGTTGACAGCATGCTACATTTTCACATGTTGTCAAACAGTTTCAAAATGTGTGTCAGAAAAAAAAGGCATGAGCAGCAGTCACTTGCATGGCAAAGAATGCACCCTGGTTTTTACACACAGAACAAACGAGCATGCATATACAATACAGTTTCCTGCATATGATGTTATCTGCCTCCATCTATTTTTGCAGTAAGATACATTTTTTTTGTTTAGTAATGTTCACACGTTTAACACACATAAGTAATATAACTGTAATCCATCAGCTTTGTCAGAGTTCATCCTTTATTTTATCTTCCCACATAGAAATGACATTGAGCTCCATCAAATCTTTCAAGCTGGAGCTGGATGGTCCGTGTGATGCTGCTTTCACTGGAGGAGAGGTCGTGTCCGGCCAGGTGATGCTGGAGCTCCGCAGGGACACCAGAGTCCACTCCATGAAAGTGCAGGGAAGAGGTGTAGCCACGGCACACTGGTTGGAAAACCGAGGCATGAACTCCGTCTATAATGACTACACATCCAAGATCACGTACTTCAGGAAGAGACAGCACCTGATCCGAGGTCAGTAGTGAAAGCTGAAGAGTGTCATTGTCCTGGTGTTGATCAGTTATTGTCCTACTGTGAACACTATTAAAATGCAGGTGACTTATAGCTTCCAGGAGCGAGACAAAGTAAATGTCCTGCAGTGTATTCCCATTTTTAATGTGTTATTTGTTTTGTTTTTGTGTTTTTGCTTTGAAATATGTAAAAGATTTAGCCTTATGAAGTGTCCTTAAAATGTTATGCAAACATAATAAGGTTGAAGCATTTTATGTAGCCAAGCGGCAGCAGCCTCTTAGTGAAAAGTTGTGAATCACAAGATTCTGTTTCTCTCAATTCTTTTAGTTTGAGAATTGTTTTTTTGACAGCAAGAATGGGACAGAGAGGAAAGGAAACATCTTCTGAAAATACTTTTGATCTTCTACTATCACATTGTTCTTGATTATGATCGATCACAAGTTTGTGACCATTTTCTTGAACAACAGTTTTAGCATACAAGTCCATTTGCATTTGCCTTCGGCTAGCCTCACCCTGACTGAGCCATTAGCGGATGGTAAAACTCTTGTGACTCTCTTTTCCCACATTTTAGCACCTTCTGTGAATGTCCTCTTCCTCTTCTAAGAACACGATTGCAGGTCCCACATCCTCTCTGTGTCTCTGTGTGTTTCCATGTTCCTCCCATGTCTGCGTGGGTTTTAGCTGGTTGCTTGATGGTACCTGCCATTAAGGATAGAAAATGTTTATGATCTTTTCCAAAACTTTACATTTGATGAGATTCCCAGCCTGAAGAAAGCAAAACTACAGTGTTATCGTCATATAATATACAGTAACAAATGTTCTCTAGCGGATGCAGGAAGTGATATTTACATTGCAAAATCCAATGGGGGTGGGGGGGGGGGGGGTGAGGACCTTTTCATTGCAGCTTGCAGCTTTAAACACGTACTGAACATGAATGAGCACTGGGCCAAAGGTGAATGCTCTCATGTTAATTATAATTGAGCAAGATAAAGGATTTAAAAAAATATTTTCTAAGGGAAGTGTCAGAGGTGTCTGGTCAACAGGTTCAGTCGTGATGCAGTGATGGAAGTTAAAGTAGTCCAAAGGTATCCAGAAATAAACATGACTATTTGAAAATGTAGATTAGGGATTTCTGGCACAATTGACCCTCAGTTCAAAGGTGCGAGGGGAATGATAATGAAAAGAATTTGTGCTGACTTTGCACGACTTATGTATCGCAATAATATTGCTTTGATATCCATAGTTCCTGCATTTCAGCTGGTGGATAAACATTCCTCCTTTTGATTCTGATTCAAGTTAAACTGATTTAGTTTGTCATGCACCAGCTGGTAGCCGCTGTGTCCCGAAGTCTCTCTGCAGTTATCAAAATGAAGCCGCCTGGGCCAAATGTGCCGTCGTCGGGCGGCACCGATACAGTCATCAGATAACATAATCCTAAAATTAAACACAAAGCATTAGTGCTGACACCTAGCTGGTTTGCACAGTTTTCTGTTGTAAGGGACGTAAATGTGAAATTTCCCTGTTGTGGAAAGCACCAGGCAGGGAGTTTATAAGGCACTGTAGCAGAGCAAATAAACAGTAGAGCGGTTAATGTTTCATCAAAAGCTCTGTTAGTTGGTCCCTCTGTTAGTTTGTCCCCTCAGTCTGGTTAAACAAATAAACATATATGTGTGGTAAATGCAAGTGAGCTTCGGATAAAAAGACAGTACTTTTGTTACCAGCTCTAGCAAAAGACAGTTACACCAGTATCTAAGTATCTGAATCTCGCATCCGATGTCCAGATCACGTGATCATGAGATCTTCAATAACTGCGTCATGTATACCGTGTAGTTAAAGGTGCGCTGGGCATGTTGTGTAGGTCCATATCCAGTCCAGCTTTCAGCTTTTATGATAAATCACACATCACCCGTTTACGGTGGCCGCGCACTTGCTCTTACATCAAATAAATGTTTAAATGGTGAGTTTTTGGAGTCATTATTTAGATTATGAAATAATACAGATCAGAAATAATGCTATAGTATGGAGGGAAGGGGGGGCATAATTCAAGGCCTCGTCCAAGGGAACAAACTTTGCTGCCCCTCTGTTATAGTGTGAATAACTATAATAATAATAATAATAATAATAATAATAATAATAATAATGATTTACACTCGTTTAACAGGGCTAAAATGATGATTCTCCCAAAAAGCCCTCTTTTCTCATTTTGAATATAAAATCCAAAGTAACTAATACGGTAAGTAATTAACTAATGGGTTTTGCTAAGTGTTTCACATGCTACCCTAAATCTTTCATGGGCAGAATCATTTTTATTAACCATCGTTCACAAAACACTTCAGTTATTTAAGCTGCTCAAAAATGTATTCAAGTGCTGTGAAACCCTGATGCTCCAAAGTAGACACGAGGATGTTGAGTGAGGTTCTGTTCATGTCAGAAAAGGGAAGCAAGAAAGGAGGAAAAAGTGAAATGGAGGAGAATGGAAGAAAGAAGGAAGGGGTGGTGGCAGTTTAAAACAAAATGCAGCCTGCATCACCATGACAACAAGGAAAACAACACATGGCCCTCTCGGGTTGCTCTCATCTGCCACATCGCCAGCTCTGGCTCCTCGTACATTCAACAATATTACGTCATTGTGCTTTAAAAACAGAATTTTCAGTTAGTGACTTTTCCCTTGAAAAAGCTGAATTGAAGTCGGTCCGGTTGTGTTGGAGAATTTTGGTTGGTTGCTCCAACTTTAGAGGTTGTAGATCTTAGTGTAAAAAGGGGGATCTTGTGAAAAAAGCATTTAAAAAAAACCAAAAACTTCTGCAATCTTTTACGTCTTCATTTTAAATGTTTGTTTCCAATGTTTTGTGCTCAGGGGAACAAAATAGAGATGCGTGAAGGATAAATAGTTTTACTACAGGAGTGTTTCCAGCTACACTATGACTGTTAATACAGAGTCATCTGCACAGTGGGCGCGTTTATCAGGAGGAGGCAGAGAGTGACCCAGATGCCTATCTTATCAGTCCTGAGGTGGGGGTGATGACGGACCACTGAGCTGGGCTTTTACCCCTGATCACCAGCAGGTGGCGTGCTTGGCTTTATTACAACCCAAAACAGTGCATGTTTTTACAGAAACTGCCAAACTGATGAAAAGTGGACCACAAACCTTTGAAATCAACACAGTAATAATACGACTGCTCCTAATGATAACTCCGCTTCCTACTTATTTCCACAAATTAGTAGATATTTGATGGATGTCATAAACATTTTCAAAGAAAGAAAAGAAAGGAAAAAAAATATTCTCAAGGGAGGAGCCCTCTTGAGATGGCATGGGCCCTTTTAAATCTTGTCATTCCATGAGCAATCATTGTTTACCCAGACTTTTCCAACTTTTCCCAGGTTCACATTCATTTCCTGGCTGGTCCAGGCCAGCATCCCAGCAGTCATGTTTCTGCAACCACTGCCTCCAGATCGTCAGTTGATGGCAGTAAAGAGTTAATTCTCCATCACTAGCGAACAAAGGAGTAAACAACTTCGTTTTTCAAGACCCAGACTTTGATTTGAGAAAGACAGAACATTTTTAGAAATGAAGCAGTATTTTGTTAGTTTACTGAGACCAATGAATAGATCTTTCATGAACTGACTCTTGAAAATGTCTGTAGTGTTCAGAGAGAGCATAACGGGTGAATGTGAGTGACCTAGTTGTTCCTAGTTTTGTTTATATGGAGTCTTCTTGTGACATTGCCTACTACAATAACTGTTAAGTGGCCCCCCCGCATGCATGGTGAAACCACTACAGATGGTCCAGAATGCGGCGGGGCGCCTGGTTTTCCGTCAGCCTAAAAGGGCACACTCTGCTGCTCACATCCACAGGCTCCCCATGGTTGTGCTAATAAAATGCGTGTCACCAGTGCTTGCCGACAGGGTGACATCTGGGTCTGCACACATTTACTTGAACACAAACTCATGCTCCTTCTCAGCGTCTTAGATGAGGAACTTCATATGGCGTTGCAATCCTTATGCACTGTTCTGGTTTGCGGTTCCCTGATGGTGGAATGAGCTGACAGAAAACAGGACAGTCCCACTGTGTCTTCTAAAAAAACAAACAAACAAAAACAATCAGAAGACTCATCTTCTCTGTGAAAACCTCCTCTTGGAAGACTGGGGACACAGCAAACTGGGGGTGAGACCTAGCATGTCTTCCTCTAACCAATCAGAGGGATTCGTCTCATTAATGGCCTCTGGCACCGATACAGCACTGGTCTGCCACCAACCAGTGCCAGCAGTCAGAAAACCAGGCACAGACAAGACCACAAATGCTGGCCTTTGACCTGTTGAGTCAGGGGCCTAACACCCCAAAATGGCTTTTCTGTCAGGTCCATTCACGTCAAGAAACACAAGAGATGATATGAGCTTGATTTGTTTATTATTGTACAAATTGGCGGTATGGCTCTGTTCAGAGGAGTCCCCTGCGAATTTTTCATGAGCACCATGAAACAGGGGACCAGCAGCGTGAGGGAAGGTTCTCCCAGTTTAAGACTGGAAGGGCAAACATACCCCCGTGAACAGAGCAGCAACATGACATGGAACGATCTATGCCATGTATACACGACAAGGTGGAGCTGGGGAGGTGGAGGGTAGCAAGTTGTGAGCAGGAGCAACTGTACAGCAAATAGCAGCAGCAGCAGCAGCAGCAGCAGGCTGCAGCAGATTGCAGTAGATTGCAGTAGATTGCAGAAGGTAGCAGCAGATAGCAGCGATGAGGCAGGCAGAGCAGAAGTTAGCAGAGCGGGAGTTGAGGCTGGGTGATATTTAAGTTGAGAGGGGCCAATCAGAAGCAAGGGATTTGATCAGCTGATGCTGAGCAGTTGGGATCAGCTGATTGATCAGTTTGATTGATGGACGGGAAGCCAATAGCGCTTGACTACCACGGCCTGACAGAACTAACGCTAACGCTCGATATCTGATCTCCTTGTAATTATTTAATAAATTAAGATCTTGATGCTCACTTTAAAGTACTTAATTGTTTTGTATGACTGTAGAAATTGGCAACAGCAGGCTCGTACTTGTTCTAGAAGGGGATTTTGTGTCATAAGTTGCATGCTTTTGTGAATAGCTGTGTGTGTGTGTGTGTGTGTGTGTGTGTGTGTGTGTGTGTGTGTGTGTGTGTGTGTGTGTTCCATGTACGCGCTGGTAACAGCATGTTCAAAGCGACATGCAAGAAGTGGAGTAAACAGCTTTGCTCCCGAGTGAAACTATTTTCCTCTGAGCTCTTCAGGGAGGATCTATGCCAGACTGAGACATGCTCAGTAAGCCTGTTTTCTTCTAAGAACCTGTAACCATCAGTCATCATCAGTCCCTGTTTTCCTCACTGCTGCCTCCACACCCCACATGTTTATGATGTTGCCTTCGGGGTCAATCCGGAAATATGGGTTTTGTTTGAAAAGAGACGAAGAAAAAGTAACTCAGCTGCATAGTAAATAGGGTTGAGGAAGTGAAGTGGGAAGTGTATGTTGGACCTCGAAATGGTAAAGATGCCTTGTGAAGGTGGCTGATGTGTTACTAAGCTTCATCACTGTAAATGTGATGTGATTTTGTTTCCCTTTCACATCAGGGAGTTTTGTCCCTGGTCTTTGTCGGGACACGTTTTTATACTCATGCCTGCGTTTATGACGAAGTGCATTAGAGGTGTTTTTAGTGGCTTTTAAAACTCAGTAACAACTGCTTAAACCTGACAAAGCTGGTCTCCAACTATGAGATTTGTGCTTGTGATTTTCAGTAGCAGTCTCCAGATTAATATATCACTCTTACCACCCCGGGGGGTGAAAGTGTGATTATTACTGGAGAGAATATTTGAAGTTTTTATTGTTGAAAATGAGCCAAACAAAAGTAACAAGATCATGTTTTCAACGCTGGTTTTGAGAAGTCTGTGCGGGGGAGAAGCACCTGAAGGCAGCGCTGAAGCCTCTCCTGCGGCCTTACATAATAAATACAGAGAACCGCCCACTTTCTCAGCCTGCAAATAAGGCTGCGGTGCGAAACTCAACAACACTTTCAGCCTTGAACGACTGCCTTCCGTCTCCTACCGGAGATCCGCTTCACTAAACTTGCACATACTGCGAAACAAGACGAGAGGAAATACTTTTGCGTTTGATAGGACTTGCACAACTCCCCCCTAAAAAAATGATTTTCGATAAGTTGAAAAAGTTGGACATCGTCTTCGACTCCCCGGAGGTGGACTGCCCGCCTGTGTACAGTAGCGGGGACGTGGTGTCCGGCCGGGTGGTTCTGGAGCTGTCCGGAGAGAGTCGGGTGGACTCCCTGAAGCTTCATGCCGAAGGGTTTGCCAAGGTGCACTGGACCGAGTCTCGGTCCGCTGGCTCCAGCACCGCATACACCCAGAACTACAGCGACGAGGTGGAGTACCTGAACCGGAGAGAGGTGCTGCTGCAGGCAGGTCAGTCCTCGCTGCAGGCGCGGTGATGGGGCAGAGAACACAGTTGGCATCCTGTCTGAACACTGGAGACTTTGTGTATCAGTGGTTGTTTACTCCCCCAGTGACAGTTGTTAGTAGCGTTTTCATATTTGATTTGTATGTCGCAGAACAACTTGATGCATTTGTTTTTGTGGTGAGTTAATTTCAACTCATTTGAGTTATGGTCTGTTTTTCAAACAAAGAGATGCCTGGATCAACTTAATATAATTTGTTCCCGATGAAATTTAATGAATGAAGAATCTGAATTAGCACAGTTCATAGGGGCTTCTGGAATGATGCTGTCCTTTTTGTTGGGTACTTCCTTGAGGAAGTGAAACCAAAAAAAAAAAAAAAAAGAAGCCCCACAGATTTAGAAAGTGCACTAAAAAGATTCAGTCTTTCATTTACTATTTTTTACAGTAGGTTACTTCCATCTAGAGACTTGCTGTTGTCGCTTCTCAGTCCGCACGCAAAAAAAGACCCCCCACCCCCACCACTGTATATGAAGTGAGCAAATTGTGCTGGGGCAGCTGTCTGCTCCTTTCTCATTGTGAAAACATCTGTTGAAAGCAATAGTCCTGACATCAGACTTGTCCTGGTTAGAGGTAAATCCTGGCTTGTTTTTCTCCTTGGGTGCCTGAGGTTTCAAACTTTTCATTCATTGACCACAGAGCTAAGATGGCAAATTCAAGCCAGGGCTTCGGTCGTTTGTTGCCCAGTGCAGTTTCAAAATTTGCTTGCAAACAGAAATCAAATGGTGTTTGCTATCTGGTGTTAGAAGTACATTTATTTTGCAGGGATGCATGAAAACATGCACCTCCTTACTCAACCTACTTGACCCATGAATTGGATTTGACAATGATGGGTATTGTGGTGGAAATCAAATAGGAGTTTGCAGCTAACAAAGGGACCTAAAAACACATGGCATCTGTTAAACACAAACACGTGTTGGTGGGTCTGCGCAAGTGAAGAAAAAAAAAGAAAACAGCAGTTGAGACTGGCTGTCGAGTACAGCTTGAGGAAAACATGTTCCCAGTCAGCACAATGGAGCGGGAACCGCCCCTCTGAGCAAGCACAGGCCATGTGATAGTAGAGAAAGAGTTTTCTGTCTCAGCAGCAGTCATGATGAACACTTCTGAGTTCTCACTCTCTTGTCCGGTCAATTTGATTATGTGGATTTGTAAAGAATACTGGTGGTGTGAAATGTTTTGCCTCAGTTGTGTGAGTTAGGCGTAGTTTCAGCATGATGCCTTTTGGGGCCATTCATTCTGGTGGTTTATGAAGTTGAAAGTCAGAGCAACTTTTATTTTGTTGTACTAATTTGAATGATATGATAATTAGTTTTTAAATTTAACTACAGAAACTGGCCATGAAGGAATTGAGCTTTCAGTTGCTGAATCACTGTATTTCACATTGGGAAAACCAAAAGGGTGACAAATTAATGCATCGCAACCTAAATGTACTTTTTTCTTGCCTCCTTCAGATAATGGCGAAGTGACCATCCTTCCTGCTGGCCGCCATGAATTTCCATTCAGCTTCCAGTTGCCTGAGGAGACACTTGTCACCTCCTTCGAGGGCAAACATGGCAGCATTCGCTACTGGGTCAAAGTTAAGCTACACAGGCCTTGGGCTACTGTCAAGAAGATCAAGAAGGAGTTTACAGTCATCGAGCCCATTGACATCAACACACCGGCCCTGCTGGTGAGTCTCTCAGCTTAAGATTGTGTTATAAAACACCTCTTGATGTTGCAGATATTTGACACTCATGGCTTTCCTCTCAGGCACCACAAGCTGGAACAAAGGACAAGATGGCCCGGATGTGGTACCGCAACTTTGGACAAGTGTCCGTAACTGCAAAGATCGACCGCAAAGGATATACACCGGGTGAGAGCTGAACACCAAAAATAATCCATAAACCCATGTTGGTTGGTTTTAGAGCTGAACACCGTTCCTAACATCTCCTCCTCTCTCCACAGGTGAAGTCATACCTGTCTTTGCGGAGTTTGACAATTCTACTTCTCGGTCGATTGTGCCCAAAGCCTACATCACTCAGACTCAGACATTTATTGCTCGGGGCACCATGAAGCAGAAGCGTTCAGTCGTAGCCACACTCTGTGGTGACATTGTGGGAACAAGATGCCGAGAGACCTGGCATGGTCGAGCCATCAAGATCCCACCTGTGGGTCCCTCCATCCTACAGTGCCGCATCATCAAAGTGGAGTACATGCTCAAGGTGAGCTCAGTTCAACAGCTGCCAGATACGACCAATTTTACTCAGATGTCGCTAAAGGTTTCCTCCCATCAGGTATGTGTTGATGTTCCTGGGACATCCAAGCTGTGTCTCGAGCTACCGCTGGTCATCGGCACCATCCCCCTCCATCCGTTCGGAAGCCGAACCTCCAGCGTCAGCAGCCAGTACAGCGTTAATCTGGAGTGGCTGCGCATGGCCATCCCTGAGCAGCCTGAGCGTGAGTGTCCTTTAATTACTGGCAAAAATGTGCAAGATGCGAAACCAAAAGATTTTGGCTCAATATTATCTACTTATCTTATAATCAGGCTTCATTGTCTGTCCCTTTTTGAAATGTGCAGTGAATCTTTGTTAAGATTCAAGTCCAGATTACAAAACTGTACACAAGAGCAGCAGAATAACCAGACAAATGAATGCAAATGTCTGTTGCTGTCTGTTTGAAACTAGATTTTTTTTTTATTGCCCTAATACTGTAGTAACTTTTTTCTAGTTTGATAAATTACGAAATGGTTGCATCCCAACAGCCTCTTAAACCTCAATGAGTTTGTTGGCTTTTTCCCCCTCATATATTTTCATAGCGGTGGAACGCCAACATACCGCCGGGTCAGATGCCAACATGTGTAAACAAACAAAGGTTTCATTTCAGCTGAGGTTCAAATCAGTGTTTGTTGGTGAAAACGGCAGTAAATGTTAATCAGGTTTTTTTTTTTAAACTGCAGTGGTGACTCAGCAGCTTCATGTTTGGACCTGTACTGTTCGGAGTCAGGCCAGCCAACTAATCCTGCCTCTTTTCCCTGCAGCTCCTCCAGATTACAGCTCTGTGGTCAGCGAGGAGCAGGCCGAGCAGTGCAATAACGCAGTGGTCCCGCAACCTGCCGAGGACCTGAGTGGGATCCTGGAGCGCCCCCTCATGGCTTTTGTTCAGGAGTTTCGCTTTCGACCTCCACCAGTGTACAGTGAGGTGAGTCACTAAAATGCACACCCACTCACTCCCACAGTTTACTAGGTTAGATTGAAACACTCTCGACCGCTGCTGAACTATATAAAAACAAGTGTGGAGGTGTAGTCAGAATGTAGAACGTATCGTAGGTTTGAGTATTTGTCTTGGAAACGGATCGAATCATCGACCTACGCAGTGTTGAATCTCATTTGCTTTTATTTCCTTTCCCTGCTCACAGATTGACCCCAACCCTCAGCCCTTCAACATGAGACCTCGCTGCATGACGTGTTGAACCACAAGCCCTGCCTGAGCGTCAAGCAACTGAAAGCAATGAAACAAATCAAGAGATTTGTCTTCTTCTGGATTACTTCTCGTTGATAAACGGCACCTGGTCCTACCCAGTGTGGTGGAGAGGGACTGAAGCGCCATAGAGCGGGTCAGCGGACTAACAGGAGCTGAAAGACAGTGGAGGAAACTGTTTCCAGCCCATACAGAGGACACTGCTGTTCTGCTGTGAAGGAAGAAACTTCTCTACATCGGTTCCCGTCCAATCCCCAAGTGATTTTTGGCTCCCGACGAAGTGAGCTACCTCCCAATCAACGATTTCCTCATCTGAAGTGAATTTTGAGATTTAACGGGACATGTTGGGAGGGGGTCACTCGATATTTGTCAAGTGGAGAATTGAAGTTGCGTCTGGTGTTTGGGGGGAAAAAGCGCTTTTGATAAGTTGACTCATGTTTAATATCACATTGTCATCTTTGAATGGCGTAAAGAGAGAGGCGTAATTATTGTCCTTGGTTTCCAACTCACTTTTACCAGTCATCACAGTGGATTATAACAGCCTACATTGCTATGCAACATGATGATTTCTACTGTTAACCAAGCACATACTGTATCCGAAGGTGTGATGGTGGTGCAGACAAGTCAAATAAGCAGATGTAGTTGTATGTTATGCATGCAGGTAAACATATGTAAAAGGGAAAAATGCTTATGCCTTAAATATCTGTTGTCAAAGATTGCATGAGAGTTTCAGGGAGATGTTCTCTCATAGATTTGAATGTATTCGGAAAGGCAACAACAAAAAGAGTTGGATTGTATGCGGATGAATTCAGTTAGTCGTGTTGATGCAACGAGTAAGGCACTTGAGTACCAGATAGTTGTGGTTGGTGATTTTAGCACAATGATAAAATAGGATGAGCGATTTGTGTATAAAGGTGCACGAGGCTCAGAAATTAGCTCTCCCAGCTGCTAAGCAAAAGAAGGAGGGGGAGGAGGAGGAGACCTCTGACCCATGTGGTTTGAAACTTTTGATGGGTGCCAGATGCCTCTTGATCGCTTTGTGAAGCTCAA
Source organism: Aulostomus chinensis (assembly GCF_037954235.1). Taxonomy (NCBI): domain Eukaryota; kingdom Metazoa; phylum Chordata; class Actinopteri; order Syngnathiformes; family Aulostomidae; genus Aulostomus; species Aulostomus chinensis. The sequence goes on along the minus strand of NC_141333.1, from coordinate 8,507,105 downwards.
CCAGAATTCACAGCTCAGCATTCAAGTCAAGCCTTAAGCTGGAGATGCCACTGAAGTATAAGAACAAAACATTCCAAAAAACTGACTCTGGGATTATATTTTCTCCTCAACTTCCAAAAAAACTAAGGAGTATGAAAGGAGTCTTCAGGGTCAGCCGTGCGACTTTGGTGTATCGCACTGAGAAATCGAATGTATTTTTATACAACGTTGATTCAGAATCTTGCCAAAGTTTTGTAATTGTTTTTTTTTAAAATAAAACATATTAATTTGATGTTTGTCTCCAGTGTTTCTTGGAATCCATAACCTCGTAAATGAAGGGGTGAGGGCCTCTGTGTAGCATGTTGCATGCCAATGATCTGGCACGTCATGTCTAACAGTGTGAGTCAAAAGGATTTATTGCCAAAGGCAGGGTTCACTGCAGAAACAGGCTACACCCTGTGGAATAAAACAATAATTAGAGGGAAGTTGTGCCAATGACGGCTCTAATATTATACATTTGTGTTGTGCACAGTATTCCTGTGTGCGTTTGCTGCTGCGTGATAAACCAGAGGGGTCAAAATGTATTGCTTCATTTGATCTGTCACACAGCTGAAGTATGGATCTCATCTCGTGTTCCCTTGTACATTTTGAACCCAGTTTTAATCTGCAAGCATCCCAGTTATTTTTTGCCATATGTAAACACGTAACACGTAGGAACAAACAAGCTGCTCAGTGAATCAAACACGATGTTACACAATCTATAAACACGGCTCTTGGCCAAACTTATGAAATGTCCCAGAGTTTATTCAATTCAGTAAAACAACCAGACAGTGGAGTTGAGACGTACGTGTCAGTAAAAGTTAAATGAAAAGTTTTGTTGTTTTTTTTTCTCAGTTGATACTCAAATGTTCAGTCAAGTAATATGACTGGAAAAGAAAAGATGAGGATAATGATATGTTAGACTGAACCAAGTGTTTCTCACATTTTTATCCTATATAAATGAATGAATGAGGAAAATATCATGGAACACTTCTCAGCATGAACCAGTACAGTTTGAATAATCAGGAAGAGGATTAACCAGTGATTGATTGTCTTTCAGTGCCAGAATGTAAACACCTTTATATTTCAACCTGCTGGTCAAAAAGACCAAATCATTAATCAACTACATACTCAGTACAACAGTGTAACCCTTAATCAACTCTGAATGAATCTCTTATCTTCATTGAGTTAAATAATGAAATTACATCAATTGATTAGGTGTACTAAAGATGTTTCCTCCACCCCAGGACAGGCAGAGAAGCAGAGATTTTCAGTATTGTTAACCTACATGAAGCATTAACACCCGGTCAAAAACCTCCTGTGTGTTTTAATATTCTTTCACTCTATTTGGATTTGAATGAGATGCCATCTTGTGCTATCACCAACAGTTATGACAGAGAGGACAAGCGATGCAAGGCTCTTACAATTAGGGTCAAAGAGGAACCGTCAAATTCACTCTGATCATTATTAGGGCCTGAGCCTGAAGGTACTTCAGGTGAAGACCCTATTATGTTTGCTCAACACACTCGCCACTTCAAAAGTTAATTTGACCCCCTAATTAACAATATGTGTTTTATTTCAAGGATCTCTTTTAAAAATAGAAAGCTTTTGGAGTCGGGGCTTGTGACTTTTCATCTGCCGCATTCTGGCTCAGACACAGCGACGGGTCACAGTCTGCTCTCAGTTTTCAGCCAGCAGACATGAGCGCTCAGCACTTCTCAACACACTGATCCAGCAAGAATGACGCTTCAAGGGCAGACACCTCAGAAGGGATGGGCTCTCTCCCACATGGTTGTCTTGTCCTGTTAACTGTGACCAAAGGTAAAATAAAACAGATTAATAGAGACCTCCTGTCGCCTTTCTAACAATCTGTCTTGTGATTGCTGTGCATGATCATTGTTCTTTTTGCACTGGTTTCACATAAAATAATATTTTAAATATATCTAAATTGATTCTAGGCTGTTTTGAATATATCTTAATTATCATCTTTAGTCCTGTCAAGATTTGCTCTCAGCACCAGACATGTTTGTCCAGATGTGAAGATGAAGGTCAGTGATGACTCGTTCAGATTAAAAATTTAATTAACTTTTTTTGATGAAAACTTTTTTTTAAATCATTTTTTTTCACAAAAGCCGACTGATAAACATCCCTCAATATCCGCTATATTGTTTTACATTTCATTCTTTAAATGTCCGTTCTGCAACTTTAGACGGGCTTTTCAAATGAATCTTTTAAGCATGTTGCCCTTAAAAGCATAAAAAAACATTTAAAGTAGCATTTTTAGGATTTTTTTTTGTAATACAGGAACACTGCAAAGTCTGTCAGGTACAGTCAACTCAGTGGATTTTATTCATGAAAATGAATGAAACTACTGCAAAAAAAAAAGAAAGAAGAAGAAAAAAAAAAACAACAGAACACTAAAAAAACCTCCTGCATGTATAACTACTACCACTAAAAATAACCCGAGAACATCCTTTTGGGTATTACAATATTGGTTAAAAGTTTAACAACAACACCACTTCTCCAGTTTTCTTTAACGGTTTAAATTTGATTATTCACGTCAAATGGCTCTGCAGTTCAGCAGTAAACTACTGGAGTTTAGACATAAAATCTATCTAACATTCACAAAAGCTTCAATAAAGTTCATAAATGCATCACAATGACAAGAAAAATGTACGGTTGACAGGGGAAGATAAGATATAATAATAACTGTGACAAATTATTGGTATTTCCCCCACAGAAACAGCAAAGAGAGCAAAAGGTGCAGCAAGCACAGTGTCCTCCACCATCAAGAGGCTCCCACAGCAGTTGCACACCAGTCCTTTGTACTGTACACACTTTTGTATCTACACACAATCAAACAGGAGAATAGGATATTCAACACTTCACTTCCTTGTTTTGGAACAATAGCATTTTGTTCATACCTGCCCGATGTACAGCTACTCAGGTACACATCAACAACAGTCAAGAATAATTTTTGAAGTGCAACTTAGTATGCAATCTTGGAAACTGGAGAGAACTGGTACAGGAGGTCAGGAGGTCTGGAAGACTGAGCGCAATCACGTGGAAAGTTTCTAAGAGTTGACAGCTGTCAGACGGCTCCCAGAACAGCTTCATGCAGTGGTTTGAGTCAGCAAGTATCCATTACCAGTGTGAAGATAAAACTGAGCTGCAGGTCTTATAGATTGCACACTGAAATGTAAATTTCAATAAAAGTTGAAAACACTGAGGTGTTGTCTCTTGTGTCTTTCTCCTGGTTGTACTTGAGAGAGGAGAAAGTCAGCGTCCATGTCTCAGAATCCCGGAGGTCTTGCTGGTTGTTGCCTTCGGTGACCCAGGGACATTCACGTCATCACTTAGATGCTGACGGATTGAGGCTTTGTCTCATGCAAAATTTGTCATCATCCGGCAATTGTTGCTTACACGATAACTTGTGTTGTATTGTGTTAGTCACAATAAGTCATTCATCATGTTGTAACTTTGGTTTCGACCATTGCCGAATCAGTCTGTCTGGTTTGATTTTCAGTTTTGCGGTATATATTTTGTGGCATTTATTTCTTTATTTGCCTTTGTCTCTCCATTACCTACGTCTATATCATATTTGTTGAATTCCATTTAATCACAAAAGCATCACATAATGTAAACAGGCTGATTGAACTTGATCATACAGGAATAAAGTAGTAAAATGGACTTTATTCATACTGTGTCTTCTGTCATAGCAGAAGTCAAAGCACCTGACAGTGTAAACAAGCCCATAACTTTATTTTGTTTTTCGACATATATTTTCTCTAGCTGAGGATCTAGTTTGTTGAACACAGATCCACCAAGTTCTCGACTGTCAACATACTTCTCTTATGATTGAAGTGTTATTTTGGAAAGAAACTCTCCTTGTTGATTCGTCCATGGGAATCCACACAGGCCAAGTCTTGCCTCTGGGCGTTTGGTGGGCACCATATGTTAGGTGGAAAAATACAACAGGCTTTACTGAAAGATTAAGTTAAGTTCTACAGGACAAGAGTAAAAAAAAAAAACTCGTTTGACTTTTTTTTCCCACGACAACACAGACAAGTCGAAAAACTTAATAACTAAAACATAAATGAAATAACACGACGGGATACAAACATTTTGGAAAAAAAATGTTAGCATCATAACGTAACATGACAAAACATAAACGTCTTGCTTGATATCTCAACAGCGAAAAGTGACAATTTTTGAGGGATAACTTGTTCAATGATGTGTTCAAGAACTCTGTACATCCTGTTTTCTTCCCCCTTCCACAGACGGACAGAGAGACAGACTGATGGACCGATGGACAGACTCCTTTTTACTGTTTTGTTCAGTGCTAAATTAAGTTAGCATAATCACATGCGTAGAAACCGAGACAAAGATTCTCCTTGAAAGGTTTTTTTTCGTCATGTTACAACTAGTGCGGTGACTGTGCATCTGGAATCACTAATTACATTTTCACCTGGAACAATTACACTCAGTACGGATGAATTACAGTAAGATACGGTTGTTCCCCGTGTGTCATGGAAATATTTTTGGGACAAAGTTTGCCTGGGGATAAACAGAACAGTAAGATTACTTTTGTCAAGGTTGTAGGATTCAGGAGGGAAGCTGACCTGAGTCAGTATGCCCAGTATATTCCTCTGTTTCGTTATAAAAGCAACACTGATGAGGCTGATGTTTCTTGCAGAATATGAGCCAAAAAAAAAGGTTAACTTACAAACGCTCAAAGTTATTCTCCAGTATACTCCTCATCTTCTTTATTCAGGCATACGCTCAGAAATACACAAACACTTTGAGCAAGGACATTAGCCTCAAGGTGAATGCACTTGGCTCTTTTGTTTTTTTTTGTGACCTGAAGATACCAATTGAGGGAAATTTTAAACTGTAATACACTTTTTGGTGTATTTTGTTTTGGAGTAATGGAGAAGCGCAACTGATATTTCTTCATCGTAAAGATGATAACGTTGCCTGTTTGGGGAAGTGATGGACGTTTCATGATAAGTAGATATTGTGAAAAAGAGTGTTGACGGACATTTTGATGAGAGGAAGTTATCTAACGAGTGCCTGTTAGCAAGAATCATTATCCAGCAAAGACAATTACCCTGTTGTCGGGGGAGGGACTTCAAAAAGTTTGGGTGACATGGATGAAAAGAGGGAGGCGCCTATTGAGACTGGTTATGTGTAGGATCCAGTATGAACTCACCTCTGTTCTGTGGAGCTAATGAGCTGTCCCAATCAGATCTGAGAGAGAGCGAGAGAGGGAGAGAGAGAGAGAGAGCGAGAGAGTGTGTGTGTGTGTGTGAGAGAGAGAGAGAGAGAAAGTGTGTGCAAGAGAGAGAGAGAGAGAGAGAGAGAGAGAGAGAGACAGACAGACAGACAGACAGACAGACAGAGTGTGTGTGAGAGAGAGAGGTGTGGAAATAATGACGCCATATCAAGTTTCAGACCAGACTAACAGGAGCACACACTGCTCCTCAAATATTCTCTGGATGGGGTTTAATCTTCTAAACAATTCTGGTTGTATCAGTAACAAAAGTAACCAAAATTCATGTTCTCATAAGCTCATAAGCATTTTTGCTGATGTGGCTTTAGGGACTCAGTGGCCTGATTCAGACACACAGGAGCTGCTGATGTGTTTTTCACATGAATATGGAGGAAATTACATACTCTAGGTTGTCCTCTGCGGTCAGCGCTGTCATACTTCGTTCCTTTTTGTAAAGTTTCCTTTTTTTTTACAAGTGACCAATGAAAAAAAGATTTTTTAGCTCATTTGATATATCTGAAAAACAGAGAGACACAAAATAACTCCATCTGAAGGTCCTCTATAGCCCTATGGTTCCCAAACTGGGGTATGTGTTCCTTGAGTGGGACATGCAGTTACATGAGGGGTATGTTTTTGATCTCCTTCCAGAGGCTGAGGAACTGGAAGGCTGCAGGCGGGAGATGCGACCCCTTCCAGTTCCTCCTGGTTCAGGCCCAATGAGACCCTTTAACATCCAATATCTTGCCTAATTTGCTCCAATAAGGATAAGTGGTACAGTAGGTCTCGCCCCACACCCACGGGTGCAGCAGAAACTGTCAGTGGATGCAGTGTCATGCTGTATGTTGACCAGGTGGACATGAACGTGTTTGGTTGTAAAAGGTGGCTTTTCTGACCCTGTTCTCCCGTACATATCCAACAAACACAATTACTTCTTCAACAAGTTCTGTTAAAGCATGCCTGCCCTCTTGCACACACGCTCGCGCGCACACACGCGCATACACGCACATACACACATGCATACACACACGCATACACACACGCATACACAAATATAACTACAGGCATGCAAAAACATCTTACAGAGCCCCTGAAACCCCCTGAAAACCCTGGGAAGCTTGTACATTTGACAAAAATAAAATTCACCACAGCCTTTAAAAGTGACTCAAGTAGAAATGATGTAATAATATACTCGCAGTACTCCTTGTCCTGAGGAAAATCTAGGGATGGGCAAGATCACGAGTTAAACTAGAGGCCTCATGACAACAGACAACAGTTATATTTGTCTCAAAGCATGCCAAAGAGTGACCAACTTCAACCAACAAACATTGAATTGAATGTTCCCGTCAAGAATGTAGGACAGTCAATGCATCGCATTTTTTTGGCATTTGTGCCACTGAAACTGTAGGAACACCACTTTTGTTTTTTTAGGAAACAAAGTATGTCAAGCATTAGCACAAGACCATCAGGATGCTTTCTGTGAACGCGCTCCCCATGAAGGCCCGTGCCGTTCATAGACCTTCTCACTTTTGCTTTTCTATTCCTTCTTTTGTCCGTTTTTACTGTTTTCACCACTGTTACCACAATCAGCCCGATCACTTTCCCTTTCTCTCAGAGCCGAGCAACTCCAAACAACACTGGACACAAAACCACCCGGAACAATTTAGAAACACATAAGAGGGAAGAGGTAAAGTCGCACTGTTAGAAATTTATATGGCGTAATAACATAATTTGAGTTCTGCCTGGAGGCTGCACGGTGGTGCAGTGGTCAGCACTGTGGCCTCACAGCAAGAAGGTTCCGGGTTCGAGTCCTGGCTCGGGCACAGGATCTTTCTGTGTGGAGTTTGCATGTTCTCCCTGTTCCTGTGTGGGTTCTCTCTGGTACTCCAGCTTCCTCCCACAGTCCAAAGACATCAAGAGGGGACGAGGCTGATTGATACTCTAAATTGACTGTAGGTATGAATGTGAGTGTGAATGGTTGTTCGTCTCTGTATGTTGGCCCTGTGATGGACTGGCGACCTGTCCAGGGTGAACCCCGCCTCTCGCCCGTTGACGCTGGGATAGGCTCCAGCCCCCCCGCGACCCTTAATGTGTAGGAATAAGCGGAAGATGACGATGGACGATGGATGGAGTTCTGCCTGGTGCAACAACAGCGGCTGACATCAGGGCGGAGCAGAAAAAAACATCAGGAAAGAAAGAAAAAAAAACCCTCCATTTAAGTCCTCTCTTCTTGAGTGTCTGTATCGCTGTCAATGTTTCATTTATTGTTGCATTTGATCTGCTTTTATTGCATTGTAATTATTGTCATGTTAAGAGTCAGGCCAATTATGATTGCAACGGCAATGTTTCTTGTAATTATTATTCCTGCACAACATTTTGAATGAACTTCATTTAGTTTATAAAGGAAACGAGAATATTTAGGAAGTGTTGAGAAAAGCAATCTGGTTTGATATCATGTGTAAGTATATTTCTTTTAAACTTAAACAGTTAAAGCTGTATCTTATCTCTCTTTATTGTGCAATCAAACAGAACTTGTTTGCTGTTTAAAACAAAACAAAAAAAAAAGAATAATTAGGGACCAAAACTTTTGACACTGTAAGAAAGAAAAAATTTTCATTTCAAGTACAATTTTTGAGTAAAATGTGTTTATGTGGATCCCAAATATTTCTTCACAAGTCCACGTTTTAAAAAAAGAATTTTCCGATATTTTTTTTCTTTGTTGACTTACCGAATCTGATGGCTCAATAAAACCACCTCTGTTTTGGATGCACAGTAACAAACAAACTTGTTCTCATTCCTTTCTCAGAGTCAAACGATGGCACTTTTCTTAAACGTGATGACGGCTGTATCTACTACATGTTTACAACGTCTGCAATGCATTTGGAATTCATTTTAATTTATTTTCTTGCAAATTTTCTCAGACTGATTAACCGACAGTTATCAGCTGCAGGATTCCTGACAAAAACTTTCCTCTTTCAGCCTTTTTTTTTTTTTTTTTTTTTTTTTACTTTATATGCTGTGCAATTCTTCACATAGTTAATGTGATACAGTGGCATCCATGAGTCTTATCAGAAAGAAATTTGGCGTCACTGTTACCTGTTTTTCTCTTTGGATAAAACTGAATACAAAACATAAGCTATCACGACACGTCTGAGAAGAGATAACGAGTCAAGGTTGCCCGGAGGAAGTCAGCTATCCTGTTATTTCTTCTTCTTCTTCTGTTTAATATCAGTATCGGCCCACATTCCAAACAGATCACAACATGACAGGAGGGAACAGCAGCAGACAAACCAAAACAAGCCACAGTTGCTTTTCCTCCTTGGAGGTGTTTGAATGGGAGGACAAATGGTGCAGTTGTTATGGAAGATATTAAGAGTCTTAGGAGAAGGCATAGATTGTCTGTGTGTGTGTGTGTGTGTGTGTGTGTGTGTGTGTGTGTGTGTGTGTGTGTGTGTGCGTGTGTGTGTGTGTGTGTGTGTGAGAGAGAGAGAGAGAGAGAGAGAGTGTGCAGATTTGTCCATGGTCAGAAAAATGTGATGTTTTGACTCGAGTCTCTCTTTGCATCACTGCAGCGCCTAAAACGCCAAAATACGATGCAGCACAATGGGAATGAAAGCAGGGTTGTAAACGTTAACAAGCCAACTAATTGGAGGTCAAAGATTGACTTGATTGCTTTTTTTGTGTGTGTTTGTACTCTGAAAGGAGGATTGGATTGAAACTAGGATAAACACTGAATCAAGATGGATAGGAATGAAAAAGAAAATAATTTAATCTGGGACTCTGGGAATCCTCAGACTCAATTCAGCAGCACATTCAAGTGAGCTGGATGTCATACAATAGAAATAAGTCAACGAACCAAAATGTTTCAAATGCGAAACTACTTTCAGACACATTTTACAAAATCAACAGTTAGATTTAATTATTTTTTGATAAGTACTAATGTATTTTTAAACTACAAGAACTACTTGACCTCGCACTCCTACAACCCCCAAATGATCCTAAAATAAACATATTTCTTCTCATGATACGTAAGAAATTAAACAACTGAAATATGCAGATTTGATGACGTGCCACCACCAGCAACTTTGAGATCTGGTTGTTTTTCTGTGATGGAAGGTCAGTTTAAAAAAAAAAAAAATCTTATGTTTCCCTTGAATAAAAGTACAAACTAAGAACAGGCCTTTTGTTCACATCTCAGCAGATTCTCCTCTCGGCTCTGCGTATGATAGAAGGAGTATTCATAACTTCCAGAATTGTGTGTCATGAATTATCCCTTTGATGTAGAGGCCAAGCCGATGATCTGACCAATGAGACAGCTCTCTGGACATCCACATCCCACTCTGTTCTGCCTGGTTGTAGGCGATGTGACGTCAGGATGTCTGATCAACGCCGTGTTGACTCCAAAAAGAGGTGCGGATCATCTTGCAGTTCCCCTCCCTTCTCAAGACTTCATGGAAATCAGTGTAACTTCAGAGGGGTCACAGAGCAGACGAGCCTCCCACTACAGCAGAGAGCTGCACGCCAATTTGTTCCCCAGAATATTCTGGAAGGGGGAAAATACCATGTAGGAACAAACATCCCCACTCCACATGCAAAAAGAGTAGCCTTGTTTATGTTTGCCCCGCCTCTGCTTGTAATTCAGGGTTTCACAAAATCTTCTTGTTGCTTTGTGTTATGATCTGTCTCCCTTTGTTTCAAAGCTCTGTGGAGCCCTTTGTTGTGAATCTTCCTCAGTATAATGGAGGCTCTACACGAAACCCAAAATGTACGACATCCAATGCAGATGAGGGATTCTAACAAATAACTCAATCTTCAGTTTTGAGGTGTTTTTACCGCAAACCACAGCTTCATTTTATAAGACGCAGAAAAAAAAACAAGAAGAGACAAAGAAAAAAGTGATGATCTCAACATTAAGAATCTCGAATCAACACCTGCTAAACAGCAACCACTGACATTTGAAACAGGAATCAATTTTGTTTACTAACCTTTGGCAAGAGAGCCAGACAGTTTATTTTGGACTCTGTCTACATGGTTTATGACTTGAATTACTACAGCAGCGCTGCCTGAGGGGGGAACATTTAGTAGATCTTTATTTAGTTTGTGTGCGCACTTCAAATTGGGGATTCAGACCTGTGCTTACTCAGGTTTAATTTACAGGGTGTGTGGAATTATGGATATGATAGCAACTAGTAAAGTCCTTTACTGTGCTGTAAGAACCACATAGCTTTTAAATATCAATTGTCATGAGCCAAGAGAATGTCCAGGTTTTCAGCTTTGAGATAATAAATGTAGCTTTTAAAATCTGTTAGCTAATGCAGGAAGGAAAAATGGAACACAAAATTATTAAGTTAAGCGGATAAATGATGTTATAAAAGTGTCTGGGTCTTGTGTGGCACCTCGCAGACAGTTCAGGCCGTGCCTGCCTGAGAAATGTGTTCCTCCTGTGTTATATGCGTAGAAGTCATACTGTACTCCAGGGCGGCAGTGCACGTGGCCAGGTTGTTTGGTTGGGAGTGTTGGCCGCCTGCCAGGTCTGAAAGGAGAAACTTTCTCCTCCATAATGTGACAAACATGAAAGCAGCACTGAGGAATGTATTTTTCTTGGAAAGAGTGCAAGATTAGCACGTAGCCCTGTCTTAGCTGCTGAGCTTGAAAACAATAGTGGAGGTAGGCTGATGAGACAAGTAGGTTTTTCCTTGAATGTATTGCTCAATCATCTTGCTGGCCAAGCCCAATAGAACACTGTGTCCCATGAGTGGGGAACAAATACTCAAGCACGAAAATGGGTTTGATTTGGATCCCTTGAACAATGTTCATGTCTAGGAGTGGGGAGGAGAGATGGTTAGTATATAACTCCTCCCCAGCAAAACAAGATGCTATTTTTATTCCACTCCACTGAATGTTTTCCTTTATACCAGATAATTTAATCTCAACTTTCAATTAACTTAGTGAAAATGGAGGGGATCTTGATTTGATTGAGGTTAATAGGCAAATATTGTTGACAGCATTGATAATTAGGTCTTACATATGCTGATAATATACAGCAGCTTAGTGCAATCAACGAAGCATTTAATCAAATTTACACTTGTAAAGTGTCAAGTGGTCCTCAAGGACAGCTTGTAACAATGACAGATAGAAAATAAGGCTCGCACCTCCTGTAATGGGTGCTGGATCTTCAACAAATGATCAGGTGAAGAGATATTAAATTAACTAACCAAGCCCAAAAGCCCTCCTCTTACTTGACTCCTTCAACGCTGGTGTCCTTCGGTGGGTTCTCCGGTCGCTGCCTCTACAGTCGCAGACGAACTTATGACCACACTTCCGAGCAGTCGCCTCGTGACCAACTCCACACTGGTGGAGCTTATTTTGACAGCGTGTTGTTCTGTGATTGCTGATGATGAAAGACGTCAATTGGAACAACTTTAAAACAGGAGAAACCAAACAAGCGATGATTTAATTTGCTGCTGACCCGCATTGATTGGAGGCAACCCAGAGGGAGAGAGGGCTCTGGGACTGGTGATGGGAAAACAGAGGCAGCGGTGAAAAACAGGTCAATGGGTTTGAAAAAATGAATGAAACCCAATGAATCACTGTTTGATCATTGAAACATGGAGCCCAGGAGTCAAATCTGCAACTACTGTAGTTATGGAAGTCTTATCAGCTCATAATGTGGGCAAGCAATCTAATGTCCATTTCACTTTTAATGTTTTCTGTGATGAATTTGGAATTAATTTGTGTATATAGAAACAAAACTGCCTCATACTGAATACCTGCCTGAATACCTTTTTGTTTTTCTAACATCTGGATAAAGGGTGCTTGTTAAATGTCTGAAACGTAAACGTTATTGTGAGTGTAATTTGGCCTGTCTAGGACTTGTTGTCATCCCACATTAAGAGGCTCCTTGTTTGGAGTGATCTGATCTGCTGAGGGAGGTGTAACTCCCTGCAGGGAAATATGATAGTTTGTGGTTGGCGGAGGCATCAGAGGTCGATGCTATAGAGCTCTGCCTGCACTCAAAAATAGCTGATCCAGCAATCTATGTATGTGAATTTGTCTAAATTGACTGCTCGGTTTATTTCCTCTGAGAAATACATTCGTCTCTGACATTCGATTCTTGATTCTCTGCGCTTTGTTTAATGGTTAGATATGTCACACTTTCTCAGACAGTTATTTTTGTTTGTCTGTACATGAAACAATCAATGAACTACAGTTATGTTTTTGATACAACAGTTTGATTTACAATAAGAGACAAAAAGAATGGGCAGCACGGTGGTGCGGTGGTCAGCACTGTCGCCTCACAGCAAGAAGGTTCCAGGTTGAGCCCGGCCCAACCGCGGGGTCTGTGTGGAGTTTGCATGTTGTCCCTGTGCCTGCGTGGGTCCTCTCCAGGTACTCCGGCTGAAAGAAGTATGACATTTCCTGGTAAAGATGGATTATTGCAGAAATTAAGCTTTGTGGCAAACAAAAGTTCATGATACTTATATTTTTTGTTCATCCAGTGATACTGTTAAAACTAACACTATACTATGAACAAACGGCACAACAGACACGACTTCAGTATCACTCAAACAAACTTCAGTTTCTCCTCTTTTCTGCAACATGACATTTAACGTCCTCATTAATCTCTGTAGTCTTGTTTAGCAATTTCCTGGCAGGCATATTTTTAAAGACACGAAAACACTTTAGACCCCCCCCCCCCAAAAAATCCAAAATGAACAAACAAATAAACAAAAAAAAAACCTATCTTAAATTTGTTTTTACCCTTAATCCTCATTCCAACCCACTCAGCGCTAGAGGACCAGTCGCTAAACAATCCAAACTTCACAAACAATCCATTTTTTGGACTTATTCCAGCAGGCTTATTGATCTGCTTATGGCAATAATGCATTTTCATTATTTTGTTATAACCAATTGCATGTTTGTCTGTTTCTTAAAATGTCAAACCTGGCCACACCACCTCTCTGAGACAGATCAGATAAAAGCCTTCACAGCTGCTCCTGAATCACTCCTGACTTAAGACTGGTCAGAATGTTTGTGAATAAACCCCCCCCTCTCGGTCTTTAACATCCGAACATTCAGTTCATCCTGTTCAATATGATGTCCTTCACTGGTCAGTGCTCTTTTGTGAGATCTATATTCCAACTGCACATCCAACAAAGCAGCCACAGACACTATCTCTCTGTGGTTCTTTAAACATTTTCACCTCTCAGACCTCATCCTCTCATGATCTTCCCTCGGGAGGAAGGGCTGTTCTGAATTCTGACGTCAGATCTTATGGGTAAGTAAACAAGGACTAATCGAGGGAAGAGCCCTCCCTGTAAACAGAGCAGTCTTCAACGTCAACAAGATTTAGATGTAGAGAAAAACGTAGGCTGAGGTCAAGTATGAAGATTTGGGAAAATAAGAGGGATGGGAGAGTGCACCAACAAGACTTGTATTCTTTGTCTTCTTTGTCATACAATAAAAATGATTTGCTTGCTCTTATTTCGACTTATTTAGACAATAACCTTTCAAGTAGTGAGCTATTTAACCACACGTTTCAACCCTGCTTCATAAAACTACACAAAAATAACATTTTATTTATATATTGAAATATTGATGTGATGTTCGCCATAATGTTTTAGTGTTACCTCACCCACGAAGTGGGTGAATTTGCCTTTGACACTGACAAACATTGAGGTCATCGTGCTTCAAGTTCAAAATACTTGGCTGATGTTTTCTGATTTCTGGAAACACCAAAAGGTCATGCAAGAGGGAGGTGTCTTTCTACGTCTTTGGGTTGAGTATCAATTTAAAGCCCAAGCAAGGGCAGATCGTCGAAAACAAATTCGTGGAAAAGAAATATCCAATCCCAACTGACCTGCTCTCCACACACTCTTTACTCCAACTGACCGTGTCTAATGTTACGTCATCTCCGTCTCTGTCTTCTGCACGACCCTGTCTTGCCTAAATGCTCTGAAGCCATTCATACATACGTGATAACAAACCCTTCGAACTTTAAGAAAACTTGAGGAGTGTGTACTTTTATGGTAGCAAACATACTAAAAATTGCATCTCAGGTTGTCCACTAAGACATACACAATAATACTGGTTTTGATCTCCTCTTTTTATTTTTTTTTTCAAAAAAAACAACAACAAAAAAAACAAGCAGAAATGTAAAAATACAACAGAATAGTTCACCGTCTTTTCAATTCCTGGGCTTGTGCTTTCTAGATGGGTGTTCCGATGTCAGGCAGTAAGCGATGTAGCCGTATCAGTGTTAGAGTGTGTGTTTTACTGAGAAAGCTCTCCACACATTTAGCAATTAATACACTGCATACCCAGCTAGGATGAAAAACAAGTTGAAGGGCAGAGGAAGCACAACAACAAGTTTGGTAACAGACCACAGATGAAGTTTCCATCAATAAGTGATGCAGCTTAGGTTTTTATATTTAAAGAGATGTGTTGGTACCATCATGGACAAAACTTTAAACAAAATAAACATACTGGCCTCAAGTGTGATTTTATCTCTGGTCTTTACACTGCAGCTTTAATCCCAGCTGACACTGCTGTCCCTCCCCTGCGTCTCTTTAGTAGTAGTAGTACTTTCCCACAGAAAACCTATATATACAACAGTGATGACCTAAACGATGCAGGTTCTGGAAAGTTCCTAGTAAAAAAATAAATAAATAAAAAATTGAGACTTAAAAATATGTGCTGGAAATAAGCCCTTAACACACACTTCTGTTTTTGTTGCCATTATGTGATCTAACACTTTGTACTGTACAGTTGACACACAAAATAATTCTTTGGCGCAAATGTTATCGGCAGATTTGGGAACAAGCGCCTCACCTTGCCGAGGAAATCCAGACAGGTGTGGCATATCAGCACGCCGCTTGAACACCGTGATAACTGCACAGGTGCGACTCAGACTCGTCACAATTAAAGGGCACTGAGATCTCTGATGTGAGAGTACGCCCGTGACTGTCCTTTTAGTACCGTGCAAGACACTTCATCTTCTGGTCTTAACCTCTTAACCTGCTGGTGTGCAAAGCAGCCACTGGTTTATTCTCTCTCTCTCTCTCTCTCTCTCTCTCTCTCTCTCTCTCTCTCTCTCGCTCTCGCTCTCTCTCTCTGTATATATATATATATATATATATATATATATATATATATATATATATATATATATATATATATATATATAAAGTGGAGACTGCAGCAACATGAGATACAATTTAAATACATGTTCACCATTTGGTCATTTTTAGTAGAATCGTGTCCAACACTTATTAAATGACTTAAAAACCATTTAATGGAGTGGCTTTGGTTTCTCTGACTTTTGATGAATTGGTACTTTTACACACTCACACTGATGAAAACGTCTGACATTGCATAAAGTGATTCATGTATTTCATTTATTAAGAAATCTACTTGCTTAGTTTAGGATCATTAGTTCCTGGAGAGCCTATGTGTTTGCTGCCATTTGCTCATGCGTATTGAGGAAGGGGCAGTGATTGGGGGGGGGGGGGGGCATCCCTGACTTCCCTGACTCATAAGTCAATATGTACGGGTGCACGTGCTGCCATGGAAGCGCCATTCCTGCCAAGTTTACAGTGTCACTGTGAAGTTCAACAGGGAAGCATCAGGAGGTTCAGGGTGCCGACATGTCGTAGGTTCACACTGCTAACACAAGGTGTCTTATTATTGCACTTGAGCTGAAAATTTCCTGGAATTCCTCATCTGTCTTCCTGCCATGTGACTTGGATCTGTATAAATGTGCCGAGAGGGCAACCCTGTCTCTAAGAAATTATACCTACAAATGAATTGCAACATTTTGTAAAAGAACATTTTTTAAAAAAGAGGAAAAACTGAATTACCTGGATCATATTTGTTTTAAATTCGGTGAGAGTATCTGCCAAGCTGCTTAAAGTACACGTCTACATAATGCTAACCCTAATGTTTGATTCATGTGGTGTTGAAAATGCTTTGATGCACTAATAACTGAGAATATAAATCTCAGTCTCAGTATTGTTCTCTGGGGTTCTCCAAAATTTTTGAGTGAAAGAAGATCGCAAAGTCATGGAGAAAAAAGACAAATAGGGTCCTGAAAGGTCAACGCACTGCAACTTAAGAAAACGCATGCAAAGAGACAACACACCATCAAATGAAGAGTTTTCATCAATTCAACTTCTGCACAGCCTTTGGAGAAAATAAGTTCACACGGATATCTGAATTACTTGGTCGCCATTTTCGACAAAAAGAATTAACGTTAAGTACATTTTCCAACATCGCTTATGGAAAGCTGACATCAACACCTCCAAAAAATGAAAACAAGCCTATCTAGATCGTTGAACCATGAGATGCCTTTTAAAGACTTTGGAGAAATTAAATCTTTTATCTATAATGTGTTTTGTGGAGTTTATTTTCTTCACAGTCAGGGCCACCAAAGAAAAGATTACATTCATCCACCAGGAGATAAACACACCAAGTCAATAGTACATATGCAGTCAGCAGCTATTTATGTCGGGGCTCATGGGAATCACATCAAAATTATCTTCGCTGGATGGACGGACCCTCTAACTAAACATGGCGTGTTTTTTTAAAGAGTATAATCGATTATTTCACATCTGACTCTAAATTTCCCACAGCTCATCTCACATGAAATTGTTGATATATTTTAAATGCTCATGTTTTTGTGGATACAATCATCACAACAGTGTCTGCATTCTTTTGTCCTAACCTTTGAATCTACTTTAGATTTGTTGGGTGTAATATTGTTATGTAACTGTCTTTCTTTGCAGGAGCTCCATGCAGATAAATTCGCTGACCTTGGTTTTACGTGCGCAATCTCAGGTGCTCATTTTGTGGCTGCATGCGGGTTATAAAGACTGATGTCCAGAGCTATAAAGTTGAGTGGTGTGTGAAATTCAAACAGCCTGTGGGAGGGAAGAGAAACACACAGGGAGATAAAGACAGGCAGAGCATATAAAGTCAAATAGCTTCTGCTTTTTTCTTTTTTTTGGTGATCATTTGCAAACCACAGTCTCTATTTGTAGTGTTTGAATTAAAAAGAAAGTGTGCGTGCTGTGACATGACCGTCTCTCATCTGCAGATTCAGCAGCTCAGTTTCGGAGGATAAAAGCTCTGTTTGCTGTACATTATGTTCTGCTCTGAAACCACAGCTTCTCCCAACATGAGGAAGTAAACACACACAGTTTACCAAATTACCACGTCTGCTCAAATTAAATCTCATGAGGTGGTGGTGACAGGCAGGATTTAGATTCATATCCTGTCAACAACAATCTATCATTTGTGTTCATATGGTAATCTTACAACACATGAAGGGGCACAGAGATATTTTAGATTAAAACTCCATAGCTTCAGACACATTGATACTGTAAAAACATCATCCTCAAAGTTGATGAATATTATGATTTTGTTTCAAAGTTGGTCCCCAACCAATATCGAGTTTAACTTGAACGATTGCCGTTGATATCCTGTTGCCACTCTAAGAGTTTTTTTTTTTTCAATTAACTTATGATTAACTGTTTAACTATTAACCAGTTATGGACACTTTTAAGGGATCAATACTTGCAATTAGATAGGTGGGTAACAGATTTGAATATGGATGGTCTATGGGCTGTCTCCCTCCAGACAGACTTTTTTGGTACATATACCTGTTGTCAAATTGAATTCAATGGCTTTATATGCAGCCCTGGTTTGTAGACACTGATAAAACTGGTATCTTATTGTGGTGTCTTGCCTGAGACAAATGATGGCTTTAGAGACCTTGTAGTCCTAATGCAACCAGACCAGATGTACTGGTGTGTGCTGCTCTACATGTGCGTGGGCCAACCATGCATCTAACACTCAACTTGTTGTTGCCATTTGCCTTTAATGGTCGAGCATTGCATTGCATATGTCAAAATTCCACACTGTCATTTTTGCAATAGTCAGAAACTTCTTACCTCCAATAACAGTAATTGATTAAAGGTATGTACATATCTTAAATGTGCTTCTATTAGTTGTTATGTTTGCCCGACACTGGCAGGATGCCAGTCCAGATGGGAAACCTAAAGTGAGGCTCAGGCTAAACAGCCATTCAATAAAGACCAAGATGGCCAACGACTCTCCTAAGATTTAGTGAGGGCTTTCCATGGTAAACACAAGCTCTAAATGGATCCCAGATGATTCTTTACACAACACAAACCACAACTGTCCTCTGAGTGTTCATCACAGAGCATACACACTCTTGAATTCATCGGCTACATCTACCTAAAGCAGTGTAAAGCACTTACCCTGCCATGAATCATCTCTTCATGATTCAGTTTCTGTTGGAGCTGTTTGAGCGAGGCTTTGAATGTTTAAGGTCATTTGGAGACTGTTGATCAGCACCGGTTTATACTGTTTCTAATATTTTGCCCATTCTATTTGGATAAATAAGGCTGACAAGTTTTGTGAATAAGGTAAAAATTGGAGTCTCCAAAGCTGGATAACAGTCGGTCCGACCCAAAGATGGACAACACATTCCACTCACTCTCGACCCAAATGCAGCAATGAATTATGGTCCACAGGTGGTCAAGTTCTGGTAGCCAGATGCGCCCCCTGATGTTGTACATATCTCTGTTTATAATTTACCATCGTACCCCCCACACCCCCTCCAGAGTCCCTCTTTCATTCAAGAATATGCATCACACACCTTCACTTGCTGGATTTAGCCTGTCTATGCGGGCCTGACCAATTTTTTTTACATGGCTTTAAGAGAAAACAAGTATTTCAGCGGAAACATCTTCTTCATTTAAGTGTAAAACAGACCAGTTGCACTGTCTAAACCCTTTAAAACATGTATCATTCAAATACATGGGTCGAGATAAATCAGTGTTTGCTGCTCTGGGATGTTGTCATCAGCTCAGTAAACATATCTATGATGTCTATACAACAAAAAAAGAAGCAAAAGAAACAAGATGTGATGTAAAAATCAAGAAGCCGTCTGTGTTTGGAAACCTCACACTGATTCCGGTCCTTGTGGCCTCTATTCAGTCTCTTGAAAATAGAAGCTTCAAGTATTTACAACCGCAATGCCGGTAGAGTAGAGATAAGATAAGTCTGTGGTCAGCAGGTTGTGGTGAGGGATTTAAAATTTGCTTTTGTTTTCTTCTGTTTTCAGCGTATTTCTGTGTGAACACATCGCTGCAGGACTGTCTAGCTGAGATGAAGCTCTGACTCTGATGAAAACGATCATTAAATCTACGACAAATTTCAATTTGAAGCTGAAGTGTTGTGCCACCGGTGGCGTGTTTACACAGGTTATCAGCTCAGGCCTGACAAGTGGCTAAGGTAAGACGCTTTTGTTACGTTTGCTTTGTTGATGTGAATGTAAACACAGGGTTGTTTAGACTGATAACACACTACTGTACTTTAAATGTTGACTGATATTTCTTCAGTTTTACTTGTATCTACTGTTGGCCATTCCATTTTCAGACAGAAATATCCCAACATCTTGCTGGGAGGATCGGCGTGACATTTTATACATACATGCACCGCCCTGGGAGGATGTATGGGAGGATGAAGCTTTCTCTCCATGTATCCGCTTTGGTGTCGGAAGATAATTGGAAAACCTAGTCATGGTAATCATTGTCAGATTATGACGATGAATATATTCATCACTGATTCATGAAACACTGTTCAACTGGTTTTCCTACGTTGTATTTCAAGTCGTCACGGATACCTGAAGCGATACTACATCTTTAACTTTGATCTATTTTTTTCCACGTGAGCTGAGATGGGTGCAGCAGTAATGAAGGCGTATTCTCCAGAGCAGACACAGTGTCAGCACAGTACGGGTTGCTTTTGTAGAATTAGCATAGCAACTTAAGACAGCATAAAAGTTGTTTTTAATCCGAGTGGGAGTGGAGGCTGTGCTTTGTTTGGAGACAAAGAGGAATCAGAGACAGGCAGAAGAGGGAAAGAACAGGTGATATGCTTTGAATGTGCACATATGACAGAAACTGGTTGAAGACAACTACATATCAGCAAAGACAAAAATATCTCTTTTCATATTTTTTCCTTGGGCACGTGTTGAGCTGCAGATCATCATCATCAGACTTATTGGAATTATTGGCCCTCAAGATGGGGTTAAACAGAGGACAGCCTCCCTCATGAGACCACAGCCCTCTGGACCTCCACCGCCATCACCTTCCTCTCCATCCCAACACCCTCCGCCCCCACCCGCCCATAGCCTCACAGCAAACTGCTACTTCAGAGGAAGTCCTGCTGGCTGCGTGTCAGAGGGCAACAAAACAGGCTCTTCTCTCAGCTGTGCACCATGAATCCACATCTTTCTCCATCTACCCCTCCATCCTCTTGGCTCTTTCCCCTCCTTGTTTGTTTTTCATTGAAAGGAAAGCTGAAAACTGTCAGGTTTGTTTTTCCTCCCTCTCCTGGCTAAGTTCCTGCGGTTAAAGCCCAGGTGTTGGCGAACAGGAGTCAACTTTCAGAAAAACATGACGTGGATCGCTCATGAGGGGGCGGGGAGTACTGAGGAAGTTAAAGTCTCAGTCGTCTTTGGATGTTTTCGTCTCTCAAACCTGTTGGACAGTCTGTCAGCTGCCAGTCAAACAGTCAACAACACATTCTTCTTTCATGATATCACCTGGCCTCTCAGCCACTCTTGTTTGTTTGCCAGATGCACATTCTGAAGTAATAAAAAAGGCATTAAAAAAGATTTAAAAAGCAGTTTTAGCTATGCAAAAAATATAAAGATGCTCACTGGAGGTGTTTTTGCCTGTTTTTGAAAAGGATCTTAAATCTCATACTGCTGACCAGATGTTTACGTACTTTATGGTGACTGCAGTTGATTAAAACACACCTAATGCACATTTCCTTTTTTGCGACATATCCATTGCCTCTGAGGAGAAGAAACTCACTGGGGAAACTTTTGGGGAAACAGAACTGGGAAAACAGATTCAACCCTGGCTGGACTCTTGACACGCATCCACCAGAGCCCCTTGGGAAGCCCCTGTGACTCTTTTCACTTAGCTCTGTTCTTGAAGCCAAAAGACCAGCTGGGGGGGCGGGGGTGGGGGCAGAAAGGTCCTTCAGATGATTTAATCCCACGTCCAGGTCACATAAACAGACCACACTGAGTGAGAACGGGACCGACACTGTAGATGTGGACGTTCTCGTAATTTTTTTCCATTCATTCTGAAGGAGTGGCTGCAGAAATACCAGCTTCAAAATGACGCTGAGGTTCAAAAATGTTATGTGTCACAACAACCAATCCTGCCAAAAAAGTCTAAATTCCTTTAATCTATTTTTAAGTTTTACGATGGTTACCAGGACTCAATGTCGTAGATGTCTATTGATAAATACATCTGGTTATTCAATCATTTTTGTTGTGATTTTGAAGTATATGGCAACAGAAAATAGTTGGAGTTGTTTTTCTCACCCTCAATTTTCCCAAAACTACATTGTTACAAATAGTATTCAGTTCTACAGCCTTTTGAAGATCTGCATTGTCACTGTTTGGCGAATTTGTAATCAGCTTTACCTTTTAAATAATATCCTGTTTACACTCTACAGTCAATTTATGGCGTTTCAGAGTTATGCAAGCGTTGCATCTGTGCTGCATTACACTCTAACCGCAACTCAGTCATTTTCTTGTCCATCAAATGTAGAGAAAAATGTACACCAACTGCACGAAACGTTGGAATACAACTGTAAGGGCTCATATTATATAAGACATCTGTGGTCACGCAATACTGTAACCCAAGAACAAAATGAAGGAGAGATAGTGGGGGAGTAGTAGGACAGACGGAGTTACATCAGAGTCGGGGCTGGGCTTGAGTCAGAGGGAAAAAGAGAGAATAAGACAAAAACAACATAATGATCTTGATAAAAAGTTGGGGGGAAAAGTGGAGAACTGAAGTTTTTTGTTTTTGTTTTTTGTACCTTTGTTGTCCTTATCATGTGTCTCTGTCAGCGTGTGCAGGTGTTACCATGTACCTGAAACCAGCAGAGGTACGACGCGAACATAGAAGGCCTATTGTGGGTCATATCTGATCTGATTTCAAGACTGGCAACCAAACCAGAGACTGGGTGAATGAAGGAATGGAGGCAAACGGACAAAGCTGTTGACCTGCAGGGAGAACATGTCGTACTCAGATGGTGAGATGACAGGTGGATTAGCACCAAGAACATCCTGTAAACAAAACCTTCCAAGTTAGTCAGGGACGCATTTGGCTTCAAAAAATTGGCTGGCACAGCAGGGCTGTTAGATAACATCAGTACCAGGATGACGTCAATAATCACAAAAACAAACTTCTTAAGTTCATCCTCTTACTTTGCTTCTGATTTCGGTTCTTAAGTCTTGCACTTGACCAATGACAAAGTATTGATCTGGAATCAGGTATTTTAGTTACAGTTTGAGTTTGACAAGAAAGAGAGGAAGGCCAAAAACCACCGGGAGAAGGAAAGCGATGAGCTTCTCATGGCATAAAGCGCAGGTCAAAGAGTGAGATTGTGGCTTTACATCCCAGCAGAGACGAAGAGGATAAGTAAGTAGATTCAGTGGACATATAGGGGAGCATGCTCTAGTTAAATTAATGTTTCAAATCCTACCATCAAGAGTGGAAAGAACAGCTCTAATCTCTGAAAAGAAATCTCTGCAAGAATTCTCCAGAACCACATAGGACAGACAAAAGAACATAACTTTATCTCAGCGTTGCAGGACACTGAAAACTTCTTTCAGCCTTCAAATCTTCAGCTTTCATTCTTTAAATTGTAAACCTTATTTTACTGGAAGAAAAAATGTGAGTTGTGGAATTATTATTGGTTTTAGAGGTAACCTAAAATGTAAACGTAAAAGGGGAACATTTCTAACTAAACTATGGCGTGTTGTAAAACTTTTATTGAATGTGTATTATTGTGTCCATTTCTGGCATAAGTGAGATGATTATAAATGCTGTGTAATATTTGGATTATTAATAATGTAATATTATTAAGAGAGGGGCCATGAGGGGATGAATTGGAAGTGAATGTGAATCCTAATTGCCTGAAGGTCTTCAAAGAAGTCAGCGGGTAGAGGGCTGGAAACGTTCTCACCCTCTTTTGTTAAGTTTTGTCAGTTATCTAATTAAAAAGTTGAACTGAGGTAAGGTGGCAGAAAGTCATGTCAGGATGAAGGAACAGTGTCAAATTTCCCTGTAAATATGTGTTTTGCCTTATTTTAACCTGCACCCAAACCCATATTGTAACTTCACTATCTCTAATCTAAATGCAGTGGTCCAGCCGAAGAGGGGTTCTGGAAGGGTATGAGACTTCAGTACAACCCCAGCCCAACACCAGCAGAACATCTGTCCACTCAGAGGGACTGAAATACCAGCGTAGCGTGAGTGTATATTGTTGTCAAGATAGCAGCTGACCAATGTTGATGTTAGCCTTCAAGCTAATAAAGTATCTGCACTCATGCCAACTCCGAAACCTGGACCCACGGGTGAACCAGCAAGAGCCCAGAGTGGTTTGTGGTTGTGGTAGTGTCATTTCTCTTTCAAAATGTTAAACAGGGAATTAAGGATGAGATGTAAGCGATTATATATTTTCCATGCATTTATTTACCATTGCCCCTGAGGAGCTATGATGTGTTTCCACATAAACTCAGAGAGACACAAAGGGAAATAACAACGGATGCTGCGTGATGCGAAGCGTAACAAAAAACCTGCACTATTTCTTTCCACATTTATGAGAATGCCATGCATGGGGTTTCACATTTACGTCAGATGCGATGTGGCAGTGACCACACTGTTTTGCAAACAGGTGACAGGGATTTTATGTGATATATTGTATTTGGATGAATGAATATTTAAATCTAAGCGGTAATATGCACGTGTAACAAAACAGTTTAGAAAATGCAAACACATTAAATACGGCCAAAATAAGGAAGAGAAAATGTGCATGAACAACCAGCAAATAGAAATAACATAGGAACACGAGCATTGTGCAACACACGGAAATACAAAGTGTCAACAGCTTTTTGAGGCATACACTACCCCCCTCCCCGCCACACACGCACACACACGCACACACACACACACACACACACACACACACACACACACACACACACACACACACACACACACACACTGGCTTCCTCTGTGCAGCCCCAGCTGTGCTGAGGCTCCAGACATTTAAATATAATAACACATGGAGGATGTGCGTGCGTGTGCCACTGTGCGATTCCTTTGTGTGACGACCTGTCTTCATGTTGTTGCTTGTTTGCTCTAGTTTTTGCAGGATGAATATTTACAATCAAGAGTGAGAGACGACTGTTTAACGGTTCTTGTGGTAACTTAGACTTTTTAGGAACACAAGAAATCACATAGAGGAAAACCATGTATGAAAATGCTCATAAATCCTGATTAATCCTTGCCGCTGATTTGAACATATTGCTGCACTAATCAAAATTATACAATTTTAATGAATTTAGAGCAAACATAAGTAACAACCTAGATGTTTGTAACCCAGCCAAGCTGTGTTTTTTTTTTCCCCTGGCGTGTACATGTGTTAGCAAACTCTCCCTGCAAAGGTGAAACAAACACATCTGCCTGTACAGGCTGGAAACAAAAGAGCAGCTCTGACCTTTGACCCTTTTGCTTCTGGCAGCCTGAAACAACTGTGATCAAGACGACTAAACACATTGCAACATGTTCGGAAAAGAGTGAAAGTAACCAGACTGAATACAAGTTCACAGCTTGAGTTGTGGACAAATATTACAAAAGATCTGAAGCGTTTTAAGCACAAAATACAAAGCGGATGAACTATGCAAAGTACTGGACAAACTTGCTCTCAGCATCAGCTTCAACAACAAAAGGGAGTTGAAACTAAAAAGTGTGTGTGTGTGTGTGTGTGTGTGTGTGTGTGTGTGTGTGTGTGTGTGTGTAGGAGTGTAAGGAGCAGACAGCTGAGAACGTTGGGCCCCGCCCACTCCTTTGCTTTCATTGGCTGTGCTGTTGTCAAGCGCATTTAATAAAAAAACAACTCAGGTTCAGCCAATGAGGAACGGCCTAGAACTTTCTCGTGCCACAGGTCTTTATCTGTGGTGACATCACATGGCCTTTTAAACAGCAGAACAAGTTTGAATGAGACAGAACAGACGCGTGTTTTGCTGACTGACAGTTGGCCTACTTAAAGGGTCTTTCAAGTTTACCACGATTATACCCATTGGCATTTTACACCTCAGGTTTTTGTCCAGCTCTTAGTATCTTCTGTTAAATCTATATCTTAATAGTTTAAGTTGTTTTCTAGCTGTTGAATATAAACATAAGCAAAGACGGGAGTCGCTTCTTGTCGAGAGTCCAAATTTTCCAATCAAACAGAATCATATTCCTCTGAGGTGATCGGTTCCTCTTGGCTACATCTGGCTCGACTTAACCACGGTCTCATTTTAACAATATGAGCATTATAACCATTTTATTTATGTTCAAATGTTATAAGGCAGACATTCATTCTCTGGGTAGAATCACTTGCTGCACCTGAGTCACATGCATACTTTTTCCTCTCTGTTACTACACCCTGTTCAGACTCAAACAAATGCATTGTTAGTGAAAATCTCTATAGACCTACATTTCCACAAAGAAATTCACAAAAAAAATCTGATCAGTAAGTGGAAATGATAATAGCATTTATCTATAAACGCTTATCAGTTCTTAACTCTACATATTAACGAATAAGTATGTGTGTCATGTGAGGTCAGAATTGTACTCGTGAATATGTGCAAGTCAACTTTAAATATCTTACTTCAAAACAACAGCTTTAAAATGCCTTAACAAACAATCCCCCATCCACCTGATGATCTCTGCTGAACTCCTTTCCTCTTGCGCTCAAATGTGACTTTCTATGTAGGATTATTAACAGAGGCTATAGTTACTAGGCAAATACAAATGGGGTTGTGTCCTAAACGCTCAACATGCAGGTTTTTATGTAAATATGCAAAGAACAGATGGGGTGGGCGTGCCACCTTTACTCAACAAGATTCAGCAAGATATGAGAGAAAAGGGGACACTGTTATGTTGTGTCCCTTGCGTGGTATCTAAAGGTAAGAAAACCCCATTTGATTTAATACTTAACCAGATTAAAGTATTTCTCTGTTTGTTTGCCACATACATCATGTTTGTGAGAGGAGAATCCAGGTTGGGGGGAAGATGTTTTTTGTTTTTTTATGGCTTTGCAGAGGGGAAACTGGGCCAACATGCCACTGGGTGAGAGGTTACAGTCAAATGGGTGACTGACCAACAGGACCAAGTCTATCTTCTGCAGAGGCCTTTCTTCCAAAAATGCTGTGTACGTCCATCTCAGAAATAGTGCCGATAGAATTCATCACAATCATGAATAATGTGTATAAATAAATAAATGTGTATGTCACGTTTGATAGATATATTTACAACAACAAAAAAATCATTCAATTGAGTTACCAGTAGCCAAATGTACACAACACATGCCACATAATTATATTGTGGTTTGTTTCATCCTGGTCACGGTCCCCTGTTTCCTCTCTGTTCCTGTACATCTAAAAGACAAAATGTACTCTGTCACTGAAAGGCAGCTGAATGATAATAATGCAAACAAATAAGGTTGCTGATGTCAGTGTAAGCATGGCAAAGTCAGGGGGTGCAGTGGTTCAAGAAAACCAGGAAGCTAAGGGCCCAAAGCTGGAATGGGGGCAACTTAGGATGGCTCAGTAAATTAGTCCACATCGACAACAGTGGAGAACCCCATAAATCCTGATTGGCCAAAGTAGCCCTGATTTCACTAGCATGGGGTTAAGTTTGATGGTGACTGGTTTAGTTGGGGGCCAGAGGACACCCCAGTTTCCTTTTTTTTGGGGGGGGGGGGGGGGGGGCGCTCAAAGTACCTTGAACCACCCCTGGACAAAGTCACATGCATGCTATAAATGTTGTATCTGTTGGCAGCAATATCTTTCCACAGCATCACGAAGTGAAACCAGGATCTAAATGTCTGTCAAATGCCATGAGGATGAAGATTTTCAGCTGTTCTATTCACAGCAACACGAGACTGGTCAAAACAACAGAGTGGAATTTTCAGTGGAAGATTTACTGGGTTGGGAAGTGCTTATAACAGCGATATGGTGATTAAAATGATTGTGACGCTCTTGTTTTGAAGGTGTTAACCTGATTCACATCACTTTGGACAAAAGTGTCTGCCAAATTAAACTGTACAATTGTAGAATTGAAGAATTGTAGAATGAAAGTCTGAGGGTTTGCTGTGTGAACACTCTGTTTAATGTACAAAATATCATTCGGAAGCTTTATGTTTCCGGTGTTACAATTGCAGCTAACCAGTGTTTGTGGTCCATTTGTTAAGAAGCCTCAGCTTGACTCATCTGTAAGCTTATTTTTGTGAAATGCAATATAGTAACACTGACAGTCATCCTGATTTTTATCATTTCTATTGTGCTACTTTTCATATGTACTCCAAAGAATGTTTTCCTGCAGTGAGTTAGCTGACCCAGTTGAATGTGCATGTACATTAACATGGCCAGTGTAAGTTGATGTGATGTTTTATGCAGTACGAACAGGTTTTTCAGTATCAGATATCAGCAGGTTATGTTACTATCAGACTACTATCAGATACTTGGACACACATTTACCTTCTGTCATTGTGCACGTGCAGGTAACACACAGCCTCACGCTGCCAGCAGCCGTACACACTCCAAAACACACTCATATACAGAGCTGCATATTAGACACAGTGAGAGCAGACAAAGCGTGACTGATCATGTGACTGCTCAGCTTGCACACATGACAACCCTCTCTATGTGTTGCATGCCTGCCAACAATATTTATTATTATCAGGATGTAGAATGAGCTTATAGCCTCCAACATCAGTGTGTGTGTGTGTGTGTGTATGTGTGTGTGTGTGTGTGCGTGTGTGTGTGCATGTGTGTGTGTGCATGTGTGTGTGAGAGTGAATGAGGTGCCATTATAAAGTGCTTTGGGTGTCATAAAGGTAGAAAAGCACAGTGTAAATATAGAGTCCTATGTCCCCCATTCATGAGAGTGAAAATGACCATTGGCTCTTATCCCAGTTGTTGACCAACGTGTTACACTCAACTCTCCACCACCATCAAAAATACCAAAGGAGGGAACTTGAATCAGGGGAAAAGTGTTCCTCTCTCCCGAGACTAATAAAATTCATCTCAAGGTGCATTGAAGCAGTTGTGACAGCTCATGGCAGCTCAGCACTGTACTACGACACTTTAATTGGTCTCCCATCTGCGTACATGAATGGTTGAATAGATACTGACATGCCAGTCTGTAAATGTAGAACAGCGAAGACATCTGAGACTCATTCTTTCATGACCTTAGGCCAAATAAGTTCAAGCGATTTATAAAATATTATCGTATTGCTTAAAATCATTTTTATATAATGTCACAATTGTAAAATGCTGTTGAATTTGATATGCTGTGTGTTTATGACAACGTCACAGCGACTAACGAAAACTAACTCATCAATACAACCAACATATGTTTTGGATTTCATGCCCTTAAGTATGTTTTTCACTTTTCAGGAAAGGGGTGTAACTTGTGCAAATACTTTAAAAGTCTAGGGAACAAATGTTGCGTGTATTTTCACCGTGAGAGCATATGTGCTAATTTGAGGAAGTCCTGTCACGTTTCTTCCCTGTAAACTCCAGAAAAAGGCTTAAAATGTCCTTGAATGAGTCGGAAACCAATGGGAAGTTGGCTCTCCAAAACCTGAAATAGCTCAACAACATCAGGAAAAGGCAAAACCTCGTTGCTCTGGTTCATGTTTTGTTTGCTTCCAGACAAATTCTTAATCTGACTGCATTATGCCACTTTGTTCACCATCGTCTGCCTCTGACACATCAGCCTTGCTAAAGATGATTAATCCCATTTTGTATGTATGAGGCTTTTTTTTTACAAGGATAATCTTATTGCAAATCCATAGAATCCCTTTTTTCCCCTCTCTCTCTCTCTCTCTCTCTCTCGCTGTTTCAAAAGCTTGGTAACAAAGCTTTTACCACAAACCCACAGCTCAAAGCATGTCTGGGAGACCACCAGGGAGAACATTTTCATAGGTCTGGCATTAAATTTTACAGTCCTCACTTATGAGACGCGGTTGGCTGTTAAAATCAGAAAAAGTGCTCCGGAGTTTGATTCTGATCATTACTTTTGGTTTGCTTCGTGTTAAAGTTTGGTGAAGACTCGGTTGAATGTTGATGCGTAGGTTAGGCATTCAGATCGTCAAATCAGAGGTGAATGTGCTAAAAAATAAATCTGTTTACTATGAATGTGCAAGAACGAAAATCAGCAGTAAAATGAAAGCCCGACTTGTACACACATTTTGCATTGTAAACTGTTTTCTTGTCTGTAACAACATCTACTGCACGTCTGTCCGTCCTGGGTGAGGGATCCCTCCTCTGTCGCTCACCCTGAGGTTTCTCAGATTTTTCCCTGTTAAAAGGGTTTTCTATGGAGTTTTTCCTCAGTCGATGTGAGGGTCTAAGGGCAGAGGATGTTGTTATGATGCCATGTGAAGCCCTTTGAGACAAACTGTTTGTGAAAATGGGCTCTACAAATAAAATTGCCTTGCCTTGCCTTGTAACTATGTAAAGAAAAATGAGATCATCTCACATCAGACAAAAATGAGGATTAGACTTTACAGAGTAGATACAGACAATAACGGGCTCTCATGAGCACACTTATCCTCCTGGTGTGTGTGTGTGTGTGTGTGTGTGTGTGTGTGTGTGTGTGTGTGTGTGTGTGCACATATGGGAGGAAGAAGTAAGAGGAAGGAGGAGGCGGGGGTGATGGAGCTCCCAGCACTGGCTCATGCCGGTTTGCGCTGCTTCTCACTGGCCCTTCCCCACAGTGAGGTTTGCGAGGTTAGTGGAGGGGCAAGGTAGGGGGGTGGGGGGGGGTGGGGGGTAATTTAGCGGCTCGTCTGCCCTTTAATGCTCTGAAAGCCTTGGCAGGCGCATCACCACCATGATAGATATCAGTATGTTGAGATTGCCTGCAATTACCCCTCCCGGTATAGAGAAAGCAGTCCAAGATATTTAAATGTCATACTGAGACGAGTTTATGCATCACGCCACAAATAAACACGGCTCGCACATACATATGCAGCACTATAGACACGTGCACTGGCACCATGTGCCACACATGGTTATGAAGACATTTTAATGGATTTTCCTTTATCATCAACACTCAAAAGCAGTACTAAAAGTTAAACAACTATGATTCCTAATGAGTTGAGATAAAAAAAAAAAAATTAAATTAAGGAAAAAAATTCTTGCCTCCCTAATAAACAAACTCAGTCCATCATTAACTATTTCACATGAATCTGTACGGTAGGTGTATGTGGTCAGTAATATTAGCAATACAGCATTTGTTGTTTTTAGAATCATCCCCAAGAAGATCTGCAACAACAACATAAACTAAGTCTCGTGCACACATGCACTTGATGCTGGGAGTAGAAGCGAGGTGTGTCACACACGCAGCTGTCCAGCTTTCACTCAAGCGGGGGCTGAGATGTTTTCTCCCACTGTACGAGTGTATTACATGTTTGACTTTGTTTGCTAAATGCCTTTTCAGAGAGGTTTGATTAATGTCAGGAACATTTATTTCCTTGGTTCACTTTGTCTGTCCAAGAGTGAACAAAGACTTAAGACGGGATGTTCACTGCACTTTAGATGCCAAGAAAAGTCAGTGACTAATGAATTGGAGGGACTTGTGCTCATGTTAACCTATCTTTTCAAGCACTCTTATCACCAGAAAGGAAAACCGTGGACCGACCATTATTCTGACTTTAAGTTTCCTCAGCAGGAATTACTGCACAGTACGTTGTTTTGATTCTCTTTAAATCTCTTTCTCTGTGTTGGCAGGATTGCTGGTTCTCATTCTTCCGTTCTCAAGCTCAGCTTCACTTGTATTTGCAGTTTTAAACATATACTTTTTTTTTTCCTTTGTTCATTGAGAACATTAGAACATCTCCAAGCCCTCATTCAGGACTCTTCAACTCTCTCTGGTTTTCACTGTTCATCCATGAGCTGTAACTGAGTTTTGGAAGTGTCTTCTTTCTGATTGTACAGAGATTTAACAGACAGTGTCTTGACTACCATAGATAAAACTTATCATCACCTGTTTTATGCAGTCTCTGGTGGTCTGAAGCTTTCCTTGAATGCTATGGCTAATCCAAGTCTAAGGAAACATGGCGTTTTGACCAACGATTATTCGAAGGCTCCCTTTAAGGTCTGGCAGAAAAAGAGTAAAGTTTTTCCTCATGCAGATGGAGCAAAAATACAGCGTGCAGATTTAATAGATAGATCTCTACAGCCAAGGAAAAGGTTTAAACCTTCCAGAGGAATCAATTAAATGCAGCTGGAGCACTATGTAATGGAAAAACTAAGTGGTACCACCTCACCTCTGTCCAGGTGGTACTGATTTTCAACTGTGGCAGGAGGAACGTTTGCCAAAGTACGCTTGACTTGGATTATAATGTATGTTTTTCCATCAATGAGTTGGTGAGAATTTGGATTTAAGGACGAGACACTCATGTGCTTTTGATCTGTTGTGACTGACTGTTTATCCACTGAGCTGTTTCATGGCAATGGCCTGCTGCACACCCATACACACAAGGAAGTTTTCTACCGCTGAAAACTGAGTAACTGCATGTAGGTGTGACTGCACGCCCTGATTATTATTGACGGATGTGAGAGAATTTAGTTCTCACCACATCAAGTTCACTTGACCACAGTTAAAAACTTGCGTCTCAAGCATATCAAGTTTGAACCCTGCTCACTGAGAGTGGGAAGTTCTGCGTACAATCCATAGTAACCGTGTACAATTTGAAGCACCAGAAATAACAATCTAAAAACAAGGAAATCGCTGAGCTTTATTGGCGAAGGAAGGAATCTAATGTTCATGTTATATTCCACTGATTCAATGATCTTAGAGCATGACACAAAAATGATATATCCTCTTTAGGAACTAGTGGAACTTGAGGGAAAATGCAATCTTCCTCTTGCACAGTGGTAGCAACACTGCTAATGTGAGGTAGCAGTAACAGTTTTGGTGTCTTGTTTAGACGTAGTACCAGGTATCACCAAGAATTCAACAAGATTACAGTTTCAAAATCCCCATTTAGTTCTTTTATTTGCTGTGAAGGAGGTGTACACACTGGACTTAGTCTGCCTGAAGAACTTGAAAAGTTCAGAGTAGTTAAAGAAATTAACAAGGAGGATTTGATTGGATTTTCAGCCATTCCAACAGTACACAGCTGCTTTTGATCATGCATTGTGAAACCCATGAGCCAGCACACAGGGTTTCAAACGGCAGTGGATTGATGTTGCGTGCAGAAAGACTCACTCTGGCAGAATTATGGGGTGAGGTCAGAGGTCATAAGTGTGTCCTCCAGCATGAGGGAGGTTACCCCAGGGTGCTTGAAACCCACAAACGAGACAAAGAACTGATTGTACAATTGTACAGCACAAAGTTCCTGCCCACCAACATGCATTTCACTCCTGTTATAAATGCTGTTCATTGTCGTGATAAAATATGGAATCATGATATAGCAAGTAAAAAAAAATTTTGGGAAAAAAAAGAATAAGAGCTGGCATATTATATATATTTCTGGCTATAATAGTTCTGCCAAAAAGCATCCAATTTGTTTTAATCCATAATCGTAACCAGAATGCAGTAGGAAAAACATTTACCTCCACCAAAGTGAAGTCAGCCAACACGTGTAAAAAAAAAAAAAGGAGAAAGAAACAATTTATTGTCATGATCTGTACTGGAAGCTATGACTGTGACTTAAACGCAGCTTGGAGATGTCATCAGGTCAGGATGCTCATCAAACCAGTGACGTTTGGAAAACATCTAATCATGTGGAGCCCCGTTACACCAGTTTTCTGTTGCATGCTGAAATATTAAAAAGCCACCTCAACGTGGGAACGCTGTTTAATGAAAACTTGCAATTGTCAGTAGCAACCAATCGAGAAGGTCTTCAAACCCTTGTGACCAAATATGAGCTGGATCGGCTGGACCCAGGAGGAGGAGTACATCAATGTAATAAACATAACAATAACAACAACAACAACAATAAAACAACCCGTCAACATAAATAATATGTCTCACACTCTATCGGGTACTTGTTGGTCCATTCTACACCCCTCCACCAAGTTCGGTAAAAATTGGCGTCATAGTTTTTGTTGAACCCTGACGACAGACAAACAAATGCCAACCGAAGCATTTCCTGTTAGCATTCTTTTTTTTAATTTATTTATTTATTTATTTTTTACAAATTTAGCCTTTAACTGTTTTTTAGTGTCCTAGAGTCTCTGGATTCTCTGACGTTAACTTGCTTTTTTTTTTTTGCTTTTTTTTTTAGCAATTGAAACACATCACATATCAGATTTTTTTAATGCAAATGAGGAAAGAAGAGAAAGAGGTTAAAAAAAA
Organism: Aulostomus chinensis; assembly: GCF_037954235.1. Lineage (NCBI taxonomy): Eukaryota > Metazoa > Chordata > Actinopteri > Syngnathiformes > Aulostomidae > Aulostomus > Aulostomus chinensis. The sequence goes on along the minus strand of NC_141333.1, from coordinate 8,473,334 downwards.
TCCTCCTTAAGCTCTGTAAACAACATTGGCTCAGACCAATCCTGTTCACAGTGTCAGTCCACATGTAACTCCTTGAAGGGAAATCAAAAATGCTGTGAACGCTTCCGTGTCCAGTGATTCTATGTTTGCTTTTATGAGTGAAGATAACCAGGAGGGTTATATTAATAGGTTGCGTCTGATCTTCAGTGAAGGCAGAGCACAGGGGTTAGCCGGTCCAGGAAAATAAGTTTAAGACTTGGCAGTCGGCTGCATCCAGGAATAGTGTCAGTTCTCATGATATCCTTGACCAACGGCCAGTTCTGCCCTCGCTGCCCCCCTGTTATCAAGCTTTTATAACATCCTTTACCCACTAAGACACAAGAATCACAGTTCCCTGGATTCAGTAATTTTTAACATTTACCATATTTTTCTCGACTTCTTTATGAATCGCGGATCAAGCTTATGTCCAGGTTTTCCTCAAGTCGATCACAAAACTGTTGCCTAATACATATATCACATGCACATTACGAATAAAAAATAGGCAAGTGACTTTCTTACTTTCCTTTGGGTCACAAGGTCATGTATTTTCTATTAATCCGCATATAATTCTCCCAAATAGGATCTCATGTAACTGTTGTTCTATAGACTCAAGAAACAGCAAAAGCATATTCAATGATGAACTGCAGCCCCTATTTCTGGTTGTTGGCCCTGAATAAAGTGACAGTGTAATTCACCACAAGGGTTGAACCCTTGTCTAAATGTCTTCTCTGTCTTCACAGTATACTTGCAAAATCCAAAGATATGGAAAGTTTTCGAGGATCCACCATTTCCTTACTCTGCTTGATTGTAAATTTTGTTGCTCAATTAATGGTATTTTCCTATGTAAATGAATAATAAATAAAAATGAAGTGTTATCTTAATATAAAATTCTATTTTATTGATGAAAAGTCCATATTACATTATTAGAGATGCACCCGAGAACATTTTATCAATCTCATAGCTGACTCTGTTACTCAAGGTCCCATTATTTTTGTGGGTTTCATATTTATGGTTACGTAATCATTTTATTGTAGCAAGCAAACAAATATGTAAATATGTATAAATGGATCTGTGACATGTTTTATGTTAACTTACAGTGACATAATGGTCGTTGGGATGGAATCTGCGCCATCATGCCGATAACAGATATGTGCATGAAGTCAGCTGATATAAGAGATGTCAGTAGTGGCGTTGAGTTCCAATAATCTGGATCTGATAGCTCCACCTCTACTGATGATACAGATTCATATATATATATATATATATATATATATATATATATACATATCAGAAATCTGATCAAATATACTCGGCTAAAATCATTGCTCTATGGAAAGAGGACACCCTTTTTTAAAAGTGACACCACAATATTTCAACTCGATAGCATCGACATTTACATAGATGTAGAGACCTTTCGGACACATATAGGTTCCTGATGATGACACCTCCTATAGTATGGGAGCAAAATGTCCCCTATGCCAAGAATGTCTGCCTGATAATCAATACACCCAGGTTGAACACCCTTGGGTGCCTGATACCTTGTGTAACTGCGGGGGAACACCTGCCTGTCACATCACCACCCCTGCTCTCACACTGCTGTGGATCCCCTTACACTTCTGGGGAATGTGTATCCACATTTTTCCTGGTGACCATCCGCGCATGACAGAGCACTAATACAATGAGTTCAGCCAGTCTGAGTCAGAGGAGAGAGGGAGAGAGAGAGAGAGAGAGAGAGAGAGAGAGAGAGAGAGAGAGAAAGAGAGGGTGAGAGAGAGAGTGAGAGAGAGAAGTAGGAAGAGGAGGAGGGAAGTGACGAGGGGTATATAGCCCTGAGATTCAGCCTATGCTGGATCAGACCGGTTCCTGCCCCCTTCTCCTGACTCAGATCTCTTCCTTTTCTCTAGTTTCCAGTCGTCTCCTTGCCTTGCGATTTCTTAATTTCCTGTTTTGATATTTTTCTTTTAATCCCTGGCACCTTCCTTGCTTTTCTTCATTTATTCCTAATCTCAAATCTCTTTAAAAAAAAAATTTACCTCCGTGATGAATGAGAGAAATATGGGACCAGAAAACCAAGAGATACACAATCTTTCTCGTGCTTTTTTACTGCCTGTGGTGTCTCTTACTTTATCAAAGCATCCTAATAAGCACTATTCTCTGCTGCTGAAGCCTCTGTGTAAGTATGTGTATACATGGATAATAAAAACCAGATATCATCTAACATGTATGTGCTCTTCACACATATGACACAAGCAACTTTAAACAAAGCATAAACAGGAGTGAAACTGTGGTGATAGCTAAAGCAGAATAAACAGTTATGATTTTAACTGCCAGCTGCTGATGTTCTGCACACAGACGGATGGGGTTTGGCATTTCTCAGCAAAAACCTACACTCCCCCTCACTTCAACAAGCTGCAGGGTTTGTTCAACCCTCGGAGGCTGTGGATGTAAACAGGCTGAACAATGTTTCCTCCTCCAGGCAGATGGACCGGAGCCTGTCATCTGACACAAAGCCACAGCTCAGTCAGTTAAGGTGAAAGATTCTTGAGGCAAATATGTTCTTATGGAAAAAGGACCCATGCTTTGGAGATGCTCTGCTCCATGTGGCCCAAGAACCCATCTTGCTCTGATATAGCTGGCACTTGCTCTCTTCCCATCCAGAAGTTTTTTTTATGAAAGTGCTTAAGGCCTCCTGAACCAAAGTTGCATGCACAAACAAGCAGCTCTGGTGACAGGGAGACATTCGATAGCTTGGCATTCTAATTAAAGCTTGTTTACAGTGTATGTGTGGTAGTGGGCTGATTCATAGAGCATGTTGAATAGTAAACCCAGTGTATTATATTTTTTTTTCTATCAGTTATCCTCACACCAGGACTTCCTACAGTATATGTAATTCTAATTCTTTCTTTTTCCCCATTTCAGTGTGGGTCATGTATGCTTTAGTAGTATTAAGTCCTCTCTGGCGCCAGGAATATACAGTATATTCACATGCACTAACTCTGCTTTTAACTTCCATAACTCTCATAATACTTTTCAGTATATGATAATAAAATGTGACTGCATTCATTTTTAGTTCCTCTGGTTGTTCAGGTCAACTGTGAAATTACAATTTACACAACTTTGTGTCTTCCGCTCTGCTGCTTCCACTGCTGAGTCAGTTTGAAACATCCTGTGATGCACAACTTCTGAATGGAGATCATATGAATACATGCTGAATCAGGAGAAGCTGAGGAGGGGAGTTCAGCATCGTGGAACATGCTAAGCACTGATGTACATGTGCAAAATCTACTCATACAAACTAGTTTGATATTAACCATTGTCATGAATGACAGGGCCATGCATGAGACATTGCCTGTACTGAGGCACTGCAGTAAATGTGGAATTTAGAGCTTGAAAATGTTTAAAAACATTAAGTTTGAGCTTTTCGAATAGCCCTTCGTACGTGGAACTGATAAAGAATTACAACCAACATTGTCATGACTGAATAACTAATCAAATTGGTTTTAGGAGGTAACTGACAAAGGCTCAAAACCTGCAGATGTGTCTCAGTACAAATGGAAGAGGTTTCAGGTAAACACAACTGTCAGGACAGGAGTCTCTGCAGTTGGTGAACGTTGGACCATTTCCTGTGAAGACAGTGTTATGTGTTGCAGTCTAAACTCAAAAGCACTCAAAGAGTGTATAACTCTGCCAAAACAAATTTAACTGAATGAAATGTTGAAAGGAAACAGGAAAAGATGTTAAATTGGCCTACTTCTTGTGACAACTTATAAATGTCCTCAGTTCGGAAATCTCATTAAACGTCCAGTTACAGTTTCAAGTGGTGAGACAGAAATGAATTGAATGCTCGTATTGGCTGTGGAAAGTCACGCTCTCCCTTGTGAGGCAAGAAATTACCTGAACCCTGCAAGGAAAACAACAGAGTCAAGCTTATCTCATTCTGAGGGGGAGGGGGGAGAAGGATCAGTGTGCATTTATGTGATGCTTTTACTGTGCAGGGAGAGAAATGTCTGCTTACATTTAATGTAAAGAATAAATGATCACTGCACGAACTCAAGCACAAAGAGAAAACCAACTGTATACTCTTTTACAAGGTTTCTTTGTCAGCGCAATTTTTGTCATCCCACAGTGGCAGACGGAAAAACAATTGAAACATTTTACATAGAAGTCCCTGCAGACGTGAAGTCGAAGAGCAACGAAGAGGGTTCAATAAAACATAAAGCAACATGTTGGTACCTGCAACAGCCCTCTGAGGATTCTTTACCTTTCAGACTTAATGATAGAAAATACTGGCAGAGAAGCCCGAGCGCAACATGAAAGAGAAACCAGTCAGTTTATGAAAAGTCCCTTGAATGTCCTGCAAATGAGAGCAGCTTATTAATAGGCATAAAAACATCACAAATACAGTGTACATGTAAATGGATGTTTATTTGAGGTCTGTGTTTGTTTAAGGGATGAATTAGGTTTTTTCCTTGCGCCCCCCCCCCCCCCCCCCATCCCACCCCCCAGAGGTGCATTGAGCCTCAGAGCTGCTGCTGCTCTTGGCTTCTCTGCACGGACAACGACGTGTTGACCCACATCCACCGAGGCCCCTGACTATAGCTGACTACCCACAAATCCAAAATATCACAACCTCTCACCATGACTCACAATCATAACAGCTGTGATATTCTGATCTGAATCATTGTGATCAGCTTTATTTTTTTATTTTGTCTCTGCGTTATATAGAATCAACTCGATGACCCACTTTGCACTTCTAAAGTGTACTGATTGCCGCCGCTCATCTGCCGTCTATACATGGACGCGTAAACATGATCACAGGCTGTCCGGCCAGAACATCACGTGCCGTCCATCCCTCAACCAGAACTCACAGACGTCCAATCCGAGTAGATAAGAGAGACAAAAATAGACTGTCGAATGTATGTTTTGCCTCTTACAATCATCACTTGTATGTTTACCATCTGTTGTTTGGTCTGTTTGAGTCGTCTGACGCAGAAAAGGGCAAACTTAATATCCGTGTGATGAGACCCGGCTAACTACGGAGTCCTGTAACTTTGAGCAGATTTGAGGATATGTGTTCTGATGTGTTTTTAATTTCCCAAACCAGTGATTAGTCTTGTAAAATTGCAAGACATAATATAAAAGGACCCCAAAATACTAACATAGGAACTATAAACACACAATTCACTAGTCCTCTGTTTAGTAGACTACCACGAGAGCCATATTTAAAGTTTTAAACTCATGTATGACATTTAAGCGGATGCTGCTATGATGTGAGTATTGATGCTGGGCCTCGCAAGATATATGTACTGCTTGGCCAGATTGTATTAGTCCACTGTTCCAACATAACTGATGGTAGCTTTACATCTTTTTTTCTGATTGGCTAAAGGATTCCCTGCATCATTCAGAGGGAAAAGCCATGATTAGTTGTTTTTATGAGAGGAAATACTTTAACCAAAACCCAACAAACCATTAAGTGATACTTCTGCAAGTGTCAAAGATCATCCTGTCATGAAACATCACGAATGCTCTTATTCAGTGCAGCTTAATCAGACGTTATGTCTTATAAAGTTGCATTTGACCTCTACTCTCCCGTCCCGCTTCACTGTAGTACTTCAGTTTCGGTACTGGTTCACTGCAATGTTGACTACGAAGAGTGAGCGGGTGATCCAGGTCCCGGTAAATGTGTGTCACCCAGCAGTGTGGACGGGTGTGTGTGTGCGGGGGTGGCTTTTAAAAGAGACTGCTGTGTCACACGCCAACATAGCCAGCATAGCTCCTTATTTAGACAGCTCATTTATATATAGTAAGTGTCCTCAAATAATACAGTTGGACAAGTCCTCATCTTTAATTAAACGAGCGAAGAAAATTTCATAATTGAATGACTTCATCATTTTTTCTCTTCCAGCAACATAGTTTTTATATCTATATCTATATATCTATATAGATATAGATATATAGATATATATAGATAATAGATAGAGAGGTAGATATCTATCTATCTATCTATCTATCTATCTATCTATCTATCTATCTATCTATCTATCTATCTATCTATCTATCTATCTATCTATCTATCTATCTATCTATCTATCTATCTCTATATCTATGTATAAATAACAGCATTTCAGTGTGTACGACTCATTTAGGTGTTAGTTGCACCTATTTATAAATGCATTACCCTTGTTTCTGGCTTGTCTCAACCAGCCTGTTGGTCATGTAATCTGTTTTGCTCTGTCACTGTGTTTTGGTTTATGAGACAGCGGGTTCGAAGAGAAGCACCCTGCAAACATACTGTCGCCCTCTTAAAATATTCACCTCTGTCATTTCTTAAAAGTTTTTCAGAAAACACACCAAAAAAAATGGAGACAACACATCAAAAGGAGCTGATTTAGGCTTTAAAAAATTGCAAAAAATGACTACGGCAATTGTTTTAAGAAGGTGACGATGTGTAACAGTCGGTATAAAAAGTAATTACCAACGCACATCACCTCGCTCACTGCAGGTCATGTTTCTGGTGTTTGTGTACCTCCATGACTCAGACTCTATGAATGTTGCGCATTAGTTGTTGTTGTTTGTTTTGGAATATCTGTTTCTCCCCCACTTGTTGGATTCTTCAACCTAACATTTCTCCTTCTGACCACCACTCTGACTCAGTATTGACACAACGCTCCAGCACTGAGGATGCCTGATTTTTGCTGAGCCAGCTAAACCTATGTAGGACCACCAGGAGGTCATAAAGATAGCTGTGCTTTGTTGTGGGCTGCTGCTCCACCTTATCAGTCAGTGAGCCAAAACAGCCCAGATGAGGAAAAAGATTTCGGGCACTGACCTGAAATTATCTAGCTCGGAGGGGTTTTGCAGAGTTAGCACGAGTTTCACGTCCCTTCCAGTGACAACAAGAGGCTACGTCTTAGATGTTGTGGAAAATAAAACCCAAATCTTTCAGAAATATTTTGACTGTTGAAGATCTGGAGAGAAAATTCAGTGACCAAGCTTGTAACTGGGAGAAAAACACTGGATAGGAAGGCCAGAGGCCCTGTGGCAATGAATGCAATTAAAATAGACAGAAACAAGACCACAAACGTGAATTAACAGAAGTCCTCTAGAACCTGTGGGACATCCATAAGCAGGGAATATGTTCATGGAGTGAAAACATGCACCAGTTATACAGGTCAGTTGAACAAGTGTCTTCACATTCACATCACAAGTTGAACACAGTGGTGAGAACACACTCTCATTCTAAAAATCTGCATGTGCATATAAACTTTTGAGCAAACAAATAAACATTTTCATAAGGCTGGGAGACAAATGATGTTTGGATAAAATGTGATTTTCAATGTACTTATTTTTACTGTAGAATTTGGTTGACCTCTACGGTTAGGCAGTAAATACAGAGCTCTCCATCCTCAAACGCTAGAACATAGCCCCATCTAGTGGACACAAACAGGCCTTACACAGGTTACTTTTCATTGTGCCTCTCAAACTGTTTTCTGTATGACCTTTCTTCTGTTGGGCGGTATGCTGGTACAGTGGTCAGCACTGTTGCCTCACAGCAAGAAGGTTCAAGCCCCTGCTCAGGCATGTGGTCTTTCTGTGTGGAGTCTCCATGTTCTCCCTGTTCCTGTGTGGGTTCTCTCTGGTACTCCAGCTTCCTCCCACAGTCCAAAGACATCAAGAGGGGACGAGGCTGATTGATACTCTAAATTGACTGTAGGTGTGGCTGTGAGTGTGAATGGTTGTCTGTCTCCATGTGTTGGTCCTGAGATGGACTGGTGACCCATCCAGGGTGAACCTTGCCTCACGCCCAAAAACTGCTGGTAAAAAAAACAGCCCCCCCCTGCCCAACACCCTTAACAGGATAAGCGGAAGAAAATGGATGGATGGATGGCTTACTCTATAGGTCCTAGCTCGCACTAGCAGCAATTCCAGGAAGGACAAATTCTACAAGAAGTGTCTCTTTCGCATAACCTCATAAAATCATTGTCAATGTATCAGCAGTCACTCATAACCTAACAAAATAATTTTAAATATATCAGCTGTCACTCATAACCTAATATTGTAAAGATATTGTATAAAGATTAGAATATAAATTTACTTGAACAGTTTGAGTTTCCTCACTCATCTTAGCGACGTTAGCGCAGCACAGTTCCACTTTCCATGTCGATGCGTGTTCATGACATTTACAGAAACTCGAGGGGGAGGGACGAGCTTGCTCTGTTTTTGTTTAGTATTTACAACAAATGTCAACCTAAGTGACGTCAGGCAACAACGCTTATAGTACTTTTAATGCACGAGCTTACCTTGGCTGAAGCCCAAGGGCCCACCAAGTTTAGGGCCTATTATTTTGGGGACAGGATGACCTGAAAAAGTCACATTTTTTTGTAATTTGTCAGTTTTCCTGTGTTCTGTATTGTCTATATTATAAATGGGGACTACTTTATGTAGTAGAAACACATTACACGCGCTATTAGGCGTGCACTAATCTGTTCTGGATTCTACATGTAAAGAGCCATTTAACTTAGTTCATCTCTCCAGTGTCTTTATTAATATTATAGTTGTGTTAATAGGCCACATACACAACATCCTGTCAATCACTGTATACCACGTTCAAGGCCGCTGAAGGATCCTAATTAACCCTTTGCTAGGCCCCATCCACCCCCTAAATGTGTCAAGGCTTCTCCCTTTGCTTGAGCGAGTTGTAAAATGAGGGGAAAAAAGAAATTTGCCCACAAAAGAAAATTAGCACTAGAAACACAACAATAGAGTTACTCAAGAGCATCCTAAAGCTCACAGGATACTTTAAGTCACCGGACGACAGTGGGCCCACAGCAGGGCGCTAACGATCTCACCCCCCAGAGGCAGCAGATGAAGCAGAGGCGGGGCCCTCGCAGGTGGAGGTAACGGCCACAGAACGGAGAAGTGGAGCGGAGGAGGTGGAGGCACACCAGGAGCATCAGAGTGGGGGAGACAACTCAGACAGTGAGATATTATAGTTTTTTAAAATGAGACTAAATTTGGGGGATGGGACAGGGCCTGCACAACCTCTCAGGCCCACCATGAGGTTAAGGCGGCCATGACTATGAACACTCGTGATTATGCATCAGAACAGCCCTTTGTTTCACAGACAGGAGGAACTCCCAACATCAATTCAGCCATTATGGAACATAAACAAGCTCACTGGTTACAACGGTTCTTCTCCTGCTGTTTCATGTCAGCTGTAAAGTAAATTATATGGAGGTTGACACAATGCTCGTCCCTCTCTGTACACACCTGAGGGAATTATTGCTGGATGACCGGTCCTGCAGTTGAACTGTTTCACAGTAAAGGCGGAAACAACAACACCACCCATTCACTCACACTAATGTGGCAAGAGATGGAGGAACATATACTAATTGATCATTGCTTTGGTAAACACTTCCTCAGAGCTCAATGAGTGAATCGTCCCTGATTAAGTTGAAATCAAAAGTGATGCTTAAAAATAGTGTATTTTGCCTTTGAGGAACTAACAAATACATGCCTTGATCTCACAACTACCATATCTATATCATATCTTTGGAAGTTTTTACTAATAAATTACCAAATTAAAAAAAAGGAGCATTAATAAGCATCACAGGAAGAAAATAAAAGCGTAATGTGCTGTAGTACTTGAAGTGGTATTATCTCTGATAAATTGTGAAGAGCAATCAGATTTAACTTCCTCTCTTTGCAGTTTTTTTTCTGAATGACACTTCAATAACTGTTTTTGTTGTTGTTTTTGTTTTTGTTGTTGTTGTTGTTTGTGCTTCAATCCCTCCTAACTCAGCATCAGGTTCGGTTTCACTTTCGGTTCCTAGGAAGAGCAACGCCTAACTGTGTTCGTCTCTCTGCTCCTCGGCTGCACTTCGTTCGCCACGTCTACGAGCAATGTTTTCCTCAACAAAAGGAGAAAAACCCAGGTAACTCGTTTCGGTAGGAGTAATTACAGGCCGTTAACTTGCGGTAAAAACAGACAATAACCTTACGTTTGTTTCTGCTTTGCGGTTTCTTTGCTGGAATATAATACGCATGCGTAGTGAAAAGACTTTTAAAAAAAAAATCGAACCTAAACCTGACTAACACAACAGAGCTAAAATCAGTGCTGCGAGGATGTTTCTGATTGTTTCAATTTGGAAATAGTCTTCATTAGGATTATTAGCACAGTGTGTATATTTGTACTTGTGACTGCTAATCTTGGGTCGGGTTGCACGATGATGCATGGGTTCACACTGTCGCCTCACAGCAGGAAGGATCCAGTCCCGGCTCCAGCATGGGATCTCTCTGTGTGAGTCTGCATGTTCTCCCTGTTCCTGTGTGGGTTCTCTCTGGTACTACAGCTTCCTCCCACAGTCCAAAGACATCAAGAGGTGGGACTGGTGACCTGTCCAGGGTGAACCCCAGGGATAGGCTCCAGCCCCCCCCCCCCCCCCCCCCCCATCAAACTTCACCTTTGACATTAAACAACTCCCTCTTTCAGAAGCTAATGGAATAATCGTGATTTCTTTTCTTTTAAATTGCCAAAACAAACCAAAAAAAAATAATAACAGGAAGGAGTTTCTCAAACTTCTACTAATGTATGCGGTTGTTTTCCCTCATCAGCTTCAAATTTGGTGTGCCATCAACTGTTGCTGTCTCAGATCCAAAACCAAGCAGCACAGACAGCACTGCAGTGGTGACAAGCAGCAGCTCAACAGAAAGAGCGGCACGCCGGGGCCTGAACAAACCTACCTTTGTATTTCCAGGTAAGCTGAGCTAGGACGACAGTGTTTCCTGCAGAAGACTGCAAACTGCTGAATTATACTGAAAGATGTGGAAAGCTGAATGAATATTTTCAGAAACAGCAGGCAGATGGGAGCTCAGGCAGTGGGGCTGCCATGCTGGGTGAGTGCACTCTGTCACGATGAGGAAGACACAAGCTGACAGAAGATCAAATTCTTTATGTTTGTTGTCAGCTGAAAGTGGTCTACAAAAAGAAAAGTGGGGAAAAGAAGAATAAAGATTCGGTTAACGTCTGCACTCCCGTTTGATATTTCGGTTGAACTTTCTGCAAACATGCAAAAAAGTCTATATAATATATAAAAGTCTATATAAGTCTATATTTGAAATACTTGCACAGTCAACAACAGATATTTAATTTAAACTCTTCAATTCTTCAACTTTCTGCAGGAAAAATGGAGTCTCAATGGAGAGAAGTAGAGTGGACAGAAGAGTGAGTAACACTGGTGCAAGTATGAAAAGAAACGGTGAAAGACATTGATATTTTTGAAGTGAAAAAAGGACAGTGTAGTTGTATCAGATAATTACCTTTGTTCCATCAACTAATTTGGAATGAATCTCCTCTCATTTCTTTAAACATTTAAATGATTAGACAGTAACTGAGCTCCCTCTCTTTTTGAACAGACAAAGGACAAACCTGATCAAGACCATCTCCTCCTACAAGCCAAAGAATCACGAGGTGACTCAGGCGCGGATTCTCCTACTGGGTCCAGTTGGTTCCGGGAAGTCCAGTTTCATCAGTTCAGTCCAGTCAGTCTTTACTGGAAGAGTCACCAACCGGGCGATGGTGGGTTCCTCCCCAACCAGCTTCACTAAAAAGGTATGCAAACACACATCTTGCCTTTGTGCATCAGCGTTTTTAGTCATGATCGTGTTAAAATGATAAAACTGAATGTCAACGGGCATAATTGCTGCCTTACACCTAAACCAGTAACGGATGATCTCCAAGATGGCTCAGGGGCCATAAACAGGCTTATGTACCCTTTCATGAATTTAAACCCCACATTTACACAGGCCTTGATGAAGTTTGATGTTTTATTCACAGTTAAATATACATGGCTAGCAAATGTATTGAAGGAAAACTTGTATCAACACACGTTTCTATTGTTACACCACTATTTTTGAGAACCCCAAATGCAAAAGTTGCAGGAAACTTTTCTGTTTAATCAAAGAAAGTAATAAATGTCTGTGTCACCTGGCGTCTCTGTCCTGTGTCAGCTGCAGTCCTTCAACATCCACGGTCAAAATGGAGAAAGTCCTACCAGGCTGGTGATGTGTGACATTATGGGCCTGGGGGATGGACCAATGACCGGTCTAACCCTCCATGACATCTTGTCTGTCATTAAAGGCCACGTTCCCGAGGGACACAAGGTTACAGGATTATTACTGTAATACTTTAGATTTGAGGTACTCGTCTGTGGTCAGTTGTTTGTTATTTTACTTGCAGGATTACATTTTAAATATCCACGTAGCAAAATATTCATGATATAGAATTCACATACTGGCTCTCTCTGACTAGAGTTGCATTTTAGTAAATTTGACGTCTTATTTCAGTTTACCCCAGATCAGCCAGTGAGGTCAGAGACTATGGGCTACGTCAAGCGACCAGGACCTCGAGACAGAATTCATTGCGTGGTTTTTGTGGTGGATGCCTCAAAATTCCTGACCCACGCCAAAGGTCCCGGCAACACTTTCCAACAGCTCCGAGAGCACATCAGTGACCTGGGTGAGAACCAGTCCTGATCGAGTCTCAGGTTGTCGGCTAGAAGAGAGACCCCTGGATTTACATTTCTTCTAAATGTTTTCAGTGATATTTAAAATGTAAATTCTCCCTGTCAGGTGTTCACCAGGTGGCTCTGCTGACCCACATTGACATGATCTGTTCAGACACAGCGAAAGATGTGTCCCAGGTTTACAAGAGCAGCATCATTAAGGACATGGTAGGTTGGGTTACTGTGCAAAGGATACAGAACCTGTGGGATTCTCCTGTATGTGTTTTTTATTATTCGTAACATAATTTGTTTTGTGTACGCGTGTGTGTAGATGGTTAAAACTGGAGACCTGTTGGGTATGTCCACCTCCTACGTAGTCCCGGTGAAGAACTACTCATCAGAGTTGGATCTGACGACCAGCAACGACATTCTCCTGCTTCGTGCTGTCGACCACATCCTGCAGTATGCAGACCTGCATTTCCAGGACGATGCAGAACAGTACTCAGCAAGAAACATAGCATAATACTCAGAGGCAATTATC